>NC_064925.1:87686186-88327257 GCF_023897955.1 Schistocerca gregaria | reverse complement strand
ACTCGTACATGCTAGTGTACAAAGCTTATAAGAACAATTGACATTTATAGAAGCCGAAAAGCTAAAGAACAAAGTGCTCAGGACTGGTCTACACTGAATTTTGTGAAGGAGACGGCAATCAGTTTTTCTGAAGAACAAATTATGATTTTCATTGTACGATGTAGTCTGGAGAGGTATTTTTGGCTTGTACAACGAATATTTAGAGAGTTATTTAGGGATTTGATGACAACTTTAAGATAGGATAAATTTTCTTATTATTTTTGAGCCTATATAGAAGTTCTGTGTTGCTCAGCGGCGATGAATGCTGTTGAGACAGATGCAATAGATATTACAATCTTCGTTTGTATGTACCCTATTATGTATCCCTTCTCGCGCTCTATAAAGCTGAAACTGGAAATTAATGCTATCAGTCAATGAAGAATTGTAGTACACAACAGGAAATACAGGGCTCTGAGTGAAACTGTTTGTTGTCGGAGGGTTACGAGGTCTTCTAGAAACTTGGAGGAGGTGGAAGATAATAAGTTAAAATTACGGCCACCCACGACACTCTACATATCGCAACGTAACAGGGGTCTTTGTGTCTCCGTCGTCCTATTATGTTATAGACCTATTAGGTCAACGCGGTCTGGCAGAGCAGACGTACTCTCTCACTGATTATGTTTCAGTTGCTAAGGATAACCCTCGTCAGGTACACTTTACACGCCGAAAATGTCATCCAATTAATTCAGTGTGCACATGACCAAATACAGATTCACATCGATTAGTCTCAACACATTCTTTTTATTGTGGCACGTATCATCCCAGATTATGTTACAAATAGTTCAATCCCCTGGTTCTCGGTTTTGGAATAGTTTACTCGGCTGCCAAGTAAAGACCGGAACTGGTAAAGCCCTACCATCTATTGCTAGCTGGAAATCTTCTGACCCACTACCACCTTGCCTGGTAATTGACTGAACAGAACTGCCACTCCGTAATGGACCAGATCTGAAACAACCCGCTGTGCTCTTTGGAGTGGAGAATCAAAAGAGGAAAATAAATAAAGAAATATCTGTATGACACAGGCACACATTTTTGGTTATTGGCTGTACAATGGACAACTTATTGCAGAAATACAATAAAAGTAGCTCAATTCCCCCGTTTCCGAGCAGGGTTACCGGTTGTTTTGCGCTCTCTTTAAGGAAAATACTGTTCCTGGTAATCCACCCCTTTGTATCCCCCACTACCTGCTCGATCGCCTGCTGCCTATAGGGTGTTTGTTCACTATTATAGGTTGAAACGTAAGGACTATTAGACATAGGTCTGGAAACCGATGTTTTCTCCAGTACGACTTATTACGATTTAATACATGAAATCCTTATAAAATGATGTTTATCTTGGTGAAAGGATGCATACATGGTACATGGATGATGGTGTACCGGAACACTTTCATGTGGCTAATCGAGAATATGTAACAAAGCACGAATCTTTGACAAGTATGTGAATCGTGGATTTATCAGTCATGGATCGCAAATATCAAAGCCTCCAGGGTCCCCCAAATTGAAGCTGCTGTTGTATTTTTGTGTGTGTGTGTGCATCTTCAGTGTATTTAAGTCCTGTTGAGAGTGGCAACGAACTCTGGGAAGATGTTGTAGACAGTTGTCAATGTATTCGGAACATGCGTGAAATTTTGGAATCTGTACGTGCATCACAGATGTTCATAGCAGCGTTGACTACGATGAACACTTGTTATAACGTGTTTCTCCCCAAGTGCATGTCTGCAGTTTGGATCCTCGGCGAGTCTGTTGTACTCACTCGTAGTACGTCGTATCCGGGAACGCATTGGTTTCTGTTTTATCAAGGTTATTTGCTTGATCCATTGTCCCCGACTCGTCCCCTTCGTTTGTACCTACGTATATTAGTCAGACACGCTGTATGATGGGCTGGACGTCCAATATCTCGCGCTACCCCTAGAACTACAATCAGCAAATAAATTAATATCCTTGAACTGAATATCAAGTCTGACTAATCTGAAGCTAATTTGTCGATCGGACTCATTTAACAACATTTTGTGTAAAATGAGTAAAAAGACATAGTTTTACATTGACGTTGGATGCACGCACATGTACAATCTCTGCAACCTCTCTTTCAGGAACAGAATTAAAAATGCATTTAGAAACGCAGTTGAAAAAGCTATTGACAAATATTCTACCAGATCTGTACTTCACAAACCACAATACAATGAGTGCCGCAGGGTACTAACATCACTTCACTCTTTTACTCTTCCATTTGCGACTGGCCAATATACGTGTGAGCTTTAATTTCTATGATTTTCTTGTCGTGGTCGCTTGGCATGACGTATGTGGAGCAAGTGAAATATTTTCTGACTTCCTGTAAGGTACGCTTTCAAAATGTAAACAGAAAACGTCTAAGTAATCACCTCTCTTATAGCGTCCGTCACATCGGTTAGTTTGGAATTTTTCTAGCACTCTGCCGCTTACTAAACGACCGCGTGACGAATTGCGCCCCTCTTCGTCGGAATTCCTTTCTTCTATTTTTGCTACTGAATAAGAGTCAAAGACTGATAAGCAATACACAATGAAACCCTCTTTTTTAGAGGATCCATTACATTTCCTTAAAATTATTCCAATGAATCTCAGCTTGGACTCTGTTTCTCTTACCTTTACATTCATGTGTTAATTCCACGTCAGCTCGCTCCGGACGGCTCTTCCCAGGCATTATAGGTTTGTTACTGTGTGAAGTGGCTTATTGCCAATAGGGCAATCGAACAGTAATTGGCGTTTTCCCCTATTCATGCCTTCCGAAAGTTAACGAAGTCGGAAAACTGGGCGCCATATCTAAGGTCTTCGGCACGCTGTTGACGAACGCAGTGCGATGTTTCAGATCTATGAGTTAGGAGCGCATGTTGGGGAGTTCTTAGTTTTCTAAAAACGCCATAATGCTCGAGCATAAAAGGTGTTCCATAGTACGTCTTGGCTGTAGGTCTGTAATAATATATTGTCCGACAACCCTTCATGGAAATGTGAATGATTCTCACATACTTCCAATTATTTCGAACCTCTCTGTGTGCCAGCTACCTACAATTATTTGCCGCTACGAGGTGGTGACCAAAAATTCTCGAAATCACAGTCATTACGAGTGCACGGAAATACCACTAAATTCTCCCCATACATCCTTCTTGAATCAGTGTGGGAGTGGCTGCGAGCTGAATACTTTGGTTTTGCTTTGGCTAATCAAAGAATAGCGTCCAGTATGAAATTTTCACTCTGCAGGGGAGTGTGCGCTGACACGAAACTTCCTGGCAGATTAAAACTGTGTGCCAGGCCAAGAATCGAACTCGGGACCTTTGCCTTCCGCGGACAAGTACTCTACCAACTGAGCCACCCAAGCAAGACCGACCACCCCCCCCCCCCCCCCTTTTAACAGCTTCACTTCCGCCAGTACCTCTTCTCCTACCTTCCAAACTTCGCAGAAGATCTCCTGCGAACCTTGCAAGACTAGCAATTCTGCAAGAAGACGAGGTACTGGCTGAGGTGACGCTGTGAGGGCGGGTCGTGTGTCGTGCCTGGGTAGCTCAGCTGGTACAGCACTTGCCCGTGAATGGCAAAGCTCCCGGGTTCGAGTCTCGTTCTGGCACGCAGTTTCAATCTGCCAGGAAATTTCAAAGAATAGCGTGTCTGTATAAAGCACTGCTTTAAATTTCCTAAAAGCGCTGCCAAATATATAAACAAGCTTTGGAAAACAACTCTTTAGATCAGACGTATGACTGGTATAAGCGTTTCAAAAATGGGCAAACGTCCCTCCAGTTCAGTTATCGAAACATTAGTAATACCTGCCTGTCGTGGGAACCTACCTGTAACAAATCTGAATTGCTTCGATGCCTTCCTTTAATCCGATCTGGTGCGGATCCCAAACCCTGGAACAGTACTCGACAATGGGTCACACTAGTATCCTATCCGCGGTCTCCTTTACAGATGAAGCACTCTTACCTAAAATTCTCCCAATAAACCACAGCCGACCATTCGTTTTCCTTACTACAATTCCACTTCATAATGCTTTGCAACGTTACGCCTAGATTTTTAATAGACGTGACTGCGGTGTGAACAGTCGCTGCAGTGTGAGCAGTGTGTTGTTTCAAGTGACTGACTACTTTTGTCAGGTTACTAAGATCATCAATGGAAAGAGTGGCGTACAAAATTCAACTAAATATGGACTATAAGAAAGGTGAGAAAAAACTACTGGCCATTAAAATTGCGACACCAAGAAGAAATGCAGATGATAAACGGGTATTCATTGGACAAATATATTATACTAAAACAGAGCTTGGATGGCGTGTACAGGTACAGCTGCCCATGCAGCTTCAACACGATACAACAGTTCATCAAGAGTAGTGACTGGCGTATTGTGACGAGCAAGTTGCTCGGCCACCATTGACGTCTGGTGAGAAATCTGGAGAATGTGCTGGCCAGGGCAGAAATTGAACATTTTCTGTATCTACAAAGGCCTGTACAGGACCTGCAACATGCGGTCGTTCATTATCCTGCTGAAATGTAGGATTTAGCAGTGATTGAATAAAGGATAGAGCACGGGTCGTAATACATTTGAAATGTAACGTCCACTGTTCAGAGTGCCGTCAATGCGAGCAAGAGGTGACCGAGACGTGTAACCAATGGCACCCCATACCATCACGCCGGGTGATACGCCAGTATGGTGATGACGAATACACGCTTCCAATGTGCGTTCACAGTGATGTCACCAGAGACGGATTCGACCATCATGATGCTATAAACAGAACCTGGATGCGTCCGAGAAAATGACGTTTCGCCATTCGTGCACCCAGGTTCGACGTCGAGCACACCATCGCAGGCGCTCGTGTCTGTGATTCTGCGTCTCCGAGCTGATAGTCCATGCTGCTGCGTCTCCGAGCTGATAGTCCATGCTGCTGCAAACGTCGTCGAACTGTTCGTGCAGATGGTTGTCGTCTTGCAAACGTCCCCATCTGTTGACTCAGGGATCGAGACGTGGCTGCACGATCTGTTACAGCCATGCGGATAAGATGCCTGTCATCTCGAGTGATACGAGGCCGTTGGGATCCAGCACGGCGTTCCGTATTACCCTCGTGAACCCACCGATTCCATATTTTGCTAACAGTCATTGGGTCTAGACCAACGCGAGTAGCAATGTCGCGATACGATAAACCGCAATCGCGATAGGCTACAACCCCGCCTTTATCAAAGTCGGAAACGTGATGGTACGCATTTCTCCTCTTTACACGAGGCATCACAACGTTTCACCAGGCAACGCCGGTCAACTGCTGTTTGTGTATGAGAAATCGGTTGGAAACTTTCCTCATGTCAGCACGTTGAAGGTGTCGCCGCCGGCACCAACCTTGTGTGAATGCTCTGAAAAGCTAATCATTTGCACATCACAGTATTTTCTTCCTGTCTGTTAAATATCGCGTCTGTAGCACAACATCTTCGTGGTGTAGCAATTTTAATGGCCAGTAGTGTAGTTGGCTCTTTCTCTGCCGCTGTTGAGGACGTCCGGCTTTGAATCAGCACTGCTGGCGGAGATAATCTGCGTAGAGATTAGTATTGCGACTGTATGTGTGTTAGCCTTGTCTCCTGATTGGTTATTCCGCCTGCCTGAGATGAGTCAACGGAATGAAAAAGCTTTCTTGCATTGGAGCAGTTGATGCACGACGCGATACGCGAAGCGTTCTTGCACGAATTATGTGTCACGTAAAACAATGCAGCTTGCGGCTCATTCCTTTGTGAGAGGGGAACGCCGTGCGGAGCTGCAGTTCACGGCACGTGGCTCGTGCCGCTCGGAACCAGAGCCGCCCGCCGATCCCGGTGAACGCCACGGATGAGGAGCGGGAGAGTATCTGATGGCGGGCTGCGAGGCTCTGCCTGTGAGATGGGCGAGCAGCGCGTGCCGGAGCTCGCATTTCGGCTAATGGCAGCTCATTACGGGACGGCGCTGCAGGCACCCTCCCACAAATTGGAGCGGGCAGAGATTAGGCCGGCAAGCCGCTCTAATAACGGCACGGCGCCGGGGAAAACAAACAAGGTACACTCGCGGCGTGGTAAAGCCGCAGCGCGCCCAACGTCCCCTCGCGGTTATGCCGGCTACGAGAGGCTTGGACGCTGGTGCAACTACGCTTGTACGTCCTCCTTTGCTCTCTTTTCTTCCTAGGTTTCCACATCGAAAGCCACTGAATAAAATATTAATGACACTTGTCGCACTGGATACCGCAGATGCTGTCAGTCTGGACGAGCATGAGTCAAAAGAAAACCTTAAATACACTCCTGGAAATTGAAATAAGAACACCGTGAATTCATTGTCCCAGGAAGGGGAAACTTTATTGACACATTCCTGGGGTCAGATACATCACATGATCACACTGACAGAACCACAGGCACATAGACACAGGCAACAGAGCATGCACAATGTCGGCACTAGTACAGTGTATATCCACCTTTCGCAGCAATGCAGGCTGCTATTCTCCCATGGAGACGATCGTAGAGATGCTGGATGTAGTCCTGTGGAACGGCTTGCCATGCCATTTCCACCTGGCGCCTCAGTTGGACCAGCGTTCATGTTGGACGTGCAGACCGCGTGAGACGACGCTTCATCCAGTCCCAAACATGCTCAATGGGGGACAGATCCGGAGATCCTGCTGGCCAGGGTAGTTGACTTACACCTTCTAGAGCACGTTGGGTGGCACGGGATACATGCGGACGTGCATTGTCCTGTTGGAACAACAAGTTCCCTTGCCGGTCTAGGAATGGTAGAACGATGGGTTCGATGACGGTTTGGATGTACCGTGCACTATTCAGTGTCCCCTCGACGATCACCAGAGGTGTACGGCCAGTGTAGGAGATCGCTCCCCACACCATGATGCCGGGTGTTGGCCCTGTGTGCCTCGGTCGTATGCAGTCCTGATTGTGGCGCTCACCTGCACGGCGCCAAACACGCATACGACCATCATTGGCACCAAGGCAGAAGCGACTCTCATCGCTGAAGACGACACGTCTCCATTCGTCCCTCCATTCACGCCTGTCGCGACACCACTGGAGGCGGGCTGCACTATGTTGGGGCGTGAGCGGAAGACAACCTAACGGTGTGCGGGACCGTAGCCCAGCTTCATGGAGACGGTTGCGAATGGTCCTCGCCGATACCCCAGGAGCAACAGTGTCCCTAATTTGCTGGGAAGTGGCGGTGCGGTCCCCTACGGCACTGCGTAGGATCCTACGGTCTTGGCGTGCATCCGTGCGTCGCTGCGGTCCGGTCCCAGGTCGACGGGCACGTGCACCTTCCGCCGACCACTGGCGACAACATCGATGTACTGTGGAGACCTCACGCCCCACGTGTTGAGCAATTCGGCGGTACGTCCACCTGGTCTCCCGCATGCCCACTATACACCCTCCGTCAACTGCACATACGGTTCACGTCCACGCTGTCGCAGCATGCTACCAGTGTTAAGGAATGCGATGGAGCTCCGTATGCCACGGCAAACTGGCTGACACTGACTGCGGCGGTGCACAAATGCTGCGCAGCTAGCGCCATTCGACGGCCAACACCGCGGTTCCTGGTGTGTCCGCTGTGCCGTGCGTGTGATCATTGCTTGTACAGCCCTCTCGCAGTGTACGGAGCAAGTATGGTGGGTCTGACACACCGGTGTCAATGTGTTCTTTTTTCCATTTCCAGGAGTGTATTTTTTAAAATATTATTTATTGTGCAGAAGTGGTACAAAGATGTATCACATATCTTCCCCACTTTCAGAGCAAGTCCTCCAGCGCTTATAAAGTGCATAAATTCCTATAGAAAAAAAAATATTTGGTAGTCCGCGCAACCACTCATGTACCACGTGGTGTACCTCTTCATCAGAACGGAACTTGGTTAGTCCTATTGCGTCTTTGAGTGGTCCAGACAAATGAAAATCACTTGGGGCAAGGTGTGGTGAGTATGGTGGATGAGGAAGATACTCAAAATGCAGGTGTGTGATTGTTGCAACTGTTGTACAGTCAGTGTGGGGCCTTGCGTTGTCATGTTGCAAAAGAACACCTGCTGACAGCAGTTCAGGTCGCTTTGATTTGATTGCAGGCCGCAGATAATATTTTAGGAGATCTGTGAATAATACACTGGTGACAGTGCTCCCTCTAGGCATATTATGTTCCAAAAGGACGCCTTTTTCGTCCTTACCTGCGGATGGTTCTGTTCGAAACTTCTTTGGTTTTGGTGATGAAGAATGGCGCCATTCCTTGCTCGCTCTCTTCGTTTCCGGTTTGTGGAAGTGAACCCAGGTCTCCTCCCCAGTAACGATTCTTGCAAGGAAGCCATCACGTTGTCGTTCAAAGCGCCGAAGAAGTTCTTCAGAAGCATCAACACGTCGTTCTCTCATTTCAGGAGCCAGCTGCCGTGGCACCCATCTTGCAGGCACTTTGTGAAACTGGAGCACATCATGAACAATGTGGTGTGCTGACCCATGACTAATCTGTAAACATGCTGCAATGTCATTCAGTGTCACTCAGTAGGTTTCCTTCACTATGGCTTCAACTGCTGCAATGTTTTTGTGGAATCACAACTCGTTGTGTCTGACCTGGACGAGGAGCATCTTCCACTGAAGTCACACCATTTGCCAACTTCCTGCTGCATTCGTAGACTTGCTGCTGTGACAAACATGCATGAACGTACTGAACATTCATTCGTCGATGAATTTCAATGGGTTTCACACCTTCGATCCGCGAAATTCGAATAACAGAACGCTGTTCTTCCCTTGTGCAAGTCACAAGTGGGGCGGCCATCTTTATACTGATACTGCGACAGGATGTGTGCATCTGCACTATGCTGCCACCTACAGGCCATTCTGCACCCTGTTTGTAGCACGCTTACCGACTTACAGGATAACGGTCAGAAATTTCGATTCGTTATTGCAAATTTAAGGTTTTCATTTGATTTCCCCTCGTATTAGGCAGTCGCGTAACCATCCACCGCTGTCGCACATCACCAACAGCACAGTACTGTTTATGTGCCAGTCAGGTATATGGAGTCAGAAAGCACGGTAGGTCTGGTAGCATTGTAGAAACGAGCTATCCTGTTTGGACTTGCCCGTGACCACACAATAAATATACGAGGTGACAAAGTCGTGGAACACCCAATATCGTTTCTGACCTCATTTTGCCAGGCATAGTGCAACAGCAAGATGTGACGTCGACACAAGTCGTTGGAAATCCCGCAGAAATTTTGAGAAGTGTTGCCCCTATAGCCGTCCACAATTGCGAAAGTGTTACCGGTGCAGTAAGTTCAGTACGAACTGACCACTAGATCATGTCGCATAACTCTTCGATGAGATTCATATCGTGCAAACTGGGTGACTAAATCATTCGCTCGAATTGTCCAGACTGTGGCCTGGTGACACGACATTTCCGTACTGGAACATGAAGTCCATAAATGGCAGCAAATGGTCTCCAAGGCTGAATACAACAATCTGCAGTAACTAATCGTTCCACTGCACCAGAGCACCCAGTCCATTTCATGTAAACACAGGCCAAACCATTCTGGGGCCACCACCAGCTTGCAAAGAGCCTTGTTGATAATTTGGGTCCATGGCTTCATGGAGTCTGCACCACACTCGAACACTACCATCACCTCTTAACAACTGAAATCGGGACTCACCTCACAAGGCCACGGGTTTCCAGTCCTCTAAGGTCCAACCATATTCAACCATATCGGTCACGAGACCAGGAGAGGCGCTGCAGGCGTTCTCGTGCTGTTAGCATTCGCGCCGGTCGTCTGCTGTCATAGCCCATTAAGGCCAAATTTCGCCGCTCTGTCCTAACAGACACGTCCGTCGTTCATCAAACACTGGTTTCTGCGGTTATCTCAAGTAGTGTTGCTTGTCTGTTAGCACTAACAGATTACGCAAACGCTGCCGCTCTCGGTCTTTGAGTGGAGGTGGTCGGGCACTGAGTTGTCCATGGTGAGATGGAATGCCTGAAATTTGCTATTCTCGGCCCACCCTTGATACTGTGGACTTCGGAATACTGAATTCCCTAACGATTTCCAAAATGGATTATCCCATGTGTCTAGCTCCAATCACCACTCCAGGTTCAGAGTCTGTTAATTTCCGTCGTGCGGCCTCAGCCAAGTCGGAAACCATTACTCAAGAATCAAATGAGTACAAATGACAGCTCGGCCAAGGCACTGCCCTTACACATAGGCCTACCTTGTGTACACGATACTAATGCTATCTGTATTTGGGCATATGGCTATCTCATGACTTCTGCCGCCGCGGTGTACATGGTTACTTTTTAGTTCTTTCAGAATCACTCCTCAGTGTAGAACTGGTACCTGGCAATCGCGTAACGCTCTGCTGCTGAAGTACGTTTTGGCAGTATGACATTGTGTATGTGCCAGTCAGGTATATGGAACCAACGCGGTAAGATGTTTCGACGTGGGGAGGTGTGGTAGCATTTTAAAACGGAGCTACCCGGTTTGGACTTCCCATGTCCACACAGTAAACGTACGAGGGGAGTATTGCAACACGTTTCTTCTGAAAGCAAGTTGGTTTCATTCAGGATTACGATACACCATAATATACCCTATCCTTTTGGCTACAAAGAACTATTTTTCAACACAATCTCCGTTCAATGCGACAGCCTTATGCCGCTTTGTTTGGAAATGCTTAGAGCCCGCCTAGTATCACTCTGCTGGTCGACGTCAGAGTCAACGTCTTGCTGGGTGAATATCCTCAGCATCATCCACGTTCTGGTTCCTGTGGAGTGCATCCTTCTGTTGTGTACGACTTTGTACACAATGGAAAGAAGAGGTGGCTACAGAGTGATGTGGGAACCATTGTCACAGGGAAACTGGGCACCAGCAGAAATGATTAGCGAACAAGTTAACACCAGAAACAGAAGATTTACTTAATTTGTGACTCCCCAATCGTAAAAAGACTCATTATAAATATTGCAACATTGAATAGAGTCCAGTTATCAATGTCAAAAAGGAAGATGCTAGTTTTACTATGCACGAATGATGGTGTCATTGTGAAGAGACTCCAATGCAAGTAGGCTGAATGGTTGCCGCTGGCAACGGCAAACTCGTGGTAAGGAACTGCTGAAGGCGTGGCTCAGCAGACACGCACCATTGGGTCCACTGGATCCCTCACGACCGTTATCGGCGTCTGACGAAACATGCAATTTCACTGCAAACTAAAGACGCCAGTACGTGATACCACACCGCCTTTGGTCCAGACAGATGGAAATCAGAAGATGCGAGATCCAGGATATAGAGTGGAAAGAGGAAGGGAAGAAGGATATAGAGTCCAAAGAAGTTTCGTGAGCTCCTCTCGGATTCTCAGACTATCATGAGGCCTTGTATCGTCATGGAGAATAAGTTAGTTTGTATTTTTGTGGTGACGAACAAGCAGAGGTCGTCTCTTCCATTTCGTGATGGTAGTACATTATATTGCTGAGTTGATCGTTGCACCACGAGGCAGGATGCCGAACAGAATAACCCCTTCAGAGTCCTAAATGACCATCGCCATGACTTTAATGGATGAGTGTGCAGCTCTGAACTTTTTCTTCGGAGGAGGGGTGGCGAGGCTCCGCTCCATGGATTGCCGTTTCGTTTCCCGTTCAAAGTGATTAACCCGTGTTTCATCGCCTGTGGCGACGTTCGACGAAAAATTGTCATGATCAGCCACATAACAGGCAAGCAATTCTCCACACATGGTCCGTTATTCCTCTTTATGTTCGTCTGTTAGGCGGCGAGGAACTCTGCGGGCGCACAATTTTGAGCACCCCAAATGGTGGACGAAGATGTCGGCGCTACCAGCGGAGACGTCCAGTTGTGCAGCGAACTGTTTCAATGTGTTCCGTCAGTCGCCTCGAACGGGAGTGTGTGCACCTTCCAACATTGTAGGAATCACAGCTATGTGTGGCCGGCCGTCATTGCGGGAGACTGGACACGTTTGCGCCATGTTTTTGCGACGATGACAGACGCTTTGCCCAACGACTCACCGCGCTTTTGTTCACTGCCATCTCTCCGTAGAAATTCTGCAATATGCACGATGGCCTGGTTTTCCCCACTGTGCTTGGAAAGAACCTCCGTGACAGATGCGATTTTGAAGTCTGTATTTAGAGGCGCCACCCATTAGATCTTCATGAATTTATAGGGACTGAATCGGAAATATTCCATGATGCCCCATAACAAATTCCGCGTTTTTTTTTTTTTTTTCAACTGAAACTGGCCGAGAAAAAGGAATGTGTCGCATTACATATTGAACGCCCCTGATAATTACTCGATTTGTAGGCCCATTGTGTCTACAAGCATTATAGTGTTCCACTCGCAGCCGTGTACAAAGGTGTAAGGACAGTAGTCGTAGAAACACCCTAACTAACAGGGCCAAGAGACGAGAGCGACGTCTTGTCAGTGGGGAGAGTGATAATCGAATCCTTAGTGTCAACAACATTATTAAAATGTTTGTTATTGCAGTATACAGCCGTCTTTAGTTTGACTATGACACCCGTATCGTTCAGTTACGGAACATGTTCAGGTCAATCGTAGTTGCAGAACACCCCGTGAGGTTCAATGTCGCTGACTTACGGATGCCCGGTACACCTCTAAATTGTTGCTCTGCAGCTGTGGTCGACCTGAAAATGTGCCGTAAGTGAACGAAACAGGTGATCACTGTGAAACAAAAACTGTCACGGTCGATTGAAACATATTCGGTGAAATAAGAACACATCAGTAACGCGCGGTTCCTATTAACGGCCATAATTAATTTTACACATGTAACAGTGACCGAGTATAATTTCAGCGAAGCAATGAAAAAAAGGGGAAATAAACAAAGGCTCGAGTCATAGTCGTTGCAACTAACGATGTTGGATCCCTGATGACGTTGTTAGTGTAGTTACGATTAGCTCAAACAGAGGAGCAAGCGCCTTCCATTTCTGCAACCCGCAGACACGATTCCAGTAGCTTTTAGCCGGCTATTCCGAACACGTACGCGCCTGCGTTTAGTTTTCGTCTTCCCGTTTATTGTGCAGGCAGTAGCGTTTCTTAAACAGTTCATCTTAGCATTCGAAGTGATAAAGTAACACTCTCGTTGTTACATCGTTACAAATAAGTACAGAGCGAGACAGAGTCGTTCTAGAGCATGGGGGCTGGGACGGGGGGGGGGGGGGGGGGGGATGTTCAAATCCGCGTATGCCTATATGGCTATCCACATCCTTTAAATCACTCAAGGTGAATGCTTGAGTGTTTCCTTGCAAAAGAGCACCACAGGTTTCCTTTTCGGTCCTTGCCCATTCCGAGATTGAGCACCGATATTAATGACCTGGTCGAAAAACGGTCGTAAACCGTAATCTTCCTACAAGTTAATCACTTCTTCGTCCCCTCCACGATACGACAAAAGGAGGGGAAAAAAACCACTGGCAAGATCGTTTCGAGCAAAACTGCGCCATTATAGCGATTATGGTGACACCTCGTGCATCGAATCTGTAATGAGAAGCGCCGCTTTTGGCGTAACACAGGACTTCGGGTCTTGCGGTTGTGTTGGAGCTGAAATCTGACTACCGCGAGAAGTCGTGACTCTCGCCCGACGAAAGCGGTATCCGTGTTAGCCTCATTAAGACTGGCTAGACATCTAGTGTTTCAGCAACGAGACAAGTTGTCTCAGACAGGCGCACCACTTTGTGTTGTTTGTTCTTAGCATGAAACTATTTCCCAGATAATGATACATGAAGAAGTCGCATCACACTCCAGTTATCAACAGTTTAGCGCATCCTCTTAAGACACGAAAACAGAATTATTAATCCGAGGACCTGACACAGTGAAAGACTTTATACAAAACTGTGATCATACGTTCCTTGCAGCAACAATTAATGATACTAAAAGTTATTAATTTCGATAAATTCTACGCAATTTTGGCTCTTTCAGACTATTATATTTATCTATGGATGACAGGTAGAGTTATAACTGCTGTAGCTCCTAAACATCCATGACTGCGACATACATATGAAGCACTCCTTTTCGCAATCACCTATTCCCGGCATACCGTCGGTTGAAGAAGCGAGCAACACAGTCAGAAAAAATTGTTTGGAGCAGCACATTTATTATTAACATGACCGTGCACCTAATGGGGCTGGTAATCGGAATTGACTGCTACGGAAGTTGTTACTTTCCAGTTCGTTCTGTTCAATACTATAATACTGAATGTCTGGTTATAAGGAACACCAACACAGTTTTACTGATTACGAACTTATATTCTCCTCAAAACACAAAAAGGAGACAGCCACTGCCTTCATCATACATATCTAATTACGGCAAATCTCAGCACAGGCTTTCTTCATTTGCCATTATCGTCACACACTAATCCATCACTGCATCCAACACTGCAATCCAAGGTTAGGCCGTCGCGGTAGACGCGAAGCCAAATATCGGCACTAGTAACGTCACTGATCACTTTCATAATGATACTTCTTCACTTTCTCGGTATTAATCTATTATACAGGGGTCTAACCAAGGCGAAGGCGACACCCTTCTCGGTTAAAGACCCTGTATTTCAACAATGGCCTCCACACACACACCATTCCCGTCAACCACACTGGCGCAGCTCGACAATCGCTCTCTCAACACGTCACAATCGATTGTTCGCCCTATCGACTTGTGCCGAGTGCAAAGTTATAGTGAGGGCCTACGGACCCCTTACAGCTTGCTCACTTTCCTTCAAATGGTTCACATGGCTCCGAGCACTATGGGACTTAACAAATCAAATGGTTCACATGGCTCTAAGCACTATGAAACTCAACATCTGAGGTGATCTGACTAACCTAAGGACATCACACACATCCACGCCTGAGGCAGGATTCGAACCTGCGACCGTAGTGGTCGCGCGGTTCCAGACTAAAGCGCCTAGAAGAGCTCGGCCACACACTTTCCTTCCCTCGTCTCGCGTCCACAGCGCCACCAGAGGGAGCTCCTTTTAAAGAGATGGGGCCCCTCCACGCCCGCACCAACCTGGTGACCAGACCAAAAGTTCTACTGTCACCTCCGTACATGTTAGTTATCTAGTAAGTGGACCACAAGATGCTGGGTGTGATGTTGTCCGTGCATCTGGGTAAGACTACGCATTAACACGGTCCATCAGGTGATAGATAGTGGACGAAACGAGAGTGATGGTAGCGATTTGAAGAGCAGAGGGAAAAAAGTGCCATGGCTCGTGCCGTGGGGAAAAAAAAACTCTGCGATAGTGGGATGGGTAGTAAGAGTAGTAGTGGCTTACTAGCTGCGATAGTTCATGCAAGGTTGGATTTGTTAGTATAGATATGATGCATCATTACCGTGACAAGCGATGGCGATGTGTCCCAGTTGCTGCAGCTGCTACATTCCTGGAACAATCAAGATCGTTATACAGTAGTGGGAGATGGGCCATAGAGCATCTCACTGTGTGGGGGATGTGTGGAGCTTGTTTGCATGCAGTGTACGGTACGGCTTCCCTGTGTGTTGCCAGTTATTCGGCAGTGTATTCCAGCTGGATATCCAGTAATGGCGTCTGATTAACAGGGGCTCGCCTGTGCCGTTATGTTTGCGTGTGCTTGGCCATAGATGTTATGTCCTTACAAGTATGTCTTTTGGTCTTTTATGTTTCCATCTATGATTGTGGCCGTAGTTCCCCAGATTCAGAATAAACGGGTCTCCGTCTCGCGGCGGGCAGCGATTATAGCGTTCTGGGCCATCACGTCCGTGCTTGCTGAAGTTATTGCGGCAGTTAGTGCGAGGTCGCTGACCCCGCCCAGTGGCGCGGTGGTCCGCCAGAAGCGACGGTAATTAGCGCGACACGACGACAGTACAGGCCCGGTTCGTTAGCGACAGGTGTGCCGCAGATCGCCGCCATTGTCTCGGCACCCATTGGCAGCCGCACTCACGCACACGCCGACGCGCGAACAGACCAGCCTCGCGGAACAATGAGCGCCGCCTGCCGAATGCTGATGCCGCAGTGGCACCAGCAGCCGCTAGGGGGACAGCACGCGGGCCCGGGCGTGTGCGAGCGTCACCCGGGAACCCGCTAGCGGTACCACCGCCAAACAGTGACGTCACTGCTGTTACCGCCAGCGAAGGTCGTAGTAGACGCATTACAGAATGCCGTCGTCGATGGTGCTGTAGGGGGCGCAGGCGCTCGGATAGTTAGGGAAATCCACTTGAGACAGAGAAGTTGCTGTCCATGCATCAGCATGGCTTCAGAAAGCATCGCTCCTGCGAAACGCAACTTGCCCTTTTTTCACATGATATCATGCGAACCATGGATGAAGGTTATCAGACAGATGCCATATTCCTTGACTTCCGGAAAGCGTTTGACTCGGTGCCCCACTGCAGACTCCTAAGTAAGGTACGAGCATATGGGATTGGTTCCCGAATATGTGAGTGGCTCGAAGACTTCTTGAGTAATAGAACCCAGTACGTTGTCCTCGATGGTGAGTGTTCATCACTTGTGGTGAGGGTATCATCTGGAGTGCCCCAGGGAAGTGTGGTAGGTCCGCTGTTGTTTTCTATCTACATAAATGATCTTTTGGATAGGGTGGATAGCAATGTGCGGCTGTTAGCTGATGATGCTGTGGTGTACGGGAAGGTGTCGTCGTTGAGAGACTGTAGGAGGATACAAGATGACTTAGACAGGATGTGTGATTGGTGTAAAGAATAGCAGCTATCTCTAAATATAGATAAGTGTAAATTAAAGCAGATGAATAGGAAAAAGAATCCGGTAATGTTTGAATACTCCTTTAGTAGTGTAGCGCTTGACACAGTCACGTCGATTAAATATTTGAGCGTAACATTACAGAGCGATGTGAAGTGGGACAAGCATGTAATGGTAGTTGTGGGGAAGGCGGATAGTCGTCTTCGGTTCATTGGTAGAATTTTGAGATGTGGTTCATCTGTAAAGGAAACCGCTTATAAAAAAGTAATACGACCTATTCTTGAGTACTGCTCGAGCGTTTGGGATCCCTATCAGGTCGGATTGAGGGAGGACATAGAAGCAATTCAGAGGCGGGCTGCTAGATTTGTTACTGGTAGGTTTGATCATCACGCGAGTGTTACGAAAATGCTTCAGAAACTCGGGTGGGAGGCTCTAGAGGTAAGGAGGCGTTCTTTTCGCGAATCGCTACTGAGGAAATTTAGAGAACTAGCATTTGAGGCTGACTACAGTACAATTTTACTGCCGCCGACACATTTCACGGAAAGACCACAAAGATAAGATAAGAGAGATTAGGGCTCGTACAGAGGCATATAGGCAGTCATTTTTCCCTCGTTCTGTTTGGGAGTGGAACAGGGAGAGGAGATGCTAGTTGTGGTACGAGGTACCCTCCGCCACGCACCGTATGGTGGATTGCGGAGTATGCATCTAGATGCAGAAATGAAACTTCGCCTGAGACTGGAGGATCGCATAGTTGCAGTCTGACGCAAAGTTTCTTTACTTCAAGGAGTAATGCCAAGTTTGCCAGTATGTGTCTCAAGGCGGTCTGTCAGGCAGAACCACAAAGAGTGCTCGTACGACATTCTGTGTGAATGCATCCTTGCAGCGCAGTGGAGAAACCCAAGACCACAGGCCTGACGAAGTGTTCCCGCGCCAGTCGCAGGATTGCCGGAGCTGCCTGCATCTCTACCTCTCCTCCTCCTCCTCCACTACCCCTCCCTCTCCCCACTCCCCTCTTCTCAGCAAAACTTGCAATTTTCCCCTCGCAGCTGTAACAGATTTTATGATTTTGTAACTAGGCTTAAAACAATTAAAAGAAATACTACTTAAATGAACTTTAGAGCCGAAATATCGCACACAACAAATTAAATGTATTACTGTAAAAGCATTTCTAAAATAGACTGGCAGTAAATCAAATGTGTATCTTATTGTTAATGGGAGCTGCTGTGCATTGGCATTAGCTTAATTTTTATTTGCTCGTCAAAATTGTTAGCAGTGCATAATTTATCAAATGTAATTAAAACAAACAGGTATGTACTTATAGCTGAGAAAATATCGCTGACCAGGAATTGTGATTTACTATAATTATACTCAGCATTCTATTACTTTCTGCAACGGCTTTGCTGCAGTGGATACACCGGTTCCCGTGAGATCACCGAAGTTAACTGCTGTCGGGCGTGGTCGGCACTTGGATGGGTGACCATCTAGGGTGCCATGTGCTGTTGCCATTTTTCGGGGTGCACTCAACCTCGTGATGCCAATTGAGGAGCTACTCGACCGAATAGCAGCGGCTTCGGTCAAGAATACCATCTTAACGACCGGGAGAGCGGTGTGCCGACCCCACGCCCCTCCTATCCGCATCCTCCACTGAGGATGACACGGCGGTCGGATGGTTCCGGTAGGCCACTCGTAGCCTGAAGACGGAGTGCTTATATTCTATTACTTTCTATGAAGCAAATTCATTGACCCATTGCAGTCTCAGTTTAGCAGCTTTGTCGTATGCTATCGAGAAGGTGACTGAATTCTGCAGTCTCCTTTCATACGCATCCGAATTCAAATCGTAATAATAGTAATAATAACAATATGGTAAGTGAAGGAAACTTCACAAGGCAAGATCGCTAAAAAAACATTTTGTTGGATGACCTGTTTCGACACAGCTGTGCTGTCGTAATAATAATAATAATAATAATAATAATAATAATAACAATAATACCATCTTTAAGTTCGTGAAACTAAGATCACACGATGCTGTTGACATTGGCGTTGTAATAAATACCTTCAAAGCTATTTCAGTGTTTCGTTAAGAATCTCTTAACCCACACGTTGAAGAAAAAATTACTGAGCATAAACGGAAAGCCATGTCAATGTTTTTCATCAGCTCTTTGGTCTGGAAGTGTAACTAGCTCCGCTGTATCGCTTGCCTCTGCTGTATTTTATATCAAAATTAACTGCTCAAGACTAAAGAGCTTTCTTTTAAGTCTTTTCTTGCCAGAAAATTAGTCAGGTGAAATGGTATATTAGAACCGTTCCCTTTTTCCGTTGGCATTCTATCAAATACCCTGAAACTCTCTAGTTGTCTCAGTTCAGTACACAGTCGGCAGAAGTTGGTGAATATCGGAAGGTGTCGGTCAGACAGCATACTTGTTTTAGCACTATCACACCGACTTTTGAAATGTTGCAGTACGGTAACGCGGGGGTTCCCAAACTTTTTCTCTGACGGAACACTTGGACAATCCCGGTACTATGATACAACACCTCGTTTATTTAATAAGAAAACTTGTTTTATCGAGTGATTACTTCAATTCCAAATCAGAACTCGTAGTAACACAGAAATCATAATAAAATTAAAAAAATAGTATTTTCAAAATATCTTGGAGCATTTATTCACCTCCCACGGAACACTGTTTGGGAAAGCCCGCTATAGCAAAATGGCAGCGAGAAACCTATTGTTGAACATGAGTGAGTTGTACAGGCGACAGCTGTGAGAGCATAAACCATTTTAGCGACCGAGCGAGATGGCGCAGTGGTTTGCAGACTGGACGCGTATTCGGGAGAACGACGGTTCAAACTCGCGTATGGCCGTCCTAATTTAGGTTTCCCGTGATTTCCGTTAATCGCTTCAGGTAAATGCCGGGGTGGTGCCTTTGAAAGGCCATGGCCGACATCCTTCCCCAGTCCGGTGAGACACATGACCTCGCTGTTTGGTCTCCTCCCCGAATCAACCAACGAGTCGTTTTAGCGACAACCGTTGTAACCTTCCAGGTTTGTGCTTCTAAATGTGAAACATTTACATTTGTGCTTGAAATTGTGATTGTAATATTATAAATATGTTTGTAACGTAATGTTTAGACTGTAACTTCTGTGAAATGCTCTATACTGCAGCGTTCTGAAACAGAACTTGGCAATGCTACTCTCTGCTGAAATTAATACTGCACAACTCAGTACACAATACTGAATCATGGACTGGAAACCGCAATATGGAATCTGTTCCCCGATATCAGTAATGAGTGATTTGAACAAGAGAAGTAATTATCTTTGACACAGTTCTCAACAACTTGTCCTACAACGATCAAGACTTCGTAACGCTACCTATTGAATGGAACAACCATCTGCTGTTACTGATACTGCTTTCCAATTTTATAGAAACATGTAAGTGTTGACTGTGTCCTAAACATTCCAAACAATAATTTGTCATGGCCCTGATATTAAAAGCTACTCTGCGCAACGAAGATCTGCTTTGCAGTAGTACCTGTAATGTATCATTCTGCTACATATTAACCTGAAATAAATCACTCTGCATTTTCTTAGCAATGGGCCGCCATGGAGTGACTGACAAATAAATCACATTGACTGCAGTGCGTGTATAAGAATCTAACCACCCGACTGCGCAATGCGTGTTCGGAAAGTACATGCTAGATTAGTTTCTAGTCGCCGAAAGGAAATTTAAAAGGAAAACATTTTTATAGTCATGATGTGAACACATTCAAGTTTATTCTTAACAATCATCGCTGACAGAGGTTGAAAATATCGGTTCAGTTGTTAGGTTCTTTTTATCCAAAACACGACCGTTTCGGGCTCGTATATGCCCATCATCAGGCGTTATAACTTTGTGCTGTGACCCCAAGCGCCACGGTGGACGAGTACAGGACGCGATGTATCACCAGCCCCACCGCAGTACTCGGGAACACAGCATAAAGTTATAACACCTGATGATGGGTATATAAGAGCTCGAATCCTGTCGTACTTTGAATAAAAAGAACCACACTACTGAAGCGGTATTTTCAACCACTGCTATAATGTTCAGTTGCGGATGTTCCTCCGACAGTGTTTGCATCACTGCTGGAAGACAAGTAGAACAATAGTGGGTCAAAAATACATACTATTCACACAGGACTTATTAGGATACGAATGGTATGAAAGAAAGCAAGATTTGGCAGATGTCATGAATCACACAGACAGTTTGCCTAAATACTACTGACAGCTGACAGGCAGTAGCCGGGTTGAATGATGGTGAGTGAAGAAGTATTTTGCCGGCAAGGGGAGAAGAGCTAGTGGCGTGCAGCTCGTGACCTCCAGACTTAGCGTCAGTGTCCTATTATGCTAATATCCCGCCCTCTCCACAGTGAACAGTGGAGTGAAAGCGTGTCACACTGTTGCTGGTCATCCGACCGTCGGCTATTTTTTGGTCGTTGCCGACGTCACATGACAACCGTTAAAGTTCATTGTTCATTCGTTGATCCTTCCATCCTGTTTCTTTCTTTTTTTTTTTTTTTTTTATTACCGAGGCGAAGCAGCTCACTGACCGAACACGCTGAGCTACCGTGCCGCAAAACCTATGTCTGGAGTGCCTGACGCGGGTACTTTGGACGTCAAGTACGGCGGTATTCGGGCGGAGCAGGTCGTGTTGCGTGCATCGAGTTTCAGCCTTTCCTTTCATCTTCATGCACCACAAGTCACCACACACGCATCCATTGCAGCAACGTAGACCCAACAGACACGCCTAATGCAGAACTCTCACACAATGCATATAAGGGGCCAGTGTCTGTAGAGGGAGAAAACACATTGTGATCAGACGGTTCGCAGCAAACAAAGCCATAAGACGTAAACATTGGCAAACATTAACTTAGACACACCGCAGAAACATTGTCTCGAAATTTGGTAGAAAATCGCAGTGCCGATGGTACTGTTATCGACGACTGTGCCGCTAAAGCGGAGTTATTGAACGCAGTTTTCCGAAATTCCTTCACCAGGGAAGACGAATGGAATATTCCAGAATTTGAAACACGAACATCTGCTAGCATGAGTTTCTTAGAAGTAGATACCTTAGGGGTTGCGAAGCAACTCAAATCGCTTGATACGGGCAAGTCTTCAGGTCCAGATTGTATACCGATTAGGTTCCTTTCAGATTACGCTGATACTATAGCTCCCTACTTAGCACTCATATACAACCGCTCGCTCACCGATAGATCTGTACCTACAGATTGGAAAATTGCGCAGGTCGCACCAAGAAGGGTAGTAGGAGTAATCCATTTAACTACAGACCTATATCATTGACGTCGGTTTGCAGTAGGGTTTTGGAGCATATACTGTATTCAAACATTATGAATCACCTCGAAGGGAACGATCTATTGACACGTAATCAGTATGGCTTCAGAAAACATCGCTCTTGTGCAACGCAGCTAGCTCTTTATTCGCACGAAGTAATGGCCGCTATCGACAGGGGATCTCAAGTTGATTCCGTATTTCTAGATTTCCGGAAAGCTTTTGACACCGTTCCTCATAAGCGACTTCTAATAAAGCTGCGGAGCTATGGGGTATCATCTCAGTTGTGCGACTGGATTCGTGATTTCCTGTCAGGAAGGTCGCAGTTCGTAGTAATAGGCGGCAAATCATCGAGTAAAACTGAAGTGATATCAGGTGTTCCCCAGGGAAGCGTCCTGGGACCTCTGCTGTTCCTGATCTATATAAATGACCTGGGTGACAATCTGAGCAGTTCTCTTAGACTGTTCGCAGATGATGCTGTAATTTACCGTCTAGTAAGGTCATCCGAAGACCAGTATCAGTTGCAAAGCGATTTAGAAAAGATTGCTGTATGGTGTGTCAGGTGGCAGTTGACGCTAAATAACGAAAAGTGTGAGATGATCCACATGAGTTCCAAAAGAAATCCGTTGGAATTCGATTACTCGATAAATAGTACAATTCTCAAGGATGTCAATTCAACTAAGTACCTGGGTGTTAAAATTACGAACAACTTCAGTTGGAAGGACCACATAGATAATATTGTCGGGAAGGCGAGCCAAAGGTTGCGTTTCATTGGCAGGACACTTAGAAGATGCAACAAGTCCACTAAAGAGACAGCTTACACTACACTCGTTCGTCCTCTGTTAGAATATTGCTGCGCGGTGTGGGATCCTTACCAGGTGGGATTGACGGAGGACATCGAGAGGGTGCAAAAAAGGGCAGCTCGTTTTGTATTATCGCGTTATAGGGGAGAGAGTGTGGCAGATATGATACACGAGTTGGGATGGAAGTCATTACAGCATAGACGTTTTTCGTCGCGGCGAGACCTTTTTACGAAATTTCAGTCACCAACTTTCTCTTCCGAATGCGAAAATATTTTGTTGAGCCCAACCTACATAGGTAGGAATGATCATCAAAATAAAATAAGAGAAATCAGAGCTCGAACAGAAAGGTTTAGGTGTTCGTTTTTCCCGCTCGCTGTTCGGGAGTGGAATTGTAGAGAGATAGTATGATTGTGGTTCGATGAACCCTCTGCCAAGCACTTAAATGTGAATTGCAGAGTAGTCATGTAGATGTAGATGTAGACGTAAGCATCCCGTCTGATGTTCTGCATCCATTCATGTCCATTGTGCATTCCGACGGACGTGGGCAATTACAGCAATACAATACGACACCACACAAGTCCAGAATTGCTAGAGTGGCTCCAGGAATACTGAGTTTAAATACTTCCGCTAGCTGCCAAACTCGCCAGACGTGAACGTTATTCAGCATATCTGGGAGGTCTTGCAACGTGCTGTTCAGGAGAGATCTCCACCCTGTCGTACTATCAGCGATTTATGGACAGCCCTGTAGGATTCATGGGGTGAGTTCCCTAACAGGTGTTAGTCGATGCCATGCCACGTCAATGTGCGCCACTTTTGCGTGCTCCCGGGGGCCCTACACGATATTAGGAAGGTGTACCAGTTTCTTTGGCGCTGCGTTGTTGTTCATGAGCTGCTATCCCCCTTTATAACTCTGACACTAAATGTGTCCTTAGCAACCTGTCAAACAGCGTACTAATACGCCTAATGTGGCGGGTGTAAAATTAAATCGCAGTAGCACACTTTCCCCGCGTAACATGTGTCTCTCAGCACTTCGAATGAAACATTATCGGAGGTTGTTATCTATTTCAAATCTTTAACGACATCACTTCTGCTGGAGACACTCCTTTTTCTTAGGCCTTAATAGTCAACTGAAAGCAGCAGCAACATCAAGCGCAGGTCACGAAAAATCAACTTCTCATCAGTGCGCAGCAATTTCTGGCGTGTCCCGTTGTATCGACATCTCTCCGTGCCCAGCGGCGTGCTCTGGGCCTCGCTTAAGTGCTAATCGTGACTCGTTCGGCTCTTGTCCCTAGTTGGGATACCACTGCACGTGAGTGTTCGATGGTTCTTAATTGTCTGGCGCTATGGGGTCAGACTTCTTAGCCAGTGCCGGGTACAAGAAAATAGCATTAGGTTACTTTCTACAGTGGAATTAATTGTAGGCATTTAAAATAATTTTTATGTACCAATAATGTAATGTTAAATCGGTGACAACGTTTATTAACTCGACACTGTTGATTCTATTAATACTATTTCTCTTCCGACGTCACACTTAAAGCAGAAAGAAACTGGCGGTGAGGGAACCGATTACACGGGCGTTGGATGAAGCGGTGTTTTGTTTCTTTTAAGCATTTTTCTATGGGAACTGGGAAAAATTCCTGAACTAATAAATTTAGTGAATAGGCGATAGTTATTTAATCCAAACTTTACATCACCTATTCAGGATAAGACAACCAACTTTCACCACATCAACTGGAATTCGGAAGGGAAGAATTTGATTTAATTGTAAGCGGTTCCGTAAGTACAATTGTCCCAGCGGTTGTACGAAAACAGATTCGGTCCCAACAAAGAAAGCGCGAGATCCGAACGACCTCTTGGAGACGGACTAAGCAACGCAATTATTCAGCAATTCATTAATTTGCTAGTCGTAATGGTTAATGGCTGCTTAGAAGCTGTACTTACGTGGGAAGGGAGTTTTATTGAGCTGATGAATGCAGCTAGACATTAGTATGACCTCTTTATTACAAAAAGAGCGTAAACCAGATCTTGCATAAACACACTACTGGCCATTAAAATTTCTACACCAAGGAGAAATGCAGATGATAAACGGGTATTCATTGGACAGATATATTATACTAAAACCGACATATCATTACATTTTCACGCAATTTGGGTGCAAAGATCCTGAGAAATCAGTACCAAGAACAACTACCTCTGGCCATAATAACGGCCTTGATACGCCTGGGCATTGAGTCAAACAGAGCTTGGATGGCGTGTACATGTAGCTGTCCATGCAGCTTCAACACGATACCACAGTTCATCCAGAGTAGTGACTGGCGTATTGTGACGAGCCAGTTGCTCGGCCACCATTGGCCAGACGTTTTCAATTGGTGAGAGATCTGGAGAATGTGTTGGCCAGGGCAGCAGTCGAACATTTTCTGTATCCAGAAAGGCCCGTACAGGACCTGCAATATGCGGTCGCGCATTATCTGCTGAAATGTGGCGTTTCGCAGAGATCGAATAAAGGGTAGAGCCACGGGTAGTAACACATCTGAAATGTAACGTGCACTGTTCAAAGTGCCGTCAATGCGAACAAGAAGTGATCGAGACGTGTAACCAATGGCACCCCATACCATCACGCCAGGTAATACGCCAGTATGGCGATGACGAATACACGCTTCCAATGTGCGTTGAGCGCGATGTCGCCAAACATGGATGCGACCATCATGATGCTGTAAACAGAACCTGGATTCATCCGAAAAAATTACGTTTTGCCATTAGTGCACCCAGGTTCATCGTTGAGTACACCACCGCAGGCGCTCCTGTCTGTGATGCAGCGTCAAGGGTAACCGTAGCCATGGTCTCCGAGGTGATAGTCCATGCTGCTACAAAGGTCGTCGAACTGTTCGTGCAGATGATTGTTGTCTTGCAGACGTCCCCATCTGTTGACTCAGGGATCGAGACGTGGCTGCACGATCCGTTACAGCCATGCGGATAAGATGCCTGTCATCTCGACTGCTAGTGATACGAGGCCGTTGGGATCCAGCACGACGTTCTGTATTACGCTCCTGAACCCACCGATTCCATATTCTGCTAACAGTCATTGGATCTCGACCAAGGCGAGCAGCAACGTCGCGATGGGATAAACCGCAGTCGCGATAGGCTACAATCCGACCTTTATCAAAGTCGGAAACGTGATGGTACGCATTTCTCTTCCTGTCACGGGGCATCACAACAACTTTTCACCAACGCCGGTCAACTGCTGTTTGTGTATGAGAAATCGGTTGTAAACTTTCCTCATGTCAGCACGTTGTAGGTGTGGCAACCGGCGCCAACCTTGTGTGAATGCTC
Organism: Schistocerca gregaria; assembly: GCF_023897955.1. NCBI lineage: Eukaryota > Metazoa > Arthropoda > Insecta > Orthoptera > Acrididae > Schistocerca > Schistocerca gregaria. Next base: position 88,301,103 of record NC_064925.1, on the reverse strand, counting down.
TGAAAAGCTAATCATTTGCATATCACAGGATCTTCTTCCTGTCGGTTAAATTTCGTGTCTGTAGCACGTCATCTGCGTGGTGTAGCAATTTTAATGGCCAGTAGTGTACGAAGAAAAGAAGGTCGTTATTTGCACTTTTTCAGTTATTATTGAACATAACTTTAGGGGGGGGGGGGATGGAAACATTGATTCAGTAGTCTGCCCTCTCCACAATGGCGAAGAACAAAACAAGTAGCGGGAAGAGGACTAAGAAGTCGGATCGTTGTTGCTAAATAGTTACGTTAACATTTTTCGGAGAGAATGGAAATACCGTCATGCTCTTGCCACTACCGTAGAGAAGACAGAGTAAGGGGTAAATGTCAAAATAAGAAAGAGTCTAAGTCGCCTCCTCAACGAACATCAAGTAACTCACGTGAATATCAATCGTAGCAACACTCGTCTAAGCGAAGAAAATAAAATCACTGCAAGGCTGAGAAGTTGCTATGGAATACGCAACCTGCTCGCGTGTTCTGGCACAGCGGACATGAGCCCGTTTTGCGAAGTTACAATCTAGAAACTTACCTCCACACGCGTATCTCAAGAAAAAGTGTAAAGAAGAGAAGCTGAAGGCGATACTGCAGATTTGAGGACAAGAATCTTTCCTCCGATAGAACCCTAGCTGTACTCGCGCTAGTGACGAAAGAAGGTCGGACCCCAAGTAAAACATTACTCACGAATCATCGAATTTACGAAGCAAAATTTATGAGAAACGAAAAAAACATAATGCTCTCTCACTAACGAATCTCTAGCGCTGGAAGTGCATTATAACCAACTAAGTTGGCATTCACTGAGTCCACACACGCTTACCGATATCAGCATCGCGAGCTAACACCTCCACCAGCAAGCAGGAACCGAAATGAACTGACCGGGTTCCATGTCTCCAGAGGGTATCCGGGATCGTTGAATCGCGAGAAATGTTTCGCCCCTAACCCGTCAAGTCCGGGGACACGTGACCGCCGCGGAACACGATGCCGTTCTGGCTAGCCTCCCGAAGACCGGAAAAAGGTTCGTGATTCGTCAGAAGACGGTCACAGTCACCGAGTCTACTTTGCAGCGATAGAGCGAGAAGTTAAGCTTCACGGTTGGTATTAAAAGTTGTGAGACTATGGAGAGGGAAACTTCGGGCACTACACAGCATACAAGCTGGTCTCACATGCTCCCTACGGCATGGACCAGCGAAGGAAAAGGGAAGCCATCATGGCCACTACTACAGGAAGACTTCTAAACTGGATTCATAAATAACATAAAATATCCTGCGCCCATCCTCTCTCACTGACCAGCGTATTATTTCCGTAGAAAATTGTCAACCCGTACAGGCATCACACTGCAGTTGTAAAATGATGAAAGAATTGCGAAAAGAATTAAATATGAAAGGTGTGCATAGTGAATGAGAATAAAATGCATATATTTCATAACGTTGAAAAAGTATATAATTTGTCCCCAATGATCTTCAATATGTATTCTGAAAAAGTATCAGACAAGGCGTTAGTATAGACTAAATCAGAACAGGAAGAGGAAAAAGAATAACGACAGTTAAGTGTGCAGTTAATCAAGCTGAGATGGCTGGGTCACAGGAAGGACTAGTATTTGAGGTGGCCAGGGTCGTGAAACTAAGGGAAGAGTATACTGTGTGTCGTTAAATGTTGGAAAGATCAAAGTGAGAAGACACAGCCAACATGAAATACGGTCGAGAGGAGTAAACTTGAGACAAAAATAAATTTTAGATAAGATGTTCGTTAAGAAAACTGAGCGGCTGCAGAAGAAATATGGTTTAGAGTGCCTTTAGGTAAAATAGCCTTTGAAAATGAGAAAGCTTTGTTGTCAGGAAAAAGAATGCTGATAGGTCTAAGGAATAAATTCGCCAAATAATTTGTCTGGAGTGTGGTATTATAAGGCACCGAATTGTGGACAGTCAAAAAGAAAGAGGACGAGGGGAAAAAAACTTAAAATAAAATGAACTGACAGAATGACGAATGAAATAGTATGTCATAAGAGTAGCAGAGAAGAAAAGAAGTGAGATATTTATTGCGGTTAAATGTCTTGCGACTAAAGCTGATCAAAGGAAAGTGCAAAGGAGAACATCGACCACATCAATTTCGGCTGCCCACTGCTACACCACGCGACAACCGAATTGCTGCATTGCTTGGCACTTACTTAGTGGACAACATCTTCCTACCAGTGTGATGTCACTACTCGCAACATGATGTACAGGGTAACAATTATAGAACTATATGCAATAAACGTAAATTAGTTACAAAGTATGGCGTGAACACACTTTATTCAACATGTAAACGTCACTACAGATATTCGGATTAAGGTTGTGACATGTTCGATATGCCTGCCATCATTGGCGATGATGTGGCGCAGACGAATAGCGAAATTCTGCGTGACTCACTGAAGTGTCGGAACATCGACGCTGTCGATGACCTCCTGAATGGCTCTTTTCAGCACATCAGTGGTAGGGTTTTTTTCCTGTGGACTTCGTATTTAATACAGCCCCACAAAAAGGAGTCGCACTTGTTCAGATGGCGACCAATAGAGAGTCATGCCAGTGATCTCTGGGTACCCCAGAGCCAGAATGCGATCTCCAAAGTGTGCCTCCAGCTCATAAAACACTCTCCTGCTTCGATGGGTTCAAGGCCCGCCTTGCATGAGCCATACCTTGTCGAAATCGGGGTCACTTTGGATAAAGGGGATGAAATCATCTTCCAGAACCTTCACGTACCGTTCGATAGTCACCGTGCCCGAGAAATGTAGCACCGATTATTCTGTGACTGGATATTGCACACCACACAGTAACCCACTGAGGGTGAAGAGACTTCTCGATCGCGAATGCCGGCCGGTATGGCCGAGCGGTTCTAGGCGCGTCAGTCTGGAACCGCGCGACTGCTACGGTCGGAGGTTCGAATCATGCCTCGGGCATGGATGTGTGTAATGTCCTTGGGTTAGTTAGGTTCAAGCAGTTCTAAGTTCTAGGGGACTGATGACCTCAGATGTTAAGCCCCATAGTGCTCAGAGCCATTTGAACCATTTGATCGCGAATGCGAATTTTCGGCCATCAAAATGCGCCAATTTTGCTTACTGACGAACCCCTCCAAATGAAAGAGGGCTTCGTCACTAAACCAAAGCACGCATGCGCTTACTAATTCCCACCATGTCCAGCGGGCAGCCGTCCAGTTTGAACGTCCTAACGCAAACCGTGCACTAGTTATGACGATTCTATTTCGTGTATTTCAATAATTGGCACCCTGCGTCATTTTGTAGACTTACATATCACGTTTTGCAAGCTGAACGCACTATGATTTAATTATTCTGCAAAAACCAGTGTAAAGTATTAAATATGAGTCTTGACTGTATATATGTGTGATGGATATGATTGGATGTACATTTTAAATTTCAGCACATCATGTATGGGAGGAATGGATAATGTCCGATGGCCATATTGAAGTAAATAAATAAAACCAGGAACTCCACTGGAAGACAGCAGAAAAAAAGTCGTAATTAATCTGATAAAGATCTGTCTGAACGAAACACGTACAAAGGTGAAGATGGGAAATCGCATAACTGAGGAATTTGAAATTGTGACAGGACTCAGGTAAGGAGATGGGTTGTCCCCTATCCTGTTCAACTTTGCTCTCGAGAAGATAGTACGCGAGACCTTCCAAGAGAACGAAGGGATTGAAATCGAAGGAAAGAGACTGGCATACTTAGCCTATGCAGACGACATCTGTTTACTCTCTAGGTCGGAAGAGGAGTTGGAGTGAATGACCAAAGCACTAAAGGAGGCTGCCAGCAAATTTGGGCGAAACATAAACGAAGCCAAGACAGAGTACCTCGTTATGATGCGTGGTCATTGTCAGACTGCTGATCATCTACAATCACTGCAGGTTGGGGACCATTCCTACAAGAGAGTGCAAGAATTTAAATACCTAGGGGCACTTTTCACTGAGAACTCGTCATGTGAAGCAGAGATCAATGCCAGTATACAAGCAGGAAACCGATCTTACCACAGCCTAGCACAACTGCTTCGGTCCAAATCTATCTCCACACAGTTCAAGATACGACTGTACAAAACCCTGATCCAGCCTGTTGTTCTATATGGCTGTGAGACATGGAGTATCCGGAAACAGGACTTCCACAAGCTTCTTGTCTTTGAGAGAAAAGTGCTCCGGAAGATCTTCGGTCCAGTTCTGGATGCAGAAACAGGGGAATGGAGGATCAGATACAACCAAGAGCTTGAGGAACTATACCAGCAGCCCAACATAGCAGGAGCTGTGAAAGCTAAACGAATGCAGTGGGCCGGCCATGTGGCCCGGATGGAGGATCACAGATGGCCTCGGAAGCTGCTGGATTTCACACCTACAGGGAAGAGACCACCAGGGAGACCCAAGAAGCGTTGGAGGGACGGACTCCATGAAGATTTAAAACAAATATCAATAGATGTGGACGAATGGCGGATAGCAGCAATGGACAGAATACAGTGGAGGAGGAAACTTGTAGATGCGTGCGGTGCACTGGGCCTGATCACGTAGTAGTAGTAGTAATTAATGAACGGCATTGATGTACACATTCCGTGACCTCACACACTTCAATTCTGTTCATGAAGCGTATAATTTCATAGTGACAACCAGCCTCGAATGCAAGAGGGAGGCAGAATGATCCTGGTATACCACAGAACACTGTCTTGGGGAGCACAGATATAGGTGTAGATAATTCGTAGAATGTTGTCTTAACTCAGCTTTTTATTACTGACCTTGGACAATTTTCAGTGTGTTGTTGGGAAGGCACACGGCGCTCCATGACGTTACTGCTGAGGCAACGCAGAACACCGATCAGTTTCGCTGCTTCCGCTCGTAATCCATTACCTTGACGGAAGGACGAGTTACGGCCGGCGCGCAGGTACTGCCGCCGTCGTAGTAAACTCGCAGTTCTTCATGGGCGAAAATGACCGGTTGTTTCCGTGTCGATCGTTAATGCGTTCGATGGAACGAGACGTGCTTCGGTTTCACTTTATCGCAGCTGCCGCGTATGCTGTCTGCAGCACTGCGTCATTACCTCCTCCGCTGTTGCGCCTTGGGTTTCGGTTAGAGGCGGCCGTGAAATCTTGAGAAGTGCTTTAGTGTTTACAGGAGTGTTTACAGCAGAGTTCCAACAGAAGTATATCATTACTCTTCATAAAGCGGAGGTAGGCAGAGAACGGGTCGTAATTGTGGTTCCAGGTGGCAGACGACACCGTATAGACTGCTAAATCATTTATTTCCTTTTACCTTTCGCGAGGTTCCTTTTGTGGCCATCAAGCCAGAGTTAAAGCAGTTGACATTCACGAGGATGCTGTTAGAATAATGGACTGTACGCCTTATTTCTTCCAACCACAGATGGAGACATATAAAATCATGACTAGCGGAGTTAGACACGTCAGTTTAGTAACGCTCAGTGCCCATGTCTCCTGAAGACGATGTCTATTCATCACGGGGTAGATTCCGCGAAGCGCTGAAGGTAGAGAGGGGCCATTACTGTAGTCCTCGACAACTCTACCGCCGCCCACAACTCGCGGAAACTAGTCGGAGTTTGGTACAAGACACGTACATATTACGCCATTCTGCTGCAGATATCCTCTTAACCTCAACAGGACTGACGAGAGATGACATGGAAATCACCATCTCTTTTTGAGGTTTCTCAAACTGTTTTCTCGCTTTGTTACTGGTTTGATGCAGCCCCCATACCATTCTCTCCTGTATCAGACTCACTCTCAAAATAGAAACGACACCCAACCTAAGTTGACTGCCTCTAGTACTATGAAAGTTATTCTCTGCTGTCTTAACACCAGAGGCGGGTACAGAAAAACCTCAAGGAGGGGGCGCTAGAGATATCTTGAACTATCTTTACTTTTACTGAGAACTTACTACGAATTATTGTTATTAATACTTCACAATCAGCTGATCACTCTCAGGCTTGACTAATCTTCACACTTGCTCTTGCTACAACTAGGACTTTTTACTTATTCATTCCTCAGTCTTAATATTTCTATTTCTGAATGTAAACTAGCTTTCTATTAAGTGAATAGTCCGTATTTATAACGCTGTGTATCGAAGGTTCTCTGTACAAGAAAACAGTAGAATATCCACGACTTTTCTCGAACAAATGCCAGGCAGAATAACTTATCGAGATCACCAGAATGGCCGCGACTTTTCTCATGGGTGTGTTAGCTACCTATTTGCCCGACAGAAACGTATAAAAAACGATGCTACATAGAAAACACAACTACTCGATTACTCGATTCAGTCGAGTCGACTGACGAAAGAAACGAACGAATTGCGTGCGGGCTGACTAATAGGGGCGGCGTGGGTGGCAATGCAGACGACCCCGTAAGGGGGCGGGGGAGGGCACTCCCCCCATATGTATCCGCCACTGCTTAATACGTCCCACCAACATGGCCCATTTTCTTGTCACATATTTCCTATAGCGCTATCACTCAGATTCTTCGATTCTCTTCTTTCCCATTCACTCAGTCCATGAGTCATTCATTAGTCACTTCCAAACAATACTGTGATACAGTATTGTAAGAAACGACTCGCATGTGTGAGCGGAGTTAAATGAATCAGAATTATTCGCGATGTGAGCACACCGTTTACGCCAGTGTTGGAATGAATGTACGCAACAGAATGATAAACGCTATAAAAGATCATGACCCTAGCCGTGATACTTAATGAGAAGCAGTAGCACTCTGTCTTCAGGCCATAAGTGGCCCATCTGGACCATCCGACCGCCGTGTCATCCTCAGCTGAGGATGCGGATAGGAGGAGCGTGTGGTCAGCACACCGCTCCCCCTGTCGTTATGATGGTTTTCTTTGACCGGAGCCGCTACTGTTCTGTCGAGTAGCTCCTTAATTGGCATCACGAGGTTGAGTGCACCCCGAAAAATGGCAACAGCGCATGGAGGTCCGGACAGTCACTTATCCAAGTGCCAGCCACCAGCAGCAGCGCTAAACTTCGGTGAGCTGACGGGAACCGGTGTATCCACTGCAGCAAGACCATTGCCCACTTAACGGGAGGAATAGACATTTATCATTGATAAATATGGATTTAAGTCATGGTGGAAACACCTTCTCGAATCCCAGATATGATTTAAGTATTCTCTCCATTACAAAAACGCATGAGAATGAACAAGCTTCCAGAATAAAATTTTCACTCTGCAGTGGAGTGTGCGCTGATATGAAAGTTCCTGGCAGATTAAAACTGTGTGCCGCACCGAGACCCGAACTCGGGACGTTTGCCTTTCGCGGGCAAGTGCTCTACTGGCACAAGTAAAGCTGTAAGGACGGGGCGTGAGTCGTGCTTGGTTAGCTCGGTAGAGCACTTGCCCGCGAAAGGCAAACGTCCCGAGTTCGATTCTCGGTCTGGCACACAGTTTTAATCTGCCGGGAAGTTTCATGAACAAGCTTGTAAATAAGTAATTGAATCTCGAAAATTACAACCATAGAGTACTAACAGTGAGAAGCAGGTAAGTGAACTATCGGTTGGCAAAGTTACTTGGTGGTAATCGGAATTAGCTCACAGTCTGATTTTGTGAAATTTAACTTTATCTACTCCCCGCATCAATTACAGTAATTGTTTGTCTGGCTGGAAAAACGAAGAAGCTCTTGCAACTGACAATGTGCAGACGAATTTGGGAAAGGGCATTCTAATACGATTCTCCAGTTCGTGATGGTCCTAACATGCCGAAGCTGCAAGGTATGCAGCAAGGTATCGTCGATCCGATAAAAGAACGGTGACTCCATTTCTAGGTGTCGTCAAGTACTGCCGAGGACTTGAAAATCAGCCTCCACTCTGACAATATACGAGTACTAATGCATTCAGAGTGAGTTCCTTCAATAATCTAGTCGAGTACTCATGCTCCAACGATCTCGTCAAACAGTCCTCTTCTTCTTGCAACAAAATCCCCACCAGCATAGGTGAAACGTAAAAACCAACAATCTCGATTTCCTCCCAACTATTGCCAAAAACTTCACACTGTGTGTTACGTCCTCATGATGTCACAGCAGTGTCCTCAATCAGTGTTCTCTCAAGCAGCAGCCGGTCTCACATCACAAGGTCTGCGAAAAGCTTAAAAACTGTGCTCGAGGTTTTACGTCACCTCTGCGACATCTTCTGAAACTGCAACACTTCAGAGCTGTTCCGCCACGTAATTTGGACGACTGAGAGTTGTTTATCAGCTGAATGTGTTTTTCTTAGCACGCCCCTAACGCCCACGTCTGCCAGACAGAGATCCGTCATCTGAAAGGAATGCTTTCGGATCGGCTGTCCAAAGTGGATATGCACAATAGGCCATGTGCCAGTGTGATGCAAGCAGAGGCGGCGTTCCCCACGACAACGTGAGGGCAGCTTCTACCTGTTGATCCCTCCGCTAGCAATTCTGCGAACGCTGTCATTCCTTGGCCCACAATAGGTCTGTTTCAGGGAGCCATTCTTGCTTTTTTCCTGTCCCGTATCTTCAGTCTATCCTGCTTATGAAGCTAATCGAAAATAGCTGCCGAAATAGCTAGCGCCACGTTAAGTTTCAAAATGCTAAGAAAGGAGTTGAAATCAGCATGTACAGCCGCTGTAATCGCATTAGATGCTGTTTAGCTGAAATATGAACGAAAACAGACTGGCCAAACAGTTTGCCACTTTTCCTATTAAGGCTGATGTTTGATACAAGTATTCTTGTTTTTGGAAGAAATTTCCTATTTGACTGTATTGTTTGCCTTTTTTATGTCCGTGCTTCGTCACATGTTATTTTGCTTTCAAGGCAGAAGAATTTTGATTTTGTTTATTGCTAATCTCATTTCCACAATTCCTCATTGCTTTTGTATTCCTCCGGTTTACTTTCAGTCCGTAGTGCACACTTGTTAGAGTATCCATTCAACAGGTCCTGTAATTCTGTCTGTTGTGTTTGGCAAAATGTTGGTAGTGCAGATCAGCAACAACTTTTAATAATTTATTAACAGAAATTTTTTAGTATTAAACTGTAGTATGAGGATTACGCATGGTATTAGTTAAGTTTTCCATTGAACTGAACTGTCTTTAATCTAGTACTGAATCCAGTGCACGATTACTATGATCTTTTACAGAACGTCCAGTTTGGGTCTTTTTGGTGGCGACTGTAGACAGGTTCCTGATGCTTAGGTACTGTTGAGATAGTGCGTTTCCTTGTTGATGTTGTGCGGGTACTGTCAGAGTGGTGTCGTGCGAATGCTTATGTGGATATGTTGGGACTAATTGCGTGACATAAGGCAGAGGCATAAAATGGAGTGCCATCTGTTGGTGGCCACCCTTCACTCAGTTGCACCCGAGTACTAGGCAACTCCCCATTCCTTTAAGTATGACTCTATGCTGTACCTCCTGAAGAACACTTTCTGTGTGGAAGCAATTTCATTTGCGAATCTTACCAATAATATCCTTACACCCTCAGTTTTAATTTCACTCCTGAACCTTCCTTTCAGTTCCGTCATCGTCATTACTTCTTAAACGGGGGGGGGGGGGGGGGGGGATAGACTATTTCTGCTTTAATTCAGAACGTAAATGGAGATGAAAATCTATTAGTCATGGGGGATTGGAATACTATTGTAGGTGAAAGATCAGGGGAAAAGGGTTACGAGAGAATACGGACTCGGTACTAGGAATGAGAGAGGAGAAAAACTGAATTCTGTAGTAAATTTCAGTTAGTAATAGCGAATACTCTGTTCAGGAGGAGGAGGTACGTTTGGAAAGGCCGGGAGAAACTGGAAGATTTCAGCTAGATTAAATCATCGTCCTGGTAGAGATTACGAAATCAGATACTGGATTGCAGGGAGTATTCAGGAGCAGGTATAGGCTCGGATCACAACTTAGTAGTGATAAAGATCTGGCTGAAGTTTAACAGACTAGTTACGAAGAATCAGTGCACGAAGAAGTGGGTTGCGAAGTACTAAGGCATGAAGAGATTCGCTTCAAGTTCTCTTTGGCTATAGACACTGCTATAAGGAATAGCTCAGCTGGCGGTTTCAGGGAAAAGGAAATTTCTGAAAAGGGAAATCTCTGAAGTTGGAGAGAAAAACATAGGTACAAAGAAGGTAACTTCGAAGATACCATGAGTAACAGAAGATATACTTCAGCTGATCGATAAAAGAAGGAATTGCAATCATGTACAGGAGAAATTAAGAAATACAGAAATAAGTCCCTTAGGAATGAAATAAACAGCGTGTGCAGGGCAGGGAAGCTAAGGCGAAGTGACTCCACGCAAAAGCGCGAAGAAACTGAAAAAGAAATGACTGACGGGAAGACTGACACAGCACATAGGAAAGTCAAAACAGCGATCTGTGACATTAAAAGCAAGAGTGGCAACATTAAAAGTGCAATAGTAATTTCTCTGTTAAATGCAGAGGAGAGAGCGGATAGGTGGAAAGAGTACTTTAAAGACCTCTGTTAGGGGAGGACTTGGCTGATAACGTGACAGAAGAAGAACAGGAAGTCGATATAGAAGAGACAGGGAACCTAGTATTAAAATCAGAAGTTGGAGAAACTCTGGAAGATTTAAGATCAAATAAGGCATAAGGGAGAGATAACATTCCATCAAAATTTCTAAAATCATTGGGGGACGTCGTAACAAAACGACGATTCACAAGGTGTGTAAAATGTATGAGTTTGGCGACATACCTTTTTACTTTCTGAAAAATACCATCTACAACATGCTGAAGACTGCAAGAGCCAACAAGTACGAGAGTCATCGCACAATCAGCTTAACAGCTCACGTACCCAAGTTGCTGAAAGAACAATATACAAAAGAATGGTCAAGAAAACTGATGACGTGTTAGATAAGGGTCAGCTATCCACGGTGAAAATGAGGAAGAGGTACAGGATCTACTGAATGGAGTGAACAGTCTAATGAGTACAAAATATGGATTGAGAGTAAATCGAAGGAAGACGACAGCAACGACAAGTATCAGAGACGAGATCAGTAGAAACGTAATATCCAGATTGGTGGTCACGAAGCAGATAAAGATAAGGAAATCTGCTGCTTAGGCAGCAAAATAACCCATGGCGGAAGCAGCAAAGAGGATATGAAAAGCAGACCAGCACTGGCCAAGGGAGGTCTACTACTATCAAACATATGACTTAATTCGAGGAAGAAATTTCTGAGAATGTAAGTTTGTAACACAGCATTGTATGGTAATGTGACATGGACTGTTGGGAAACGTGAAGAGAATAATATCGACGCATTAGAGATGTGGTGCTACAGAAGGATGTTTAAAATTAAGTAGACTGATTAGGTAAGGCATGAGGAAGTTCTCTTGCAGAATCGTTGAGGAAAGGAATATACGGAAGGCACTGCTGACAAGGAGAAGGGATGGGGTGACAGGACATCTGCTAAGGCGTCACGGAGTAAATTGGTTGATACTAGAGGGGCATGTAGAGGGTAAAAACTGTAGAGGAAAACAGAGAGTGGGATACATCCAGCAAATAATTGAGGACGTAGGTTGTAAGTGTTATTCTGAGACGAAGAGGTTGGCACAGGAGAGAAATTCATGGTGCGTCGTATCAAATCAGGCAGAAGACTGAAGACTCTCAAAAAGGTGGTTTTTTTTTTGTTCATCTTCGTAAACAAAATATCCATAAAACTTTGTTCCAAAATAGGTTCTTTATCTTTATTTATTTATTATTTTTTGCGTCTACTGACAGAGAGCGTCAAATATTCTTGCCTTATTAACATAAATAAATGGACCTAATGATGGAAGTACCACATAGTGATTGTACTGTATAGAAACTGTGACAGTTTACAATTACTTGCACTTCTGACTGGTATAAAAATATAGTTTGCCACCGATTAGTAACCTGAAAGGAAAAGTAAAAACAGATACAAATTTGCTATTATAGGCTAGTATTTGCCACTTACATGTCTAATATGCAAGCGAAATTTTTCTGGCATGTAACTCGTAAGCAGCGCAGACCGAAGCGTTCGGATCGTTACGGATACAAGCGTATGCTATTTAGGGAACAGGACACGTCGTTGCTGCCACGCTTTTTGCCCCTTTAATTGTGTCCACTAGTCGCAGCAGATACGACGACGCGCCTGACAAGACAGCGGAGAACATGTCAGGAGTATCTAATTGAGAAAATGATATCACAGACAAGGCTTAATTAACTTGATTAATGGACGAACGACAGAGGGACTCCGCAAACGCTGGCGGCGGCGCGCATGCCAGTTACGCAAACAGCGATCACGCGAGACCGCTCCCGATGACGCCCGGCGGCGTTCGAAACGATCTGTAACCAGCTATTCCTGCGGGCCCGACATACCTGCTGCATGCCATTCCAGGGGCCCTCAAGTACTCTGCCGACTGCAGGCTCTATCTCAGAAGTGAACTGACGCGTTTGGCTCTTTGACTCTCTGGCGAGACGGAGTTTGTAATTTATATTCCGCTATTAAGCCTTTGCTTTCTTTCAGTTTTCTGTTTCCCTGGTATTGATGTATAGCTTCTGCAGTGAATAAATGTACAAATTAAATAGTAAGAAAATGATGTTACATTTCCTGATCACGAGAATGAAAGTAAATTGGATACCAGAATGAGGCAGGGACATGCAGTGTAATCGTAATTTGACAGATCTACTCTGAAATTGCCCGCCCGGTTTACCGCGCGGTCTAACGCGCTGCTTCCCGAGCGGAAAGGCGTGCCGGTCCCCGGCACGAACCCGCCGGGCGGATTAGTGTCGAGGTCCGGTGTGCCGGCCAGCCTGTGGATGGTTTTTAGGCGGTTTTCCATCTGCCGCGCCGAATGCGGGCTGGTTCCCCTTATTCCGCTTCAGTTACGCTATGTCGCCGATTGCTGCGCAAACACTGTCTCCACGTACGCGTACACCATAATTACTCTACCACGCAAGCATTGGGGACACACTCGTCTGGTATGAGACGTCCTTGTAGGGGGTCCACTGGGGGCCGAACCGCATAATAACACTGGTTGCGGTGTGGGGCGGCGGTGGGGTTGGTGGACTGCTGTGGCCTGTTGTGGGAACGCAGCCTCTCCGTCGTTTCTAGGTCCCCAATTCAACTCACGATACACGCACTCTGAAATTTATACCTATTATAACGGAACTGGCTGAGGTCTGCGAATCTAGCACGAAATTTACAAAACTACTCAAGTTTTCTTCATCCACATTATTTTTCAGTAACTCTTTGGTACAACGTACTGCTCCAGACAGTTTTAATGTCAGAAAGTGTACAAGAACACACTGTAAGATGCATTATTTTCTACGTAAATCTCATTAGCCTATGACAGTTAATAATTAGCATGAACTGGAGTAGATCCATAATGTAATGATTTCTGGTAATCATTCATTTCCGTGTTCATTCAGCATTTGCAGAAAGAAGCAACAACACTGAAGAGGCAAAGAAGCTGGTATACCCGCCTAATACCGTGTAGGGCCACCACGAGCACGCAAAACTGCCGCAAGGCGGCAACACGATATGGCATGGACTCGACTGACGTCTGAAGTAGTACTGGAGGGAATTGACACCACGAATCCGGCAGGTCTATCTATAAATCCGCGAGAGTAAGAGGGGGTTGGAGATCTCTTCTGAGCAGCTCGTCGCAAGACATCCCAGATATACTCAATAATGTTCAGGTCAGGAGAGTTTGGTAGCCAGCGGAAGTGTTTAAACTCAGAAGCCCTTCTGTAGCATTTGTGCACGTCTGTGGTGTCGCATTGTGTTGGAGCTGCCCAAGTCCTTCAGAATGCACAATGGAGGCGAACAGATGCGGGTGATCAGTCACCTATCAGACTCGTATATAGGTGTATCATGGGTCCCATATCACTCCAACTGCCCACGCTACACACCATTACAGAGCCTCCACCAGCTTGAACAGTCCCCTGCTGACATGCAGGATCCAAGGATTCATGAGATTGTCTCCATACCCAAACGCGTCCATCCGCTCGATACAATTTGGAACGAGACTCGTTCGACCAGGCAACACGTTTCCAGCCGCAACAGTCCAATGTATGTGTTGACGGGCCCAGGCCAGGAGTCGTCATCAAGGGTACACGAGTAGCCCACACCGCTGATGACTCGTTGAATGGTTCGCACGTTGACACTTGTTGAGGGCCCAGCATTGAAATCTGCAGCAATATGCGGAAGGATTGCACTTCTGTCACGTTGGACGACTCTCTTCAAAGGATTGGACCCCTTCTTGCAGGATCCTTTTCCGGCATCAGTGATGTCGGAGTTTTGACGTTTCCTAATATTCGCGGTACACTAGTGAAATGATCGTACTGGAAAATCCCCACTTCATCGCTACCTCGGAGATGCTGTGTCCCATCTTGATAACCTGCCATTGTAGCAGCAGTGACCGATGTAACAACTGCGCCAGTCACTTGTCTTATACTGGCATTGCCGACTGCAGCACCGTTTTCTACCTGTTTACATATCTCTGTAATTGAATACGCACTCCTACACCAGTTTCTTTGGCGCTTCAGTGTATGGTGGTCTTGTTATTTGCGCTGATGAAATCAGTGTTGTACAAAGTTGTTCTAGAGGAGAGCATATGACTTGGCCAGGACCTTGTGTTCTTTTGCACTCGCAGGTCACGTACCCATCGGCTTTAAGGACGGTCCATTTCTTACATGATAGTTATTCAGTGCGGGACGCCCATCGTAAGACAATTGAATGAGCAGCGTAGGGCAGATCGTTTCCTGGGTCTAGCACCTCCTTTGTAGTTACGTGTGGGGGCAGAGATTAAACGCTGATTGCTTGTAACTGAGCAGTTTTCTGTGTATGTATAGATAATGGTCAGAGCTTCGCTATGTTAATGTATACTTTTTGCATGTTTTCCTTAGGAGAGAGTAGGTTGCGCATCGTTTCCTTGTTTGTACATTTGTTGACTAAATACCGAACACCACTAGTGGGCTATAGCAGTTGTTTTTTAGACATCAATGGGCATCGGAAGTGCTCTTCCACAATTCTATGCATGACTTTGATAGATGCCATTTGCGAAATTTGTGTGCCCACATGCTTCCTTCAAAGTAAAAAGTAAAATTTTAAGATCGCTATATGTTAAGCACTGAAGTAACTCCATGACGCCCACAGGTCCACGAGATGACGATGGTCGCTGTATAATGTTTGCCATGTGGCGACATACGGGTACGGTATAGAGGGACATCTCAGCATTGTTCCAAAACCTTGCACTTATTTCTGTTGACGCTTTACGCTAGCTTCCCATTGCAATTTAGGATTAAGTTCAAGTGCACGATACTAAATATCGATGAGAAACATAACACGAAGAAATGTTACTCACGCTCTTGTTTTTAGCAAATGGAGATAGTTATCTTGGCAACCTTCTACCATATTAACAGCTGCTATACCTCAGATAGTTTATGACTTTATATATGCGAAGCATTCAAGGATCTTGTTTGAGTACGTATAAGAAAGGTAATGTCAATAAAATATGATTAATGTGATACATATCACTTGTCATATTGGCTGCTTGATAAAATTTGCTACATAGTTTGTCGGAAGGTAGATACAGTGAAATGATTTTTGTCTATTCGGCTGGTACATCTAAAGCTTCTAAATTTCACTTTAGCGTAATAATTACATATTGGTTTTCGTTTACTTTCTCTGAATTTTATTGTACCATCTCTTTTTAATAAACAGAAATACAAACACTTGTGCTTCTTGACTCCGTTCGCGCGTGATGAAAGCAAGCAATGAATAAACCGTCTTTCTCACGTCCCCAGTGGGGCCATTCGGGGCTTCGACAGTTTTCTACCAGACATGTTTCTTGCTTTTTGTTCGACACCGTGTGTTGTAGATATCTCGGACCTCACAAACATATATTATTTTTGTATTTCTCTATGAGCAATAGTGGAAGAATACATCCAGCAAAGAATTGAGGAAAAAAGAAGGACCTCAACCAGCGAAACAGGGGAGAGCACGACCGAATGCTGTTTGCTTGCGAGATGTTCAAAGGTGTGTGAATTCCTAAGGGACCAAACTGCTGTGGTCATCGGTCTCCATACTTACACACTACTTAAGTTAACTTATGCTACGGGGTGTTTCAAAAATGACCGGTATATTTGAAACGCCAATACATACTAAACGAGCAGCGATAAAAATACACCGTTTGTTGCAATACGCTTGGGACAACAGTACATTTTCAGGCAGACAAACTTTCGAAATTACAGTAGTTACAATTGTCAACAACAGATGGCGCTGCGGTCTGGGAAACTCTATAGTACGATATTTTCCACATATCCACCATGCGTAGCAATAATATGGCGTAGTCTCTGAATGAAATTACCCGAAACCTTTGACAACGTGTCTGGCGGAATGGCTTCACATGCAGATGAGATGTACTGCTTCAGCTGTTCAATTGTTTCTGGATTCTGGCGGTACACCTGGTCTTTCAAGTGTCCCCACAGAAAGAAGTCACAGGGGTTCATGTCTGGCGAATAGGGAGGCCAATCCACGCCGCCTCCTGTATGTTTCGGATAGCCCAAAGCAATCACACGATCATCGAAATATTCATTCAGGAAATTAAAGACGTCGGCCGAGCGATGTGGCCGGGCACCATCTTGCATAAACCACGAGGTGTTCTCAGTGTCGTCTAAGGCAGTTTGTACCGCCACAAATTCACGAAGAATGTCCAGATAGCGTGATGCAGTAATCGTTTCGGATCTGAAAAATGGGCCAATGATTCCTTTGGAAGAAATGGTGGCCCAGACCAGTACTTTTTGAGGATGCAGGGACGATGGGACTGCAACATGGGGCTTTTCGGTTCCCCATATGCGCCAGTTCTGTTTATTGACGAAGCGGTCCAGGTAAAAATAAGCTTCGTCAGTAAACCAAATGCTGCCCACATGCATATCGCCGTCATCAATCCTGTGCACTATATCGTTAGCGAATGTCTCTCGTGCAGCAATGGTAGCGGCGCTGAGGGGTTGCCGCGTTTGAATTTTGTATGGATAGAGGTGTAAACTCTGGCGCATGAGACGATACGTGGACGTTGGCGTCATTTGGACCGCAGCTGTAACACAGCGAACGGAAACCCGAGGCCGCTGTTGGATCACCTGCTGCACTACCTGCGCGTTGCCCTCTGTGGTTGCCGTACGCGGTCGCCCTACCTTTCCAACACGTTCATCCGTCACGTTCCCAGTCCGTTGAAATTTTTCAAACAGATCCTTTATTGTATCGCTTTTCGGTCCTTTGGTTACATTAAACCTCCGTTGAGAACTTCGTCTTGTTGCAATAACACTGTGTTCTAAGCGGTGGAATTCCAACAGCAGAAAAATCCTCTGTTCTAGGGAATAAACCATGTTGTCCACAGCACACTTGCACGTTGTGAACAGCACACGCTTAAAGCAGAAAGACGACGTACAGAATGGCGCACCCACAGGCTTCGTTGTCTTCTATATCTTTCACATCACTTGCAGCTCCATCTGTTGTTGAAAATTGTAACTACTGTAATTTCGAAAGTTTGTCCGCCTGAAAATGTACTGTTGTCCCAAACATATTGCAACAAACGGTGTATTTCTATCGCTGCTCGTTTAGTTTTTATTGACGTTTCAAATATACCGGTCATTTTTGAAACACCCTGTAAGAGCGACATACATACCCAACCCGTGACATGGCGCCTCAAACCCCGCCGCCACTCCGCGCTGAGTTACTTGCGCTCGCCTACCGCGTACACCAGTAAGAATGCTTGGTGTCCCCTTCGTTCGCAAGTGTTCGCTCCGGCGTAAACCAGGATTAAATTTAAGACTCACCGAAGCGGCACGGACAGCTGCCGGGAACTGGCATATGCCCGAGGCCTACGGAGGACGCCGCCGACACCCTCTAGTGACGTAACAGCATGCTACGGCGCCAGCAGTTTTCCATCATGTAAATTTTAAGCAACCATCTAAGCAATCGTACAGTATATTGTTCATTACACGTTGATTCGACTTAAATACTGAGGACCTGAGCCTAAAAAAGCCGATAAGCAATCTTCAGCAACCTCATTTTTAACCAAATTCACCTTAAAGGTGATTACTTAAGTCACTTTGGAGTTTGTGTGAAATGTGAACCCGTGTGGAATTTTTTACCCTTGGACCTTGAAAAAATACAGGTCTCGTATCACTTGGTACGGAGAACCAAAGATTCAGGAGCAAAATCTAGAAATGAAAAGACACAGCACTGTTTAATAACCTGTTGTTGTTGTTGTTGTTGTCTTCAGTCCAGAGACTGGTTTGATGTAGCTCTCCTTGTTACGCTATCCTGTGCAAGCTTCTTCATCTCCCAGTACCTACTGCAACCTACATATTTCTGAATCTGCTTAGTGGTTCTTCTCTTGGTCTCCGTCTAAGATTTTTACCCTCCTCGCTGCCCTCCAATACTAAATTGGTGATCCCTTGATGCCTCAGAACATGTCCTACCAATCGATCGCTTCTTCTTGTCAAATTGTGCCACAAATTTCTCTTCTCCCCAACTCTATCCAATACCTCCTCATTAGTTATGTGATCTACCCATCTAATCTTCATCATTCTTCTGTAGCACTACATTTCGAAAGCTTCTATTCTCTTCTCGTCCAAACTATTTATCGTCCATGTTTCACTTCCATAGATGGCTACACTCCATACAAATACTTTCGGAAATGACTTGCTGACACTTAAATCTATACTCGATGCTAACAAATTTATCTTCTTCAGAAACGCTTTCCTTGCCATTGCCAATCTAAATTTTATATTCTCTCTACTTCGACCATCATCAATTATTTTGCTCCCCAAATAGCAAAACTCATTTACTACTTTAAGTGTCTCATTTCGTAATGTAATTCCCTCAGCATCACCCAAGTTAAATCGACTACATTCCATTATCGTCGTTTTGCTTTTGTTGATGTTCATCTTGTATCCTCCTTTCAAGACACTGTCCATTCCGTTCAACTGCTCTTCCAGGTCCTGTATTTATTTATAAATATTAGTAACGCCCATCTAATTATAATAACAAGGCGGGTATTCCTTGGTTTAGAATATGTGTATCCATAATTATGACATGCTTGTGAGGTGATTTCTTTCCATCAAGTAACGTAAATGTCGCAAGAGAGCGAATATAAGTGACCGTCATTCGTAGATGATGTTTAAACACATCTCTATTATTTACGCTGCTCGGGTGCGAACTTTCATAGTCATCTAATATGTGTGTGTGAAAAACTGAAAATCTGAAATATTTAATCACATGGTTGCCTTAGGCGCTGATGTATAGGTTGAGAAAATATGAGTTAGTTTCATCGTTAGTCCCTCTTGGAATGAAGTCATCACCAGTGGCAACGAGTGTTCTACATTTGCAGCACCTAATTTATGAAATTTACTGAACAATGTGATATGTGAGCTCTCCTGATTTTGTCTCGAGTAGCAGTGCGTTCTGGCCAAAATTCTTTGCACACGAGGAATAAGTACGCCGAAGTGCTTGTAACCACTTAGCGCGATTGTTTTCATCTTTTGGAAATGAAATTGTAGAAATATTTGTCCCATGTTTGTCCTGTAATTTACAGCACGATCTCCCTTTCAAACAGCTAGAACATGTAAAAGACCGATACATCCTTTTCGCAATCAAGATAACAATGCTGCATACGATTAAGCAAGGACTACTTTAACATTATGAAAAAATAGGAAGTTGTGGGACCTGACGCAAGCCGTTAGAAAGAGTGAGTGACAGGACTGGTTTGAGCTGTGAGTGATTCTTGCTCATTGCTAAAATCATTTTTATTTTACGTAAACAACAAAATGTTTACTTTATCATAAAAAAGCACCACAATTTAGAAATTTAAAAGACAATTGCTTTTTCGAGACCAAAGCTGTCACAGTATGGGTAAACAAAGCGGGTTTGAAGCTTCTCAACAAGAAGAAGTTACTCAACACCAAAATCCTCAAGTTGTTGTTGTTGTTATTGTTGTGGTCTTCAGTCCAAAGACTGGTTTAATGCACCTCTCCATGCTACTCTATGCTCATCATCTGCTAGTAACTACTGCAAACTATAGATTAGTTATGTGATCTACCCATCTAATCTTCAGCATTCTTCTGTATCACCACATTTCAGCAGCTTTTATTCTCTTCTTGTCCAAACTGTTTATCGTCCATGTTTCACTTCCATATATGGCTACACTTCATACAAATACTTTCAGAAAGGACTTCCTGACCCTGTTATTGAATTTCTCTGCTTCAGAAACGCTTTTCTTGCCATTGCCAGTCTACATTTTATATCCTCTCTACTTCGAACATCGTCAATTATTTTGCTACCAAATAGCAAAACTGAACTACTACTTTAACTGTCTCGTTTCCTAATCCAACTCCGTGATTTAATTCGACTACATTCCATTATTATCGTTTTGCTTTTGTTGATGTTCATTTTATATCATCCTTTCAAGATACTGTCCATTCTGTTCAGCTGCTCTACCAGGCCCTTTGCTGTCTTTGACAGAATTACAGTGTCATCGACAAGCGTAAGAGTTTTTGTTTCTTCTCCATGGATTTTAATTCCTGCTCCAAATTTTTATTTTGTTTTCTTTACTGTTTGCTCAGTATACAAGTTCAATAACATCGGGGATAGGCTACAACCCTGTCTCGTTCCCTTCTGAACCACTGCTTCCCTTTCAAGCTTCTCACGTAACACTATGAAATTCCACCACAATAAAACTCATGAAGTATCAATGCTGCTTCGTAGTGAAAAACCGATTTAAAATACAAACATATTAAATTTAACACGAAAAACCATTATGCAAGGAGCAAACTCCACTTCATATCTTTAAGACAACTTGGATATTAAAAGTACAATCCAGCTAAGCATCACCTGCAAGGTGACAATTCAGTAGTGAGCAGATTTATTGCGTAGTACACAACGAAAAATCAAATGACATCTAATCCAGTGCCAAAAGAACACGCACCTGAACAACTTAGGGGATCGAGAATTGAAAGATATGAAGCACAGTTAGAAGGCCAGTACTGGTTTAAAAAAAAGTTCAGATGTGTGTCAAATCTTAAGGGACTTAACTGCTAAGGTCATCAGTGCCTAAGCTTACATGCTACATAACCTAAATTATCGTAAGAACAAACACAAACACCCATGCCTGAGGGAGGACTCGAACCTCCGCTGGTACCAGCCGCACAGTCCATGACTGCAGCGCCTTTTGACCGCTTGGCTAATCCCGCGCGGCTACTGGTTATATAATGTGTTCTTATCAGGCTGAATTCAATCAGTACACACAGCAGCGCACACCACTTAATAACATCTGCAGACCTCCAGCACAAGAGAACAGCCCTGTCTAGTAACACACTCACCCACACAGTCAATTCCGCTGTCTTAAGGTTCCGCTTCGCCAACAGCCAGCCAGATAGCCCTGAAACAAACTGCGCCCAGTCTCATCGTACTGCAAGTCTCCGGACAACATCTTCCTGTTGTTGCCGTCCGCCACGGCAGCCACGGAGTACAGTTAAATTCAACGGCCACTTCCACAACTGACAACTGAAACCCCCCTATGGCACCCTCTGGAGATTTATTGGTAAGATGGTCCAGTGAATAGCCAGTCAAAAACTGAACACAGATGAAGTATGGAAACAGAACAAGATGTATTAAACAGTGAAAAAAGTAAAATAGAAACATTTAACGGTGCAGGCACAAGAAGTGAAGCAGTCACGTGATTGGCTTGCTAAGCGGACGAGCTGTGTTCAGAACTCCCTTGTGCCATTTATTTTTCTTTTTTTTTCACAACATTATGAACTGTCTGTCCGGTCACTGAGATGTTTGTTGACGTGCTGTAGTCTTCGCAGTTGTCATACTGTGCACTGTTCTTAGAATATAAGTCATGTAGTAAGAATAGATTACCGTTGCAAGTAAAAGTGAGAGCAGGCGAGATACCACATAGACGACTCACAGAAATGCAAAGAACAAATAAATGGATGTGAACTATGTTACAAAAAAGGAATTCAAGAGTCAAAACTTTCAAAACAGAACGCAACTTCAAAAAGGTTAAAAAAAAACATGTGTCGCGACAGCACTCAGAGAAACTGTGTGATTGTGAAACTGTTGTGTTCATTTGTTGCAGCTTATGTGACAAACTATTATGCTTTCATCATGTACTTCGGAGTGAGCACATTCGCATTCACACGGACGCCTAGATCAGGCAAGGAGGAATATCTCACTCACTCACAAATTAGGTGCGTCGGTCAGAGATTCCTATCATGTGACTCACGCACTGTCACTAATGCCGTGTATGACACACCAGACGTGTTTTCCGGTGGAGGATTCGGTTGACTTGTCGGCTTGTTATCAAACGTTTACCCTTCCTATTCGAAAGCCACTTAGTTTCCACTGCTAATAGAGCAGCTGTGCTGCCAAAGCAGAGTTACTAAACACAGCCTTCCAAAATGCCTTCACAAAAGAAGACGAAGTAAACATTCCAGAATTCGAATCAAGAACAGCTGCCAACATGAGTAACGTAGAAGTAAATATCCTCGGAGTAGTGAAGCAACTCAACTCACTTAATAAAAGCAAGTCTTCTGGTCCAGACTGTACACCAATTAGGTTCCTTTCGGAGTATGCTGATGCATTAGTTCCATATTTAACAATCATATACAACCGTTAGCTCGACGAAAGATCCGTACCCAAAGATTGGAAAGTTGCACAGGTCACACCAATATTCAAGAAAGGTAGTATGAGTAATCCACTAAAGTACAGGCCATATCCTTAACGTCGATATGTAGCAGGATTTTAGAACATATATTGTGTTCGAACATTATGAATTATCTTGAAGAAAACGGTCTATTGTCAGAGTCAACATGGGTTTAGAAAAGATCGTTCCTGTGAAACACAACTATCTCTTTCTTCGCATGAAGTGTTGAGTGCTATTGCCAAGGGATTTCAGATCGATTCCGTATTTATGGGTTTCCAAAAGGCTTTTGACACTGTACCACACAAGTGGCTAGTAGTGGAATTGCGTGCTTACGGAATATCGTCTCAGTTACGTGACTGGATTTGTGATTTCCTGTCAGAGAGGTCACAGTTCGTAGAAATTGACGGAAAGTCATCGAGTAAGACAGAAGTGATTTCTAGCGTTCCCCTAGGTAGTGTTAAAGGCCCTTTGCTGTTCCTTATGTATACAGGGTGTTACAAAAAGTTACGGCCAAACTTTCAGGAAATATTCCTCCCACACAAATAAAGAAAAGATGTTAAGTGGACATGTGCCCGGAAACGCTTAATTTCCATGTTGGAGCTCATTTTAGTTTCTTCCATCTACGCTCAATGGAGCACGTTTTCATGATTTCATACAGGATACTCTACCTGTGCTGCTAGAACATGTGCCTTTACAAGTACGACACAACATGTGGTTCATGCACGATGGAGCTCCTGCACATTTCAGTCGAAGTGTTTGTACACTTCTCAACTACAGATTCGGTGACCGATGGTTTGGTAGAGGCGGATCAATCCCATGGCCTCCATGCTCTCCTGACCTCAACCCTCTTCACTTCCATTTATGGGGGCATTTGAAAGCTCTTGTCTACGCAACCCCGGTACCAAATGTAGAGACTCTTCGTGCTCGTATTGTGGATGGCTGTGATACAATACGCCATTCTCTAGGGCTGCATCAGCGCATCAGGGATTCCATGCGACGGCGGGTGGATGCATGTATCCTCGCTAACGGAGGACATTTTGAACATTTCCTGTAACAAAGTGTTTGAAGTCACGCTGGTACGTTCTGTTGCTGCGTGTTTCCATTCCATGATTAATGTGATTTGAAGAGAAGTAATGAAATGAGCTCATCATGGAAAGTAAGCGTTTCCGGACACATGTCCACATAACATATTTTCTTTCTTTGTGTGTAAGGAATGTTTCCTGAAAGTTTGGCCGTACCTTTTTGTAACACCCTGTATAAACGATTTGGGAGTCAATCTGAACAGCCGTCTTCAGTTGTTTGCAGATGACTGTGCCGTTTATCGACTAATAAAGTCATCAGAAGATCAAAACAAACTGGAAAACGATTTAGAAAAGATATCTGAATGGTGTGAAAAGTGGCAGTTGACCCTGAATAACGAAAAGTGTGAGGTCATCCACATGAGTGCTAAAAGGAACTCGTTAAACTTCGCATACACGATAAATCAGTCTAATCTAAAAGCCGTAAGTTCAACTAAATACTTAGGTATTACAATTACGAACAACTTAAATTGGAAGGAACACATAGAAAACGTTGTGGGGAAGGCTAGCCAAAGACTACGTTTTATTGGCAGGAGAGTTAGAAAAAGTAACAGAACTACTAAGGAGACTGCCTACATCTCGCTTGTCCGTCTTCTTTTAGAATACTGCTGCGCGGTGTGGGATCCTTACGAGATAGGACTGACGGAGAACTTCGAAAAAGTTCAAAGAAAGGCAGGACGTTTTGTATTATTGCGAAATATGGGTGAGAGTGTCACAGAAATGATACAGGACTTGGGCTGGAAATCGTTAAAAGAAAGACGTTTTTCGTTGCGATGGAATATCCTCACGAAATTCCAATCACAAGTTTTCTCCTCCGAATGCGAAAATGTTTTGTTGACACCGACCTACATAGGGAGGAACGAACACAACGATAAAAGATGGGAAATCAGAGCTCGTACGGAAAGATGTAGGTGTTCATTCTTCCCGCGCGCTATACGAGATTGGAATAATAGAGAATTGTGAAGGTGGTTCGATGAACCCTCTGCCACGCGAGGCCCTTAAATGTGATTTGCAGAGAATCCATGTAGATGTAGAATCAACTTGTATTATACGTACTTTCCTATCTGTTCCTCTCTGTTGCAAACGGGTGTTACACCCCGACACAGACACAAATAGAATAGAGCATCGGAACAGCGAAAAAAAAAAAAAAAATTGGCATGAGGGAGCTTTGACCATGGCTCGCTCGCGTAGCACACCAACAGCATGACCACATCTCCATGACGCTGTGGTGCTTGCAAACGACTCTATGTTTCACTTCTTGTGTTTTGACTGTTCACTATTTTGCTTCTTTTTCATATTTTATTTCACCTTTTTCCTGTTTTCATGCTCTATGGGGGTTCAGTTTTTGACGGGCTATCCAGTGGACTATCTTAACCGATTAAGTCCCAAATTAACTTTTTTTTTAATTGAATTTTTTATTCCTAAATTATAATGAACCTACTGTATTAACCGCAATAAGTTCAAAAATAGCCAAAGAATATTTATACATGCTGGAATAATGCCCGTCCTCAAAATAGGACGCTGGGATCTAACAATATCGTATAGCACACTAAACTGTATTCAAGTCTTTACTATTTATTTCTTGTAAAATGGTACTTCATACACAGTGTTACACGGCATTTAACACAATATGTTTTTGGCTTCCCGTTGCATTTAGCTCTGACACATCTTCTTTGCGTGCTTCTTTTGTCAATTATATGACCAATTCCATCAAACCTGATGTCTGGTATCACCCTCAACTGACTTGATGGGTATTCCATTCGACGTCCAATATTCGGTCTTCCAGTGTCCAATTTCAGGTATGTAACTGTAACAGCACGTCTGAATTCCAGTAAATCCAGTGCATTTTCCCCATATACTAGTCTGTAGAAGAGCCAGGTATTTACGAGGGCCATTTCCAGCATGCGTGTAAATAGTACCCAGTACCATTTTCTCCCTCTAATTACCATCGCATATTTTCCAACTAACCAGTCATGGTAGTGAACACCTGCCATGTACGCGTTATACGACTTCAAAACGGCAGGTTGTTGCACTTGTGTCGTCTTACTTGCTTGTCTACTGTACCACGTAGCTGCTTCCAAAGCTTCAACTTTGTCAAAATTTGCACCAACTGTAACGCATCTGTTGTCGTGCCATCGAACAAATAAGACTTCACCGTTCCTGTCTAACTGGTAGTCATAGTTTCCTCGAACTGTCTTTTTCAGTTCGTTGCTGCTCAGTAGTGGAGAGTCACCAACTCGATTCTCTCGTGACAGTCCCAGTTGCTCGAAAACCCAAATTTCTCAGATGAATCAGAAGATCTCTACTAGTGAAAAAATTGTCAAAGTATACACAATGATTCTCGGGTTTTTCAATGCAGTCCAGCATGTTTAGGACTACTCGGTTCCAGTAACGTCATCTGGACCTTCTTCTTTGTTGGTCATACAGTCTACTTCAGGAGGACACACGGTGATAACAATATGGTCCTGATCATCTGACACCGCATTTCTTTTTTATTCTATTTCTTTGTTAGTGAGGTATCTATCTCGTCTCAAGGCCATTATAACCTATATAAAATGAAATGAAATAAAATAAAGTGAAATGAAAGAATAATACATTAGCACAAACTACAGAAAAGGGAATGTGTAAATACCTCCTTCTATCTGGAACTGTGTTATTTACTAATGGGTAACATAAACGAGGGGTCGTTACTTATCTCAGCAACAAAATCTGGTAAAATTACCATGTTCTAAAAAGAAAATACATCAGCAGTAGCAGAGTTTCATATTCAAACGTGCAGCAATACAAATAACTGAAATGATAACACCAAGTCCCAGTGTCCTATTTCGAGTACACCAAATTTTATAACTATGGAAAACAATGAATATAACTCCAATTGAGCTAACAATGCAAGTAGTTTAAAAGACACATTGTTGACTATAAATAATCACAAAAATATCTTTGCCACATATTTCAAATATTACTAAATTGTCGGTAAAGTAAATACCTGTAATCACGAAAAGTATGCCTTAGTATTCACTAATCAATTAATGGTAGGATTTATTGCTTTCAATTTCCTGTAAGCATACATTTGTTATAAAAAGGATCAACAAATAACACAGAGCAGTAATATTTGCAAATTAATAATTTATTGTTTATTTATACATAAATATGTGCTCTGCCCTCAAAATAGGACACTGGTGCTTAATGGGTTAACACTGAATCTGAGTGGTTTGCGATAGGGAGTTTCCCTTGTGACCTCTGGCACTGGTAGATACTCGCCCGCCGTCTGGAACCAGACTCCTCGTACCTTCAGCTACTGGTTCAAATGGCTCTGAGCACTATGGGACAACAGCTGTGGTCATCAGTCCCCTAGAACTTAGAACTACTTAAACCTAACTAACCTAAGGACATCACACGCATCCATGCCCGAGGCAGGATTCGAACCTGCGACCGTAGCAGTCGCACGGTTCCGGACTGCGCGCCTAGAACCGCGAGACCACCGCGGCCGGCCCTTCATCTACTCTGTGAAGGTTCGCTGCGTGGAGCCTGTGTCGCTATGTAAGCGGCACAGCGCAGCTACCGGGCTGCTCAACCGTGTATGCCGCGCAAAGGCGCGGGTTTTGGCTTATGGCGGCTGCGTGGCGACTAGTGACGGCACGCAGTGTTTTCGTCATAAAGTCGACAGCTTTCTCATAAGTAGACACGCAAATCTAGAACCAAATTATTGTCCAAGGAGAAAGTTAGATATTGAAATCTCGTGAAAACATCTCGCTAGAATGAAAACGCCTTTGTTTCAATGATGTCCTCAGCTCTTGTTTTATACCAGTGACACTCTCGTTCGTATTTCTCCATTGTACAAAACGAGTTGCCCTTCTTTAAATTTTTTCGATGTTCTTCCTCAGTCCTATCTGGTAAGGACCCGGTACCGCGCAGGGGTACTCTAGATGAGGATAGCTTAGTGTATGTAGTCTCTTAAGAAGATTAGTCGCATCTTCTAAGTGTTCTTCCAATAAAAGACAGTGTCTGGGTAGTCTTCTCCACAAAATTCTTTTGTGATGGTCCGGTTCAAGTTGTTTATAACTGTAATCCCTAGCGATTTAATTTAATCGACAACCTTCAAATTTGTGTGATTTTGCGTGCAACCGGAAATTAACGGAATTTTCTCATTATGAGAAACTGAGCGTTGTGTTTTAATTGATAAAAACCATTAAAGTCAAGAGCGCACAACGTATTTTTCTACTCAAGACTACCGGTTCCAACCGATTTCACTGTCTTCTTCAGGTCTTAAACATGTTCAGTTTACTCTTTTACTTGACATCTTCTACATGAGGTTAGTGTATAAGGAACACGTTATATTAAAAAAAAATGTTTAAGATCTGAAGAAGACAGCTGACTGTTGAAATCGGTTGACTTGAATAAAAAAATATTTTGTGCGATCTTGGCTTTTGAATGGCTTTTAACATTCGAACGTTAACGGATTTTAGTACACCTCGCGGTTTCTATTGTTTAGAGCCAACTGATACTCATGTCCGCCCTCGTAGCAAAGTGATCAACATAGATGGTTGATGTGCAATCCCCAGTGCTGCCAAGGATTTGACCTAGGTAGGACGACTGGCACTGCGTGCATTCAGCCTCGTGACGCCATTCGAGGAGCTGCTTTCACGAGTAGAGGCGGCCACACGGCCCGGAAAGTCTGCAAAACGGCCAATAGAGCGTTGTGCTGAACACATGCCCGTCCATACACTATCGACACGGCGCCGCAGCGCGGAGGATGGCACTGCAGCCATTTTGTGTAGACATTCCTTGGGCCTCCAACGCCTAGCGAGGAGCTAGTTTCTTATTGCTACTTTTCGCATCACATAGGTATCTCATCTAAATCATTTTGCAATTGATTTTGATATTCTGATGACTTTACTAGAAAGTAAACGACAGAACCATCTGCAAACAATCTAAGGGTGTGAAACTTCCTGGCAGATTAAAACTGTGTGCCCAACCGAGACTCGAACTCGGGACCTTTGCCTTTCGCGGGAAAGTGCTCTACCAACTGAGCTACCGAAGCACGACTCACGCCCGGTACTCACAGCTTTACTTCTGCCAGTACCCCGTCTCCTACCTTCCAAACTTTACAGAAGCTCTTCTGCGAACCTTGCAGAACTAGCACTCCTGAAAGAAAGGATATTGTGGAGACATGGCTTAGTTTTAAAAACTGTGAGTACCGGGCGTGAGTCGTGCTTCGGTAGCTCAGTTGGTAGAGCACTTGCCCGCGAAAGGCAAAGGTCCCGAGTTCGAGTCTCGGTCGGGCACACAGTTTTAATCTGCCAGGAAGTTTTATATCAGCGCACACTCCGCTGCAGAGTGAAAATCTCATTCTGGAATCTATGGGTGTGTCCTAAGTCGTCTATACAGGTTGAACATTAAAAAACCGACAAACTGCAGGGACGGATTCCTGACTGGAAATGGAGAAGAAAATGTCCTATGAACATGTGTGTGGTAATGGCGGTGTGCGTCCAACAACCACAAATCGTCCCGGAATACAGTATAGAGCTGCTTTGCATCCACGTCACAACAGGTGTTCGAAGTGGCCTTCATGGGACGCAGTGCACACGGCACACATCGTGTCATGTGTTGCCGCACTTTTTCACACTTTCCGGCCTCTGTCTGAATAGCGTCACAGGCCACGTGAACATGCTGTTGTAGGGTCTGCACATACAAACTGGTTCCGGGTTTAAGTCCCATGACCTAGCAGACCACACTACAGGACCTCCGCGTCCTATCCTACATTCGGGGAAGACGCTGTTGAAGTGTCTGCGAACTGAAATGCGGAAATGGAGCGATGCTCCGTCAGGCAAAAATCAAAAAACTTGTCGATCTGCCAAAGGTACATTCTCACGCAGCACAGACAAAGTATTCGGTAGAAAGTCCAGATACATTCCTCCGTCGAGGCGTTGTGGAATAGGAATCTGTCCAAGTATGATCCACATGAGTTCCAAAAGAAATCCGTTGGAATTTGATTACTCGATAAATAGTACAATTCTCAAGGCTGTCAATTCAACTAAGTACCTGGGTGTTAAAATTCCGAACAACTTCAGTTGGAAGGACCACATAGATAATATTGTCGGGAAGGCGAGCCAAAGGTTGCGTTTCATTGGCAAGACACTTAGAAGATGCAACAAGTCCACTAAAGAGACAGCTTACACTACACTCGATCGTCCTCTGTTAGAATATTGCTGCGCGGTGTGGGATCCTTACCAGGTGGGATTGACGGAGGACATCGAAAGGGTGCAAAAAAGGGAAGCTCGTTTTGTATTATCACGTTATAGGGGAGAGAGTGTGGCAGATATTATACACGATTTGTGATGGAAGTCATTACAGCATAGACGTTTTTCGTCGCGGCGAGACCTATTTACGAAATTTCAGTCACCAACTTTCTCTTCCGAATGCGAAAATATTTTGTTGAGCCCAACCTACATAGGTAGGAATGATCATCAAAATAAAATAAGAGAAATCAGAGCTCGAACAGAAAGGTTTAGGTGTTCGTTTTTCCCGCTCGCTGTTCGGGAGTGGAATAATAGAGAGATAGTATGATTGTGGTTCGATGAACTCTCTGCCAAGCATTTAAATGTGAATTGCAGAGTAGTCATGTAGATGTAGATGTAGTTGTATGTGGTCGCCAAGAATACCTGCCCATGCATTGATGCTGAATCGATTGTGATGGAGACATCTCTACCATTCCCGAGGATTGTCTGTAGCCAACATATGACGATAATGGAGATTGATGACGCCAGATCTGGTAAAGGTTGCTTCGTCCTTGAAGAGGGTGGTGCTCGGACCTTATGCTAGGGTTAGTCTCAATACACTGTAGAACCCAGTCCTCCAAATCTTGTGTGCGCACAATCTGCCGCCTCCCTGCGCTTTCGTCTGTCTGAAAGAACCCATAAGCAGACAAATGCCCAAAATCGGGGCTGAAACGTTGTATGATGTGGTTGTTGTCTGTGAGGGTACTTGTTTTGGTATAGCAGTGCTGCTTCTCGAATGTTTCCATGTGCTTGACCATCACAAACACCATCTTAGCTTCTGCCTGACATAAATACCGGATCTTTCTTTCACTGCTCCTTGTCCCGTGGTATCGCAGGGTCGGCATGGTTAGGACGGAGCGGGCCATGTTGATTTTAAGGGGTGGCAGGATGCCCTTCCTGCCGCCACCCCCTACCCCCCAGGACGGAATTAGGACCCCAGCTGTTTGCATCCAGTGTAACCCATAGTGAACGTGTCCAGATGTCTGCGAATTGTGACACTGAGGAGGAACGTGGAGACCATCCAGGTATTCACCTAGCGGGATGTGGAAAACTGCCTAAAAACCTCATCCAGGCTGGCCAGCACACCGGCCGACGTCGGCATTTCGCCGGGCGGTTTCGACCCGGGGCCGGCGCGCCTACCCGAATCCAGGAAGCAAAACATTAGAGCTCTCGGCTAACATGAATACCGAATAATTCTGCTGATTACAGTGGGCAGTGTCAATCACACAGCGTGCAACACACAAGGAACACACGGCACATTGTGAGAGGAACATTCATTCGTCATCCATTCTATTTCCAGTCAGGAATCAGTCCGTGCAGTTTGTCGGTTTCATTTACTTCTACCCCGTGTAGACTAGGAAGAGCAGCGGGCCTGTAACACTTCCTTGGGGAACGCCAGATATTTCTGTTTCACTGGATGACTTCCCGTAAATTACTGCAAACTGTGACCTTTCTGACACAAATTCACAAATATAATCGCGCAACTTGTAAGGGGTCCATAGGCCCTTACTATAACTTTGCACTCGACACAGGTCGATAGGGCGAACAATCGATTGTGACATGTTGCGAGAGCAAGTGGAGATGCCCCAGTGTGGTTGGCAGGTATATGTGTGTGTGAAGGCTATTGTTGAAATAGGGTCTTTAACGGAGAAGGGTGTCGCCTTCGCCTTGGTTAGACCCCTATATAATAGATTAATACCGGGAAAGTGAAGAGGTATCATTACGAAAGTGACCAGTGACGTTACTAGTGTCGATATTTGGTTTCGCGTCTACCGCGCCGGCCTCGCCTTGGATTGCAGTGTTGGATGCAGTGTTGGATTAGTGTGTGACGATAATGGAAAATAAGGAAAGCCTGTGCTGAGATTAGCCGTGATTAAATATGTTTGACGAAGGCAGTGGCTGTCTCCTTTTTTTGTATTTTGAGAAGAATATAAGTTCGTAATTAGTAAAACTGTGTTGGTGTTCCTCATTACCAGACATTCAGTATTATAGTATCGAGCAGAACGAACTGGGAAGTAACAACTTCCGTAGCAGTCAATTCCGATTACCAGCCCCATTAGGTTCACCGTCATGTTAATAATAAATATTGGACTGCTATTCGATCAGATCAGGTCGGGACAATAAACGGAGGTGTTACAAACTGCAAGGATGCTCCACAGGTCCTCAATATGGTTAGAAGCCACTTCTTAGGAACAGTATCGAAAGCTTTCTGGAGATCTAGATATATGGAATCAATTTGACATTCCCTGCCGGTAGAACTCATTATTTCGAGCGATAGAGGAGCCGACAGTGTTTCACGAGAAGGAGGGTCCTCCCACCAACATTAAATGTTTACTGAAAGCATGAAGAACACAACTGTAGTCTATAGAATTATAACTCGGCCATAACTTAAAGGCTTTCACGTTTCACAGGTCCTGGCTCGAACCCATCCTCCTGACGACATGCGATATGTTAGTCCAATTTCAGAGGATCTGTCACCCCAGTGGCTAAGGTCGGTGCGCATCCAACGCAAACATGGGAGCTTGGGACCTGCGCGAAACACCCTGCATATTTCTCGAGGGTGTAAGACGCGGCTGCATTTGCATGACGGCGCTCGCAGCGTGATCCGCGCGCGGCCGCTGGTCGCGGGTGGAGACACACGTGTGTCAGCCGGCTCGGCGCGTGATTGGCCGAAATCGAGGGGCCAGCGGTTCAAGGGCCGCGCTGCGCCGTGACGCGGTGCTTCCAGCCGCCTCAGCACGTGCACTGATTCACAGCAGCGGCGGCGGCGGCGGCCACGTGGCGTGGGACTGACTAACACGCCTCCCTTCGTCAGCGAGAAATATTTACTATTAAAACAGTCTTGATCACGGTTTATTTATCAAGGTGACCGGTTTCGACCACTACTATGGTCGTCTTCAGACCATAGAGTAGGAACCTCTTTCTGTTGGAGAAAGAGGTTCCTACTCAATGGTCTGAAGACGACCACAGTAGTGGTCGAAACCGGTCACCTTGATAAATAAATCGTGGTCAAGACTGTTTTTAATAGTAAATATTTGAAAGACATTGATCACTGCCTTTCCAGTAATGTATTCAAAAGTAAATCAATGCATAATTACTAAAACTCACATCCATTTTAAACCACTTACTGCATTCAAACCTCGGTATCCCTCTACAAATTATACCCCCGTCTCATCCCAGCCACCACTTCTCTTCATTACCAAACAGGTACTTCCTTAGTGCCTCAAGATATGTCCTATCAACCAATGCTTTCTTGTGCAATAAATGCCTTTCCTCTCCAGCGCGATTCAATCTCTCGTCATCAGTTGTCCAATGTATCCATCTAATCTTAAGCATTCTCCTGTTGCACACTGTCCAAAGCATTCATTCACTTCTTCCTCTTTATTTGCGTCCACAGTCCTGAAATATTTTAGCACCGGCTGCGGTGGCCGAGCGGTTCTAGGCGCTTCAGTCCGGAACCGCGCGACTACTACGGTCGCAGGTTCGAATCCTGCTTCGGGCATGGATGTGTGTGATGTTCTTAGGGTAGCTAGGCTTAAGTAGTTCTGTGTTCTAGGGGACTGATGAACTCAGATGTTAAGTCCCATAGTGCTCAGTGCCAAACATTCTAGCGACGAAATTTTGTTCCAGGGCTGTTACACGTATAAAAGTCCAAGCAGAAAATGTTGTCATCTTAATAATTCACTTCTTATCTCCATTGTTTACCGTCCATGTTTCTCTGAACTCCACGCAAATCTCCACTTAAACGGCTCCCTGACGCTGCCCTTGCTGTCGCCGCCCCTCTCCCCCCTATACATCTCCTGGACAGAGGATGTATATCCCATGTTTACGTCTAGTGTTATTACATATGAAACAGTGCGAATGCTTTTCAAGGTAACATTTAAACCTATATTCGATGTTAACGTCTATTTTTATCCCATGTCAAATAGTGCGGGTGATTTTCGAGGTAACATTTAAATCTACATTGGACGTTAACAACTTTCCCTTCTTCAGAAATGTTCTTCTTGATATTACCAGTCGACATTCTCTGTCCTCTCCCTTCTTCCGCCATCGTCACTTATTTCGCTCACCAAATAAAAAAATTCATCTACTGCTTGTAGTTCCTCATTTCCTAATTTCCCCCGCCGGCTTGGCGTAATTCGATAACCTTTTTTTACTTACTTGTACTTACAGCTGTGTCTGGAAACACTTGTTCCTTTCAGCTTATCTTCCTAATTCTTTGCGCCTCTGAGAGAATTGAAAACATATCGGTGATTTCCAAAGTTGATATTTCTTCTCCCATAACATTAATCCCTTTCTGCATTTGTCTTTGGCTCCTTTATTGCTTGCTCAGTGTACTGTCCCATGTACTGTCTCCACGTTTTATTGGACTGCGTTTTATTTTCTGACCAGCGGACCGCGGCTGCCTTGCCAGCGGACCTGTCATCTCTTTTAGGCAACACTCGGACGAATGTGGTTAAGTTTTAAAGTTCTGTGATATGTCAAATACACAGATTTTAGGGAGAGGATCTTAGGTTGCTCACTGTGTGACAAGCTCGCTCATATTTTATTTAAGTGGCTTGCCAATGACAATTTCCTGTGGCATTTTTGTTGCTACGTTTTCCCTTTCCTTACGTTTTACTTTATTCTCTAGCATTTTCCTTCTTTTCCTGCGTTCTTTGCGTGTGTGCTTCAGTTTCATTAAGTCTGTCCTCTTTCGTTCTTTTTTATGTGTGTCATTGCGCTGATGACCTCGACGTTGAGCGCCCACAATCCCCAACACACACACATTTCATGTCCCCACACTCTGTCAACCACAGTGTCTTTTCTGCACATATTGCAGTAGCATCACACTCCTTAAACGAGTATTTTGTTCCTCCTACCTTCAGGATTTCAAAGAGTGTATTATAATTAAACTGCCTAAAACTATCAATAAATCAACAAATTCCGTAAACGTAGACCTGTCTTTTTTCAGTCTAGTTTCTAAGAAAAGTCATAGGTTAAATTTTGCCTCTCGTCATCCTACAATTCTATGGAACATGAACTAATCTCTCAAAAGCTGTAGAGTTATAATTTAGATCGACTGCAAAGGCTCAAATGTTAGTACAGTGAATGACACAAAGTGGCTCATTGGTAGATTCCTTGGAAACTCCAGTCTTCTGGAAAGGTATAAATTTAAATATCGTGTGGTACTGTTGGATGTGGTACTCCACAGACGGTTCAGACGCTTTTTGGGAAGGGTGTTCCTCCTCAGCAGAACATTGACCCCTTTCATTGTTGATGTGCCGGCCGGAGTGGCCGAGCGGTTCTAGGCGCTTCATTCTGGAACCACCCGACCGCTACGGTCGCAGGTTCGAATCCTGCCTCGGGCATGGATGTGTGTGATGTCCTTAGGTTAGTAGTTCTAAGATCTAGGGGACTGATGACCTCTGATGTTAAGTCCCATAGTGCTCAGAGCCATTTTTCTTTGTGGTGGTGGTGGTGGTTAGTGTTTAACGTCCCGTCGACAACGAGGTCATTAGAGACGGAGCGCAAGCTCGGGTTAGGGAAGGATTGGGAAGGAAATCGGCCGTGTCCTTTCAAAGGAACCATCCCGGCATTTGCCTGAAACGATTTAGGGAAATCACGGAAAACCTATATCAGGATGGCTGGAGACGGGATTGAACCGTCGTCCTCCCGAATGCGAG
Source organism: Schistocerca gregaria (assembly GCF_023897955.1). Taxonomy (NCBI): domain Eukaryota; kingdom Metazoa; phylum Arthropoda; class Insecta; order Orthoptera; family Acrididae; genus Schistocerca; species Schistocerca gregaria. The sequence continues at coordinate 88,265,389 of NC_064925.1, read as the reverse complement.
TCCAGTGTGCCATTTTTCTTTGTGTATTGACGAGAGTTGTGTCGAATGTGTACCTGTACAGCTTAGTTCAGACTAACGGATCCGTTTGTAGTGTAGTGTTACATTTGTACTGTACGTTCATAACGAGAGAAGGGACAGGGTGAAAGCTGGTGCCCTTGAATAGCACCAAGTGGGCCACCGAGCTTAACTTCCCCATCCTACGGATGGATCAGCACGAACACTGTCATATTTCCTCGCTTTACACTGTGGACAGATCTGGTATGTAATTCGGGATATTAGGGCAGAGACTGCTCTTTCCTGCTCTTTCCTTGTCGGCCAAATACTTCTAGTCGAGCACCACGGCACAAGTGTGTGTCAGCGACCTCGGCTACAGAGGCATGTGTTTTGCTTTAAGGTATTCGTAATATTAGTTTCCGACAGTTTTGTAGGATGAGCGGTGGAGTGATGAACCGGTAGAGCCCAGTGACAGACTTGTGGTCCAGAGAAACGGTTTATTACACTTCCCGTCGTGGGCCGGCAGCGGCCAGTGGATGGGTGGCTTCCACCCCAGTAAAGAGGCACACGCGATGACACCCTGTGGTGATGACGTCAGGCTGGCAGTAATCCAGTGGCTCCCCAGCTGGCCAAGACCCTGACATCAACTGCGCTGCGATGGCGCTCCGCTGTTGAATGAGCACATCCAGGTAACTCATCCTCGGCTCCCGTCCACTGCGGTGACAACGGAAGGCTGCCGTGTAGGGAACATGACGTGGCAAGTGTCTGGCGGCGGCAGTGAAACGTCCCCTTAGAAAAATTAGTGAATTACTGTGCTGGCAAACCCCTTACATTATTTGAATTTCAAACACCTGAGCAAAACTGAACGTACTCAGACATTTCTCTCTTTACTTATTCTGATCACCACTAAACTGACACACAATATTTTTAGCGCAACGCAGTCTGATTTTCAGTAATGCATACAAAAGAATGGCCCTGACTAACCTATACCTTTCGTGGATCACTTACCTCAAAAAAATCTTCGTTACTCGAGCTACTGCAATACAGCGATCTCCAATACTGCCAGCTAAATAAAAGATTCTATCTACTCAAGGCACTAACTACTGATAGGCATAGTTAGCAAATGAAAGATTTTGATAAAGAACAAACAATGTAATTGCCTTAATAGTGTTCAAAAGTCATTATATCAGTTCATGACATCCAGTCTTACAAATTTACTGTCTCTGGCGGACCCACGTCCAGATCATCCGCTCTCAATAACTCCGCCATCTCTCTCGCCACATCCACCACTTCTGGCGACTCACCTCCAACTGCTCAACGCTGCGCGCTGTTAACAGCCAAATGCCCAACACTACAATAGCGACTATTTCAACAGCACAGACAGTGATTCTCATACAGAGCGCTAGTGATGTTACCAACATAAAAACCTAAACAGCCTACTTACAACAGTGGCGGATGGCACGTAGGCAGCATTGTACTACAAGTTCCCCTAGGGTGGACTTAGTGCCAGACAACGTTGCCCCAGTCCGATATATATACACTCCTGGAAATGGAAAAAATAACACATTGACACCGGTGTGTCAGACCCACCATACTTGCTCCGGACACTGCGAGAGGGCTGTACAAGCAATGATCACACGCACGGCACAGCGGACACACCAGGAACCGCGGTGTTGGCCGTCGAATGGCGCTAGCTGCGCAGCATTTGTGCACCGCCGCCGTCAGTGTCAGCCAGTTTGCCGTGGCATACGGAGCTCCATCGCAGTCTTTAACACTGGTAGCATGCCGTGACAGCGTGGACGTGAACCGTATGTGCAGTTGACGGACTTTGAGCGAGGGCGTATAGTGGGCATGCGGGAGGCCGGGTGGACGTACCGCCGAATTGCTCAACACGTGGGGCGTGAGGTCTCCACAGTACATCTATGTTGTCGCCAGTGGTCGGCGGAAGGTGCACGTTCCCGTCGACCTGGCACCGGACCGCAGCGACGCACGGATGCACGCCAAGACCGTAGGATCCTACGCAGTGCCGTAGGGGACCGCACCGCCACTTCCCAGCAAATTAGGGACACTGTTGCTCCTGGGGTATCGGCGAGGACCATTCGCAACCGTCTCCATGAAGCTGGGCTACGGTCCTGCACACCATTAGCCCGTCTTCCGCTCACGCCCCAACATCGTGCAGCCCGCCTCCAGTGGTGTCGCGACAGGCGTAAATGGAGGGATGAATGGAGACGTGTCGTCTTGAGCGATGAGAGTCGCTTCTGCCTTGGTGCCAATGATGGTCGTATGCGTGTTTGGCGCCGTGCAGGTGAGCGCCACAATCAGGCCTGCATACGACCAAGGCGCACAGGGCCAACTCCCGGCATCATGGTGTGGGGAGCGACCTCCTACACTGGCCGTACACCTCTGGTGATCGTCGAGGGGACACTGAATAGTGTACGGTACATCCAAACCGTCATCGAACCCATCGTTCTACCATTCCTAGACCGGCAAGGGAACTTGCTGTTCCAACAGGACAATGCACGTCCACATGTATCCCGTGCCACCCATCGTGCTCTAGAAGGTGTAAGTCAACTACCCTGGCCAGCAAGATCTCCGGATCTGTCCCCCATTGAGCATGTTTGGGACTGGATGAAGTGTCGTCTCACGCGGTCTGCACGTCCAGCACGAACGCTGGTCCAACTGAGGCGCCAGGTGGAAATGGCATGGCAAGCCGTTCCACAGGACTACATCCAGCATCTCTACGATCGTCTCCATGGGAGAATAGCAGCCTGCATTGCTGCGAAAGGTGGATATAGACTGTACTAGTGCCGACATTGTGCATGCTCTGTTGCCTGTGTCTATATGCCTGTGGTTCTGTCAGTGTGATCATATGATGTATCTGACCCCAGGAATGTGTCAATAAAGTTTCCCGCTCCTGGGACAACGAATTCACGGTGTTCTTATTTCAATTTCCAGGAGTATATATATATATATATATATATATATATATATATATATATATATATATATATATATGTGTGTGTGTGTGTGTGTGTGTGTGTGTGTGTGTTTGTGTGTGTGTGTGTGTGTGTGTGTGTGTGCATGTAGGATGTTTCCGTAAGAGCGTGCAAAAATTTAACATGACTTAGAGAGTGCTCCACTGAATAATTTGAGGCAGGGAACCTGGGATAGAACAAGCCAGGTTAAGGAGATAATAGGTACAAAATAACATTACTGAATTCTTTTTTATTTGCGAGAGTTTCCCAGAAAGTAATGCACCGCATTTTTTTCTTCAACAGTTCTTTATAGCACATTATGAGAATTACACACACGAAAGAATGGTGATTTATACACACGCAACCTATTTTCCAAGTAACCTCCATTCCGTTCTATGACCTTCCTCCAGTACCAATCCTTGTCCTGAGGCGGAGCAGTGCCTCACTGTGTGAATCACCTCCTCATCGCCCTCAAAATACACTACTGGCCATTAAAATTGCCACACCACGAAGATGGCGTGCTACAGATGCGAAATTTAGCAGACAGGAAGAAGATGCTGAGATATCAAAATGATTAGCTTTTCAGAGCATTCCCACAAGGTTGGCGCTGTGACAACACCTTCAACGTGCTGACATGAGGAATGTTTCCAACCGATTTCTCATACACAAACAGCAGTTGACCGGCGTTGCCTCTTGTAAGGAGGAGAAATGCGTACCATCGCGTTTCCGACTTTGATAAAGGTCGGATTGTAGCCTGTCGCGATTGCGTTTTATCGTATCGCGACATTGCTGCTCACGTTGGTCGAGATCCAATGACTGTTAGCGGAATATGGAGTCGGTGGGTTCGGGAGGGTAATACGGAACGCCGTGCTGGATCCCAACGGCCTCGTATCACTAGCAATCCAGATGACAGGCATCTTATCCGCATGGCTGTAACGGATCGTGCAGCCACGTCTCGATCCCTGAGTCAACAGATAGAGACGTTTGCAAGACAACAACCATCTGCACGAACAGTTCGACGACGTTTGCAGCAGCATGGACTGTCAGCTCGGAGACCATGGCTGCGGTTGCCCATGACGCTGCATCACAGACAGGAGCGCCTGCGAGGTGTACTCAACGACGAACCTGAGTGCACGAATGGCAAATCGTAATTTTTTCGGATGAATCCAGGTTCTGTTTTCAGCATCATGATGGTCGCATCCGTGTTTGGCAACATCTCGGTGAAGGCACATTGTAAGCGTGTATTCGTCATCGCCATACTGGCGTATCACCCGGCGTGATGGTATGAGGTGTCATTGGTTACACGTCTCCGTCACCTCTTGTTCGCATTGATGGCACCTTGAACAGTAGACGTTACATTTTAGATGTGTTACGACCCGTGGCTCTAGCCTTCATTCGATCCCTGCGAAACCCTACATTTCAACAGGATAATGCACGACCGCATGTGGCAGGTCCTGTACGGGCCTTTCTGGATACAGAAAATGTTCGACTGCTGCCCTGGCCAGCACATTCTCCAGATCTCTCAGCAATTAAAAAGTCTGGTCAATGGTGGCCGAGCAACTGGCTCGTCACATACGCCAGTCTCTACTCTTGATGAAGTGTGGTATCGTGTTGAAGGTGCATGGGCAGCTGTACCTGTTCACGCCATCCAAGCTCTGTTTGACTCAATGCCCAGGCGCCTCAAGGCCATTATTACGGCCAGAGATGGTCGTTCTGGGTACTGATTCTCCGGATCTATGAACCCAAATTGCGCAACAATGTAATCACATGTCAGTTCTAGTATAGGATATTTGTGTTGTGTACATAGTTCCGCGTAGTGAGCGCGTACACAACTTTCCTACTAGAGCGCGCCCCACTAAGCACAACAGCGCAGGCGCAGCGGTCGTCGGTCTGTGCACTACGAGATGGCGCTGCCTTAGAGGCGGACCAAATTCTGCTTCCGCCGATCCGCGTATTAATATGTAAAGAATCCAATGTATTGCTGCTAACGTAGAACCTTTTCTCCTCGCGGATCACACTCGCGCAGTGATACCTGAACGCGCGAGGTATTATAACGACTGTACAGACCTCCTATTAATGAGTCTGCATTTGTCTGCAACATTCTGTACGAGTTGTACATATGTCTTTACCAGTCTATAGTCAAGTTTCAGTCTGCGCCTAATAAGATTATCATATTCCTGTACATAGCCATGAAGAGAAATGTATAGACACTTTGTCAAGTATCAGAGATATGTCAGAATAAGATTAACGTACCAAGACCAAAGGAACTTCAGATTGTCAATTGTAAACAGCATCCAAAATCAAGTTCTGTTTAAAGTTGGTCACCGTCAATCTGCTACTCTAAGCGTGCAAGTGGCATTTCTACCGTCTGAGCTAACGGCAGAAGATAAACACGCCACGATAAGACCACGAGACATATTGCTAACACTCGCCTACTTCGTTAGAGCGACAAGTCAAGTAATCTGATGGTGTGTGTACCGAAGGTCTTACAGTACGCACACCACAATTTGTCCAGTGAATACCAGTTTATCATCTGCATTTCTTCTTGGTGTAGCAATTTTAATGGCCAGTAGTGTACTTTCCAACTGCCGAGTCGCAGTGCATCTGTCCTCGCGAATGACCAGCTCGCTGCAACATGTCAGGTGTGACAACCGTGGATGGTGTCACCCTCCTTGCCCAGTGACCAACTGTACTTCCCGCCACAGCAGATGCTCCATAGACTTTTCACATGCGTTCGTGAACATCCTTCACAATTTATTTCTCTGCAGTGGGAAATTCAATGACGTTACGTTGCTTGTAACGTACATCACCTACAGACCCCTGCAGCTACGCAATCGTCCGAAGTGACAGAAACTTGGCGCACTCACTTCCGAGACTTCATATAATACATACGTGACGTTTCGCATTCCTGGCATTGTTTTTGGCTGAGAAAAAAAGCGGTACATTACTTTCTGGGCGATCTTCGTACGTTAGTTAACTGCAAATACCATCACTGACACAACGAAAGTGTACTGTATCTGACAAAAGTAGTGAAACGGCCATCAACCTGACTGCAAGCATGACATCGGCTTCTGGCGCACACTGACAAAATATCCGTAGTATGTTTCGATTCACATCACAGGCAGCCACAATTCTGGTAACTAATTCCATCTAGGGTGTCGTATATAAGTGACTTTCGATATCCCCATAGGAAATAAAGGAATTCAGGGTAGGAGACCTCGCAGGCTACGGAATAGGACCCCTCCTTCCACTCCAGCGACCAACCAATGCAGCATTGAGATGATTGCTGACATCGGTGCACCTTCATGCTGTATCTACATCCTACCACGAGTAGCCAAGGTTATGCTCTCCAACTACTCAGGTAGAACTCTTTACACGAACCTCAAGTACAGGAGGACATTCAGAAGGCCAGATAGAAGATACGGCACAATGAGATTGAGCCTACGATTTCCTTGCAGGGCATAAGGTATGTACGTGTAAATAAACAACACAAACTCGCTCGCATGTTGGTTGTAAGTAAGCTGAAAGACAGTAAAGCTAAACAAAGTGGTAGATCAGTTTACTTCCGTATCTCCTTAAGCCCGCATCTCCGACCCCAGGTTCCCAATCTCAAATTGTTCTTTATGTCTGGCATGCATTTTTTGCACTATTACCCGGCCCATGGTCGCGTAGCTCATAGGATCGTTCTTGCCCTGCTCCGGCTATTACTACCACGCAGTACAGGTTTGGCCGAGAAGAGCTCTCCCGTCTCACAATCCGTTTTCGCACATGCTGCTATAGCCAATATGTCGCCACACAGCGCTCAACGGTCAGTGGTACTAACGCAATGCTGCACGGCAACTTTCTTACAAATCCCTACAACTTGTACTTAAAAGGCGGCCGTAGTGGCCTTGCGGTTCTAGGTGCTACAGTCTGGAGCCGAGCGACCTCTCCGGTCGCAGGTTCGATATCCTTAGGTTAGTTAGGTTTAATTAGTTCTAAGTTCTAGGCGACTGATGACCGCAGAAGTTAAGTCGCATAGTGCTCAGAGCCATTTTTTGTACCTAAAACAACATAGCGAACGCTGCAATTATTTGCTGATCTACTCATGAAGCGGTGCAGTGGCGGTTTGGATCCTGATCCATCCACTTATATTAACGTTTACACTGATAGCTATTCCTGAACCACATAAGGAAAATGATTCGCCGTGTGTTTTGAAAATTACGCGATCCATTACCGTCTCCATCCTCTCCCAGTCTGTGCTCGTGTTGCAGTGGCCTCGTCACGGACAGGAAGTTAAACTTCCTTATCCCAAGTTCGCTGGTTAGTAACTTCATAATTTTATTCAGTACATTTGTATTGCTTCTAGTATGTTCAGGAATCTCACTGTGTCCGCTTCGTCTTTCACTCAAATTGGTCTGAAGTGTGTTTGAAACAAGCATTCTGTAGGCCGTTTTATTGTCGAAGGCACTCCTCAGTCGGCTAAGATTTCCGGAGTGGCCAACAGGCCAGCAGGTCCCTCTGTACGAGTTCTCTCAGGCCCTAAGCAGGCCATGCCAGCGTTGTAAGAGGCGCTCGTTGTGTAATCGAAGCTGCCACGCCCCACGTCGGTGCCGATGGGAGCCAATTGGCGGCCCATCTGTCGAGCCTTGTGAGTTCTCTTTCTATTTCCCGCTTGTCATTCCGGGGTGCATTCAGTTGTTGTATGCCGGGAGCTGTGAATACGATAGGGACGCCATCTGTATTGTAATTCTGAAGCAGACGGCAGCGTCGCTTGGCCGAAGCCATAGGCGCTCTTTTGGAGAAGAAGAAACATAATGAATGTGACGACTTCAGACGCTTGCAGTAACAGCATTCATTTGAAGAGTTTTAAAGTTCTATCGATATAAAGAAAAATACAAAATAAACTTCAGTTTAGCGAACAAAGCAACTGCCACAACGCCCAACTGTAGTAATACGTTACGTCTCCTTCTTGTAGCCAAATACGTTAGTCAACTTATATTTTAAAGCTGAATTACCCGTGTACTTGTGCATTGACTTTAACTCGCATGCAATGTTTTTTAAATCCTTTAATTAAGGAATTGTGTAACTTTTCGATGTAACATAACAGAAAAAGTGAATTTAATTCACTGTTAGGCTCCTATACTGGCGCTCCGTTCTTTACGAAAGCCAAAAAATTTCGCTAATTATGAATTAAGCCAATTCTAAATTTAGAAAGTTATACTTCATTGCCGTTAAATTTGGTTACCCATTCAGATAAAATGATTTCAAACACCCAAAACTTCAATAGTATGTGACTTCTCATTCTTGATGTAAAACCAAAGAAATGGCAGAACAAAAACAAGTCAGTTGTCAAGTTTCTTAACAATACTAGTATCACATCTTCGCCTGTCATAAATAAGTAAGTTTCTTGCGTATGCCGACTAGTCACCGACATCAGATTACATCGCTACAAATTTAGAAATAATTAGAATGTAGAAAGTTATAGTGAAATAATTTTGGAAAGTTTTAAAATACTTTGGACTACATGTTGTTGTAAAATGTACCAGGAAGACTGAAACGACGGATAAAGAGAGTGTGAAATGGATTTGGAAGTGGAGTGAATAATGGTTATACATATAACTTCAGATTTATTAAAAAATAGGTTAACCGTCAACTTAAAATTGAAAGATACATAATCTGCACTATGAGAAAAAAAAATGGTTCTGAACACTATGGAACTTAACATCTGAGGTCATCAGTCCCCTAGACTTACAACTACTTAAACCTAGCTAACCTACAGATATCACACACATCCGTGCCCTAGCCAGGATTCGAACCTACGACCGTAGCGGCCGCGTGGTTCCAGACTGAAGCGCCTAGAACCGCTCGGCCACAGCGGCCGGCGCACCTATGAGAGTTGCTTTTCGTATGAACCTCTGGGTTGCTTGTGCTTAAAATGAAGCTGGTAATTTCCAGCCGGAAGTGACCCGACTAAGATTCTGTTGTTTTAATTATTTTCGAAACGTCCCAGCATCCAGCCCAGCTGTACATATCATGAATGCGTGCCACGTACAGTAGATGCCCTCTCAGCATAGAATGTGTTGTATCCTGCATACCCGTCAAATAGGGGGTCCCCAGGAAATCTGCTTTCTCGAATCGCTACACAACAATTCGAGCAAATTGTAGTAATGGATTTTATTTATAGAAAATAAATGACAATTCTTTGACAAATACAAATGTGTCGCAGGCAAAAGGCGACAGACAAAATAAAATAATCACTTCAGTATAGACAATGCTATATAGTAGAATCGAAATGGCTAGTCTAGATGCTATTCTTGAACTTGCAGGACTGGCCGCAGCCACGCGGCGCGGGGCTTATGTCGTCTTCGTGTAGTCGGCATTGTCGTCCTGGAGATGGGTCGGTCAGCGTGCTATTGGCTGACGTCGTCTCAAAGCCTTCTCTGCTTTAACGTTCCCGCCTGGCGGGCTGACGCTTGACTTTGCAGAATGGCGTCCACTCCTAGAATCTGAACATTTAGCAATATCCTAATCGTTTGTCTGGTATTACTTTGCAGTCACATACTGTTTATTCACAGGTCTCGAATAGTTCCTATTCATGTCGTGCACGCATTGTATCCAACGCGAGTCAGCGCTTGGGTCCCACAACAATCGTGATGTCTTCTACTAAGAATGCCTTAACCATCACTGCTCATCAATTGTTAGCCATTAATCAGTGTCCATACTGATGTCTCCAGCTGCACACGTTCATACTGCTCACAGGGTAGTGTCCATGTGGCCACATTTTAACTGGGTCTTGAGCCGCTCAAGCCCCACACATTCTAACACCACTCCTGCGAGCAAAAGAACCATTGACCATAATCGATACTCCTCAACTTGGAGGCGCTCCCTCCTGAGATGCCTATTCATGCACTGAAGACAAAGCGATAGATAATATATAAAGAGGCTTTCTCACCTGGGGGCACAGTTAGCCGCCATCTTTTATGCGAGCATTCTGTGGTTGTTCTTAAAGTGAGAGCGGTGGTGTATGGTTTTGTATGCTATATTATAATTTCAGAAATTCTGTTCTGAATCATCCCTGTTGCTTGCTCTGTAGGTAAAACGTTTAAGATTGATGCACATAAGTTTCTGTAATATTATGTTCTGTAATTGTGCTGTATTTTTTGTACATTTATGTATTTGTTGACTTGTGTAATTTAGCTTTCTTCATCTAATTTCTTCCTTGCCTTATACATGAAACCATATGATATTCCGAGAATTTTTGGCGATGGAGTATCTCGAAAAAGACTTGCATCATAGTTTGTAGGTTTTCCGTAGTCTCGGTAGCATAGGATTGTGAGTTTTCTTAGCCGGCCGCCGTGGTCTAGCGGTTCTAGGCCACAGTCCGGAACCGCGCGACTGCTACGGTTGCAGTTTCGAATGCTCCCTCGGGCATGGATGTGGGTGATGTCCTTAGGTTAGTTAGATTTAAGTAGTTGTAAGTTCTAGGGGACTGATGACCACAGATGTTAAGTCCCATAGTGCTCAGAGCCATTTGAACCATTTTTTGAGTTTTCTTATGACTGAAAACTTAGTTACGGGATGGAAGGTATGGTGAATTATATCTTTATTGAATGAGGACTATAAAATAACTGAAGTAACTGATATAGACTTTTTTACTGTTTGTAATAATTGTTTTTGTTGTTTTCTGGCCCATTTTAAATATACTATGTTTCAATGTTAGGAACTATGGATTACAGACACAAAGGCCTTAAACTTCCTGTGAGCAGATATTTACTTGTTTTAAATTATAAATTCAAATAATAATAAAGAGTAGTTTACATGTAAATTAAAAAGTGGAAATTATTCAGTGGAACAGTCTTGGTATATTTTTGCACATGGGCAGTCATTCGGCAAAATTTTAATCTTGATAATAAGCAGTGATACACCAAATTCTGTATAAAGATAATTTAGCTAGATTAATTTCGTGAACTTATCATCCAACAACTTCGTTGTATATTCGACAGGCTGGGTGGGCTAGCTCATAATGTATCTCTCCCCCGATTCAAAGTTTCCCACATAACATTAAGCTTATTTCACTTATTCGAAATTCAAATACGACGTTGAACATATGCTGCATACAGTTTCCATAAAAGCAAACATTTTCTGCAACGTTTCTATTAAACGTTTCGGTTACAAGTGTCTCAAAGTGATTTAGAACCTTATCCATTTTGGATGCTTCTTGTGTATAGTAAAGGAGTCTTGACCTACTGCAGTCTTGACCCCTTACCCCTGATAACAACATGTGGTAACTGGGCTCTTATGTAATTGCGATCTGTCACACTCTCCCGCAATCGAGTACTTAGTGACCAATGGTGCCTTGTGCTTTTCAATCAATGGGTTGAATGCTTGAAGACTCCACATTGAGTTCCTTTTCGCACTGCCGGTTGTGCAAGCAGTGCTACTGGCACTTGCTTCCAGAGTTTAATATATCTAAGAAAAGGGGGTGGCTTCAGTTTCAGCCACCTAATACCCAGTTCAACAATCCGAAATACATGCACGTAAATTATTATAATTAGCAAACTTGTTAGGATTTTTGGCAGGTTAGGGAACAAGACAAGCAATTATTCTCTTACAATTTTTTTTATTAATTTGTGCATGTTCATTTGCACACAGAAAACAACTCTTTCTTTATTTGGCTTGCTGTCGTTTTAATAACATCCATCTTAATTTTTAACATACAACTTAAATCTGCACTATAAACTTCTAATTCTTTATTCAACCACATATTTAGCAAATAAAAGGCAGGTATATTCTCGAATTCTTCCCTCTGAAATATCTGTTTTATGGCTTTAATAAATAGTTCCCTTCCTTCCTGCAAATCTTCTAACCGAGAACATTCGGAGAGTCTATTTTGTCCTCTTATTTTCAGCATGACACTATAGTTAGAGCACTCCACATCTTCCTGGGTGTATGCTACCAGCTCTTGTGCTACACATTCTTGCGGATTTCCATGCAGAACTTATGGTTTACAACTTTCGCAAACGAGTCTCCATGAAATGTATTCCTTTGGTTTCAAGTCCCGCAAAAGGCAATTCTGTTGCTAGGTGAACAACATCCAGTACGCAACAATTAAATATCCTGTAACCATCCTTTTTAAGCTGCTCCAAATGGGAATGGAGCTTTATAATTTTTTTTTCGTGTGTCCTTCAACGTAGTTAATTGTGGGTAACATCTGAATGTGGATCCACTCCATCATAGGTCCAGATCCGGAAGTCGATTCACCTCCACAGTCCGGAAATGGATCCACCACAGTAAGCTCAGGAGTGAGGTGTAGAGATTTGGGAGGGGGGTACAGGTAACTGACGCTCAAAATAATGCAATTAGGCTAGTAGTTTACAACTGGATTGCGAGTACTATCATATTTAGAAGGTGCGACCGGAACTGCCACTATCTTGGATCCTTAGAGTAGAAAAGGAATTTTAGGAGCCACAACCAGTTAGTCTTTTGTGGCACTGCCAAACATCCCTCAGTTGTTAGGGAGGAAGACGAGGCAAACCAACGAACTTTTTCATTTGTGGTTATTACTGAAGAACGTGACCAATTGTTTTACTGATATTGTTAGTATGAATTACGCCCAATAGCCACCTCGTCAGCAAAGATAATTAAAATGTGGTTACATCCATTACAGAACCGTTGTATGATAACATTATGGTTGTTAAAATCTGTGATAAAGTGGCCAGTAAGGAACAATTAGAGAGGGAGGGTCTATAATGTTAAAGGAAGAGATGTGCTGATCATGTAACTATCATCTACATAGTAAATTTTCCAATTTCGTCATTGTGAGACATGATGTGAAGGTTACCCTTTCTTCTACAAAAGGAACGAGTTTGTGACAGTAAGAATACTGGGAAAACATGGGCAAAGAAGCACTGGAAACCATATCTAAGAAATAGAAATTCTATGGCTCTACCATACAAAGTCAAATTACCCGATGTCAAAACGGATGTTCTAATAGAAGAGCTACCCTGATTATTGCAACAGGTTTGTATATAAGACTGTTACCTTTTAGATTCGAACATAACTGAAGGTCTTCATGCCTTTTTTTTAATAAAATAAAGATATGCCAATATCTAATATCAGACCACGACTTATGCACGAAAGGAGACTGACAGGAAAATAGCAGTGTAACTGTGGACAATAAGAAGAGAGTTTGGATTGACTGTATAACATAGATGGACTCCAGCTATAGACTACGGATACATTACAAATTTACGAAGCAAATCACAAGCCTAGGAATGAATAAAGTTACCTGTAACCAGATTGTCAATTTCATCAAGTGCTCTGATATGTTACTGCGCGAAACTTCTTTGTTATTCTTGGCTAAACAACTTGATATTCCCAGGAGACTATAATATACAACGACATAATGGATCTTTTGATTTGTGCAAGACTGTTTAAGTGTACTAGAAACAAAAAACAATTTTTACGAAGTTATCTACTGTACTCTGTGTCACTTACATCCATGTGGTCTCAATTAAAGAGTAACGTACACAACAGTTGCTGTGTGGTGTTTAACAGCGGTCTGCAGTTTGTCTAATAGTGCATTAACACACAAAAATTTGCGTGCAAGCTAATCTTCCAGATACAGAAGACCGAGAAAAGTTTATAAACCATGTTTTGTGTCTATACAATTTTAATCTTTTGCCTTGGGATTCTTAACATTGACTCCACCAAAGACAATGTAAGTATTACACAGAAGTGTTATATTAAACAATAGAGAAACATGTTCTTCTCAGTCTCTACAATACTATCAAAATTAATATAGATATTTCCGAATGAGAACTGATACCTACAAATAATGTTGTCCTCCAGTCTTAAGAAAGAGAGTAAATATATTGAACAGCCTTAAACCATTCCCCATTAAAGAAATTACACCCTAAGTGCACTTAATGTGTTACGCACTATCAAAAGAAAACTGGAAGAAGAGATCAGAGTAAAAAAAAAAAAAAAAAAAAAAAAAAAAAAAAAAAAAAAAAAAAAAAAACTAGAGAATCTGAAGAAACAAATGGCATGAAGGAAAAACATAAACAGCTCTTATGAAAAGAAGAGGCTATTGTAGATGTGTAGGCAAGGTATACATATTGTTTTAAATACAGCGTATGGAGAAGTCTGGCTACGAATGGGGAATATAAAATAGATACATTTACAATAATCAGCAATGGAGATTGGGCACAATGGCCAAAATCAATGGAATCGAGAACATTTACTGCATTCAAGGATACACGAAAAAATTTCTTATAAAACTCCTTTCCCATTTGTATATGTTTAAAAAGAATGTTACAGTCTGTGTAACTGTAGCGGACTGAATGTTGTTCACATATAAACAGAGCAATCATTTGTGGAGCTTGAAACCTATGGAGTAACTACATTTAATAGTCACTCGTTGGCAATAGTAGTTATTCCTTAGTTTCTATACAGAAATTTCGTAAGAATGTGCAGCAGAAGAGCCAGTATCTTACACTGAGAAAGATGTGGAGCGCTGTACCTATAGTGTCATATAGGAAATAAGAGGAAAAAGTAGACTCCCCAAATGCTGTCGGGTAGAAGATTTGCAGGAAGGAAAGGGACTAATTATTAAAGCCATAAAACAGATAATTTACGGGGAAAATTAGATACGTTTTGGAAATCGACAAGATATCTTATTTGTATTTATCAAATTACTGCTTAGAAAAAGAATCAGAAGAATCCAATGTGGACTTAAGTTATAAGTTAAAAATTAATCTGGATGTTATCAAAACGACAGCAAACAAACGTAGTGAAAGAGTTGTTTTTAGTGTGTAAATGTATTTGTATATGCAGAAATTAATAAACATCTTGCACGAATATATTTGCTGAGAAAAGTCCTAACTGGTTTTCTGTTTATGATCGTTTACGCGTGTGTTATTCCGGATGATGGAAGTGGGTAGTTGAATTACCTTGAAAGATAGCCGAAACTAGGTAGTGATCCCTTTTTCTTACCTTTATGAAGTACTGGAAGCAAGTGCCACTGGAATTGCTCGCACAATTGATAGTAGGAACAGCCACTCCATGTCGATCCTTAGTGTGCTCAACTCATTAGCCGAGAAGCCCAAAGCGCTGTTGGCCGAGAGGCACTTGATGGTGAGAGAGAGAACACAACTACATAAGAGCCCAATTAACAGGTGTTGTTATCAGGGGTCAGGGGCAAGAGTGACAATAAGTCAAGAGGCAGCCAGAACCCGCCCTTATGTCCTACCTAAGGCCAGGTTCTCATTCACATGAGCAAAAAAATAGGCAAAGTTTGGATTTTTTTTTTTTTTTTTTTAGACAGTGAGAAGACACACAAAGTTATCTGTTTGGGTTTATGACTGATCACACTTCAAACTTTATTTTACATTTTCAATACAAAATAAATGGCGCCCGTAATTATGGTTTGATCAAGGGCCTGCGAGTTTGAAGTACGCAGACTTTATGCGATGTAGCCCCTCAGGAGTTATTTGAAATCAGTGATGAATAACATCAGTCAAAACTACAGTAAATTTGTTGGAGTTTATAACTAACCACAATAAAATAACGATATGGTGCTAATTCGAACTTTGACGTCTATTCTTGGGCGTTTGTTACACTGTATATGGCTTTACAAAAAACAGTTAATATTAACAAATTTCAGATATGATAGGTGTAAGCTCCCAAGAAAAGTGTTTACTTTTCAGGGGTCAAAGATAGCAGATAATGGGTTAAACCGTTTTTATTTTATGCTGCACGTAGTTGTGAAAAATCGTTTCTTGTGAAAAACCAGTTTAATGGATAGTGAAATTGGCTCAATTTGCATAAAACTAGATTTTAATGTATATTTTTGATGCCGCTGAACACAAAACTGGAGTTAGATTTTAAAAAATTCAAAACAGTTAATCCAATACTGCCGACCAAAAAATTGTGTTTTGACCAATTTTCACCAAAATTTGACATAAAAGTGTTTTCATTACTTACGTTTAGTCTGCAGTTCCAGGACTGTATGTCACAGCTTCCTCTAACTCGAATATTGATCCTGGAGAGCAGTTCACTCGTTCTTCTTGGTGAGAAAAGCGGTGATCTGGGTATGCCGGGTTCCGCAACCTGCACACATTGCTCGTCAGAAGTTTTGGCGAATATGTTCGCATGCATACTGCGCCATAAATCACTTTGTGAACGTCAGTCACGGTACGACAAGTTTTATACATGAGCCGGGAATCTTCGGCTGAGAGCGTACCACGGCGGCCGTGACATTGCTTCGAACAATGAGCCGTAGAAACTTTTGTAATGTACGGAATGAAAACTTTTCGTGCCCAAATTCTGGACACGTTCGTCTTCCAAAAATCGCAGTAACCAAACAATCGAATTTTCGACCATTTTGAATGAGAGCCTGCCCTTAAAGGACGTGTTATGCCGCATGAAAACTAATCATCAATTGAATTTTCCAGACCGTGTCTTCTTATTCTGAATGACATTAATAGATCGTCTGGCCTTAGAGTCATTATAGGTATCTGTTACAGTCGTTGCGGAAAGACGATGTATTCCAAGTGTTCATCCGTGATAATCAGGGGTAACTTCGCCTCTGGTTTCCTGCTGAGAAACAACTGAATGTTACTTCGTAATTACGTGACAGATTATCTATCAATGTGCTGTATCATTTCCATTTGTTTTGGCAACATAATATATCGCAGAGGGTGGGTAAACTTGCATCAATGTTGACACAGTGTTGCTTCTTTATGGTACTGTATGTGTTAAAACTCTATGACTTAGATGTACATTTTTAACAATACAAAATTCCGCGATGCTAATAATTAGCTTGAAAAAGTAATGAACAAAAACAGCGTCACGCAAAGTTCACATAGCTGTATCCTAATATTTTGTCTATTTGTTGTCATTTCCCTTTGTTAACATTGTCTTTTTTAATGTGCTGCTTCGCACTAGTTTAGTAGCAGGTTAACAGATGTTTCATAATGCTGTCTAGCGTTCACCCTGAATACCTCGCAAAGTTAGCTTAAAACTAGTGCCTTTGTTTTGGTTAGTTGCGTACTATGTTGAGGCCGCAATAACGTCAGACTTTTTGCACAAAAATTACTCTTAAAATTGAATAACAGCCATAAGTTGTATTCTTTTGTTAATATGTTTCACTCGTCAGACGCGACCATCTTCAGAAATTAGTAGCCACCCGCCACGTGTTAAATATATCCGGCTCTGAACAGCGGTGACGCAGACGCTATACGTACCCGCCAGATATATGATTATACACTGATCGAAAATAAAATCGCAACACCAAAAATTATTTAGTATAATGATATTTCAGGCAACGGCCTTGCCATTCTGGATACACCGGTTCCCTTCAGATCACCGAAGTTAAGCGCTGTCGGGCGTGGCTGGCACTTGGATGGGTGACCATCCGAGCCCCCATACGCTGTTTCCATTTTCGGGGTGCACTCAGCCTCGTGATGCCAATTGAGGAGCTACTCGACCGAATAGTAGCGGCTCCGGTCTCAGAAAACCATCATAATGACCGGGAGAGCGGTGTGCTGACCATACGCCCCTCCTACCGCATCCTCAACTGAGGATGACATGGCGGTCGGATGGTCCCGATGGACCACTTGTGGCCTGAAGACGGAGTGCTTAGTGATATTTCGAGAATACATTTGTCTAGGAAACATATTTTAGTGATTAACATTGCAAGATCACAAGTTAAAATAAGCCATTGCAAATGTGAAATATTGGTACACTAGTAACTGGTGTAACCGCTAGAACGTTGAATGCAAGCATGCAAAAGTGCATACATTGTGTTTTACAGGTATCAGATGTCAGTTTATGGGATGGAGTTCCAGTCTGTTGCACATTGTCGGTCATTAATGCTGTTTGTGGATGACGCTGGAGTTTCCAGAATGAGGTTTTCACTCTGCATCGGAGTATGCGCTGATATGAAACTTCCTGGCAGATTAAAACTGTGTGCCAGAGCAAGACTCGAACTCGGTACCTTTGCCTTTCGCGGGCAAGTGCTCTAACAACTGAGCTACCCAAGCACGACTCACGCCCGGTCCTCACACCTTTACTTCTGCCAGTACCTCGCCTCCTACCTTCCAAACTTTACAGAAGCTCTCTATCGAACCTTGCAGAACTAGCACTCCCGAAAGAGAGGAAAGGACGCTGGAGTTGTCGTCCGATGATGTCTAATATGTGCTCCACTAGACACGCATCTGGTGATCGAGCAGACCAAGGCAACATGTCGACACTCTGTAGATCATATCTGGTTACAACAGCGGTATGTGGGAGAGAGTTATCCAGTTGCAAAACACCCCCTCGAATTCTCTTCATGAATGGCAGCACAACATGTCGAATCACCAGACTGATGTATAAATTTGCGTCAGGGAGCATGGGATGACCACGGCAGTTCTCCTGCTATCACACGAAATCGTACGCCAGATGTAGGTCCAATGTGTGTAGCACGCAGGTAGGCTGGCTGCAGGCTCTCTGCTGACCTCCTTCTAATCAACTCATGGCCCTCACTGCCACCGAGGCAGAAACAGTTTTCATCAGAAAACACAACAGACATCCACTTTATCCTCTAATGAGCTGTCGCTTGAAAACATTGAAGTCGCAGATGACGGTAGTTTGGGTTCAAAAATGTTTCAAATGGCTTGAGCACTATGGGACTTAACATCTATGGTCATCACTCCCCTAGAACTTAGAACTACTTAAACCTAAGTAACCTAAGGACATCACACAACGCCCAGCCATCCCCAGGCAGAGAAAATCCGTGACCCCGCCGGGAAACGAACCCGGGAACCCGGACGTGGGAAGCGAGAACGCTACCGCACGACCAGGAGATGCGGGCGTTAGTTTGGGGTCAGTTGAATGCGCGCTGAAGGACTTTGCGCTGTTCTTGAAGTTACCGATTTGTAACAGTTCATTCGGTCACAGTGGTGCCAACTGCTGCTGCAGATGCAGTACGGTGCGTCAGAGCCATAGGCCGAACACGATGGTCTTCCCTCTCGGTAGTACCTTGTGGCCTTCCGGAGCCCGGTCTTCCTGCGACCGCACATTTTCGTGGCCACCGCTGCCGGCACTCATGTACAGTGGCTACCTTCCTTCCAAGTAGTTCTGCAATATCCCAGAAGGAACATCCAGCTTCTCTTAGCCCTATTACACGACCTCGTTCGAACACAGTGAGTTCTTGATAATGGCGTCATTCTTGCTTTAAATGCAGTTTTGACTAACGTTAACTCTGTATGCCGAATCTCAAAGGTACTGACGCTCACAACCGGTACGGCGTATGTTTAAACTAAACTAGGTTTGCATCCTCACTGTGGCGCTACTAGCGCGAATGGCACGAAATCTGAACAGGCGCCATCCTTCAGATGTAGACACACGTCTACCAATTGTCGTTTATGCCAAACAGCTCCTTACTTTGGCGAAGCTTTTTTCCGTTAGTGTGTAAGAAGTGACTAGTGGCTACTAAATTTCTGAAGATGCTGGCGTGAAACTTAAGAATAAATTAAAGCTGTATGCAAATTGTGGCTGTCCCACCACGTCAATTTCTGATGGTCGCTCTTACTTGTTCAGGCGAACCAAAACTCTCTAATTTATTTATTTACATAGTTTACGCCCACATTGGAGCACTAAAATCAAACATAGCACAACAGATTCTACAATGATTAAGTTTAGGTCTTAGCAGTCAGTAATTTCTTCGTTTCCCAAAACTTCATTCGCTGTGATCTGGCTACTCGTTCTTTTGCAGATATGACATACGCTACTGGCCATTAAAATTGCTACATCACGAACATGACGTGCTACAGACGCAAAATTTAACCGACAGGAAGAAGATGCTGTGATATGCAGATGATTAGCTTTTCAGAGCATTCATAAGGTTGGCGCCGGTGGCGACACGTACAACGTGCTGACATGAGGAAAGTTTACAACCGATATCTTATACACAAACAGCAGTTGACCGGCGTTGCCTGGTGAAACGTTGTGATGCCTCGTGTAAGTATGAGAAATGCGTACCATCACGTTTCCGACTTTGATAAAGGTCGGATTGTAGCCTATCGCGATTGCGGTTTATCGTATCGCGACTTTGCTGCTCGCCTTGGTCGAGATCCAATCACTGTTAGCAGAATATGGAATCGGTGGGTTCAGGTGGGTAATGCGGAACGCCGTGCTAGATCCCAGCGGCCTCGTATCACTAGCAGTCGAGATGACAGGCATCTTATCCGCATAGCTGTAACGGATCGTGCAGCAACGTCTCGATCCCTGAGTCAACAGATGGGGACGTTTGCAAGACAACAACCATCTGCACGAACACTTTGAAGTTTGCAGCAGAATGGACTATCAGCTCGGAGACCATGTCTACGGCTACCCTTGACGCTGCATCACAGACAATAGCACCTGCGATGGTGTACTCAACGACGAACCTAGGTGCACGAATGGGAAAACCTCATTTTTTTCGGATGAATCCAGGTTCTGTTTACAGCATCGTGATGGTCGCATCCGTGTTTGGTGACATCGCGGTGAACGCACGTTGGAAGCACTTTGAACTGTGGACGTTACATTTCAGATGTGTTACGACCCGTGCCTCTACCCTTCATTCGATCCCTGCGAAACCCTACATTTCAGCAGGATAATGCACGACCGCACGTGGCAAGTCCTGTACGAGCCTATCTGGATACAGAAAATGTTCGACTGCTGCCCTGGCCAACACATTCTCCAGATCTCTCACCAATTAAAACGTCTGGTCAATGGTGGCCGAGCAACTGGCTCCTCACAACACGCCATTCACTACTCCTGATGAACTGTGGCATCGTGTTGAAGCTGCTTGGGCAGCTGTACCTGTACACGCCATCTAATCTCTATTTGACTCAATGCCCAGGCTTATCAAGGCCGTTATTACGGCCAGAGATGGTTCTTCTAGGATATATGCACTTAAATTGCATGAAAATATAATCACATGTCAGTTCTAGTATAATATATTTGTCCAATGAATACCCATTTATCATCTGCATTTCTTCTTGGTGTAGCAATTTTAATGGCCAGTCGTGTACTTCTTCCGTTCTGATGGTTTGAATGTCAGCCGTGTTTATTTGTTCTTCAGATACAGTTTCTCTTCTCTGTGTGGAATTTGGTGTGTGGTTATGTTCAGTTCATCCAGATCACTTTGTACTTCTTTAAACCAGATGTTTTTGGTTTTACTGTTCCAGAAGTAGTCAAAAAGTTGCTTCAGGATTCTAGTGTTTGGTAGGCGAGATATGTGGCGGAAAAATGCAATCCTTCTTTTCCGCATTATATCAGTAATGGATTTAGTTTCTTTATACACTACTGAGTTGGGCAAAAGTCTCCACTGCCCATGAACTTGGTGTTTCTTACTTATTAATGTTCAGTGTTTTCTTCTATCAACTTTGTGCAATTTGTCAGTTGTTGCTTGAATATTTAGCCTGAATAGTGTTTCACTTCCATATGTTGCTTCCAGTTTAACGACGGAGAAGTAATTTCGAAATTTAGTATTTATCGAGAGAGATCGTCTTTTGTAGGTTGGTCAAGTGGTTCTCTGCGCTCGCTGTAGTTTTAATATTCTTCTCTCTATTGATGCTCTTCCATGAACATTCCAAGTAATAATCTCACCAAGATATTGAACCTTTTTTACTACTTTGATTTTTTGATCATTATTGAGTATTATATGGGATGTGTCAACTGGGAAGCTGGGCATCATTTCTTTTTTCTCAAACGAAATTTGCAATCCGACCTGTGCCGCTAATGGTTCTAGTTGTTCTATCTGAACCTTTGCTTCATAAGTATTGTTGTTAACAGCACCAAATCATCTACAAATGCAAGGACGTTAAGATAAATCTTTCTTCCAATCTTAACAGACGGTGGGCATTTCTTGTTCCATTCACGCATGATTTTGTCCAGCACACAATTGAACAATAATGGAGAAAATCCATCGCCTTGTCGAAGGGCAGTATGAATGTCAGAAGGTTGAGAGAATTCATTTATGAACCTTACGGTAGGTTTAGTATTTCGAAGGGTGACTGCAGCTAGGTTGTAAACCAAATTCTTTAAGAATTGACAGTAGAGATTCACGATGGATACTATCGTAGGCTTTTTTTAAAATCGACAAACGTGATCACTAGTTTCTTGTCCCTTACCCATTGATGTTTCATTATCCATTTGAGACTAATAATTTGATCAGAACAGCTTCGTCCTGGATGAAAGCCTCGTTGATATTCGCCTAGTTCACCATCAGGCTCTTCATGAATTCTGAAATACAGAACCTTGGAAAAAAATTTATAAGTTATATCCAGCTGGTATATACCCCTATAATTATTTGGATCCAATCGATCTCCTTTTTTGTGTAGACGAAAGCCTCCTTGATATTCGCCTAGTTCACCATCAAGCTGTTCATGAATTCTGAAATATAGAACCTTCGAAAAATGTTTATAAGTATTGTCCAGCTGGTATATACCCCTATAATTATTTGGATCCGATCGATCTCCTTATTTTGTGTAGTGGATGGATTATTGCAACATTCCATTTCTCTGGTAACTTCTCAGTATTCCAAATGTCCGTAATATGTTTGTGTAAGTTCAAAATAATTTATACATTTGCATATTTGCAATGTTCTGCCACTAGTTGGTTCTCACCTGCTGCTTTGTAATTTTATTTTTCTCGCTTCATCTTCTGGTGGCAGAGGAAGAGTTTGATCGTATCTAGAAGTCGTGCGACGTTCTGGCTGATGTCGGTGTTTTGCGGTGTTTGCAGACGACGACGGCGGGGTCGCGCGCCGTGGTGGAGAAGCTGACGTTTGAGAACCACACGGAGTGCCGCTGCGAGGACAAGCTGGACGCCGTGATGCCGCGAGATATGCCAGACACCCAGCGGCCTCCGACGGAGCCCCACCACCACCACGAGCCGCATCAGCACCACAGCAGGTGAGCACCAGCGCCACGCCTGGCGAAGCCGCCGGTACAATGGTCCACTCCGTGGTGCCACGCTGAGCGTGACTGGCTCCTCAAGCGGAGGCCCTGGCTTCCATTCGCAGCGCCTTATTCGACTCTTTCTCTCACGGAAACGGGACTGATCAGAATTGTTCCCATTCACGTGGTCACTGGCACATGCTGAGCACCAGTTTCCATTATAATTAATTATACTCTCCGGTATTGCAACCGAAATTAAATAAAGAGACGTGATTAGCCTGCTGCGAATGAGACATTGATTTCTGCAGTTTAGATTAGATTAGTTCTTGTTCCATAGATCATGAATGCGACACTTCGTAATGATGTTGAACGTGTCAAGTTAATAAAAGGTGTCTACACAAGAAATTACATTACACAAAATATTACATGACACTTAATAATAATTTTTTTGGGGAGGGGGCGTTGGGGAAATTACCCACTTACTATATCCAAAAATTCATCTAATGAGTAGGAGTTGCCATTAAGAAATTCTTTTAATTTCCTTTTAAATGCTACATGTCTATGTGTCAGACTTTTGATGCTATAAGGTAAGTGACCAAAGTTTTTTTGGCAGCATAATTTACCCCCTTCTGAGCCACTGTTACATTTAACCTTGAATAGTGAAGATCATCCTTTCTCCTAGTGTTGTAGCGATGTACACTGCTATTACTTTTGAAATCGTTTGGATTGTTAATAACAAATTTCATAAGTGAGTATATATATTATGAGGCTACAGTGAAGATTCTAGCTTTTTAAATAAGTGGCTGCAGGATGATTTTAGATGAGCTCCATCAATTATTCTGATTACACGCTTATTTGCAATTAACACTCTTGTACTCAATGATGAGTTACCCCAGAATATGATGCTTTACGAAAGGAGAGAATAAAAATAGGCGTGGTTAGCTAATTTATTGAGATGCATATCGCCAAAATTTGCAATGACCCTAATAGCATAAGTAGCTGAACTCAAACGTTTCAGCAGATCATCAGTGTGTTTTTTCCAGTTCAACCCTTAATCAATGCATATACTTATAAACATTCAATATTCTACCTTATCTACCGATTTATGATCGAAGTCTATATTTATTAATTTTGTTATTCCATTTACTGTGTGGAACTGTATGTACTGTGTGGAACTGTATGTACTGTGTTTTGTCAAAGTTTAATGAAAGCCCATTTGCAGAGAAACACTTAATGATTTTCTGAAAAAACATTGTTTACAATTTCACCAGTTAATTCTAGTCTGCTGGGTGTGATAGCTATACTTGAGTCAACGGCAGAAAGTATCAGCTTTGCACCTCCGTGAATATAGAGTGGCGAGTCATTAATATACATTAAGAACAGCAGAGGACCCAAGATCGAACCTTGCGGCACCCCATTCTTGATTGTTCCCCAGTCTGATAAATCACCAGTTTTTTGCATATTATGTGAACTGCTTAGTTCAACCTTCTGCTAGGTATGATTTAAACCTTTTGAGCGCTGTCCCATTCAGTCACTTTGCAGTTGACGTCTTTTTATTTTTCGCCACACTCCTCTTCAGTGACCGTCTGTCACGTTTACTCAGCACACACTTTCGTTCGCGTTGTGACTTGGTTGACGATGTATTTCCTCTTTCTCTGTACGTGGTATAAATCTTTGGTAGGGTGCCTCCTGAAACACACAACATTTCGGCCATCTTGGAGACGGAAGCACTCACCATAGGAGCACCAACAATTTGGTCAAGCTAGAATTTTCTTAGCTCCGATGTCATGTATTCACAACTACACAGAACACCGTTGTGACCACGAATGACACATGCACTATATTGAACCCATTTCGTGGTGAAATACAACAGTGCAACCTCCAAGCAGGGTTAGCATCTGCATTTATGTACCAGCATGCAGTTCGCGCGATGTTTCCATATTTTTTGCAAACACTATACAAACACACAAAAAAGCCGATTCTTCGGAAGAATCGACCTTCCATACATGAAACAGCTCCAAACTTCTGATTGATGTGTTTAGTATTTGAAGCTAGAAAATTTTCACGAATTATATGAAGTTGTGTTTAAAGTTTGTTGAAAGTCTCTAAAGGCTGTCATTCACAAACAGTGGATGAGTGTAGTCTGGGTAATTTGCTATATTTCAACCAAAGTGATTTTTTCACGAAAAGTGAAAATCCATGGCAACGGTGTCCTCACCGCAAGGAGTAGAGGACGTTTTAGTTCTTCCATATTACCCATTTTAGTAAATTGACTCAAATGTTTTCTACGTAAATGTACGAATAGATATATTATAATACAAGACGACAGCAGTTTTTGTGTGTCACGTATTGTTCTACTTTATATTATTGCACATAATGTAATATACTTTTACGAATTTTACGAAATTTACAACGGAACATTTATTATTTTATAATTAATACTATAATTGTAACTCTTTTTAAATGGAATGGTACCGTTTTTTTGTTATTTACTGTCACTTAAATTTACGTTAAACCAAGGTGACTAGTAATTACATATAATAAACTATATTAAATGCCGTTGATCGCCGCTGGGGGCGTTGCCGTCTATGCACGTGATCTCAGCACGCTGTTTAAGCCCATACAAAGAGTTATTCTCTCATAGTTTCCTGCCGTTATGTAGACAGGAGTGACACCACCAGCAGTCGACCAATGGGTAACATATTTTAAATTTACGTTATTTTTAGCTGTTGTATAATGGAGTCTATCTGACGGATATCTATAATTTCACAGTGTAAACGCCCAGAAGATGATCCCTACGTTGGGTTGAAACGGGTTGGCGGTATCTACATCTACATGATTACTCTGCAATTCACATTTAAGTGCTTGGCAGAGGGTTCATCGAACCACAATCATACTATCTCTCTGCCATTCCACTCCTGAACAGCGCGCGGGAAAACACCTAAACCTTTCTGTTCGAGCTCTGATATGTCTTATTTTATTTTGATGATCATTCCTGCCTATGTAGGTTGGGCTCAACAAAATATTTTCGCATTCGGAAGAGAAAGTTGGTGACTGAAATTTCGTAAATAGATCTCGCCACGACGAAGAACATCTTTGCTTTAATGACTTTCATCCCAACTCGCGTATTATATCTGCCACACTCTCTCCCCTATAACGCGATAATACAAAACGAGCTGCCCTTTTTTTCCACCCTTTCGATGTCCTCCGTCAATCCCACCTGGTAAGGATCCCACACTGCGCAGCAATATTCTAACAGAGGACGAACGAGTGTAGTGTAAGCTGTCTCTTTAGTGGACTTGTTGCATCTTCTAAGTGCCCTGCCAACGAAACGCAACCTTTGGCTCGCCTTCCCGACAATATTATCTATGTAGTCTTTCCAATTGAAGTTGTTCGTAATTTTAACACCCAGGTACTTAGTTGAATTGACAGCCTTGAGAATTGTACTGTTTATCGAGTAATCGAATTCCAACGGATTTCTTTTGGAACGCATGTGGATCACCTCCACTTTTCGTTATTTAGCGTCAACTGCCACCTGCCACACCATACAGCAATCTTTCCTAAATCGCTTAGCAAATGATACTGGTCTTCGGATGACCTTAGTAGACGGTAAATTACAGCATCATCTGCGAACAACCTAAGAGAACTGCTCAGATTGTCACCCAAGTCATTTATATAGATTAGGAACAGCAGAGGTCCCAAGACGCTTCCCTGGGGAACACCTGATATCACTTCAGTTTTACTTATGATTTGCCGTCTATTACTACGAACTGCGACCGTCCTGACAGGAATAATAAATGCCATTAAGACTGTTTTTGAATAACTGATTAATCACACTAATGGCTGCTTCATCTCCAGAACTACGTTGTCCAAAAGTGTATGCTCCTGTGTGACTTGCGGCCGGTGTGGCGCCGTGTTGCAGCCACGCGGGCGGCTGCCGCTGCCCCAGCGCCTTCGCGGCGCGCCGTCTCCACGGCGGCTCCAGCTGCCGCTGCGAGTGCTTCGGCCACCACGCCGGCTGCGCGCGCCTGCGCCGCGGCAAGGACTACTTCTCCACCAGGGACAAGTAGTGAGTACCCGCCACCAGTGACTCCGACCTGGGGCCCTATTCTATATCGTTCACACCGATCGGTGTAGTAGGTTAGGCTCGGTAGTGTCGTCATTTACGCTTCTTTATCGAAATATCGTATTCAGTAAGCTTCTGAGACCTGTTACCGAACGGTCCTCCCACCGATTTTACGACAATTGTACCGAGAGGTTTTGTATTTCGGTGTGGTCCTGTCGATCGGTGAGCTGTGGTTTATGTACACCTATAATTTGTTATTTTAAACATGTTTAGCGACTTTTGCTTTGGATTTTGTGGTTGTGCTACTAAAGAATCACCGGAGGACGCATCCGTCTGGAAACTGAGTTCCTAATAGACTATTTTTCTTTGTTACAAATATGGTTAGGTTAGCTTGTTACTGTGAATGACCACATAAAAAAAAGGTTTCGGTCTGTATTCTCCCAAAATACGTGTTATTTTTATGCAAATGAGAGTTTAAAGATAATTAAATATCAAGACATCAACTCTGCATACGTATATTATATGAGTGTGAACTGACGTTACTAGTGACTTTGTATACTTCTTCCCACAAATGGTTTAGTTAGTAATTATCGAATCGTGTTTACAAGTAACAATGGAAAGCAATTATTTGAACCCTGATATTGGAAACCTTCTAAACTATCAAGCATTTATGACTTACGCAGCGCCGGCTGCGGTGGCCGTGCGGTTCTAGGCGCTGCAGTCCGGAACCGCAGGACTGCTACGGTCGCAGGTTCGAATCCTGCCTCGGGCATGGATGTGTGTGATGTTCTTAGGTTAGTTAGGTTTAAGTAGTCCTAGGGGACTGATGACCTAAGATGTTAAGTCTCATAGTGCTCAGAGCCATTTGAACTTACGCAAAACCCTTTGGCAACGAAGTCATCCTACGTTCCTCTGCACAATAGAATAAGAATTGAGGGCTGAGTTCCTGTTGTTTGTCGTGGCCAAGTGGTTAGCTCGCAGGAGTTCGAATGTGTGGATGACAAAATTTTTTTTTTCCTCTTCATACATGCAAACGTTCTGAGACATTGTTATTCGTGTAAGGTAAGATTTTTCTGCAATGTTCGTTATTACTTACATGTAAGAGCGCACTTCCTCGGTAATTATTTCGTGATTTATGTGTGTTTAAAACGAGAAATATGAAATTGCTGTGTGTGAAACAACCGACAGTGACCTTTACATTTTTTCTTGTCAGAAATAATTCTCCATCTTTACCGAATATGTAGTGATTTTCTAGTTGCGGTTAGACAGGAATCTAAGAGCACAACTTAAATGTAACTAGCAGCAGTCATCTGCACAATCTTGCTAGTCACAACTATTTATCTGCGATCGAATCCTCAACAACAGTAGGCCGTAATATTTTTAGACTGTAGCACTATATAAGAAACATTTTCATTCATGAGATGTATTTTATGAACTTCGACAAACTGCAGGGGCTCACGAAAATGCGTTTTTTTTTTCAATTTTGTTTTCCAGACCCAAATCGTTGACGTATCGTATAGGGAAGTGGGCTACTTAATCATTGGGATCTCTAGGAGCGAGCGGAACCGCGCGACTGCTAGGGTGCAGGTTCGAATCCAGCCTCGGGCATGGATGTGTGTGATGTTCTTAAGTTAGTTAGATTTAATTAGTTCTAAGTTCTAGGGGACTGATGTCAACAGATGGTAAGTCCCATAGTGCTCAGAGCCATTTGAACCATTTGAACCATCTAGGAGCGAGTTATTACATTCTGTTTATCTTCTTATTCTCTGAAACTCTCAGAATCAATTTTTCGGGTGTTTTTATAGATGTTGTAGTACAATTTGGTACTACACACTATTCCTAACTCATTTTCCGAAACGCAAAATCCAAAACCCGATCTTAGTATGAATGAGAATAAGATGACGTAAAGCGACATTTACAACAATGTGCAGAATACAGTCAAATACGCTGTCGTTATTACGCATGTATGGATACATGCGGTCAGGGAAACTGTAAAAATTTCAATGCATTTCAGCTGATAATCATGGAAATGGATATACTGCGTCCGATACTGTTAAGGAGGAGGCAAGAGCGATGAAGGCGGGCACGTCAGCTCGATGGAATGCGGTGTCATGCGTTATGGCAACGTAAACGCAGTTTTCGGTACTTGGAAGAATAGCGTGCCTGTGTCGTGTTGGTGATGCTGTGCTCGCTGCAGTGCGCATGCGCGGATCTGCGGCCGCTTGCTTTTCATTGGCTTGCGCGAGGCGAACGGACAACAGCGCTTCGGTTCTCTAGACCCGAACGGTATCGCTACCGAAATGCATACTGAATAATGAAATGGCTCTAATTCGAGTACTAGACTGTTCGGTGCTCTTGAGTACCGAAACCATCGTCACAATGACGATACAGAATAGGCACCCTTAAGTAGACAGTCATTAAGGATCAGCTCTGGGACCTAGAAAGAGCGTACAGGAGAGTGTAACATGTTTTGAAACTGCCTCACTGATTAAAACCACTCACGGGATCGAGTCTCGAATCCACAACCTTGCCGTTCGGGGGCAGCTCTTTTTCCGACTGAGTCATCCAGCCACGATATGTGAACCGTCCTCGGCGGTACCCCTATCCTACTTCGAAAGCTAATGTTCGAGTTTCGGGTCTCGATTTCGGACTCATCTTATTAGGCCACGACTTACTCAATAACATGGACAAGTACTATCTGGCGTAGAGTATCTGGCGTTGAATTTATTTAATGCCTTCACAATTTTCCCTGCCTTGAAAGTGGAAATTTGTGTAATTTGCCAATAGCTTCGATTTCGGAAGGTTTTTAGCGTGTAAATGTTTTTTTTTTATAATTCTTCTCGTTAATTTGATTTTTGTTACCGATTCTTCAAATGTAACAAAGTAATAATGTGCAAAGACTATTAAATACATTATAGACAAGTTTTACTCGACTGAAAAACCTTTACATTTGAATACAATATTTGATACTAGGTTCGTGATCATTGCGAACCTTGGAACACTTTTTCACATTCGGAAAAACCTTACTTTTCGGGAGTAAATTTTGTAATTTCAGAAAAAAACTACAAGACATAAAGTAAAAGCAATGATTAGAAATATGTTTTAAACTTGTATTAGAGTGCTGGCTGGCTACAGACGAAAGCCTGAAAAAGTGTTTCACTGAACAATACTCTCCCTTATACTGCGAGTAATGGGTGTAATTGCAGGCAGGTCTATTGGTGATGGATGACCGTGTACTGAACACCGTGACATCAGTGTTTACTTCTTTTGCAGCCCAATAACTATGACTGACAACAGAAAACTGTTAATGCTTATTTTCCCTTGGGCAGGAAGTCAGGTACTGAAGTGGAAACGGGTAGGTGCAAAAAGGATTATACTGCGTCGTTCACGTCGCGGTCCAGTTAAAGTTGTGAAGTTTGTAATGCGTCGGTGGGAAGAGTGTTCGACACAGAGAAAAAGCAAGCAAACACTGATGTGTGTACATGTCAAGGTACCGTATATAAAAAAACCTGCACTTGTGCCTGTTACTCGCTCTATACACGGTGGTCCATCTGAAGTATCGTATGAGATTATCTCGAAAACAATACATCGGGTAAAAAACGTGGGTAATACAAGTTCGTAAGCTCAAAGGGGGACATCAAACGATACTACACGAGATTCCCAGCTCCTGCCCCCTTGGGTGGGGGAAGGGGGCAACTTTTAATCTTAAATGGAAACCTCCATTTTGTATTGCAGATTCGGATTGTCCATAAAAAAATAATCAAGTTTTGTCTGAAACATTTTTTAAAACCACTGACAGATGGCGCTGAAATCGAGAAAAATTGAAATTGGGGAAGAACTCCCATTTATTTACAAAGATCCGAGAAGGACGCATCAAATCGATACAAAATGTGCACCAGTTCTTTCATTACGCGAAATTAAGCTATTTTCTTACAAAGTGTATCCTACCCGCCACAGTTTTTGATGGATGGAGGTGGAATGGTGTTAAAATCTCGTTAGGGAACTCTTCACAATTGCGTTACTCACCCGACCGTTGCCAAACTGCGCACAGTGGCTCAGTATAAAGGTCGGTGCAATGCAATCAGACGTCACTTCACTTTCAGATTGTGAACCATAAACATCACATGACGAAAGCAAATTATTCTTTAACGAAACATGGCTCACTATCCTGCTACAGAGATTGTTGATACGATGTTAATTTTAGGTGAATGCCATAACAATTACGCTGCAGCTGCGCAATTGCATGTGGATCGTTTCCCAAACAGACTACATACAAGCGAAAACATTAATCGAAATTGCACTCAACGAGCTCGAAATGGCTACATGCACCGTCCACCGTAAGAAATATTGTTTATGAAAGGCAGCCCATAACCCGAAACGATATGGAGCAACGCATTCGAAGAGCTTGTGCAGCCATACCACGGGATGTGCTGCTCAAAACTGTGCACAACTTTCGCAGACGATTGACTTTATGCATTGAAGGAAATGGGGATAATTTTGAACAATTTCTTCGTGGCTAATTTCATTAATGAACAAACCCAAATTGTGAGAGGCAAGGAGATTCACACTAATGAAGCACTCCAACATGTGACAAGCAAGGGGATTCACACTAATGAAGCATCCCATGGCAACATCATTCTACTGCGTCCATGTCGTTGCTCCTGGGTAACGCTAAAAGTAGGATTCAGTATATTCTGTACAAAAATAGTTTAATTTGGCGTAGCGAAGGAATTGGTGCAAATTTTTTTATCGATTTGATGCGTCTTTCTCGCATAATTCTAGAGAAACCAGAGTTCTTCCCAGCCAGCCGATGTGGCTGAGCGGTTCTAGGCGCTTCAGTCCGGAACCGCGCTGCTGCTACGCTCGCAGGTTCGATTCCTGCCTCGAGCATGGATGTGTGTCTAGGGGACTGATCACCTCAGATGTTAAGTCCCATCGTGCCTAGAGCCATTTGAATCATTTTTGAGAGTTCGTACCCAATTTCACTATTTTTCGATTTTAGCGCCTTCTGTCTCTGGAGTAGGATAGTCATGCATATTTCGCTGAAGAATAATTTACTTTCGTCAGTTGATGTTTATGGTTCACAATCTGAAAGTGAACTGACGTCTGATCGCATTGCACCGACCTTTATAATGAGCCATAGTTCGCAGTTTGGCCACAGTAGTGCCACAGTCGGGTGAGTAATGCAATTGTGAAGAGTTCCCTGACTAGATTTTAATACCATTCCGCCTCCTTCCATGAAAGACTGTGGCACTGTGGCAGGTAGGATATATTTTGTGTATATATATATATATATATATATATATATATATATATATATATATATATATATATATATATATACAAAATATATATATACCGTCTGCCAGTGGTTTAAAAAATGTTTCAGAGAAAACTAGATTACTTTTTTATGGAGAACCGAATCTACAATAAAAAAATGGGTGTTTCCAGTTAAGACTTAAAAGTTGCCACCCGCCCCACCCAAGAGGGCGGGGGCTGGAGGTCACGTGTAGTATAATTTGATGTCCCCCTCTGAGCTTACGAACTTCTCTGTTGTTGTTGTGGTCTTCCTGAGACTGGTTTGATGCAGCCCTCCATGCTACTCTATCCTGTGCAAGATTCTTCACCTCCCAGTATCTACTGCAACCTACATTCTTCTGAATCTGCTTAGTGTATTCATCTCTTCGTCTCCCTCTACGATTTTTACCCTCCACGCTGCCCTCCAATACCAAATTGGTGATCCCTTGTTGCCTCAGAACATGTCCTACCAACCGATCCCTTCTTCTAGTCCAGTTCTGCCACAAACTTCTCTTCTCCCCAATCCTGTTCAGTACTTCCTCATTAGTTATGTGATCTACCCATCTAATCTTCAGCATTCTTCTGTAGCACTACATTTCAAAAGCTTCTATTCTCTTCTTGTCTAAACTATTTATCGGCCACGTTTCACTTCCATACATGGCTACACTCCATACAAATACTTTCAGAGAAGACTTCCTGACACTTAAATCTATACTCGATGTTAACAAATTCCTCATCTTCAGAAACGCTTTCCTTGCCATTGCCAGTCTACATTTTATATCTTCACTACTTCGACCATCATCAGTCATTTTGCTCCCCAAATAACAAAACTCCTTCACTACTTTAAGTGTCTCATTTCCTAATCTAATTTCCTCAGCATCACCCTACTTAATTCGACTACATTCCATTATCCTCGTTTTGCTTTTGTTGATGTTCATCTTATACCCTCGTTTCAAGACACTGTCCATTCCGTTCAACTTCTCTTCCAAGTCCCTTGCTGTCTCTAACAGAATTAAAATGTCATCGGCGAACCTCAAAGTTTTAATTTCTTCTCCATGGATTTTAATACCTACTCCGAATTTTTCTTTTGTTTCCTTTACTGCTTGCTCAATATACAGATTGAATAACATCGGGGAGAGGCTACAACCCTGCCTCACTCCCTTCCCAACCACTGCTTCCCTTTCATGTCCCTCAACTCTTATAACTGCCATTTGGTTTCTATACAAATTGTAAATAGCCTTTCGCTCCCTATATTTTACCCCTGCCACCTTCAGAATTTGAAAGAGAAACTTCTCTTACCCACTTTTTTTACCCGATGTATAGTAATCTCATCCGAAACTTCGGATGGACCATCCTGTATATTTCTGGATCCTGGTGGAGTAAGTAAGTAATAATTAAAGATCTAAAGAGGCGCTTGCGTTGTTTCAGCTGTATCCAGAGCGGAGAGTGCACTCACCCGGACTGCGAGTACGGACCTTACATCCGCAAGGCGGGCCGGTGTCCGCGCAAGAGGGAGCGGCTGTCTGCATGGGACAAGACGAGGCACTGAGCGCCCTGCTGAAGAGGGGTCCAGGCGGAGGCACCGAAACGCAGCATCGCACTCACGACGCGACACCGGCGGTGGTCACCTCTCAGCTCAGCTGTTGCCGGCCAGCGGTGGTCCACGAGAGCTAGAAGTACCAAGCTGTCAACAGCCACTCTCCAAAACTACACTAATCACGCCATACCGCTTCCTCCCGTCTTTAGCCTGCCGCTCACTCTCGTCATAAGGGTCGCGTAATTGCAATTCCGACTCTGTGCAGATTGTGTCCTATTACGGTCGATGAGTTGCTGTCACAGTTGGTCAGTGTGTTCTGAGGGAACAGTCGAGCGTTTTAGGGAGTAGATGTATTTATCGGGATGTATGCCACCAGTAAATGACAATAACGATGATATCGAACGATTCAGTGACAGATTCCTGGTAGGAAATTACGTAAATAGCTGTGAGTAATCAAAAAGTATGTTCGTGGTGAGCAATGTACTCATCACGTCATAAAGGAAACTCACAAATCATCTTACTGTCTTCACTGACAAGGGAACCTCCCCATTGCACCTTCCTCAGATTTAGTTATAACTTGGCACAGTGGATAGGCCTTGGAAAACTGAACACAGATCAATCGAGAAAACAGGAAGAAGTTGTGTGGAACTATGAAAAAAGTAATCAAAATATACAAACTGAGTAGTCCATGTGAAAGACAAGCAACATCAGGGAGAGTGTGAGCTCGGGAGCGCCGTGGTCGCGTGGTTAGCGTGAGCAGCTGCGGAACGAGACGTCCTTGGTTCAAGTCTTCCCTCGAGTGAGTAGTTTAATTTTTTTATTTTCAGACAATCATCACCACACGTACTGTTTATCAACAAATGTAGGAAATAATCATACATTTGTTCGACAATCGTTCGATCTGCCTTACAGTTCGGAAAATATTCGTTGACATTGTTATTGAAGTCACGAGCTATATTTTCTGGATTCATATTGCCCACGGAATGTATCTCACGTATTTAATGCACTCTCGTCCAAACTAGCGAACAGCCAACTGCCAGCCAGGGAGCCTCGTTAGCAGGAATACTCTCTCTTCCGAGCGCTGTAGTCGACTGTCGTCGTGTGTTTCGATGTTTGTTTAGGTGCAGCGTCGTCATACTACGGCGCAGTTACCTCGCATCGGACGGGCGGACGGACAGATAATAATTGTCTGAAAATAAAAAAAAAAAATAGACTTTTCACTCGAGGGAAGACTTGAACCAAGGACCTCTCGTTCCGCAGCTACTCACGCTTAGCACGGGATCACGGCGCTCCTGACTTCAGCCTATCCTTGATATTGCCTATCTTGCGCAAGGGCTACTCAGTTTGTATATTTTGCTTATTCTTTTCATAGTTCCATACAGCTTCTTCCTGTTTTCTCAATTGATCTGTGTTCAGTTTTTCAAGGCCTATACACTGTGCTAACTTATAACTAAATCTGAGGGGGGTGCGATGGGGATGTTCCGTTGTCAGTATGTTTTAGAGTGATGTCTTCTTGTTTCCACTTCCATCTTACTGTACCCGTGCCAGCAGCTAGTAAGCGCATCAGCTGGTTGCGACGTTACAGTCTAAGCTACCGATATTGCCCCTCACTTATCAGTGTGAAGACTTGTCTGTCACAGTATCGTCGCTACTCTTATCGCGCGTGGCGTCAAGGCACTTTCCTCCTACCATGCCTCAAGCCCATCTCCCAACTGACATCCCGTGGTGCCTATTCTTGTGAGACTGTTGATGGACAGCTTTCTCTACATACAAAATTGTTTGGAAATACAATAATTGCGCCAGAAGGGAACTACGATCAACAAGTGTCTCCTAAATGTCTAGTTCAGCTCTACCGGGAGACGTCACAGTTGTTCATACATTTATATTGGACGAATCAGTGACGTAAGAAAGAAATGTATTCAGAGTTTTTGAGAAATCCAATAAAACTGTGAATAACGTAGACAGGGAACGTGAAGCCATGTTTCATAGCCAAAAGATTCTTCATGTTAGAAAATTAAAGTTCCCCGAGTGAAACGAAAGTTTTGCTTGTTTTGCTAGCAGGGAGGGAAAATTCAGTTATTTCTTTTCTGTAATGTTACGCTCGCCGCAAAGTGATGACCGAAGAACAGTACCATAAAAGTAGACGTTGTTAAGTCGATGTTTTCTGACATGCTACACGTCGTTCAATGCTGTGATGGCGTCGTAAACAGCAAGATGTGTTCCTCGTCACTCGTGTACAGCAATTGCTTTTCTTTTACTTTTTCCGCAGCCGATGTGAGAATGTTGACAACACCCTCCTTCAGGGAGTTCGACTTCCCTGAGGGAGACGATTAACGTGTCATCCAAAGCCTCAACAAAGGGTGCCGTTATAAGATGTCAATAAAGCAATATTTGACGTCACCTCCTCCAGCCAACACTGCCATTTTACTGAGAACAATTTTCATTCATTAACATAGTTTCTAAGAAAAGTGTGTAGGTTATAACGAAATTAAGCCAATGTATATAAGAGTAAATGATCATGTGTGCTGTGTATGAGTAGACTTTATAGTATCAAATGTAAAGTTTTATAATGCTCTTGGATGGTGAACATGACATTAAAAAAACTGTAGTTTTAAGACACACTATGTGAACAATTATTTTTCTTCATATGGTGTCAAAGTTCAAGAATTCGCAAAACTGTGAAGTTGGCGTGCCCATATTTTTCTTGTATCATCCATATTTATGTGTCTTCCACATTAATCTTAAGGCATATCGTTCCGCAAATAAATATTTGACTATAAACTTGATACAACTGTACTAAATGGAACACTCTTTGTAACCAGTTCAGAGTACACTGCCCACCTACCGAAACTGTCCAAAGTTTGGAGAACCGTAGACCATCTCTTTCCTTCTCCTTTTATCACCTCTTTTTGGTCACTGATATTCCTTCGTGTAGGACTCGCCGGATCACGTCCTACACATGCCTCTGCAGACACTAAGCTGGAGTGGGGCTTTTTAGCTTACTGTGCTTTATAAGTAGGGAACAACGTTTTCCGGCATTGGGCTGACTGGGAGACGAGGGAAATGCATGAGAAGACTCTTCCCTGAACTGATAAAAGGAGGTTTTAGTGATCAGACAATTTTTATAATTTGCAGTATACAGTTCTTGTTTTATTTTCTCTTTCTCCTTCGTCTATAACCCGTTTCCTGTGTTAGTACGGCATTTCACCTCACGCTCCGTTACTACACTATGTGATCAAAAATATCCGGACACCTGGCTGAAAGTGAGAAGTTCGTGGCGTCCTCCATCGGCAATGCTCGAATACAATATGATGTCGGCCCAGCTTCCACTCTCGCAGGCATACGTTCAATCAGGTGCCGGAAGGTTTGTTGGGGAATGGCAGCCCATTCTTCACGGAGTGCTGCACTGAGGAGAGGTATCGATGTTGGTCGGTGAGGCAGACACGAAGTCGGCGTTCGAAAACATCACAAAGGTGTTCTATAGGATTCAGGTCAGGACTCTGTGCAGGCCAGTTCATTATAGGGATAATACTGTTGTGTTACCACTCCGCCACAGGCCGTGCATTATGAACAGGTCCTCGATCGTGTTGAAAGATGCAGTTTCCCATCCTCGAACTGCTCTTCAACAGTGGAAAGCAAGAATGTGCTTTAAACATTAATATAGGCCTGTGCTGTGACAGTGCCACGCAAAACAACAAGGGGTGCAAGCCCCCTCCATGAAAAACACGACCACACCATAACGCCACCGCTTCCGAATCCTACTGTTGGCACTACACACGCTCAGATGACGTTCACACCCTGCCATCGGATCGCCACATTGTGTGCCGTGATTCGTCACTCCACACAACGTTTTTCCACCGCTCAATCGTCCAGTGTTTACGATCCTTACACCAAGAGAGGCGTCGTTTGGCATTTACAGGCGTGATGTGTGGCTTATCAGCAACCGCTCGACCATGAAATCCAAGTTTTCTCACCTTCCGCGTAACTGCCATAGTACTTGCAGTTGATCCTGATGCAGTTTGCAATTCGTGTGTGGTGCTCTGCATAGATATCTGCCTATTACACATTACGATCCTCTTCAAGTGTCGGCGATCTCTGTTAGTCAACAGACGAGGTCAGCCTGTACGCTTTTCTGCTGTACGTGTCCCTTCACGTTTCCAGTTCACTATCATATCGGAAACAGGGTACATAGGGATGCTTAGGAGTGTGGAAATATTGCGTACAGACGTATGGCACAAGTAACACCGAATCACCTGACCACGTTCGAAGTCCGTGAGTTCAGCAGAGCGCCCTATTCTGCTTTCTCCCGAAGTCTGACTGCTGAGGTCACTGATATGGAATATCTGGCAGTAGGAGGCAGCACAATACACCTAATATGAAAAACGTATGTTTCTAGGGGTGTCCGGATACTTTTGATCCAATAGTGTATCTTGGATATGTAATGCAATATGTATACCCTACACATCGACAACTATTAACTATCTGTATACTTGTCCCTGATTATTTAACCTATGTCTGCTTCAGCTCACGATATTATTCCATCTACCCTCATCAAAATAGTACTGTTATATTACTTTAAGAGCCAGAAGAAAGGAAATCATCAGTTTTCTAGGAAAAAACATGGAGCCCTTTCAACTCCTACTGTTGACCAATTGTCAATGAAACATAGCGCAGAATTCACTTTCTACATTGACTGTAACAAGTTACGTGTCCTTGTTTTCATAGAGATAGTCATTCGACGCTTGCGTTCCTCAAATGTATGATTTGTTTCATCGGCGTGTGCTCTCCGCCATTAGACTGATTGCGCTTTGTTGTGTGACTTCCGCTCACAATAAACTTATGTTTAGTGTCCAGGGCAATGAGACCTGGGAAATCTTGTACTTTTTTTTTTTTTTTTACATACGCAACCATTGTTTACATTAAGCAATCATTTACAGTGAGTTACGAACAGTTGTTAACAAATACTATTTTTCTCTCTCCATTTCACTTTTAGTCGCTATCACAATAGTGTCTAACCATTTTGTTGGTTACTTAGACGTTTTGGAATCCGTATAAAGAGACAAATTTGTGACAATACCTTGTATTAATTTTCGAGATCACTCACATTTGGTTTAGTGAAAACAAAACAAGGTGGAATGAAGTAAACTACTGTCAATATTATGTTTGTGTAACGTAGCAACAGTTTTACCTGAAGATAAAAGAGTAATGCCCTATACCTATCGTGATCGTGCGTATTTTCAGGGCTGTAATTGACTCGTGGTCTCGCGGTAGCGTTCTCGCTTCCCGAGCACGGGCTCCCGGGCTCGATTCCCGGCGGGGTCAGGGATTTTTCCTGCCTCGAGATGACTGGGTGTTATTGTCTCGTCTTCATCATCATCATTCATCACCATTACGGTCGGAGGAAGGCAATGGCAAACCATCATTAGCAATTATCTCGGAATCTGGTGACGTGGACATTTAGAGCCAAAGAGTTCGTATAAAAATCTCCTCTTTAAACATTTGACATTATGTGGAGTTTAATGCTAGGCAGAAACTAAATCTGGCAGAAATAGGATACGAATGTCTTATTGGTACCTTTCTTCTCACTTATATTTACACATGATCTCCAACAATTTATAACATACATGAAAAAGAGAGACACCAACGATTTCATTGTAGTTTGCAGTTTCGTTCGGAATAGTAAGGTCACAATGGAGAATTCAATTACCACCCAGCCGTTGCAGTGGTGTTACGTGGGCTTGGCAAGTTTGTACGTGTGCGACACAGCAATCACACCAACGTGCTCAGGATGTAGCTATTCGTTGCGGCCCAAGTCAGTTCCTATAAAGCTCTTCTGTTGCAGACCGCGCCGTGTTGTGAAATGAGCCAAAGTTTCGAGCACTTGTGCCAATTACCTTTACCTGGAGATACTGGAAGGATAACCAAAAATGTCAACATCAGATTCAAAGAGCATGACCGACCCACGCAAGGAAAACTGTGATGGCCCTTGCAGTCAGTCGTCGCTGCACTCCACAGGAAGTGCATGGAGTTGTGGGAGGACGAATGGCTGTCGGTGACGGCCAATAAACTGCGGTTGACGAAGCCAACCACTCGGCCGTGGCGTTCCTCCTGCCGGTTGCTCAGGCGGGAGGAGGTGGCCCTCACACGTCTTCGGATCGGGCACTGTCCTCTCACACACAGCTTTTTATTACGGCGGGAGGATCGTCCGTTTTCTGATGCCTGTGGTGTGCACATCTCTGTCCGGCACATTTTAACAGACTGCATTTTATACCTTGATGCACGGGCAGAAGCACAAGTTGATGGGAATCTGCCTTCTGTTTTAGCTAATGATGAGACGTGTGTGTCTAGGGTTTTTAAGTTTTGTGATGTGTCTGGACTCTGGCCTAAACTTTTAGGCTGGAGGTTTTAGTGTATTGCAGAGTGGCTGACTCCTCCCCTATTTTCCTTGCGGTCAGCCAGCCACTTCCATCTGCTACATTGTTTTAGCTCTCTCTATCATTTTCTTCCTGTGTTGTCCATGTTTTACTGCTGACGCTCAGCTTCATCCCACGCTTTGGTACGGGTGAGCACATGTTTTTCAACGATTGTTACCCATGTTTACTGTTCCATTTTATATTCCTGTTCTGGGATTTTTCTTGACACCCGTCTCACTATGTTACTGAACGGGCGCTGAAGACCTTGCTGTCGTGAGCCCAAAACCCCTCTACTACTACTACTACTACTACTACTACTACTACTGTTCTAAAAAAAATACACTTATTTTTGTTTTGCACACAATCACACAATACACAAAATCATAGCCGGATACAGCCATGTCGCCAAATGCTGCTTATGACGTATACTATTGAAGATAGCCAAAGCACTGCTGAAACCGCTTATGATTTTTATTATATTATGTGACTGTATAAAAAAGGAAGAGAATGTTATTGCAATTGAATCAGTCTGCTCTGTAGACAGGGGGTTATCTTCAACAATAGAAGGAAAAGATATATGCACTTTCCAGGAAGACCATTTAATATGAGCGGCATAAAGGGAAAAAAGGAATATGCCAACTACTTAGAAAATACTAACAAAAAGTAAAATATTTCCACACACACACAATGTACCGTAAAGCATAAAAAAACACGTAGGTGAACATTACAAGAGTGGGAGCACTAACACAAAACTTCTCTTCACCCCGACGTCTCCATTCCTCCACCACCCCATAAACATAAATACCCAAAATTCCATCTTTTACCATAGCAACAAGGTTGAAGTAAAGTGTAGCGCAATATACCACAGTGAAAAAGTATACTGCAAACAAAATTATCATCACTTAGAGTCCAGAAGAGCAAACAGTACCCCCATTGGACATGTGTGGAGGATACGAGCGATAAAAGTAAGTACACCTTATGCGAAAGGAGAGTAAATATTGAGTGTTCTCATCTAATTAAAGCTATGGATTGCTACCTAAATAATCTATACCAACTCAAAACAAATAAGCAAATAATCCTAGTAATCGTTTATGTTGCAGCTGCGTAAAAATTTTTATCAAGAGAGAATTTAAATTACTGTTGGAAGACACTAGCAGTAGTTACTGATATGTATAACATGAACACCATTAATTTAGCAGCTGAGGAAGAATGAGCACAAACACTATCACTGTGGAATTTTAAGACAGCGTGGTATACAAGTTCATCCATATGTATGAGAAACACACACACTACGTGGAGTTGTGTAACCAAAACTGTCAAGTTCATCCTTGACTAGCGGCACAACATTTAAAAATAGAACAACAACATTTCTTTCGTATTAACACCACCTTCACTCATCCTGTCTTTGAATATTGATAAACAAATCTCTGTTATATCTACCATATATTTACCCATAAGCTATTCTTAAATATGCAACTACAATGGCGTATTAAGCTGCAACTGCCAATGTGCAAAATCACAGAAGACTGTAGATTAGGAAACCGTTAATCGCAGCCTCTCCCATCCCCCTTCCCACCCCCACACGACCGTAGTATTAAAGAAGTGTGGATTAGTATAGTTTGGGTAATTTACGTTTCGTTTTAAGAGAACCTAGGTTTCCACGCATCTCAGTGTTTACGACGGTATAATATCCTGTAGTACTTGCCGTACAGTGATAAATTTTCAGGTGTATTCTGTGGTATACAGGAATACTGTTGCAAATGTATTGCGGGTAGAGTTGGTAGTAAAGACGTAATAATCTGACATGTCATGCGTAATGCAGAGGTTGTGACTTGTTTTAAAAAGGTTGTTATAGTTTATTATAAGCTAAATTGAGCTGAACTGGTTTCCTATTCTTAAGATTTGTGTGTGCTCCTATGTAACTCTGAAACAGCTATCTGATAAAAATAGACGCTAAGCAATCTGAAACTGCATAGTTGTGTTTTAATTAACCTTTACCAAAATAATTAGAAACCATGCAACTATAAACTAAAGACATTGTCCTATGAAATTCTGAATTGGGCAGTGCAGTGAACAGTACCGTAGTGTTTGAGGTCACAGTACGTGACTTATAGCTCCAACTAACAGAAAAAATTCTTTATAAAACTACAAAACAAGTTTTGAGAGAATAAAACTGCCCAAACTGCTTCTATTACTGATAAAATGCCCTGTAAATTTTCTTATGGCGACTGACTGAATAAAATAACAAACACTAAATGATGCACACGTGAATGTGATACTACACTGTAAGAATGAGACTGTGTGCATAAGACGTGACATCTGAACCGATATTCAGCCAAAACCTTACTGTTTTGCCGGTGATGTAAAACTGGCCGTAACAAATTATATGGTTGCTTGTGGCAACGGAATCTCAGTGCTGTTCTAAAGTGATGAACGTTGAAATACGAGGCAGAAACAAACCATCTAAAGGGAAGAAAGCCTTCCACAGTGCCATGCAAGTACATGCCACTATTCTCGACACATTGAGCTTTAGTTTTACTTTTGAACAGCTGTTTTCCGCCTAGTGCAGTGTGGCAACACACAACTCGAACAAAATTTTTATGAGGAGACTGTAGGAGGATTTAAACTTGTTGAATCATTGAAAAGAGACTAGCATTCTAAGGGTATGCTGAATCTCTGACTGCTTAACAATTACCATCATTCTGACAAAAATCGCTTGCACAAAAATTATATATTATTCTGCCACGAGTTAGCTGCTGAAATGGTAAAGAATGGGTGTGCCTACAACTCTGAGTGCAAGGCACGTGAACAAATTATTTCACTTGATCTCGTCTCAACAGTCAGAGTATCTGATCTTAACCAACCAAGAAAAATAGCCGAAAATCTACCTTTAAGAAACTCGTAAACTGCACTTGTAGCAACGACATTATCCTAGAGTCTTCGCACTTCTCAAATCAAGTTTTACTCATCATATTTTCAGATCACAGACTTCCTCTGCATGTATATGTCTGTGCTCTGTTAGCTATTTCCAGATAGCTCAGCAGTGTAACCAATACCGATTCTCACACTCACTTCTCACGGGATGCTACTGGCAACGATAGTACCAATGACAACCAAAGATCACATTCCTTGTACTCGGAACATCTGTGGCGTAACATACCAACTATTAAAGACTTATCTTTGAAAACTATCGAGTGTGCAAATATTACGTATAACACATTGAATAAAACTAGGCCGCTCGGGGTAGCCGCTCGGTCTAGGCGCCTTGCCATGATTCGCGTGGCTTTCCCCGTCGGAGGTTCGAGTCCTCTCTCGGGCATGGGTGTGTATGTTGTCTTTAGCGTAAGTTAGTTTAAGTTAGATTAAGTAGTGTGTAAGCGTAGGGACCGATAACTTCAGCAGTTTGGTCCCATAGGAACTTACAAAAATTTCCAAACAAAAATACAGCTCACAACATTTTCATTGTATACCAAAAATAAGCTAGAAACGTTACAAGGTATTAGTGCATGATTAGAGTAGTAAATGATAACATTCTTACATTTATTTCGTGTGGTTCTTAGCAAGACAAAAATTTCGAATAGGCTTAAAATTACATGTGAAGGTTTTTGGAAGTCTCTACGTGTACTCATTCTCAAATACTTGATGAACATAATCTGCTCGCCGTGTGTTACACTGCAGTAAGACGAATATATAGTTCTCAACTTCGATAGCGTAAGTTACACGTCTTAATTATTGGATTATAACAGTATTTTAAATCTGGACAATAATTATATAAAATATCGAAAGTAAAACTTTTGTTGTCCCTGAAACCCATTAGGTACTCAAGTTGCAACTGAGACCAGCAGTGTTAAAGACCGTTTCCTTATTTCTTAACGGTCTTAGTAGAGAATCTGTTTCCAGAATTGTCGTTTATTGTAACTGTGGGAAAGAGCGTGCAAGTATAAAACTTAATAACGAAATATATACATTGCAGAGTATAGCACCAGAATAAAAAGCCGGCCGGTGTGGCCGAGCGGTTCTGGGCGCTTCAGTCTGGAACCGCGGGAACGCTACGGTCGCAGGTTCGAATCCTGGCTCAGGCATGGATGTGTGTGATGTCCTTAGGTTAGTTAGGTTTAAGTAGTTCTAAGTTCTAGGGGAGTGATGACCTCAGATGTTAAGTCCCATAGTGCTCAGAGCCATCTGAACCAGAAAGAAAAAGAGTTGTACTCTCCAGATCTGGCCGTCGTTTAAAATTCGGGTTATTTTCCGCTCATATAGCTTCCTTTCGTTTGCCTAAATAATTATTCTCAGGATCTCATCATGTTATTTACAGCGCATGTTGAATAAAGTCCTCTTCCAGACTTTTCCACACACC
This sequence comes from Schistocerca gregaria, assembly GCF_023897955.1. Taxonomy (NCBI): domain Eukaryota; kingdom Metazoa; phylum Arthropoda; class Insecta; order Orthoptera; family Acrididae; genus Schistocerca; species Schistocerca gregaria. The sequence goes on along the minus strand of NC_064925.1, from coordinate 88,220,836 downwards.
ACTCTGATCAGCACAGCAGCTGACCCAGTAATGACGACTGATCCAGTTCATTGAGGAAATAGACATGTAATTGAGGGGTTGGGAGTACAAGTCGGTTAAGTCCTTGCTGAAGCAAACTCAATAAATGGCTGCCAAACCTGAATGGATATTTATAAATTGTGCGTCTAACTATCGGAAACACAAGAGGATTTTTTTCTAAGGATCAGTTAGTCTGTGTATAACTGTAGATATGATTCGAGATTGTAGTGCCGCTGCATTATGTTTTACACTCCTGTATATCAAAATTGCTTATACTCCTTGAACGTTAGAATTTTTTAGATAAAACAGTTACAAACGCAAAAACTGTGGTTTATTCTGAATTTTTTTTGTACACCACGCATAATACTCAATGTGCAATACATGTTTATTATAAACCTAGAATATGGGCGTAATTAATGCAAAATTAATGTAACGAGCTATAAACAATACGTAAATAGCAAATAAAATAAAAATACCAAAAGTATTTTGGTGTGATTCCAAAATATACAGTATGAGAAATTGTTCATGGTAACTTACAGTCAGTGCCCTTCTATAGAATGTGAATCATTTCCTGCTGTGGTTTCTCTTGAAAACAGTCCTTCCTGGGGCAACTCATGCTGTAGCATTGTGCATTTTCAGCTTTCATTCTTCCCTTCGTTGACCACGTTCTTTTCTTCCTTCACTCTTTCTCTTTACACCTGACCTCTTTCTCTTTACACTGCTGTCAGGGATTGGATATGTGCTGTTAAAAAACTCATGATAAATTGGAGTTAAACTTCTCAAATTTTATGTCATACTCATGTTGATGCAGAAGAACCATAAGAGGTGTTGATGGGTGACCCATATTGTTCCTCCTGAAATCTTCTTCAATAAACCCAAGATCACATTTTACCGAATACTTGAACTCCAAATTAGAGAATTTTCTTTGCTGATTTCGATTCTACTAATATTACTCCGTCGTACTTTATTTCCTTGAGTGTCTTTAGTAACTTAGTCCTTTGCTATGGCATCGATGGCTTTAACTGAATAAATATTTCCTGTTTTCATTCCAACTATAGAAAATATTCCTCCTGGGGCAACACCCATGCTGTAGCATTGGGTGGTCCATTTTGACCCTTCCTTGTCCTGTGGTTTATTACGTACTTTTCTTTCTGTACTCTCTCCTCTTACACCCATAGTAACTGTCTTGGCCGGCCGCGGTGGCCGGGCGATTCAAGGCGCTTTAGTCCGGAACGGCGCGACTACTATGTTCGCAGGTTCGAATCCTGCCTCCTTAGGTTAGTTAGGTTTCAGTAGTCCTGAGTTCTAGGGGACTGCTGACCTCATATGTTAAGTCCCATAGTGCTCAGAGCCATTTGAACCATTTGAAGTAACTTCCTTTGATCCTGGCTTACAGAGCAAATACATATTTCAAGTGTTTTTATGTATTACCACAATCGATGTATATATGGTCTTGCTCAAGGAACCTGTGGTCTGTTGTGTCAATATCGTGATTTCTGCCTGAAGATGAACATTCACTATTTCGAAACAGGGACTGTTTAAACATGCATTAAATATCAGTTTAAGTAGTCTTAAAACCATACACGTCAGGCTATTACACTACTTTCAGAGATGCGTACCTGAAGCTTCATTGAATATAGCAGCAATTCTTCCTTCATCCGCCATTTCACTTGCACTACTAGTATTCTAAATGCATTCCAGACACTGGCTAAGAGCCTAAACTTTGTCATCACAAGGCGCAGAACCGTGCAGGAAATCACTCACATTTCTTTTACTGTGAAGAGATCCACACTTCATCTTAACAAATGTGCGCTTAGATAGTTTTATTATGAAATGTCAAATGTATCACCTGTACTCTCAGCGCCTCAATTAATTTCTCCATTCCTATGTGCATGAACTATTGAACTGTCCCATAAATTACAAGGCGTGGCTACATCTGAAACCCTTCGGCTTGAAAACTTTCCCACCAGCGATTTGTTGCGTACAAACTGACCCTTTCTCACAGGCCCTACCTTGCCGCCCTCCGCCCCCCCCCTTCCCCCTCCTTCAATTTGCAGACAGTGCGCTTCCAGTTGTGCCAGCCAAGCATGACTCAGGCGGACTGTCTCGAAGTTTGGACGCAGCACAAGTTCCTCTTCATTACGATACCCATTCATCGGTGGTGGGACGGTGTCATGGACAAAGAGCTGCCCGTGCCCGGAGGTCCTTGAGGCCGGCTCGGCTGGCGTGGAGGCCGCTGGACGGTGGTGAGGTCCTCGGCTGTGGGCGGTCACCTTGAAACAGCGAGCGGCTCCAGGCTTGGGACAGGTCCGGTCCTGAGACCGCAAAGACCGCAGCAGTCCTCGACTCTCCCATACCGCACACCTCAGCAGCAACAACCGCCGGAAGCAACCCGAGCCCCAAGTAAACACTCTCTCACGTCACGAATGTGTTCTCGTTACTTACCTGTCGTGGCTTTCCTTTTTACCCTCACGAAAGTTTTATTCTTTAAGCGCGACAGTCGGTCGTTCAAAAAGGTCACCTTTCATGTATGCTGCAGAGCTCCAAGCCCATCGCGAATAACTACACTGCTGGCCATTAAAACTGCTACAGAGGCGAAATCTAACCGACAGGAATAAGATGCTGTGATATGCAAAAGATTAGCTTTTCAGAGCATTCACACAGGGTTGGCGCCGGTAGCGACACCTACAACGTGCTAACATGAGGAAAGTTTCCAACCGATTTCTCGTACTCAAACAGCAGTTGACCGGCGTTGCCTGGTGAAACGTTGTTGTGATGCCTCGTGTAAGGAGGAGAAATGCGTACAATCACGTTTTCGACTTTGATAAAGGTCGGATTGTAGCCTATCACGATTGCGGCTTATCGTATCGTTACATTGCTGCTCGCGTTGCTCGGGATCCAATGACTGTTAGCAGAATATGGAATTGGCGGGTTCAGGAGGGTAATACGGAACGCCGTGCTGGACCCCAACGGCCTCGTATAACAAGCAGTCGAGATGACAGGCATCTTATCCGCATGGCTGTAACGGATCGTGCAGCCACGTCTCGATCCCTGAGTCAACAGATGGGGACGTTTGCAAGACAACAACCATCTGCACGAACAGTTCGACGACGTTTGCAGCAGCGTGGACTATCAGCTCGGAGACCATGGCTGCGGTTACCCTTGACGCAGCATCACAGGCAGGAGCCCCTGCGATGGTGTACTCAACGACGAACCTGGGTGCACACCAAGATGGACGCATCCGTGTTTGGCGACATCGCGGTGAATGCACATTGGAAGCGTGTATTCGTCATCGCCGTACTGGCGTATCACCCGGCGTGATGGTATGGGCTGCACTGTGTTACACGTCTCGGTCACCTCTTGTTCGCACGACGGCACTCTCAACAGTGGACGCTACATTTCGGATGTGTTACGACCCATGGCGCTACCCTTAATTCGATCCCTGCGAAACCCTACATTTCAGCAGGATAATGCACGACCGCATGTTGCAGGTCCTGTGCGGGCCTTCTGGTTTCAGAAAATGTTCGACTGCTGCCCTGGCCACCACATTCTTCAGATCTCTCACCAACTGAAAACGTCTGGTCAATGGTGGCCGAGCAACTGGCTCGTCACCATACACCAGTCACTACTCTTGATGAACTGTGGTATCGTGTTGAAGCTGCATGGGCAGCTGTACCTGTACACGCCATCCAAGCTCTGTTTGACTCAATGCCCAGGCGTATCAAGGCCGTTATCACGGCCAGAGGTGGTTGTTCTGGGTACTCATTTCTCAGGATCTATGCACACAAATTGCGTGAAAATGTAATCACATGTCAGTTCTAGTATAACATATTTGTCCCATGAATAACCGTTTATCTTCTGTATTTCTTCTGGGTGTAGCAATTTTAAAGGCCATTACTGTAATAATACATTAAGTTTGGTTTTCTGATGATCATAGACATTCAGTCGCGAGACGCCTCTTTCTTTTAGCACAATGTATCGCCGCTGTAAAGTGCAGAAATTTTGAGCTATTTTAGCGCGATGTATGATGGACTTTGACCGATCTCGATCAGTGAGTGTGCAGATTCATTCTGTTCCCGGCTCGTCTCGCGAAAGGAAGCTTACTTCTCTCGTGAGTGCTGTCTGCGCTGGAGTTCGGTATCTAACAGGTAGTGTTGCAAACACTGTAGCGTTAATACGAGGGAATTTGACCAGCAAGCTTTGGAACGTAAGCTCACTGATGATGAGCTCGAGGGGGCGATCTGTAGTGATCACTTAGGAGGAGAAGAACTTCTTAGCAATAAAGATTTTATAGTGATCTCGCCTAAGAAGCTCTTCTCCTAAGCATTGGAAGTTCGTTAAGACGGAAGACTGTTGTTCACCTATCATTTCCTGTCAATCAATAGCGAACTATATCGTACCGTTTTCGTGAGCTTTCGTGTGCAAATCTCACATGCAGTATATTGTGTCTTTTTTCACATTCTGTTTGATGCAGAAAACGTGGCAAGCTGTGTGCGTCTCCCGATAAGGCATCGATAAACTCAAATGATTTATCCTCATTTCCTAATTATCAGGCCGGCCGCTGTGACCGAGCGGTTCTAGGCGCTTCAGTCCGGATCGGCGCGAATGCGGACATGAGTTTCCAGTAGCCATTGATTTATGTCTATCGGGCAAGTTGAAAATTTGTAGCAGACTGGCATTCGAACCTAGGTCCCCTGCTTATTAGGCGGATGTGCTGACCACTACACCATCTTGGCAGAGTGGTCACAATCGCAGCTGCTACCCTAGCACGCCTCCTGTCGGAGCCAAATTCGCAACTTCTACCACACACTAGTGATGTAGTGTTTATGCACATCAGCCTCAGTACGAGCGGCATCTCGCCCATTCCCGTAACAGCTGGAGCTTGGTGTGCATCTGCGCTGAAGAGACTGAAGGGATCATTGGCCGTCAGCGCCTTAATTAGATTTGTGGTGTCCGTTCTTTCGTACATGTCCATAAAAGTTCGTTGATTCAGAGAAAGTTAATGTTTTTCAGTGATATAACAAATCCTAAACCTAATTCTGGAACTTTTTGCGATTGGGAAAACCCTTCACTGTATATAAGACAGACACGTTTTAATATTTTATTGTAAAATATCTAACTTCAGTAACGTTATCATTCGGTATATTTTATAAATTTGAATAATTTGCAATCACCATACAACTTTAAGACCTTATATAGAACTGATACATTCTTATACATTCATTTCAAACAGCAGTTTTGAACAACGTGCAGAGATGATGCTGACAATGATTCCTCGAAGTTGACGCCACTGCGGACCGTCAGTTTTCTCATGGTACTGACTCGCATAGCTGATTTGGTGCTTCAGTTGAACATGAATGAAGCACTTATGAGGACCTCCTCTGTGAAACATGAAACAAACAGAACACCAAAATTTCAGTACCAAAATCATAGACATAAATTAAATTCTTATTTTTTTTTTTGAGTCATCATGTTTCTCACCGGTTTGATGCGGCCCGCCACGAGTTCCTCTCCTGTAACAACCTCTTCATCTCAGAGTAGCATCTGCAACCCACATTCTCAATTATTTGCTGGATGTATTCCAGTCTCTGTCTTTCTCTACAGTTTTTGCCTTATATAGACTAGTTTTGCCAGCACGTTAGTGTAGGTGAGTTGGTTGATAACTGCCAGTTGTTGAGTAACTCCAAAATGTACGTGAACAGATTTCATTTAAAAGGTAGGTATTTCCCTTTTGAATGTATCAGACATTTGTTAACACAGGTGTATGTAATATGATGAATTAGTCTTCATACTTTCTTAGTGAGCTTAGATAATACTTACTGTATAAATTTCACTGTCTGTGACTCCATTAGGACAAAGAACATAATTTTTCTGAGTAACGTAATTTCAAATGTCACATGTTTTGGAACTCCAAACTTAACTTCGAATACAATTTCATTATTGAAAAGGTCAGTGTTAGTAATTCACCGAAAGCAGTAGCGCCTACCTGTGCAACATCATATGTTTTTCAAAGACATTTTATTTTTCTTAAATGTTTTCATTTATGAGCCAAAAGAATTTCATATACATTTCAGTATTGCAGACCGCTGAGCCTGTAGCTAGTGCATTTTATTTATTTTGATGACAGACCAGAATGTATCGCGATCCACCGTTGGTGATTTAGAGGTAAGACAATTTTATTTATTTATTATGTGCACAGGGACCAAAGTTATCACTTCTAAACAGGGCCAGAGCATTCAGTACCTAAGGGGCTGAATGTATTTGCAGTGACTGTATTTCTCTATTGTTGTTGTTGTCTTCAGTCCTGAGACTGGTTTGATGCAGCCCTCCATGCTACTCTATCCTGTGCAAGCTTCTTCATCTCCCAGTATCTACTGCAACCTACATCCTTCTGAATCTGCTTGGTGTATTCATCTCTTGGTCTCCCTCTACGATTTTTACCCTCAGCGCTGCCCTCCAACACTAAATTGGTGATCCCTTGATGCCTCAGAACATGTCCTACCAACCGATCCCATCTTCTAGTCAAGTTGTGCCACAAACTTCTCCCCAATCCTATTCAGTACTCCCTCATTAGTTATGTGATCTACCCATCTAATCTTCAGCATTCTTCTGTAGCACCACATTTCGAAAGCTTCTATTCTCTTCTTGTCTAAACTATTTATTGTCCATGTTTCACTTCCATAGATGGCTACACTCTATACAAACACTTTCAGAAAAGACTTCCTGACACTTAAATCTATATTCGATGTTAACAAATTTCTCTTCTTCAGAACGCTTTCCTTGCCATTGCCAGTCTGCATTTTATATCTTCACTACTTCGACCATCATCAGTCATTTTGCTCCCCATATAGCAAAACTCCTGTACTACTTTAAGTGTCTCATTTCCTAATCTAATCCCCTCAGCATCACCCGACTTACTTGGACTACATTCCATTACCCTCGTTTTGCTTTTGTTGATGTTCATCTTATATCCTCCTTTCATGACACTGTCTATTCCGTTCAACTGCTCTTCCAAGTCCTTTGCTGTCTCTGACAGAATTACAATGTCATCGGCGGACCTCAACGGTTTTATTTCTTCTCAATGGAGTTTAATACCTACTCTGAATTTTTCTTTTGTTCTGACTGACTCATAGGGTCATATAAAAGTAATGATTTTCGGTGGACTATACCTATCACCTCCCAAGGTCCTTTGAATACTTCTTCATGAAGTTTGTAGGTCGTAGCATGCATTTGTACCATGACCTAATATACAGTGTGAAACATAGAAATCATAGCTGTATCATTGCATATTTTAAGTCTTTGTTGGCCACCATCGTTCAGCTTAACCTCAACCTCATCTGGATTAATATTCACAGGTTGTTTATCGTCTTCTGGTCATTTCAGTAATGCTAATACAGATTCCCTTAAAATTATTTTACTTATATCTTCCCATGGTAACATACCTGTACTCGTGTCAGTATGAAGTAATTCGTTTATGAGGGTATCAATTCAAAGAGCATGTCTATCCATTTTCTGTTGCTTTTTTTTTTTTCAAAACAATAAGTGTGATAAAAGTGGCCCAACTCTTTCATTGTCCCCTCAATGGGGATACTTTGAGGGCAATATTTCAGTATTTCTAAATTAGTATCTGCTGAATATTATCCTAAGTTAGTACATTGTTAAATTATTTAGTAATGAAAACGCTATGTTGTATGACAACAGGCATCTTGGATTGGCAACATTAATTAGTCTCATTCTTTGAGCATTTTCTTACTTTAGTGGGTATAATCGTACATATTCGAACCAATATTCTACCTCTAGAAATATGTACTAACATTCACCCCTTCCTTTGGGTAGTTGACCACATAGGTGGACTGCCATGAGATCCCAAAGCTTCTTAGTTATTTTAGGCCACATCTTATATTTACCCAAACCACCAGTCCCTTTCACCTTTTATATAACTGGCATGCAAAAATTACATTTCTTATTGTTATTCTCATATTCCTAGAATAACAGTTCTTAACCATGTGATTTAAGCATTTTTAAACTCCAGAATGACGATGACTTTGGTGTATATATTAAGTTAATGACATAGGTACATGAGCAGGTATACTGTTCGCTTCATTACTCCAGTATGGTATTCCACTCTGTATTGACCAATTTCCTTTTCTATCTTGGTTAGGAATACCCAACCACATATCTTTAATAATTTTATTTAACACAATATCTAAATCGTGTTCCAGCTTTGTCATTTACACTAACTTTCTCACACTTTTATAAACTCTTTTCATAAAATGAATTCAGGACCTGATATTTGGCTCTCATACTCCCTGATTCTCTTCAAGCCTTATGGGAAATCTTGATAATGTATCTAGTGGTATATTTTTTGGTCCTTCAATGTATCTCATTTCAAAATCACTTTATTGAAGGAGCGATACTCACCTTTTTTTGTTTGTGATGATGGTAATGGCCTTATTGCGAAATATTTTTTCTGTTTTTGATATAGTAAATTTTTATAATACAATCATAGCCATTTTCAGGTTTGAAAGGCCGTCTTCAGATGCTATGGACAACATTTGATGGACAAGTTTTCATGTATTGCATGCACTTACAACAACTTTTTGTGTTCAACCCAAATTGTTGAAACAACATGAAATCATTAACAAATGCTACAACCTTTTGTAATAATTCATTACCCAAAGAGTGATCTTGTATAATCATAGATACTTGTACCAGCACATTAAGACCAAATGGCAAAATTTTGCATTTCATAGACCAAGCTTCAAAGACAAATGCTGTCTGTAAAAGGCTCTAACTGTTCATGAAGGCACACCTACTGGTATCCACTCATAAGATCAATGCTGTTAATATATCCGGCAACATTTAATCTAGCTAACACATCATCTGTTATTAAAGGACTATTTATTTCCATTTATATGATTGTTTGAGTTAACCACTGCCATAAAATTTAGGATAGGGGAGAGTATTTTATGCTGACATTTTCAAAATAATGATATGTAATTCATATCTTACCACATTAAAATTTTGAAAAATTACTATTTTTAATGAATTCTTCTACTAGATTCCACATCTGTTTAAAATTTTCATTTAAATTTAAGCCAAAAATTTAAGTCACTATAACATACGTTACTTTTCCCTTTGAATGTCATATTCAATACCGCCAAGTTTGGGATCTTACTTCCACATCAATATATTTTTAAAAATATTTTTACAGCAAAAGTCAAGGACAATGAACGAAATTTGCATTTTTAAATATTTTTTGTGGCAGTCATAAAGTTGGTAGTAGTTACTGAAAGTTCACTGATATTGCTGTGAGTGTGTTAGGCATTATTTTCGCATTGTGAATCCTATTTACAGGACAGTACCTCTTTAGGAAATATGCTGTTAGTATAAGCAAACAACAATTAAACAATTTTTTGAATTTTCTTTAGGACAGGCATAAAATTCTCCCACCCTTTGGTAATGGGCATTATAGAAAATGGCATTGTATTCCTAGCATTAAAGTTCTAGAATATAAAAATAAGTATACTTGTAAGGTGTCAGGCAAATCCAACACTTTCCATGAAAACCCTATAGATAATTGAGGGTCACTGTAGACCATTTTGATAGTTTTCTCTTTTGTGAAACTTAATTTAAACCTAGATTATAGATGTGATATGGCATAGGTCATCCTTCGATCCATTGTAGAACTTGGAAACCCATTCAGGGAATATTCGTTCACATTTTTGTTGAACGCAGTTTGTTTTTACCATCCTGTATTAAAAAAACTTCCTGTTATCAATAGTGGAATTTATAAACAATGTTTTGTGAGTAGAATAAAATTTCCAGTGGTACACTTAACTGCTTTTTCGACGTTATTTTACCAGCTAACTAAAATTAGGAAAGCCTTGAACCCTTTCCACTAAATTTAGTTAGTATTAAGATTCTTTTACAGGGAGTGCAGTGGAGCTGACGCTGAGATCATTTAGTATTTGGTTATATCATCGCTAGTCTCACTGAACTCTTCTGAATTCTACATGTCATGTGTGGTCTGGCGTCTCGTTACCAGCAACAGTTCCCAGGTTCAAACTAGTCAATTCCCTAAAAAACTCACTCAGAGCGTCGTTGCACGGAAGTGGTAGGGAGACAGGATATAGTACAAACAGAACCACCATGAATGTTTAGATACTTCAACAGAGGGTTTTTTCATTATCAAAAGAGAATTAGTATATCGGTCTTGGAGTTTTCCATGTTCTATCGTTCTTTCAAATTCCAATGTATGATTAGCACCTGACTAACTAGCAATGGAATAGGATAGGATCTTTAAAGAAAGGTTTACTGTCCTTGATGATTAGTTTACAGTCATAGACTTCATTGCATTCTTGTTTATCTGAAACTACATCCTTACATCAACTTGATAATTTCGTCTTTTCCTGTGTGTGCGATGATCACTGTACCAATTGAACCAGTCATTTTAGAAACAGTATAGATCGATAAATGTTAGTTTCAGGAAGTATAAACACTATTTTTAAAACATAGCTGAACACATATGAAAAGTTTCTTTGTCTTTTTTAAAGAGTATAGTTAGGTGAGTAATTTGACATACATTATAATCCCCAGATACTAATAGAGCCAGCCAAAACAGTGATAAAAGTTACTGAGGTTACGTTTTTCTAAAATTACCTCAAATTGAAAGGTATGTGCTGAGATTCGATCAGGATAGGACCAGTGAAAAATGTCGATAGTTGCCAAGCGCTAGGTTGGACGAGTAGTACATCTTCGAGTAGTAAGATCTTTGACATATAACAGAGCTAGGTGCACGCGGTAAACGTTTGAGTAGTGGTGAGGAGATGCGCAGAGGCAGCAGACGTGTTTCGAATGGGAGCTAGATGCCTGCAGGAGGCAGCCGGGTCGTGACAGCATCAAAGTATGAATTCTTGCAACAGGAAGGTGACGTGTTGTCCCAACAGAGTAATGCTCGCCGATACACTGCCCGTGAAACTCAATGGGTTCTGCAAGACGTGCAAAATTTCACGTAGCCAGCACCATCTCCGGACTTGTTTCCAATCGAGTACGTGTAGGATCCCAGAACAGTATTCGCCAACTGTATGATTGACTGGATAGCAGAGTCAGTTCCGGCATTCCCTCCCGTCGAACGAACACTACGTAGTTATATGGATCTTTTAACAAGATATCTACATCTCCATCTACATTTATACTCCGCAAGCCACCCAACGGTGTGTGGCGGAGGGCACTTAATGTGACACTGTCATTACCTCCCTTTCCTGTTCCAGTTGTTTATGGTTCGCTGGAAGAACGACTGCCGGAAAGCCTCCGTACGCGCTCGAATCTCTCTAATTTTACATTCGTGGTCTCCTCGGGAGGTATAAGTAGGGGGGAAGCAATATATTCGATTCCTCATCCATAAACGCACCCTCTCGAAACCTGAACAGCAACCTACATCGCGGTGCAGAGCGCCTCTCTTGCAGAGTCTGCCACTTGAGTTTCCTAAACATCTCCGTAACGCTATCACGGTTACCAAATAACCCTGTGACGAAACGCGCCGCTCTTCTTTGGATCTTCTCTATCTCCTCCGTCAACCCGCTCTGGTACGGATCCCACACTGATGAGCAATACTCAAGTATAGGTCGAACGAGTGTTTTGTAAGCCACCTCCTTTGTTGATGGACAACATTTTCTAATGACTCTGCCAATGAATCTCAACCTGGTACCCGCCTTACCAACAATTAATTTTACATGATCATTCCACTTCAAATCGTTCCGCACGCATACTCCCACATATTTTACAGAAGTAACTGCTGCTAGTGTTTGTTCCGCTGTCATATAATCATACAATAAAGGATCCTTCTTTCTATGTATCCGCAATACATTACATTTGTCTATGTTAAGTGTCAGTTGCCACTCGCTGCACCAAGTGCTTATCCGCTGCAGATCTTCCTGCATTTCGCTACAATTTTCTAATGCTGAAACTTCTCTGCATACTACAGCATCATCGGCGAAATGCCGCATGGACCTTCCGGCACTATCTACTAGGTCACTTATAAGTATTGTGAAAAGCAATGGTCCCATAACACTCCCCTGTGGCACGCCAGAGGTTACTTTAACGTCTGTAGACGTCTCTCCATTCAGAACAACATGCTGTGTTCTGTTTGCTAAGAACTCTTCAATCCCGCCACACAGCTGGTCTTATATTCCGTAGGCTGTTACTTTGTTTATCAGGCGACAGTGCGGAACTGTATCGAACGCCTTCCGGAAGTCAAGGTAAATAGCATCTACCTGAGAGCCTGTATCTAATATTTTCTGGATCTAATGAACAAATAAAGCGAGCTGGGTCTCACACGATCGCTGTTTCCGGAATCCATGTTGATTCCTACAGAGTACATTCTGGGTTTCCAGAAACGACATGATACGCGAGCAAAAAACATGTTCTAAAATTCTACAACAGATCGACGTCAGAGATATAGGTCTATAGTTTTGGGCATCTTCTCGACGACCCTTCTTGTAGACTGGAACTACCTGTGCCCTTTTCCAATAATTTGGAAACTTCCGTTCCTCTAGAGACTTGCGTACTCTGTGTAGAATCGAATTGGTATCCCGTCAGGTCCAGTGGACTTTCCTCTGTTGAGTGATTTCAGTTGCTTTTCTATTCCTTGGATACTTATTTCGACGTAAGCCATTTTTTCGTTTGTGCGAGGATTTAGAGAAGGAACTGCAGTGCAGTCTTCCTCTGTGAAACAGATTTGGGACAAGGTGTTTAGTATTTCAGCTCTACGCGTGTCATCCTCTGTTTCAATGCCATCATCATCCCGGAGTGTCTTGATATGCTGTTTCGAGCCACTTACTGATATCATGGAATAGCGAATATTTTTCTTAATTTACGACCAACTTTGAGATTGATGTCCTGAAATATTTGTTAATGACATCACTTGAAAATGGCATAAGAGGTCGAAACCTGGGTCGTAATGAAATAAACAACAATACTGTCAAATGACGGTGTGTTGATTTGAAAATAATACGGATGTTTCGACATGGTTCGGCATCTGATACCCAGAACAGTCTGTGCTATTGATCCGTAAATGTGATCCTTTCATGTATTCCATATTCACTGTTAAAATAATAAATTTGGAGTGAATTAGAACCGTGTAATGTCATAAAGTAAAAATAGTTGTGATTTTACTATGAGTGTAATGTAATAGAATGCATATAAGCCTTAACTTGTATAAAAGAGAAAAACACTTTAATGCAATGGCTCAGCATAAAAGAGAAATAACTAATGTAGGAATATTATTAACCGTGTAATATGTTGTTTAATTTAGCCCGACGCGTATAAGCACTCAGTAAACTAGCTCAGTTCTCAGGGGTTACGAAATTGTAAATACTCATTTGTTTAACTACAGATATTCCTCAATATATGCCTAGGCGACGTCAAGTTAAAAGTCGTGTGCCTATAGCACCAGAGAATATTTTACCAATCCGTTCACTGTACAACAATAAATAATAACTCAAAATAGTGGTTTCGTCTTGAGTCCCAATATAAGATAACAAGCGTAGCTTTTGCAAATAAAATCTTATACCAGGACTAGAATCCTGTGAACAGGCCTTCCCGCCTGGTATGTTTTCTCGCAACGTTGAGAAAATATGAAAGTGAATATAATTAAATTATTTGCAGCGACCGCCAGGCTCGTAGAATCTGAAAGAAAGGTTTAGTTTTCTAACCGACGGCACGTCTCTACGATGAGCTAAAAGAAAGTTCTTAATTATTAAGATGGAGCCTAACAATGAAGAATTTCTGTTAAGGCCCATGTGTACTCTAGACAAGCAAGGTTTAGGATTACAAATGATTTCAACACGGACACAATTTTTAAGTCACAAACAACTATATTTTCAGGTTTGTTAATAACTTACATTGGCTGATACAGCAAGATGAATCTTCGTTAAACGCTCCTTACGGTTCGCGTTCAGATCATAAGCCAAGAAGAAGAATAGTAATGACAAAAGAGGTCGGAGTTCGAACACAGTTCCATGGAAGAGGCATACATTGTACTATAATATATTGTTCCTTGGTAAAGTTCACAAGTTACTCATACAATACTTATCGTAAAAACATGTAATCTATACATTTCACATTCATGTCCACCCAGGAGAAACAGTACAGCCGCTCTTTTTTCGGCCGTGTCGTTTCATATCTCTCTGCAGAAGAAAATGTGGGCATACATAACTCAGTCAAATATTGGCCTTGCTTACATCGGTGCAGTATTGAGTCCCACCAACGAACACGTATTTGTCACGATTGCAGCAAAATGTTTGTGTTCCTCAACTGCAGAATTGTAACGTATGCAGGTGAGTGACTTCTACTACTCTTGTGTATCTGAACTTCATTGATTGCACGTGTGCTCGCCGGCCGACGTGGCCGAGCGGTTCTAGGCGGTAAATTCTGGAACTGCTCGACCGCTACGGTCGCAGGTTCGAATCCTGCCTCGGGCATGGATGTGTGTTATGTTCTTAGGTTAGTTAGGTTTAAGTAGTTCTAAGTTCTCAGAATTCAAGTTCCATAGTGCTCAGAGCCATTTGAACCACGTGTGCTTTCACTGCCATAGCAGTGAGACTCGAAAGTTAAGTGATGGTTTCTGTATTAACGAAGTGTTCTGTTCATTGACTGGTCGCATGATTAGTTATATGAGTGTCCAAAGTAGAACATAACACACAGAAACTGGGTTTTCCGAATATCCATATCCATTGGCGATCAGGGCTATGCAGAAGATGATGGAAGGTTCACGCCTGCTTTTCGGCCGGTTGTTTGTTTCAGTAATTACGTATCGTAGGCTTTCTGTCGAACTGTTAGTCGGAAAGGTATCCGGGATGATTTTAAGGTGCACATTCTGTGCCGTGGGACGATCGATGTGGTTGAAGAAGAACACACTTCGTACTCCATTATCGCAGTGTAGGCACTTTTATTGTTCCAAGGCAACTCGTTCCAGCAAATCTTATGCTCCCATTATCTGATCTAAGGAGAAGACATAGAGATAATAAGGTGGGGGGGGACTAAAACTCGTATCACTGATTACATAAAATTTACAAAAGTCCACGTACCTTAGGGAACTCGTTAAAAAACGTACATGAACGAATAGCTTAAAAGGCACTCCCCACGTATACATGTCTTGATAAAAGTCAAGTTGATAAGGTGCACACAGTTCATAAAATACATACACAAAATAAAATGCACACAGATGATGAAATCCTTGTATCGTCCACGCATGTCGGTAGCGAACATGATTCTCACAAAATTTCGGGCGTTCTGCCGCATAAATTCGAATTCTTCTTCTAATATTCCGGCTGTATACCGTTCAGACATCGTCAGAGTGAACCCAGCACTTGCTCCGTCCTCTTAAACACGCGGACCACACCACTGCGCAACCGGCCACAGATTCACAAGGCGGTGGCAAAGAGGTATGACATATGCATGGAATTAGATGTATGGCTGCGCGGTCGATCCACACAATGATATCGGTGTATTACTGCGAGCTGCGACGTCCTGAAGTCTTTGTGAGTTTATTACAGAAATTGTCGGATTCCATGGTTTCATACATCGGACAGACGACACGCACAGTCCAAGAGAGATGCACAGAGCACCGCTGGTACACCCGGCTCTTACAACCTAATAAATCTGCAATTGCAGAGCATTTCATTGACACTGGGCTCTCTATGGTGAACGATAACGTCGAAATTTTAGCCTCGACTTCACCTTTCTTGGATTCAGCAATGAAAGAAGCTGTTGAAATGGCGACGTATTTAATTAATGTTCTGTGCATCTCTCTTGGGCTGTTTGTATCGTCTGTCCGATATATGAGATCATGGTATCCAGCAATTTCTGTAATAAACTCACGAAGACGTGGAGACGGCGCAGCTCGCAGTGATACGTCGATATCACTGTGTGGATTGACCGCGCAGCCATAGATCTATTTCCATGTATATGTTGTACCTCTTTGCCGCCGATCAACGTCTCTGGCGCCTCGTGTATCTGTGGCAGCTTGCTCAGCAGTGCGGTCCGCGGGTTGAAAAGGACGGAGCAAGCGCTGGAGCGTCAGTCAACTCGGCTTACTCAGAAGATGGTTGGACGGTATACAACCGAAACATTAGATGAAGAAGTTGAATTTATGCGGCTGCACGCTAGTGGCGTGTTAACATACAGGTGGCAGACCCGCTACTTGAAAGTTGGTTGGATAAGAAGTCCACAGTCTTTATTATATGTGGGAAGTGAAACATTTGAGCTCTTTTCTACATCTACATCTACGTGATTACTCTGCTATTCACAATAAAGTGCCTGGCAGCGGGTTCTATGAACCACCATCATGCTGTCTCTCTACCGTTCCACTCTCGAACGGCACGCGGGAAAAACGAGCGCTTAAATTTTTCTGTGCGAGCCCTGTTTTCTCTTATTTTATCGTGATGATCATTTCTTCCTATGTAGGTGGGTAGCAACAGAATGTTTTCGCAATCGGAGGAGAAAACTGATGATTGAAATTTCATGAGAAGATCCCGTCGCAACAAAAATCGCCTTTGTTTTAATGATTGCCGCTCCAATTCACGTATCATGTCTGTGACACTATCCCCTATTTCACGATAATACAAAACAAGCTGCTTTTCTTTGTACTTTTTCGATGTCATCCGTCAGTCCCATCTGATGCGGATCCCACACCGCACAGCAATACTACAAAAAAGGGCGGACAAGCGTGGTGTAAGCAGTCTCTTTGGGAGACCTGTTGCACCTTCTAAATGTTCTGCCATTGAATCGCAATCTTTGATTTGCTCTACCCACAATATTCTCTATGCTACGGTAACAATTTAGGTTATTTGTAATTGTAATCCCTAAGTATTTAGTTGAATTTACAGCCCTCAGATTTGTGAGATTTATCGCGTAATCAAAATTTAGCTGAGTTCTTTTAGTACTCATGTGAATAACTTCACACTTTTTTTTATTCAGGGCCAATTGACACTTTTCGGAACTATACAGATATCTTTTCTAAATCATTTTGCAAGTTGTTTTGATCATCTGGTGACTTTACAAGACGGTAAATGACAGCATCATCTGCAAACAATCTAAGACGGCTACTCAGATTGTCTCCTATGTCGTTAATATAGATCAGGAACAATAGAGGGCCTTGGGGAACGCCGGATATTACTTCTGTTTCACTCTATGACTTTCCGTCTGTTACTACGAACTGTGACTTTTCTGACAGGAAATCACGAATCCATTCGCACAACTGAGGCGATACTCCGTAGGCACAGTTTGGTTAGAAGATGCTTGTGAGGAACGGTGTCGAATGCCTTTTGGAAATCTAAAAATATGGAATTAATTTGACATCCCCTGTCGATAGCACTTATTACTTCATGAGTATAAAGAGCTAGTTGTGTTTCATAAGAACGATGTTTTCTGGATCCATGCTGACTATGTGTCAATAAATCGTTTTTCTTCGAGGTACTTCATAATGTGCGAATACAATATATGTTACCAACCCTACTGCAAATCGACGTCAGTGATGTTGTTGTTGTTGTTGTTGTGGTCTTCAGTCCTGAGACTGGTTTGATGCAGCTCTCCATGCTGCTCTATCCTGTGCAAGCTGCTTGATCTCCCAGTACCTACTGCAACCTAATTCCTTCTGTATCTGTTTTGTGTATTCATGTCTTGGTCTCCCTCTACGATTTTTACCCTCCATGCTGCCCTCCAATACCAAATTGGTGATCCCTTGATGCCTCAGAACATGTACTACTAACCGATCCCTTCTTCTAGTCAAGTTGTGCCACAAACTTCTCTTCTCCCCAATCATATTCAGTACTTCCTCATTAGTTATGTGATCTACCCATCTAATCTTCAGCATTCTTCTGTAGCACCACATTTCGAAAGCTTCTATTCTCTTCTTGTCCAAACAATTTATCGTCCATGTTTCAATTACATACATGGCTACACTCCATACAAATACTTTCAGAAACGACTTCCTGACACTTAAATCTATATTCGATGTAAACAAATTTCTCTTCTTCAGAAATGCTTTCCTTGTCATTCCCAGTCTACATCTTATATCCTGTCTACTTCGACCATAATCAGTTATTTTACTCCCCAAATAGCAAAACTCCTTTACTATTTTAAGTGTCTCATTTCCTTATGTAATTCCCTCAGCATCACCCGACTTAATTCGACTACATTCCATTATCCTCGTTTCGCTTTTGTTGATATTCATCTTATACCCTCCTTTCAAGACACTGTCCATTCCATTCAACTGCTCTTCCAAGTCCTTTGCTGTCTCTGACAGAATTACCATGTCATCGGCGAACCTCAAAGTTTTATTTCTTCTCCATGGATTTTAATACCTACTCCGAATTTTTCTTTTGATTCCTTCACTGATTGCTGAATATAGAGATTGAATAACATCGGGGAGGCTCTACAACCCTGTCTCACTCCTTTCCCAACCACTGCTTCCCTTTCATGCCCCTCGACTCTAATAACTGCCATCTGGTTTCTGTACAAATTGTAAATAGCTTTTCGCTCCCTGTATTTTGCCCCTGCCACCTTCAGAATTTGAAAGAGAGTATTCCAGTCAACATTGTCAAAAGCTTTCTCCAAGTCTATAAATGCTAGAATCGTAGGTTTGCCTTTCCTTAATCTAGCTTCTAAGATACGTCGTAGGGTCAGTATTGCCTCACGTGTTCCGATATTTGTACGGAATCTTCCCCGAGGTCGGCTTCTATTAGTTTTTTCCATTCGTCTGTAAAGAATTCGCGATAGTATTTTGCAGCCGTGACGTATTAAACTGATAGTTCGGTACTTTTCACATCTGTCAACACGTGCTTTCTTTGGGATTGGAATTACTATATTCTTCTTGAAGTTTGAGGGTATTTCGCCTGTTTCATACATCTTGTTCACCAGATGGTAGACGTCAGTGATATAGGCCTGTAATTCAACGGATTGCTTCTAATTCCCTTTTTGGGTATTGGTGTTACTTGAGCTGTTTTCCAGTCTTTAGGTACGGATCATTCTGTGAGCGAGTGGTTGTATATAATTGCTAAATATGGAGCTATTTAATCAGCATACACCGAGGATATCTACTTCTCTGTTTCTCATCTTGGCATTTGTTCTTGATTGGAATTCAGGACTATTTACTTCGTCTTCTTGGTGAAGGAGTTGCAGTACTTTGAAGGATAGTGGGTACATTCCGGAGGTTAAGGTCCACGGCTACACTCCTGGCGTGGCTTAGGAAGCTGCGGCAATAGCTGGAGGCGGTGGCTGTGCGTAAGCTGAGCCCGGCTGCGGTCGCAGGAGGACCGACCACCTGGCGGGGGCGGAGGCCGCCTCGGGTGACCTCCAGGAAGCGGCAGCGGCTGCGTGGGCGGCGGCGGGGGCGAGAGAGGGCATCCAGCAACCGCCCACGTCCGGCCGGCGGCGTCTCTTACCCACACTCTCCAGGAAACCTGTATCCGAACCCAAACGACGATAATTAAGACATAAAGGAAATGGGTCCCGGTAAGTTCATGACCGTGGAACCTTTCTCTGTCAACCGTTCAACTTGTCCAAAGAAATGCAATGGATATTGAGCCGTGGTAAAATTTGCTGTTTTGAAGAGCGCGCCGCAGCGCGTAGTGTGAAGCAGTCACCTTCAGTTTCTGGTGGTGGCGCCGCTGTGGCAATCGCAGCTCTGGTGTCTCCTTTGGTGGGCAATGGCAAACGTTACCTGTTCACGTGCATTTAAGGGGGGCTGTGAGCTCGGTATGGGGTGGAGTCTGTTAGTCAGCCGGGTCAGTGTGGGGCAATGTGTCTGTCGGTCGTCCGGAGTGCTCGAGATTGTTCAGGCAATGGTCATTGGCGGATAGATAGATCAGTTGGTCGGTCGCGCACTGAGACACAAGACGACTGGTCCGCCTGAAGTGTCGGCGCATGTGAGGTCGCCACGTGAGTCCAGTGGGCCGCGCTGTACAGCGAGGCGTAGTGGCTTCGCGGCCGACACGAGAGCAACAGGAGTCGAACCAAGACATCGGTCTGGCCGGTGCGAGCTGCGACGCCTTCCTGCGTCCGTTGAAGCGTCTGGCAGCGGACGATCCGGGAGAGCGTTTTGGTGGCGCTGCGCCAGTTCTTCGCCTGAAATCGCAGTTTATTAGAAGTTAAGTGACTTTGGATACGCTGTTCATTTACTTGTTTTCTTGGTCAATCTCTCGTCCCCAGCTTGCTCGTCTGTCTCTCGTCCGCATTTTTTAGGCAATTAGTGTCTGTCTGTCGGTCTGCTGTACGTTAGTGACTGCCTCTGTCATGTTTTTCGGATTCGGTGTTAACTAATTTATAGAATTAAGGTGTAAAGGCCGAATTCCTGGAATATGTTTTTATCTTACCTATCATCTTGCGAGGCGGTATGTGTGTAATGTAGAGCATGGTGTACATTTTATGTAAATCTGAATTTCATGGGTTTTATTTACATAGTCATTTTCATAAAGTTGCCACCCTTCCATCGTAAGCGTCCTTTGAAAAACAAATTGCGCTTTCGGTGGCAAATAATTTCTTAATGTGAGTGTTTGTACCACTTCCATCCCTCTTACGGAATGCATATGTTTGTGTGAGTTGTTAAAATTTTTAGTTTAAAGTAATCTGGTGTGTTGCAGATTTGCACCAGTGTAGTCTTTCAGAGGTTGTTGTGAGCGGTCGTGACTATACTGTCAGTATTGTTCTTTCTGCCTCTAAATAAAATTGTAATTCGATATTTCGAGGGTGCTTTTCTGCTTGTAAATTTTAAATCTGTTTTTGAAAAGGCTTTTATGAAAAAATTCCCATTTGTTAAAGGTAATTTCATTTTCATCAGTTACTATTTCCTGGCAACTACTTCCACGCTTAAATGTGTTAATGTTCTTGATGAATCGCTAGTAAATAAAGTAAATACTTTAAGAAAAGATTTTGAAAGTAAAGTCACGGTTCAGATATCCTGGCAGAACGTTATCAGTAGGGTTCAAAGAACACTAAGGCCACAAATTCCATTTTTGGCAATCATCTTCTACCATGTAAACATCATATGACTAGTACAGATCAAGAAGGCATGATCCTGAACGTCCCTGCAGTGATCAAAGTTCACATCTTCTTGAAGGATCGATGTGAGAGAACGCTAAACGAACAGGAAGAGTTCATTAGCAACGCATTTTACGTACTGATATTTGGGTTACGTAGCACGGATCCTGTCGAAAGTGGTCTTTGGCAAGTAGAAAGAAATCGAGATAGTACTTTATGTTGAAATTCAGTATGTAATATCCACGACACTATGTTGTAGCCACAAGATATTAAAATGAACTAAGGGCACAAACTTGAACAAATATTATCGATACTACGTATAAAAGGACTGTAGCGTGTAATAAATAATTATTTCATTTTTACTGTAATAATTTAATTTCTGTGTGAATTAAAACTATTATCAGAGAACTACACTTACTGACAACGACAATTTTAATCTTTTTATTATCTGTCATAATTGTGCTTCATTTGTTCTTCCTGTGGCTAACCGATGAACTGCTCGGACATGAGACGTGTGAGGTCTGTAAAGAGAAAACCTGTAATTATATATTGTTAATTGTTATTTGAAAAATACAGTCGCCATTGTCTAGACGTAGATTTGTATTTACTTCAATCGTAATCCAATCTAATTAATGTTTTTAAGTGTCAATTTTCAGTTCCGCAATTAGGAGCGCAGCCATTAGCGCTAGTGACTTACAGTGGAGTTTACTAGTAGCTGGTATAAAAAATATGTCGGTATTTATTATTGAAAACGATTTTAAATGCTAAAGAATAGAGGTAAAAGGCTTAAAGAGTTTTATCTAAATGTATTACCTTGATAACATAAATTTTAGAATAACAATAGACGAATTGACTATCTTCTGTCTGCCGCCATCTTAGCAAAAATATCTCAGCGGCAGTTTCGAATCGAGAATTTTAACAAACATAAATGTTGTTAGAAATAAATGAATGGAAATAAATGTGCACCGGTGGTCCCGAATCTACTTTAAAAGACAGAATTCACCTGATATTGAATCTTTAAAAATAGTGCTCACAGCACGTTACGTAATATCAATTTCTTATTTGTTGATGTATGAAGCCTAATTATTTCGGACGATTTACATGAAATTTTTTAATAGTAGCCATACGTCAGTGTTGTGCGCGGGTAGTATTTTGTGACTAAATGTTCCCTTTGCTAGAGAAAAGTGCCTCCATCTTAAGTAACAGTTGGGTAAAATCTGATAAATGATATGCAATTTAGTGCCACTCACACGACTTTACTGACAACATTTCTACACAACGTCAAGTGGAGATTTCTTTAGCAGAGTGACAAATATTAGCCGGGATGATAATTTTTGAAATCAAAAGAATTGTTACGCTGACAATAGGTAACTGGTTTTATATATTTTTTTGGATCTACCTGAAATATCATATATAAGTAATTAAAATCACGAAATTCTATAGACCGGTTCCGCCACAAGTAGAATGAAATGGCTTAAAATATGAAACATTATTTTATTACAGTGTTGAAAACAACCAAAATTTTAAGAGCTCTGCAAAGATTTTCTTCAATAGAGAAGAATACGATTTCCACGAGTGTCCTAACCTCCAACTCATTACGTAAATACGCCGAAGATCCAAAGAATCTGGTTCCAATGGTTCAAGTGGCTCTGAGCACTATGGGACTTAACATATGCGGTCATCAGCCCCCTAGAACGTAGAACTACTTAAACCTAACTAACCTAAGGACATCACATACATCCATGCCCGATACAGGATTCGAACCTGCGACCGTAGCAGTAGCGCGATTCCGGACTGAAGCGCCTAGAACCGCACGGCCACACCGCCCGGCACTTCATTGCTCTACTGCCATCAAGCACGTAGCATCAACTGTTTAGCGTGCAAGAACGCAAAATCAGTCGTTTGGTCTGCGTCGCAGACTTAACTTCGTGTATATTGCAATGCCCCCCCATGAACCATGGACCTTGCCGTTGGTGGGGAGGCTTGCGTGCCTCAGCGATACAGATAGCCGTACCGTAGGTGCAACCACAATGGAGGGGTATCTGTTGAGAGGCCAGAAAAACGTGTGGTTCCTGAAGAGGGGCAGCAGTCTGGATGGTCTTCGTAGACTGGCAATGGCAAGGAAGGCGTTTCTGAAGAGGAATTTGTTAACATCTAGTATAGATTTAAGCGTCAGGAAGTCGTTTCTGAAAGTGTTTGTATGGAGTGTAGCCGTGTATGGAAGTGAAACATGGACGTTAAATAGTTTGGACAGGAACAGAATAGAAGCTTTCGACATGGGGTGCTACAGAAGAATGCTGAAGATTAGATGGGCAGATCACATAACTAACGAGGAGGTATGGAACAGAATTGGGGAGGAGTTTGTGGCACAACTTGACTAGAAGAAGGGATCGGTTGGTAGGACATGTTCTAAGGCATCAAGCATCAAGGGATCACCAGTTTAGTGTTGGAGGGCAGGTGGAGGGTAAAAATCGTAGAGGGAGACCAAGAGATGAATACACTAAGCAGATTCAGAAGGATGTAGGTTGCAGTAGGTACTAGGAGATGAAGCTTGCACAGGATAGAGTAGCATGGAGAGCTGCATCAAACCAGTCTCAGGACTGAAGACCACAACAACAACAACATATTGCAATGCAAGTATACTCAAATGCGGAGTTGCCATAGTCCCATTTCCTATACGGATTTACAAATGGCAGCGGTCGTGGCGCTCAACGTATACATAGGGAGAAATTCCTAGAACGACGAATATTGGAGTGCAATGAGTCATATTTGATTCCATGTCTTACCTAAAAATTTAATTGTTGAATACAATCAAGCATCCTAGTCTGGTTGTGGCGCTCACTTTTGTCACTACCCATATAAAAATATACTTTCCAAAAAAATATTGCACACAAAACGTATAAAACAAAGAAAACAAATTTTGGGGAGCATCTTTTATAAAAATGTAATTGAGCATAAGTCCTTGAAACGCTGATTTACTCACAACGCAGCAATATCACAGCTGATGAAACTTACCTGTAAGATCAAGACAATACAAATACACTCACAATAGCAATGGTGTCAGCACAATCATGCGGTATTCATATGCTCGTTGTCATACTACACTAAACATAATTATTACAGAGCCTTGCCATTTTCAACTACATTATTCGTATTTTCACCCCTGTAGGAGGGCGTGTTGCAAAGTAATTCCTCCAAATTTATAATGCGAAACCTCTTAAAGCTTTTTAAATAGAGGGATGTCTAAACATTCATGGTGTGTCTGATTGTTGTATATCGTGTCTCCCTACCACTTTCGCGCAATGACACTCTGTGCGTGTTTTTTACGGAATTGACTAGTTTGAACCTGGGACCAGTTGCTGGTAAGGAGACGCCAGAACACACATGACATGTAGAATTCAGAAGAGTTCAGTGAGACTAGCAATGATATAACCAAATACTTAATGATCTCAGCGTCAGCTCCACTCCCTGTAAAACAATCTTAATACTAACTAAATTTAGTGGAAGGGGTTCAAGGCTTTCCTATTTTTAGTTAGCTGGTAAAATAACGTCGAAAAAGCAGTTAAGTTTACCGTTGAAAATTTTATTCTACTCACAAAACATTGTTTATAAATTGCACTATTGATAAAAGGAAATACTTTAATACAGGATGATAAAAACCAACTGCGTTCAACAAAAATGTGAACGAATATTTCCTGAGTGGTTTTCCAAGTTCTACAATGGATTGAAGGTGACCTATGCCATATATCATCTATAATCTAGGTTTAAATTTAGTTTCACTAAACAGAAAACTATCAAAATGGTCTACAGTGACCCCCAATTATCTTTAATTTCTTATCTAACTTGTCGTAAATTACAGTGGCTGATGTGGCTTCTCAATAACTATATAACAGAAAAATCATCGCGTTTCAGATTTTTACTTCAAGTGGCAAATGTGAACACCATGAGCTTTAATTGACGATCGGCACTAGTATTACGCAAAAAGAGTGCGTAACAGATGAGACTTCTGCAGTTCTGAGTGAAGCTTTATGCGCTGTTATGCGGCATCGCGTGCGTTCATTACCTTGTCGGTGTTCGTCAGGGCGTCGGCGGCCAGAGCAGCAGCCATCCAGCTCGCCGTCTCGGAACAACTTTTTTTTCTCCTTACTACAATTTACCGAAGTTGGTTTAAAAAAAACTATATGGCTGTGTTTTAAACTGACTAATCACGATCTCAATGTTAACCTTAAGCTCCGCCTACAAAAATTCTGTGTATCCAATGAGAAACGTTATACTTTTCGTGGTGGGGCAATGTTTTTAAAGTTTGCAACGTAACAGAGATGCGAAAAAGTCTCACGCTAAAACCTGCAGCTGGTATGGTCCTTTTAGCTTTATCGTAAGATCTATACTGTTCTTCTGGAGGGCTCTAGCTTTTAACATGTGCTTGGGGGTGGGGGGTGGGGGGTGCTTGATGTAACAGAGATGCGAAAAAGTATCACTCTAAAACGTGCAAGTGGTGTGGTCTTAGCGGTAGGCTGGCGACGTGAGTGTCCAGTCCGTCCCTTATCGTAGGGCCTTCTAGCTTAACACGGTTCTGCTCCCGGCTTCTGTTCTCGTTCCTCCCCTCGGAACTGCGTCGGTCTCACGGTGGGAAGGTACGACATGCATTTAGGCATTCGTGTGTTAGTCTGTGGTATTCCATTTGCTCACTCGTTACTCGTATTTCTTTGGTTAATTTAATGACACGATTTATTCGGAGCTATGTGACATACTACTGGATTTGCTTATCATGTCAGGGTTTTCATGGAAGGTGTTGGATTTGCCTGACACCTTACAGCTGTTCAATAAAGAATGATCATACTCTTTATGCTCATAATTTCTCTCTTTAAAATTTAATCTTATGATATTCTGTTAGCTTAATGTGCAACAAACACGCCGTAGTGGTTTCATTGTTGGGATTTCTGGCTCCCACCTGTGAGAGGCAGGCAAGGTCAGACATGTTCAGTATGGCCTACAGCGATGGAGGTAACACACGAGGAACAATATGCGGCTTTGAAATTCTGCTTTCGTTTCAAGAAATCTTCAGCTGAGGCCTATACTATGTTACAGGAGGTCCATTTAGAGGCTGTACTTCCCTACAGCACAGCTCGAAGGTTGTTTAAAATGTTTAGATAGGGGAGACAATCAATTTCAAAGGAAGGTGGACCCAGTGCTCCAGTTACTGCTCTTACGGAAGAAAACATCAACACTGCTGCTGTAATTGTGAGAGAGGATCGACGAATTAAGATCAGTTACTGTAATACTGAACATTTCGTTGGGTACACTCGACACGTGCTTGTGTGCGACGGATTCCAACACTGTTGATTCCCGAACAAAAGGACATCCGCGTGCAAGTCTGTATGTAGTTAAAATTCGTGTTATGGGAGGATCCGGAGTACCTTTCAAATGTAATAACTGCTGGTGAAACCTGGTTGCATAATTTTGATCATGAGAGCAAACAGCAAAACACAGTGTGGAAATCTCCTTCATCACCAACCCCTGCAAAAGCAAATGTGGTTGCTTTTGCTGTGAAAGTTATGGTCATCACAATCTTTGATATTCATGGAATGGTTTATCAGCATGTTGTATTTTCACACACATCAGTAACTGGACAATACTACAGGGATGTCCTGAAAACATTGCAAGTCCATATCTGGCGCAAAAGATCACATTTCCGTGGAGCAGGCTGGATACTGCATAAAGATAAAGCGCGGCCGCATTTTGTCAGTGTTGTTGCTGAATATCTTTCAAAAATCAACGTGAAGTGCATCCCTTGCTCTCCCTATAATCCCGATTTAGTTCCATGTGACTTTTTTCTATTCCGTAACATGAAGAAACGCCTTCGTGGGAGCCATTATCAATCATCAGAAACAGTGGTGAAGGCTGCGGAGGCGATTTTGAAGGACTTCCCAAAAAATGGTTTCCACCATGTATTTGAAGAGTGGGAGAAACTCTGGGACAAGTGTATCGCATTAATGGAAGACTACTTTGAGAAGGGCCATCAGAATTGTGAGGATGCGTAAAGGTATATTGTCAAAAAAATTATGATCATTCTTTATTGAACAGCCCTCGCAAAACATACATTTTAACATGCTACATCTTCATTCCTCACATCTACATATTTATTTCTCAACATGGTGACCCCGGTGACTAACATATTTCTCTCAAGGAGAGACCAGTTTGTTCATACCGTCAGGTAGAATGTTTGACCATCTTGACGGAGCAGATGAAAATCGTAGTGGTCGGAGTCGCGACAATTTGGAGAATGGTCGACCACAGTGAATCCAAAAAATTGGATTGTTACAGATTTCGCAGCGCGCGTGTGTGTGTGGCACGGCATTGTCGTGCTGAAGGCGCTACAGTCTGGAACCGCGTGACCGCTACGGTCGCAGGTTCGAATCCTGTCTCGGGCATGGATGTGTGTGATGTCCTTAAGTTAGTTAGGTTTAAGTAGTTCCAAGTTCTAGGGGACTGATGATCTCCCAATGCTCTTAGAGCTATTTGAACCATGCTGAAGGAGGAGGTGATCCATGTCTGGAGGAACTCTTAGATCCGTGCTACCAGTTTTCTGGGGATTTCACAGAATCTTGCAGATTTCATTGATGCGCCTTTAGTCATGAATCCAAAATGCAGCACATCACGAACATCCGAGAATGACGTGAGGGTGAGTTTGCTTGCTGATGTCATGGTCAGATCCTTTGTGGCGGAACTCCACTGATGCTCTCTCGTTTTTGGGGCCAAAATGTGAACCCAGGTTTCATCACCGGTCGTAGTGTTGTTCAGGAAACCATCACCCTCATGCTCAAAACGTAAAGTAATTTGTCAACATATGTCCAATCTCCTGAGTTTCGAGTTCTGAAGTGAAAGCCTCTACACTCTGTCGTGATATGTCACACTTACCTGACAATTGTGTCTGTGTTATCCGACGATTTCCTCTCATGAGCCGCGTGACGTAGCTGTGTGGTCTTAGGCGTCTTGTCACGGCTCGCGCAGCTCCCCCCCCCCCCCCCCCCCTGTCGGAGGTCGGAGGTTCGAGTCCTTCCTCGGGGATGGGTGTGGGTGTGTTATCCTTAGCGTAAGTTGGTTAGGTTAAGTAGTGTATAAGTTCAGGGACCGATGACCTAAGCAGTTTCATCCTATAAGATCTTACCACAAATTTCCAAAAAAAAAAAAAAAATCCTCTTATGAATTCATCACCCCGATTCCGATGAGTCTCGTCATTTGCCGTACGGGGTCGTCTCCATCGATCTCCGTCACACACATTCAGATTGGCACTACAGTTTCCTTCATTACGAGCATGAACGTGCCAACGTCGCACATTATTAATGTCGATACAATCAGCACCATACATTATTCTACGAATTGTAATTAGTTGCGCGTTTTCTGCGGTTAAAAACTCGATTACAGCACGCTCTTGTGACGCACCTACAAAGTTACGTTACACACCGCCAATTCGCAGCCCTTAAGCCGTCGGCACACGGACCGTGTATCCGAACGTTGAGCGTTGAGGGTGCCGAGTTCCCGACGTCATAGCATGGAATAGCGCGTTCGGGAGTCTTTCCGAACGTGCAGAGCAATGTCTGGCAAGTCAGATATTATGAGCGTGCGTCTGAGCGTTGACCAATGAGATGTGTCGCCACCTACGTCACACGCACGCCGTCTCCCTACAGTGCAGAGTTGCGAGGCGCCATATTGGCATTCATTTCAAGCTTATATGTGGATATGCCGTTTCTGAGCAGCAACAAACTGAGAATCACTGGAAAACCCGTTGTTAGTTGTGTGATTCGTTCCAATAGAATAATGAGAAGCATCATATTCATGACAAAAGAATTATTGTAACTTGCGTATTATCAGATTAGGCTCGACTCACTGAAGATCCACCCAAAACGCATTGTTCTTGGTAGAAATTGTTATAGTTAAATTTCAATTAGTAACATAAATATCTACGATTAACGTTTTTAGCTATGGATAACACAATATGATTGAGCACAGGGAGCCTGTTTTTGGTTTAGCGTAAGGAGTAGCGTGGCTACCAAGTAAAGAAAAAATGGCTCTCAGCGGTATGGGACTTAACTGCTGAGGTCATCAGTCCCCTAGAACTTAGAACCTAACTAACCTAAGGACATCACTCACATCCATGCCCAAGGCAGGATTCCAACCTGCGACCGTAGCGGTCGCGCGGTTCCAGACTGAAGCGCCTAGAACCACTCGGCCACACTGGCCGACCTATCCAGTAAAGTGTTTTAGCTGGGGCTGTGGTTCGCGTCGTAACACTTCCAATTTTATTCCTAACATTTGCGTTTTTATTAGGTTCTGATACTTTATTATTAGTTTAATATAAGTATATGCGATAATATTTGATGTTATGTAAATATAACTCAGCTTTTTTTTGAGGGGTGACTGTTCGATTGGCTTAATCTACAGTGCAGCTTGCGCTACTTGTATAAAGATAATTTGCTCCTTTCCTTTTACGCTTCGTAATTCACATGTTGCAAAAATTCTGCTACTGGGTAGGAACAGTGATCAAGTAAGACTGACCTTGGGGTTTTACTAAAATGTGGAAATGATGAAATAATGTTTACCTTATGCGAAGAAGTATTTCAAATTTGTACCGCACTGTTTGTCATGGAACTTTTATAAGACTGTGTCCTTATTGATTGGACATGGTACTTTCTTTTTCATGGACGATGGAGGAAATGTGCATTTTAACACAGCCAACGTGGGAATTTACAAACTAGAAACATCCCTCAACTGCCGCTAGAGTGCGTTGCGATCGCGTGTACAACGTTGGGGCCCGCGTACCGTATGCACATGTCGCACCGCTCCTGAGCGTTCAGCAGCACGTTGAACGCTCAACGTTAACGTTCGGCAGCACGGTCCGTGTGCCGACAGCTTTAGCCGCAAAGGGTTGCATCTTGCGTCAACGAAACGCCAACATTGATCGAGTAATGTGCATGACATGTAATATCTTAACTGATACCGGCAACAGAATACAAAGTTCAGAGCTGTTACTTTTCAGCACGCCCTCGTACATAGTCATCTGTGAATGTGCAGCACGCACTCATGGAAAGCAGGTAGCCAGTATTCCTCAGGAATACGATGTGTCGTGGCGATGATTTACGGCAAGCTAACTGGCTACTTGCCGGCAAGAGCACAGACAGTGCGGCAGACGACCGCACGTGCTGCTGGGTGGCTGGCACGTGTCCTTGGCCCTCAGCCGCCCCCCTGCGGGATGCAAGAGGCGTTGCACTTGTAGCGCCGTGCTCCCACAGCGTGACGTCATGACGTCACCGCTGCGTTCCTCGGAGCCAGCCGCTTCGACCATGTACTGCCTACACCGGCCAGAGCGACGCGTCACCGGCAGGCGATGCAGAGCCGCCTGCGTTCTGTCTCGCGTGGAGCGTGTAGCGTACTGCGCTCTGCAGGTAAACCATCAGTTTGTAATGCTATTCTAAATATTATACTGCGATTAATCTGTATATTAAAATTTTTTTGTTCCGTAATAATATATTGTTCATGACCAAATCACTGAACACTTGCATGAATTCAGCCTATATGACAAATTTCAATCCGGTTTCCGTAAACATCACAGCCCAAACACTGTTCTAATTAAAATAACTGATGACCTGAAATATGCCATCTACAATGTAAAGGCAACAATATTGACGCTACTGAAGTTCAGCAAATATTGCTCAGAAAATGCAACAGCTTAATTTCTCTGATAGTGCAATGAGATGGTTTGAAAGCTACTTATAATACAGACAGCAATGTGTTGTCTGCGTAAATGAAAAATCTTCCTGGAAACATGTTTCCTCGGAGTGCCACAAGGATCAGTCTTAGGAGCACTTTTGTTTTCTTTATTTGTCAACGATATTTCGTCGGTTCTGTCCTCCTGTAAATGTCATTTCTATGCCGACGACCTTCAGCTCTACCTAAGCGTCAGACCTGAAGATATAAACACTGCAATCGCTCAGATGAATGATGATCTGTCTTCAGTAGTGACATGGGCGAAAAACCTGGGGCGTAAACTAAATGCAAAAAGACGCACGTAATCTTAATAGCCCATCAAAAATTAATAAGTTCAGATTTCCGCGAACGGCTACCTCCTATTCTGCTCGACGGTACTCCAATACCATATCAGAAAACAGCGAAGAACTTGGGTGTAACTTTGGATGAGCATCTCAACTGGACGGAGAATACAGTCGCAGTGTGCCGAAAGACGTCTGCTTGTCTCTATGCTCTCAAAAAGTTTCGGAACATATTTCCACAGGACTTGAAACGCCAGCTCGTGCAAGCACTAGTCCTACCGAACCTCGACTATTGTGATGTGATTCAACAAGGCATGAGTAGTGAAAACAAAAGACAGCTAGAGCTAACCATGAATACCTGTGTGCGTTACACCTGCAACATTCGCCGATATGATCATGTTAGTGCTTCATACTCCGAGCTAGGGTGGCTGAAACCGGACAAATTGCGTGACTACCACAGTCTGTCTACTTCACCGACTCCTCGTCGCGCAAGCACCCCAGTACCTAGCTTCCGAGATTAAAAACCTGTCATTCCATCATAATCGAAACACTAGGTCACTCTTATTTGGCATCCTAATTGTGCCCACTCACAAAACAAAAACTTTTGTAAACTCATTCTCAGTTGCCGCTGTCCGCCTATGGAACAAACTGCCCCTTACCTTGCGCAAAATTCAATCTCCTGCTGCTTTTAAGAAGAAGTTGAAGCATTTCCTACTATCATCCTCATAAAGTTCTCCACAAAATTAATGTACAAGGCCAACCCTCTCATCGCTCATACAGCAAAGCTAGAGTCTCCTATCTTGCTCCTGAGATGCATTCCTCCTCATCTATATTAGCGACGCAATCTTCTTTTACTTTATATTTCCTTAATTATGTTTCATCATGTCTCTCTATTCTTCTCCTCCTTTCACCATGAGTTTCCCTCATACTCCCTGCTGCCAGCACGCCTGTCTATAATCTGTGTCTTCAGTAATGTCTAATTATAACAGTACTTATGATCTAAGAATATAAACACTATATGTATGTATTTTTCCAGGTGTTGTAAGTAGGCTGTTTAGGTTTTCTTATTGGTAACGCCGCTTAGCGCTCGGTATGAAAAATCACTGGCTGTGCTGTGCGGAGTCTGTGTTTAGTTTGCATTGTTGTCTGCCATTGTAGTGTCGGGCAGCGGCAGCTGGATGCTAACAGCGTGTAGCGTTGCGCAGTTGGAGGTGAGCCGCCAGCAGTGGTGGACGTGGGGAGAGAGATGACGGAGTTTTGAAATTTGTAAGAATTGGTGTCACGAACTGCTATATATATTATGACTAGTGAGGTAAATACATTGTTTGTTCTGTATTAAAATCTTTCATTTGCTAACTATGCCTATCAGTAGTTAGTGCCTTCAGTAGTTTGAATCTTTTATTTAGCTGGCAGTAGTGGCGCTCGCGGTATTGCAGTAGCTTCAGTAACAAAGATTTTTGTGAGGTAAGAGATTTGTGCAACGTATAGGTTAATGTTAGTCAGGAGCATTCTTTCGTAGGGATTTTTGGAAGTCAGATTGCGTTGCGCTAAAAATATTGTGTCAGTTTAAGCACAGTCGTGTATATAATTGTTCTAAGGGGACATTTCATATGGCGACCCTGCCAGGATACCTCACTGGAATCATCTGATTTTTTCTTGTATTTGTGTAGTTAGTGTAGCCTTTGTTTATTGCTAGCGCGTAATCGTGGAGAGAATTTCCTTTGTAGTTGCAGTCTTTCATTGTTGTACAGTAAAACAGTTGTGGCATGCATGTAGATTTGTACCAAGTATTTTGCAGCTGTGCTTGCAATTAACTAGATATTATTTTCAGTGCTATGTTAATGTGTTCTCTTATTTTGTTCTTCAAATTGTGTTTTTCTGTGTTGTCGTGTGAAAAATTGTGACAATAATAGCATGTGAAAAACGTAACACTAGGCTCCAAAGTAAACTGAGAAATGACAGTGAAGACGAAAGCAATGTGTTAGCGTCACCATGTAATGAATTCACTAACGTTCAAAGTAGTAATTTGGTAATAGCGCATAGGGAAATGGAGCGGGCTGCAAATAATGGTGTAGGCAGTGAAACAATTAGTGAACAGGGAAGCATTATCGACCGATCGGTCGGCAACAGCTCGCCTCAGGATTCCGAAATGACAGGACACAATCTTGCAAATACTGTAGATTCAGATTTTGCGTCCTCACCGTTTTCTCAAATAAATCAAGACACATTTTCTGCTTTTCAAAATGCGAATATTGCCGGTTCAAATGCACTGCCGAAAAGCACTGAGGAACATGTTTCAGACACCAGTGCACTGTTATTAAAGTTAATGCAACAAATGGGACAAAGGCTACAAATGTTAGACACAATGGAACAAAATCTTCGGAAGTTAGACACCACACTTGAACAAACACGTGAAGATTTAACTACTGAGTTACATAACATTGAATCGAAATGTCAAATCCGTAATGACGTAAAAACACAAATTTGTGAGCATTTTCAACCTATTTTTTCGCGGCTTGAAAACTCATTACAGAATCACGAAGCAGCCATAAAAGAATTGCAAACTGTTGTTCGTGAAAATCACGACACCTTGCAAGCTAAAATGGACTCAGTTGCATCCACCGATTCGGTTACGCAACTTGCAAGAACTCAGGAAAACTTAAAGGTCACAGTAGATTCGATTTCAACACAAATGGACACTCTGAAACTTGGTTCAGAAAAACACATTGAGGAAATGTGTTCACTATCGGAGAAAGTAGCCGAACTTTCGGATCAGTTCACTAACTTATCTACAAAGGTAAATGATGATCTGAATGATACAGAAGAGTGCGTACAAATTAGGAAATTCAAACAAAATCAGAATCAAATTAATACACAACACCAAAGAGAAATCCGGGAAGTGCAAGATCAGCTGACACAGGAAATACAAGAATTACGTATTTCAGAGGACAGTCGCGCTCCAACACGGGAAGAGGGACTTATAAATACGGAAAAGCCACAAAATAATAACACAGGGCATTTCGGAAATTGTGAAAGAAATTGGCAACGTGCACCGAATTTTGAGATGGAACTGCCGACACGACGTAACAATGAACGATATGCTACCCGCCGACACGATGATTTTGACTATAAGCTGTTCATTACTGCACGTAAATTCAAAACATTTAAGAATTCTGGCAACGACATTCATCCACAAGCGTGGCTCCATCAATTCTCTCATTGTTTTCCTCCCAACTGGTCATTAGAGCACAGATTAGAATTTATGTGTGGCTACTTGGAGAATGAACCAGCTGTAAGAATGCGATCGGTCATTCACGATTGTCATAGTGAAGGAGAATTTTATCATGCCTTCCTCTCAGCATATTGGTCTTAAGCTACACAAGACTGAGTAAAACATAGCATCATAATGATGAAACATTTCGAACAATCTGAATTTTCCAGTCTTGTCAAATATTTTGAAGACATGTTACATAAGAATCAGTATCTTTCAAACCCATACAGCCCCTCAGAACTCATCCGCATTTGCTTAATCAAATTACCTGAACATTTACGACAGATTATTTTAGCAGGACGATGCAAAGACAACATTGAAGCTTTTCAGGGACTGTTACAAGAACTGGAAATTGACACTGACAATCGCGGAACGCGAAAACAGGAGCACAACAATTACAGGTCACACCTGTCACAATTCCGCGATGACAGAAATAATACACGACAAGGCTATTAGTTCAACGTAAATCGTGACCAAAGCAGACACCACCCGTATGACAATCGTTGGCAGAGTAGTAATTATTACAGGGAAAGGTCACCTCTCCACGGTAATGACTATCACAGAGCAATCAGAGAAACAGACAATATGGAAACCAAAATAATTATTATCAAGGGAGATGGAATAACTTAAGACGCAACGGTCCAGCGCGCAGTTACGATTCAGGGAGAAATTCTCCACCACGTGACCGACAAGAAAGAAACTATGGAATCTACCGACATGACGACACACGGTATGATCGTAACGACAGACCTGAATTGCAGCAGAACTGGCGGGATTCAAACAGAGCAGGGCCCTCTCGACAAAGTGAATTTGTAGAAGTTAGGTCTCCTAATCCCAATTACGACGCGCGCCAACAAAGAAACAGACAATGACTCGCACCGCAGGCAGCCGCGTGCGCCGGCTGGCTCAGAGAAAAATAACATAAGCTAACCTTGAGCAAAATACCAGTGTTCCTTACCGACGTAATCACATAATTGCTTTTCAGTTGACAGTCTGCGTACTAGGAAGAGTAAAGGTTTACACCAGATTTCACATGTAAAACCGTTTATTGAAAGATAATCTGCTTTTTAACTTTGTCTTTGCCATAAAATTTTTCACTTCTCGCTACTAGTACAATTTGTCAGACTTAGAATCTATTAACATGCAACCATGTTTGAAGCTAAATATCCAGTCAAGAACCAAGAGAACTTATTTAAACAGAAATTACGAATGCAGTGTTATAGTGAACAGACGTCACAGTGTTATTGTGCATGTACATTCTTGCTTGTTAGTTGCACGATTACGTAACGACTATAAGGCTGACATATTTAGAACAGTTACCAGTACTGCTAATGAGATTTTAATGCAACATTTTGGTTTACTTGAAAATAAATTCTGGATTTAAAGTACTTTCTGTGAGATACCAGATGACACAGTGGTTAGTTTATGTGACAGCTACACGATTTTATCACGACGCTACTAATGAGACAATTTACAATGTTGCTTTTGCAGTTCATCTGTTTTATATCTGCACAGTTTTTCTGAATTTTTCTGGAAAGTAAAACCTGTTTTAGTAGTAACTTTGTGGTATAGCTACAATGAGACAGGCTTTTCTGTAGCACAACAATACGTTACAGTACAGTACTTACTTCATCACGGCAATAAGCGTAGTAACTACGATATCTATACGCAAAGCATTTCACTTTTGTTTATCATGAGGTAAGTATATTGACTTCTGTAGAACTTAGCTTTCGGAGGACGATAACTACGACACTTCCACAGAGATTCTTACAACACGACGCACAGTTTAGCGCTACAGTACGCGTATTTGACTAATTTTGTACTTAAAGCATTTATTTTTAAAGATATTTGAAATACAATGATACAAAGATTTTCCGTGAAACATTTCATTCCATTGCTGTAATCTGTAACATCTGAGGATATAATTACATTAATCCTCAGGGGGGTACACGCTTACTTTGTGTACCATGTGTTTGGCAAGCACAAGGAGCCCTAGCTAATATGGTATTTGTTTATACAACTTTACACATCGGTACCATATTTCTCTAACACATAAATTACACAGCTATCTGATAATTTAACTGAGAGAGAGACAAACATTTACTTTACTACATCAGTGACAGATGTTTACGTAATTACACCATTGGATAACTTCACACTTACAAAGTTGTATTTTGTCTGTACTTTGTGAACTGTTCATATTTTTATCAGAACCATTGTGATACTATGAGAGCTTCGAATGACATATTTGGTATGGGATCATGATTTTTTAAGTACGTTTGAGGCAGATGACACTTTTGATATGAGCAGAGTTTTTTTACGTTTTGAAATTATTGAAGGAAGCTATGACGTTTTTGAGATTTGACTGAGGTGTTATGATGTTATTATTACGACGACGATGTGAATTATGCTGCTGAGGTATGTTTAAGCTGATGCTATATGAGTTATTTGGTTATGCTATGTGTCTGTTATGATGAAATATTGAAGAAGTGTCGACGAATATATATATGTGTAATAAGGTAAGAAATAATGAGTAGTGGTGAGGGACTCTGATTTGTGAAAAAGGATGTTGGAAACCGAGAATCGTACTTTGAGTTATGAAATGAGTGTATATGCGTGAATGTATCACTATGCTGGCGAAAATTTTTTGGACACAATTATATTTTAATGATTTTTATTTCTACAGATTTGTAACGCAAATTCTTGACCTGTGAATTTTTTTTTATATGAGACTGCCACTGTACCGGAAACTGGTGTCGTAAATATTTCGATAAGACAGTTAAGTGACCACCTGCATGTAATGCGTCGTGGGCACCCAGCTGCGCGACAACCACCTGACAAAAGAAAGCCATTAGTGTGTGCCTGACAGAGGCACAGGTGGAGAAAAAAAAAGAGGCCATTATCCCCGCTATTGAGATTCCTTTGTGGAAAGCATCGCAAATACTACACGCCCAAACTTGAAAACACATGATTACACTGTGGAGCTCTTAATTTATGATATTTACTAAAATGCCTAATGAAACGACGAGAAACATTTCATGGCTATTGTCCTGCTAGTTGAGAGAAATGCCATGTGGCTTGCTTTATGCACTTATTTACTCATTTTGTTTAATATCTAGTTTCTAACTGCACTGAAGCATTGGTTAAAATAAATTTTATGGATGTACTAATATAAATATTTTATGCCTACAGATCCAGTAAATAATAACTTTATGATGTACTTAAAAAAAACGAAGTAGCACAAAAAGACATTTCCCTTCACATAAATTGCATACAGAATTGTCTTTTCAAGTACATGGTAATATTTTTTTTACAATAAATTTTTTTGGTGCACCATTTTAATTGCATAGACATTAAGATGTGAATAGACATTGTCCTTATCTGCATTGTTGTCTTTAGTATAACATTTTTTCTGATTGAGCTTTGTTATGTTTAGGTATAAGTTATAGCATTTGCTGTGGCTGTTTGCCATTCATAGTGCTACTGAATGTCACTTTGTATTACTAGGTTAAGCCAATTTTATTACTGATTTATTTTTCTTGTTTGCTGCGCATTGCCTTATATTAGTTGTAATATTGCTGCCTTTTTTTGCCAATGTCCATTTTTTTATCATTGCTGCATTGCCTCGTCCCTTAGTTTAGCATCTGAGCTCAGTAGATTTAAGTTAGCTTAAGAGGGGGTAGACTATATAAGAAACTAACTATGATGAATTGAAAGAAAAGCATTGAGAAGCTATAAGAAAATGGTTTGGCCAAAAAAGCAGTGTACAGTGGAGAAAAACTATTTTTGAAAGAGGATGTGAACAGAATACAGAAAGCAGGTTTAGATAGGACTTTTTAGGAATAATGATGAACTAAGGGAGATCTCTATGCAAAATACTGCAGTAAAACAAACCCTGTCCTTTCCTTTCGTATTATCCCTCTATGTGTTTATGTACCCTTGTGTATTTGTCTTTTTCCTGTCTTTATGTGTTTAGCTAATAAGATTTATGTTGTAGAATTTTTCAAATACTATGTTATTTTCTTTGTAAATATATTCAGACATTATTTATTGTGTTTTGTTTTAATGCTCTGTGTGAAGTTGATGTTTCAAAAGTTATTCTGATCTTTATGTATGTACTTATGTCGTAATTTTTGTAACACTGATGTATTTGCTATTCCGATTCTTCTGTAAAGCCTGTACTACCGCTAATTTTATCTGTATTGTTATATTCTTTAATGATGTATTTTGTACCTTTGTTATTGTATTCTTATGTTATAAAATTGTAATTGACACCAGTTCCTCAAATTGAGTAACTTGTAAATTACATTTAACTGCACACGTTTCTGTTGGTCATAGTATATGGACAATATGTGAGAAGTAGGGACTGATAGTGTTTGCACGTGTGTTAATAATTCAGTAAGGGACTGGATAACAGCATTGCTGGTTCTAAGGACATTTCAAAAACAATTTTTGTGAGTGCACAAGTGGTGGTTATGGACTTGCTATATTATCCGCAAGATTCTTCAATGGTGATTGTGCACCTGCACAGTCAAACAGATGGCTGCTGGCCATCTCTACAAGGACTACAGTGGGTCTACACCTTTGACGAACCACCAATACCATTATTTCTACAAGGACTGCAATGGGTCTGCACCTCTGGTGGCCCACCAATACCGTAATCTCTACCAGGACTACAATGGGCCTATTCTGTGACGACCTACCTACCAATATTCTTCAAAACTTGGACTGACTCTGCTGTGGGTTTGCTCTGTTGTGGCCCATTACCTGTCAGCATGTCACGAGTCAGCACTGTCTTTCTGTTGGAAGGACAACACTACTTCTTCAAGACTGCATGGAAATCCTTTACTTCCGTGTGCATTTTCTTTTACTACTCAGACTTTGAGAAAAACACTGCAATTTTACTTTGATGAATGATCAGGACTGTCTTTATGGACTGTGAGAAAATTTTAACTTTTGACCAACATTGTATCGATAAGTGTGTGCATTTCATTTCTTTGTCATAGTAATTATGAAAAATTTTATCAAATCATTATTGGCCACTGCCCAAAACAATTTGTAAAAATTTTTTGTGAGGAGCATGGGGCTGTTTAGGTTTTCTTATTGGTAACGCCGCTTAGTGCTCGGTATGAAAAATCACTGGCTGTGCTGTGCGCAGTCTGTTTAGTTTGCATTGTTGTCTGCCATTGTAGTGTCGGGCAGCGGCAGCTGGATGCTAACAGCGCGTAGCGTTGCGAAGTTGGAGGTGAGCCGCCAGCAGTGGTGGACGTGGGGAGAGAGACGGCGGAGTTTTGAGATTCGTAAGAATTGATATCATCAACTGATATGACTATCAAGGTAAATACATTGTTTGTTCTGTATTAAAATCTTTCATTTGCTAACTATGCCTATCAGTAGTTAGTGCCTTCAGTAGTTTGAATCTTTTATTTAGCTGGCAGTAGTGGCGCTCGCGGTATTGCAGTAGCTTGAGTAACGAAGATTTTTGTGAGGTAAGTGATTTGTGAAACGTATAGGTTAATGTTAGTCAGGAGCATTCTTTCGTAAGGATTTTTGGAAGTCAGATTGCGTTGCGCTAAAAATATTGTGTCAGTTCAAGCACAGTCGTGTATATAATTGTTCTAAGGGGACGTTTCAGTGTACCTTTCTAATTGTTTATTTCACTTTTTGTACTAGATGTAGTTTAACATGCCTACTGAAACATATGGATGTAAAATAAGTAGAATGCCTGGTTAGATGTAAGAAAGGGCCTGATGGCCCTAATCTTGCCACGTTAAATAAATAAATTATAATTTTCGAAAATTAAGAAAATACTATAACGAGAGCAAGCTTTTGTTAAGTATAGTTTATCTGTTTAAAATAACCTCTTTCACGTATGTGGAATAAGGGCATTAAAACATATTTTGTAAATAATTATGTAATATTTTAAGTACAACTGTAATTATGTCAATTTTGTATGTACATCCTGTCATGCAATTGTAGATGGTTCATACTTAGGGTTTTTGCAAGCAGAAGTGTAAATTGAAAAGATGTAGTGATCATAGGTAGAACGGAACTCCGTTGTGTAGTGGAATGGATAGGGTAATGAGGCGCGCGCGAGTGAGATTCGGCACGCAAGTGGCTCAGACAGTGGGTAGCTGCCCTGCAAGTGGTGAACACGCATTACGTTGGTCAAGTACTGGAGGCCCCGAATTTACCTGCTAGACTGGGCTTTGGCCTCTGACGTGTTCTACATGATTGGCGCTGTAAGGCATAAAATAATAGCTCCGAAATTTGTAATTTTATCGTCGCCACCATGAGGAAGACAGAGCTACGTACATCAAGAGCCGTACCTCCGCAATGTTACTACGCAGCACCGCCTAACGCCACCTTCGACATCAGTAACAGGCAAATTAGTTTATTTAGAGGTGTGTCACAGTGTGAACCATCCATCTTGAATCAGTGGAATATAAGTGTTAAATGCACCTTTGTGTTTATCCGTGATTTTCCTACGTCATGTTCCTCAGTAGGGTCATTACCTAAACGAATTTATTCCGAGTATCCTGATGTTTATTGAAGCTTGAATAATAGTAAATTACTGGCAAGAGTACTGTTTTGGAAGTAAATTCTGAAAATCATTATTAAATACTAAAGTTTGCATGTATCAGTTTTAGGGCCACCGCTTCGCGTGACCATGAGGATAGGTTTTCAACAGTATTTCCGAAAGTAAAGTAATATAATTGTTTAACTGCAACAATGTTAACAGTAATTTTTCGTGTGTCAAAGAAAGCCAGACAAATATTGGTGTTAGTAAAACGTTAACAAATAACGGTCCTAAAGAAATGAAATTTAGCCGTGTTACATAATAGTTTTGGTCATATGAATGACAGCTATAAGTTTAATATATTTTTGTATCCTTGTTGCACATTATGTGTCTTCTTTAAATAATTACTGAAGTATAGTGATAAATCCCATAAGTAACAGAAAGTGGGATTAATAGTATTTACTGCCAAGTGACCGTAGCAAGTGAAAGTAGTTATTTATTCAGGGTCGAAAACTGACTTCATCTTTTTGTGTAGACACTGATCCCCATTTGGGCTGGCGGCCGTTTTATTGAGCGAAACAGTTTATTGTTGTAACAGGCTTTGTCTGATAAATGGTTTCCAAAAGTAATTATTCTCACTGCTTTTCCCCCAAAACTGTATGATTCGGAGAAAAATGCTTTGATACTTTACCATTAGGTTGAATACGGTTAAAATCTCTCTCAGAGAGTCGACGGTTTTGGAGTGTTAGTGCTGCGTAATTTTGTGGTGGTGTTCCTACCTACTACACCGTTCTAACATTCCGAATCGCCGATCTTCCGTCTTTACAATGGTGGAGCTTAAACGTTCTGGTACCGTATTGACGAGAACGCGAAATAATCGTTGCAAGTTCACCAAAGGTTATAAATCTCAATTAATACACAAAATGTAAAGTGGAAGTAGGTGCCAAGGAATAACTAGTGGAATTACATTCAATTTTCAGTAAAACTCTTTATTCAAATCTGGTGCAAGACTTTACGATATTTAAAAAAACCAACAATCATTTAACAAATGTCACAATTTACGGTAGGGAAGGAATTTTAAATTATTAAATTATAAAAAATTTCACGCCAGTAAAGGGCAAGTACAGGCAAGCAATTTAACGTATACAACACGACGCTGTATAATATTTCAAGCTCAGCGAAATTACAGGTGAATGTCACTCCATTAGTAAATGATTACAATTTGAATATATGATTTCACTTTTGGGCAGAAAAATTTCCAATTTGGTTAACAACAGCAGACGGAATGGCTCCAGTAGCGTCTAACGGCGCATAAAGCATGCTGCGAGCAGACGCACGTAAGCACTTCGGCGATGGCTCGTCATTCTCCTCTCATTCACAAACGGAGATTACTCAAAAAATACTCTCCATATAAACACGGCGACAGTCTTAACAGAAAAGAAGGCATGAAACGTAGTGATATGTTGTTGATAGATAAGGTCTTTGGTAGACGATAGTTGTTTCTTTGACAAGAACTCTCTGCTGATCACCTGTAAACTTCTACGGCGATCCCTATTCACAGTACTTATGTCGCTCTTCAACGTGTGACACGTCAGCCGACAAGATTTAGTGGAACCTGGAACACCTCTAAAGGTGTCTGAACGATACGTCGGCACAGACAAAGTTTTATGGACCAAAACCATATAACACCAGCTACCAATCGTTCTCTAGTTTCTTTAATTTGTTGTCAAAACCACATACTCGAATTAAACTTGCTGATAATAAATTATATTCACACTAATGGCCACTAAAATTGCTACAGCACGAAGATGACGTGCTATAGACGCGAAATTTAACCGACAGTAAGAAGATGCTGTGATATTCAAATGATTAGCTTTTCGGAGCATTCACACAACGTTGGCGCCGGTGGCGACACCTACAACGTGCTGACATGAGGAAAGTTTCCAACCGATTTCTCATACACAAACAGTAGTTGACCGGCGTTGCATGGTGAAACGTTGTTGTGATGCCTCGTGTAAGGAGGAGAAATGCATACCATCACGTTTCCGACTTTGATAAAGGTCGGATTGTGGCCTATCGCGATTGCGGTTTATCGTATCGCGACATTGCTGCTCGCGTTGGTCGAGATCCAATGACTTTTAGCAGAATATGGAATCGGTGGGTTCAGGAGGGTAATATGGAATGCCGTGCTGGATCCCA
Source organism: Schistocerca gregaria (assembly GCF_023897955.1). Taxonomy (NCBI): domain Eukaryota; kingdom Metazoa; phylum Arthropoda; class Insecta; order Orthoptera; family Acrididae; genus Schistocerca; species Schistocerca gregaria. The sequence goes on along the minus strand of NC_064925.1, from coordinate 88,177,743 downwards.
ACGGCCACATAACATTAGCTGTCGAGATGACAGCCATCTTAACCTCATGGCTGTAACGGATCGTGCAGCCACGTCTCGATCCCTGAGTCAACAGATAGGTACTTTTGCAAGACAACAAACATCTCCACGAACAGTTCGACGACGTTTGCTGCAACATGGATTATCAGCTCGGAGACCATGGCTGCGGTTACCCTTGACGCTGCATCACAGACACGAGTACCTGCGGTGGTGTACTCAACGACGAACCTGGGTGCACGAATGGCAAAACGTCATTTTTTCGGATGAATCCAAGTTATGTTTACAGCATCATGATGGTCCCATCCGTGTTTGGCGTCATCGCGGTGAACGCACATTGGAAGCGTGTATTCGTCATCGCCATACTGGCGTATCACGCGGCGTGATGGTATGGAGTGCTATTGGTTACACGTATCGGTCACCTCTTGTTCGCATTGACGGCACTTTGAATAGTGGACGTTACATTGCAGGTGTGTTCCGACCCGTGGCTCTACCCTTCATTCGATCCCTGCGGAACCCTACATTTCAGCAGATAATGCACGACCGCATGTTGTAGGTCCTTTACGGGCCTTTCTGGATACAGAGAGTGTTAGACTGCTGCCCTGGTAGCACATTTTCCAGATCTCTCACCAATAGAAAACGTGTGGTCAATGGTGGCCGAGCAACTGGCTCCTCACAATACGCCAGTCACTACTCTTGATGAACTGTGGTATAGTGTTGAAGCTGCATGGGCAGCTGTAACTGTACACGCCATCGAAGCTCTGTTTGACTCAATGCCCAGGCGTATCAAGGCCGTTATTAGATCCAGAGGTGGTTGCTCTGGGTACTTACTTCTCAGGATCTATGTACCCACATTGGGTCGTGAAAATGGAATCACACGTCAGTTCTAGTATAATTTATTTGTCTAATGAATACCCGTTTATCATCTGCATTTCTTCTTGGTGAAGCATGTTTATTAGCCAGTAGTGTAACATATTGTGTATAAACTTACATGCAATTTTTTTCAGAAAAACGGCTGGGATAATATTGATGTGTCCAAAATTCGAAAAATATTTCTGGTATCGAGTACTACTGTTGAGGAAAAGTAATGCTAGAGGAGGATGTCTCTTTACAAGACGACGTTGTATTGTATTCGTTGACTTTCCCGACATTTGACTTGACGAGTACGTGAATGCTTCGTAAAGTGAAATTGCATGTCACAGCGTCACAGAAATCATCCTGCTGTGGAGGAAATAATCGTTTCATTAAACATGGACGGTAAACTTCAATCATTTATGACAGGGTTATACTCCAAGTCAGTGTGTGTTACTGCGTAAAGTCGACCGTCAGCACGTCAGTCGGGAGCGATAGAGCAGAGATGGCTGTGAGCAGACTTCAGCCAATCGCACGCTGACCGAACCATCTCCAGGACGACAACGCGACAGTAGGGGCCCCTATGTGAAGGGGACATAGCGTGGCGACCGACTGGCGAAGTCCCAGTTGAAGAGCAGCTTTAAGACTAGCAACTTGGATAGAAGTGTCAATTGCAATCAGTTGCTTGCACTGTCTGCGTAACACGGACTTAGGAACTGTTAGACTGAAGAGATTTCTCATTTTGTTTGTCACCCTTTACTTGCGACAAATCTGTGTAACACGAAGTTAAGTATTGTCTTCTTTCATTTTGTAATAAAATTTATTAATACAGGGAGCGAAAGGCTATTTACAATTTGTACAGAAACCAGATGGCAGTTATAAGAGACGAGGGACATGAAAGGGAAGCAGTGGTTGGGAAGGGAGTAAGACTGGGTTGTAGCCTATCCCCGATGTTATTCAATCTGTATATTGAGCAAGCAGTAAAGGAAACAAATGAAAAATTCGGGGTAGGTATTAAAATCTATGGAGAAGAAAGAAAAACGTTGAGGTTCGCCGATGACATTGTAATTCTGTCAGAGACAGCAAAGGACTTGGAAGAGAAGTTGAACGGAATGGATAGTGTCTTAAAAGGAGGGTATAAGACGATCAACAAAAGCAAAACGAGAATCATGGAATGTAGTCGAATTAAGTCGGGTGAAGCTAGGGGAATTAGATTAGGAAATGAGACACTTAAAGTAGTAAAGGAGTTTTGCTATTTGGGGAGCAAAATAACTGATGATGGTTGAAGTAGAGAGGACATAAACCGTAGACTGGCAATGGCAAGGAAAGCGTTTCTGAAGAAGCGAGTATAGATTTAAGTGTCAGGAATTATTTGTATGTAGTGTAGCCATGTATGGAAGTGAAACGTGGACGATAAATAGTTTAGACAAGAAGAGAATAGAAGCTTTTGAAATGTGGTTCTACAGAAGAATGCTGAAGATTAGATGGGTAGATCACATAAATAATGAGGAGGCACTGAATAGAATTAGAAGAGAAATTTGTGGCACAACTTGACTAGATGAAAGGATCGGTTGGTAAGGCATATTCTGAGGCACCAAGGGATCACCAGTTTAGTATTGGAGGGCAGCGTGGAGGGTAAAAATCGTAGAGGGAGACCAAGAGATGAATGCACTAAACAGATTCAGAAAGATGTAGGCTGCAGTAGGTACTGGGAGATGAAGAAGCTTGCACAGGATAGAGTAGCATGGAGAGCTGCATCAAACCAGTCTCAGGACTGAAGACCACAACAACAACAATACGAATTGTTTGAAAGTTGTCTAGCGATCCGAGAAAGCAGGTTTCCTAGACACCACACATTGGCTGGATTTAACAGTGTGAATTTCTCCATTGTTATGTGCATATTCCGGTTACGTGGTTTGAAGTGTTAAGTTCCTGCGAAGAAAATCATATTATCGCAGTAGTGATATTTTAATAAGTGGGCTAATGCTGAAATTTCCTAGGTCGTTGCGTTGTATAGTGTAGTTTAAAGTGCACAACATTTCAAACACGCAGCTTCCCGTCTCCTTTAGGTTTGACCACTGTGGCTAATTTCGTCTTCACAGTTCTTTTTTTAACATTACTTCAACCGGTCTTTTTCCCATCCAGTGCCAGCCTTGTTTTTCATATATTCCTTCCTCGCCGATTCTGCCGAGAGCATCCTTATTCATTACGTTATCAGCCCACCTGACATTCAACATTCTTCTGCAGCGCCACAGCTCAAACGCTTCGATGCTCTCCTGTTCCAGTTTCCCCGGGGTCCATGTTTCACTACCATACAATTCTGTGCTTCAAGTGAAAATTCCTAGAAATGTCTTCTTCAAATTAAGGCCTTCAAAATGGTGCAAACTGTGGGGCTTAACATCTGGGGTCATCAGCCCCTAGAACTTAGAACTACTTAAACCTAAGGACATCACACACATCCATGCCCGAGGCAGGATTCGAAATTGTGACCGTAGCGGTCGCGCGGTTCTAGACTGAAGAGCCTAGAACCGCTGGGCCACAGCGGCCGGCGAAATTAAGGCCTATATTTGAGACTAGTATACTTGTCTAGAGCCAGGAATGGGCTTTTTGCCAGTACTACTCTTCTTATGTCCTCCTTGCTCCTTCCATCGTGGGTTAGTATAGTGTCTAGGCAGCAGAATTCTTTAACTTCGCCTACTGATGCTAAATTTCTCGCTTTACTCTTTTTGCTGGTTCAGTACTTTTTATGATAGTGTGCCCCCGGTAGCTGAGTGGTCACCGCGACAGAATGTCGATCCTAATGGCCCGGATTCGATTCCCGGCTGGGTCAGAAATTTTCGCCACTCAGGGACTGGGTGTTGTGTTGTCCTAATCATTATCATTTCATCTCCATAGACCCGCAAGTCGCCGAAGTGGCGTCAAATCGTAAGACTTGCACCAGACGAACGGTCTACCCGACGGGAGGCCCTAGTCACATTTTTTTATGATAGTGGGAGTATTTCAGACTACGAATTCAGTCAATTGTGCTTCTTTATGCAACAAAGGAAAGACAGATGGAGTACTCCACTGAAGTAGGCGCCAACACTCTTTGTCTCGCGCTTCCTCACGAATCGTATATGGTCATCGGAGCATCCTCCTAAATAAACTTCTCTCCAGACAGTTGCGGGGGTTGTCCGGCGTCTGAAGAGAGGTGCACTGTTCCCTGTGGGGAGACGCCCTTCCTCTGATGGTGACGTCCTGTGGGCGGCGAGTTCAGCTGCAGTCCTAGAAACAATATCCAGCCGCCATCTCCACGTGGGCTCCGTGTTCTCTGCAGGCGTCTGTCCGCCTCCTCACTTGGAAAGCAGTCCGCCATCCCACAGCAGGTAGCACAGGCACGTGTCTCCGGACACGTGGGCTTCTATTACAACTCTGCCTGCGAAGGCTGGCGCCACCTCATCTGCCGGCGATCGGGGCCAGGACACATCTCAGTCTTTGTATCGGAACCTAATTGTAGCAGGACGTCATTATGTGTGTCGTGTGGCTTCAGTATCGATTTGGAGCACAGTTGGCCGCTGTCATGTCACTGGTGCTATTTATTCTCTCAAGGAGTTTTCCATTTGGCCTCACGAGGTTACACTTCACCGCAGAATAATCTGGATCGCCTCGTAATAATCAGTTTGAAATGGTAAGGATTCGGAGAGCCGAGGGTGGCAAGTGATTGAGCCTACATTTACCAGAAAATTTTTACAATTATTTAACACCATCAAGTCACAAGGCATACGCTGATGACTTTAGCATTCTTGATTGTTAAGTTAATCACATGCAAGTGCTTACTGAATTGTTTAAAAACAGCAATAAATAAGTTACTGTGATCATCAAAATAGTCTTAAAGTTGCCAGCGAGTTAAACAGACAATATAAACATCCTAAAACGTTCCTTTAAAAAAAGGGTATCTGTGGCTTAAACATAACTGACAGAATTCCAATAAAAAAAGTTAAATTACAACCCACAACTCATTTACAGTTCCAAAAGTTGAATGTAATAGCCGTTAAAGGCCGTCAAGGAAACTGACAGAGGCATTATATATTAGACACAGCTCCCACAAGACATAAACAGGTATAATAAAACATTAAGTTTCAGAGCCCTAAATCAGCCCAGTTTTACCGAGCGAGGTGGCGCAGTGGCTAGTACACTGGACTCGCATTCGGGAAGACGACGGTTCAATCCCGCGTCTGGCCATCCTGATTTAGGTTTTCGGTGATTTCCCTGAATAGTTCCAGGAAAATGCCAGGATGGTTCCTTTGAAAGGGCACAGCCGAATTCCTTCCCTAATCCGATGAGACCGATGACCTCGCTGTCTGGTCTCCTCCCCAAAAACAACCCAACTCAGCCCAATTTTACTCCACATATGAAACAAGGGAAAATACGGGAGTTTCAAAGTTTTGAACATGGCTCCGTGGTCAGCGACCATTTACAAAGTAAAATTAACAGCAATATCAGCCCTCGGTCGCAAAAGAGAAGTCTTTTGACCCAGGTTTCGGCATTGCTATGAGTGCCTGCATCAGAAATTAAACTCTAAAAGTTGGCGTGTCACGTATTAAAAAAAATATAATAATAATAATAATAATAATAATAAATCAAGCGATAAAGCTTCGGTCACAAAATTTGTTAAACGGAATACATAAAACGCAAACCACTACAGACTGCTCACATTCGTCGAGCTACGGTAGCATCATAGTAGCAAATTTTCCACATCTCAACAGCATACACCAAATTAGCAAATGAAGATGAAGTCTGCTTCAAGATCCCACCCAGGCAGCGGTGTTCACAGTGTAAATTATCTGACAGGAGCACGCAAATTATTATTACCACTCCCTTTGAATCTTAAAGTAAAAGGAACACATCGAGTCTAACATATTGCAGCACAATGCTTGGCACCTGATTTCAGACACAGAACCAATCTTCGGTGACACTTGGGACAGCTGACAGTACGCACATGTACTGTCAAATAGTACCCAAGCAAGTCCTTCGTAGGCTAACTTAGGTACGATTAAGCATCATTACGATGGTCAACAGAAGTTAATTAAGAAATGAATTCGGTCAAGAGAAGCCCAACATTAACTTCCGTGAAATGCTGGAAATGACTGTTGCAACGGTTTCACACTAGGTGCTTCTCGGTAACGTACCTTCGGGACAATGTCAGAACCTGTATCTACCAGATGGAACTTTTTTTTTTTTTTTCAATTTAATGGCTTCCGGGACGTACCGTTACAGCCATCTCAGTAGTGGAGTGTCAGTTCTGACGATACGAATATGAGAACAACGTAACACCCAATCCAAAGACGGAGAAAGTCTCCTACCCCGCCAGGAACCGAACCCGGTTCCTTCGATTAGCAATCCACTTCGCTGACCGCACAGCTTACTCGGAACATTCTTGCCCATGGCATATTGAACGATGCCTCTGAATTTTTCCATTTGTTCTCCACATCACCGAATCTTTAATGCTCACTGCTGAGATATTCTGAAATTTGCATCCTCTCACCCTTGCCGAGCAAACATATCTTCCTACTTTTCATAACATTCCTTGCAGGATCCGTCGTCATAGATCCTGCCACAGCCTTATGAACGCTGATACCTTCCTCCACGTTAACCGATTCGATAAGTTCAGGTCTGTTTGTTGCCGAAAGGACTAAGACGTTACCCTCACGAGTTGGTTCTATAACTACCTGCTCAAGGTAATTTTCAGACAAGACATCCAGACGATTCCCTGTCTCTGGCGCCAGTTTTCATGGCATAATACTCCCAATCTATACCTGGCAAGTTTAAGTCACCCCCTATTACAACGAGACTAACGATATTATGCCAGTTCTGTCTGAAGCGCTCGGCAACTACAGAACCAGGTGACTCCTGACTCAGGTGGTCTTTAAAAGCATCCGATCACCTTTTTGACCGTCCTTTGATACTCAACTTCACACAGATTAATTCACATTCGGAATCCCTGATCACCTCCCTAGATTTGATCGAATTTTTTACTGCAATATACACGCTACCACCATTGGCGACTAACCTATCCCTACGATAAGCATTTGAGTCTGAACTTAGGATTTCGTTGTCATTGACGTCTGGCTTCAACCAGCTTTCTGTTTCCAGTACTATCTGTGCATTGTAACCTTCAGTAAGCGATACTAATTCTGGGAGCTTTCCTTGGATGCTTCTGCAGTGTACTAAAATCATATTAATCTTTTCTATCTCTGACCTGCGAGGACCAAGATCCTCTGAGGTCGGTATGGCTGATTTAACAGGAAAATCGTCTTTGCTCCCAAGAGGGGGTGGGGGGTGGGGGGTGTCCTCTAACCTAAAAAAAAAGACGTACTCCGCTACCAAAGTAGCGCACGCCTGACCCATTAAGTGGAATCCTACAATTCAGCCCCCGTAACAGAGGTCGAGAAATTCGCATCTGATACCGTCGCAGAGCTGACTGAGCCTCTGGTTTAGACCTTCCACTCTGCTCCAAAACAGAAGACCGCGATCAACTCTGGGCACCATGTTACAAATAGACAGCTTATCCTGCACTCCGAGTGCGTTGCTAGTCTCCTTCACCCAGCCAGCCGCCGAAAGGAGCCGAGGATGGCCTCAGAACCCAAGCGGCAGGCGTCATTCGTGCCGAAATGTGCCATTACATGCAGCCAGTTGCACCCAGTGCGCTCGATAGCCGCCGGCACGGCCTCCTCCACATCATGGATGAGACATCCCGGAAAACACACCAAATGCACACTGGAATTCTTTCCCACCTTGCCTGCTATCTCCTTGAGGGGCTCCATCACCCGCATAAAACTGGACCTCCCAATGCCTAGCATACCCACCCTCTGTACTTTTCCGGATTGGGCAGGAAAATCGACCACTGACCAAATAGGAGTGGTATCCAGTGCTGTCCGAGTTACCATCAACACTGGGAAGCACCTCGTACCCATTGCTAAGACGTATGGAGTCAGCCGCACGCCCTGCTCCCTCTTTCGCTTTACGCCCAGTGACACGCAAACCCACCACTGTCTGTCTCCCACTCTGGAGTGAGGAAGGACCAACTAGACGTTGAGTATCGGAAGCCGCAGTGACATCCGTGTCACCAGGGATTCCAGTGCCACCAAAGGTGTCGAAGGTCTCGTCACTGGCGCCCCGACGTCACCGCAACTTCGAACATTGGCCAGAAGCTTGTCGACGGTACCCAACGCAGCTTCCAGCTGTTTACGGACAGCAGCCAACTCTCCTTGTGTCCGGTCACAAAAAGCACAGTCCCTAGCCATAACGTACTGTGTATAAAATAGGTAGAAGGTCTCAAACGGCGCTACCGAGTTTGAAAATATACCAAAGGAGGGTAAAGTAACACTAAAAGTGGGTGTGCAGATTTCTCACTGTACCATGAGAGCGCAAGCTATTAAGGGGGGTAGGACGTGAAACAGGCCAACTTGGAGCAGGAGAGGCACCACAGTACATTTTAATTTACACTGTCTATACTTTTACAAATAAATTCAGAAAACTTTGTTAGCATGACCAGGAAGGATTCAGGATTCACACTCATAGCAGAGGAAGTTCAAAAACATAACAAAACATTTTTTTTAGATGCGAAATTTTATCATTTTTTCACTTGGTATTGGCTGCATTTGTTTCTGTAGGTACACTTTTCTTCATAAGTAAGAGACATTCTTCGATGAATTTTGCACAGCATACAAACCATACTTACAGGTGTATGAAACTCTAGAATATCCCACATCTGTTAAAAACTGCAGTAAAAATTGAGATACTTAACTATAAAATTCGAGTTTTTTCTAAACACGATGTTTAAAACGTAGCAGCCCATTCATTTCCCCATTGATTAAATAAATTCTAGAGTTTCATACACCTGCAAGTATGGTTTCTAAGCGGTGCAAAATCCATCGAAGAACCTCTCTTACTTATGAAGAAAGGTGTACCTATAGCAACAAATGCAGCCATCAGTAAGTGAAAAAATCATGAAATTTCACATATAAAAAATATTTTTTCGTGTTTTTGAACTTCCACTGCTATGAGTGTGAATCCTGAATCTTTCGTGGTCATGCTGACAAAGTTTTTTGAATTTATTTGTAAAAGTATAGACAGCGAAAATTAAAATGTCCTGTGGTACCCTTCTCGAAGTCGGCTCGTTTGACGTCCTACCCCCCTTAAGCGAAATAAATTTCTCTACACAAAAAATTTACACTAAGAAGCCACCCTATACAAGTATATTCACAAGACTTATGCAAAAACGAAAACTACGATTACTTTTCTAACCACTAGTCTACACAGTAAAATACAGACGTACAGTTCACTTCTTTGCAGAAGCATGTGAACAAAAACAGAGACTAAATTAATTTACAGCTTATAACACAAGTGCTGCTGCGCGTCCTCTCAGCTTGGTAGCTGCAACTACACTCGTAGCGCTACACTTTGTGCGAAAAAGGACTGATTGAAGTGTATAGGAATTTTTTTCAATTTAGCAGTAAGCTGTAGGAGCCACTCCTGTGATTCCATAGCAGATCGAATACAAACTTGTCTAACAATTCACATCATCAAAGACAGACAATTACAATGTTTCAAGCCGGCCGCGATGGTCTCGTGGTTAAGGCGCTCAGTTCGGTACCGCGTGATTACTACGGTCGCAGGTTCGAATCCTGCCTCACGCATGGATGTGTGTGATGTCCTTAGGTTATTTAGGTTTAATTAGTTCTAAGTTCTAGGGGACTGATGACCATACATGTTAAGTCCCATAGTGCTCAGAGCCATTTGAACCATCTGTTTAGCACCTGTGGCCACAGTAAAAGAAACCTATAACAACGATACAATAAAAATACTAAAATACCCGAAGAAATTAAATACGTAGGAAGTAATACAAAAACGAAATTCCAACTTGTTAAGTAGTACAAGTCAGTAATTTGCTGCGTGCCCACCTAAAGCAGCAATTGTAAAATAAACCTTTTGAACCAGTTTATAAATCACGCTGCAGTTTCTCAATAGGGTGATAATTTATAAATATTGGATTTTGTTCTTCATATTCCATACAAGGTGTTGCTAACTTATTTACCATCACTAGTGTTTATTTTAAAACTGATGACGGTAAAGAAGTTATCGACATCTGGTATGCATTATCGAGAATAAAATGCAATAAATAAATTAACATTCTATTGAGCAATTGCAGCGTGATTGGTATTGGTTCAAATTATAAACTGTTACGTTCAAATGGTTCAGATGGCTCTGAGCACTATGGGACTTAACTGCTGTGATCATCAGTCCCCTATAACTTAGAACTACTTAAACCTAACTAACCTAAGGACATCACACACATCCATGCCCGAGGCAGGATTCGAACCTGCGACCGTAGCGGTCACGCGGTTCCAGACTGTAGAACTGTTACGTGAGTACAATCACTCTTCTATAGATATATGGAAGATCAGATTCTTAGAAACGTTTTTATATAGTGTGATAACTTTTTAAAGTGATCACCTCAGATTGGATGAGGGGCAGGGACGTAAAACCAGTTTAAATTTCGAGCAGTGCTTGCAACATACATTCGTGTGCAGATTACGTACTACAGTGGTGTATTTATTCCGTGCCACAGACTGTAAGCTTATACCGTTGAGTGCTGGCAACAACGAGAAAAGGCACATAATCTATCGGCTTGTACCAACACGACCCGACCACAACTAAGTGTGAGGTGATCGCTTTAAAATGTTATCGTATTGTGAATCATTCAGAAAAAGCAGAAAACAGCTTTGCACAAGAAGTGTACAGAGCTCACCCTGTAATAACAGAAGTATATTATTAGTACAGACTACATTATTATATAAATAATGACTAACCTTCTGTTTTTTCGACTCCACTGTAAGTTTGGCAGTTTCATCTAACTTCTCAAAATCTGCAAAATTCTCAGCATGTAATGATTTAAGATGACTCTTCAGATCGGTGGTCGTGCGCCGTTTTACGCGAACATACTTCGTCACAGATTTTGCATTCGTCACTCAAATCATTAATATCAACGAAATAGTTCCAGATAAGACTTCTTTTTGTTTTATTATTGCGCTCTTGCATAATAATCCAATAAACGCTACAATCTCTAAGCGCACGTGTCGGCTTGCTACAAGCCCCACCCAATGAACTCCTGACTGCGAGCAGCCGGCGCGTTGAACCAATCAACGAGCGCAACGTCGATTTCGCCATTGTTGAAAGTTCCGATAAACTTATGACGTATAAATGCGGAACCGGATGCTGAAGCGAATGTGAAAACATGTGCGGAACTTCTGCTGTTGCGGAAACGGAAGCAGAGGAGTGTCGCATCACTAATACCGAACGCCGCATCTTCTTCCATCACGTCAAGTCCACTCCCTGATGGAGGCCTTCAGTGTACCCTTTCCACCTATCCTCTCTCTCCTCTGCATTTAACCGAGGAATTCCGATTGTACGCTTAATACTACCGACCTTACTTTTAATCTCACCAAAGGTTGTTTTGACTTTTCTGAATGCGGAGGCAGTCCTTCTCGCTTTCAATTTTTTCCCGTTTCTTCACATTTTTTATGCAGTCTTTTTGCTTTAGCTTCGCTGCACTTTTTATTTTTTTCGTTCCTAAGTGAGTTGCATTTCTGAATTCTTGAATTTCCCTCCACGTCTTTGTTACTCTTTTGTCAGTGAGATGAATTATTTCTTCTGATATCCTGGGTTTCTTCGCAGTTATCTTATTTGCACCTATGTTCTTCTTCCCAACTTCTGTGACTGGCTTTTATAAATGTGCCAATTCATTTTCAAATAATATGCCCACTGAGCCTTTCGTTACAGCAGTATCTATACCCTTAGAGCACCTCATACGTATGTCTTCATCCCTTAGTACTTTCTTATCCTATTTCTTCCTGACTAGTCTCAGCCTACTCTTCATTACTACTAAATTGTGATCTGAGTCTATATTTGTTCTTGGGTATGCCATACAATCCCGTATCTGCTTATGGTATCTCTGTGTGACAATGATGTAATCTAAATGAAATCTTCCTCCACCACTCGGCCTTTTCCAAGTATACTTTCTCCTCTCGGGGTCAGGGATTTTCTCTGCCTCGTGATGACTGGGTGTTGTGTGATGTCCTTCGGTTAGTTAGGTTTAAGTAGTTGTAAGTTCTAAGGGACTGATGGCCATAGATGTTAAGTCCCCTAGTGCTCAGAGCCATGTGAACCTTCTCCTCTTGCGAGTCTTGAACAGAGTATTACCTGTTATTAGCTGAAATTTATTGCAGAACTCAATCTTTCTCCTCTCTCATTCCTAGTACCAAGCCTACATTCTCCCGTAACCCTTTCTTCTACTCCTTCACCGACAACCGAATGCAATCCCACATGACATTTCAGTTTTTATCTCCCTTCAGGTACTGAATTCCCTGTTCAAAACCATTATATGCTTTCTCCATCTCTTCATCATCGGCTGGCGACATCAGCATGTATATCTGAATTATCGTTGTCTGCGTTGGTTTGCTGTCGATTCTGATGAGAACAACCCTGTACTGAACTGTTCACCAGTAACTCACTATCCGGCCTACCTTCCTATTCGTAACGAATCCTGTTGCCATTACACTATTTTCTGCTGCTGTTGATATTACCTTATACTAGTCTGCACAGAAACCCTTGTCTGCTTTCCATTTCGCTTCACTGACACCTACAATATCTAGATTGAGGCTTTGCATTTTCTTTTTCAGATTTTCTAGCTTCCCTACCACATCCAAGCTTCTGACATCCCACACCCCGACTAGTAGAACGTTATCCTTTAGTTGGTTATTCAATCTTTTTCTCACAGTCACCTCCCCCTTGGCAGTCCCCTCCAAAAGATCCGAATGGGGGACTATTCTCGAAATTTTTGGCAATGGAGAGATCATCCTGATACCTTTCCAACTACTCGCCCTATGCCCATGGGAGCACTTATCTTTCTCTAATGCAGTGTTTTCCATTGCCTTCTGCATCCTCAAGCAGATGATCACTGTTGAATCTTCTGCCTTTAAAAAACAATCTCCCAACCGAAGGGCAAGAGAGTGCCTTTGTCCACTCCATTCTCATTGACAAGGCCGTTGGCATATCAAGGGTGACTTATTCTGCTGCGACTCTTCGACCGCCGTTGCTGATGGTTTAACTATTTTTTTTTAAATCATTCAAGTTCTCTGTAGCACATGATGAAGTTAGGGACTTCAGTGGTTACCTTTTCATCCACATACTGATTCCCCTCTGGCTATGGATGTAACCAGGCGTACACAGTAAATGTCTGGTGAGGCAACTAATGTGACGTCACATATTTCCCATGAGCCTTGGTGCACGTCAATATCCAGAATCCGCTGCCGGAAAAACTAGCGGCCCACCGCAAGTGCGCAGCAGGAAATCGCCGCTGCAAACCCTCGAACCCAGCGTATGCGTGGAGGCAACCTGTTAGTATTCGGCCTTGCTGGCTGGTTTCGACCCCTATCAGTGTGATCCCGTTGAATTCTTTTCTCTGCGACCGACGATGCTTTTGTGAGGAAAAGCGCATGTGCGCACTTTACTACGCTGAAAACCTATATGTCTGTTGAGTGACTCGTTTGCTTCTCTGATGATGGAATCCCAGTGGGAGGACAAGATGATCTTGGTCCTTCATATGTTCAAACTGTATCTAAGATAACGGCCAGAACCAGCAGGATTTTCCGTTTGACATAGCCTATTCAACGCACCTGTCGTTAAGAGTGCACCACGTGTGGCTAATGTATGGTTTCCCGCACTGACACGGGATTTTGTATACTCCTAGTAGTCTTAGATCTGGCTGCGGTAACATTAGAGCCCCGCCTTTTGATTCCTGTACTTCCGTAGCGAATCAATAAATAAACTGGCGAGTCACTTCAACTTCCCATAGTCGCATCCGAAGATGCTGCTACCTCGTAGAAAGGAAGCGAGGGAGGCTGGATTCAACGTGCTGTCGACAATGGTGTCATTAGAGACGGGGCATATACTCTGATGGTAGCAATGATAGCAATGACGGGGAAGTGGGGAGGGAAATCGGGCGTGCCCTTTCAAAGGAACCATCCCGGCATTTGCCTGGAGCGATTTAGGGAACTCACGGAAAACCTAAATTTGGATGGGCAGACGCGGTTTTGAACCGAATCTATCGTGAAAATATTGTGCAGATTCCACGTTACCCGGATCGCACCCCCGAACCCTACAGGTAATTATTCCGTCGGGAAAACTCCAGATGGAACGAAGACCGAATGAAGTTTAGCTCAGGCTTTCATTCTTTGCCGCGCACAAAATATCTCATTCACTGCACACAATAGTGAAGTTAAATACTGGTTTTTGTATCGCTACTCTTCTTTCTTGATAATGGAGGACAGACTAAACAAGAATCGACACATTTTTATGTTGATGTAAGAAAAATGCTGAACAGTATAAAATGGCGCACTCCCTCAATTATTCTCATAAAGAATAGGAACAAGGTATACGGAAATTCAAGTGTGTGAGAACGAAGAGGGAGAAATAAGAATGTGAGACCAACAACGAACAACACGTTTTAAACACGGTGCTGTCTTTCTCCTGTACTGTTCAGTCAGTAATTGAAGTAATGACGGAAATAAAAGAAAGGTTCGGCAGCAGGATTAAAATTTATGCTGAACGAAGATAAATGAAATTCTTGCATGACACTACTTACTATACTGAGTGGAGGTGTAAGAGAGTTACAGGACCTGTAAAAAGTCTAACGAGTACAGGATATGCACCGAGTGTACGCCGAAGAAAGATGGAGGTAATGAGAATCAGCAGAAATGAGAACAGCGAGTAACTAAACACCAGAACTGGGAATCACGAAATAGACCAGGTTCAGCAACTGGTGCAGCAAACTGAAATCCAATGGCACGTAGTAATGTTCTGAAATTGCTCTTTGGTTTCTCGCACAGATCGAAGTTGATGACACGTGGCCCGGCAATTCTATGGAGCGACAGCGCGCATTTTACATTACATGGTGTTGTGAATACACAGAACTGCCGAATTTGAGGTCTTGTTGTGCTCGAACAGCCCTTGCACTCGCCGTATGTGGCTGCACGGTGTGGGTTCACAAGCACTTTTATTCTCAGTTCGTTCTTCTTTGAAGAGAATATACCCAGAGAGCCTGTCAGGTGTACCGTGACAACAGCATATCATCGAGCTCACGTGCTTTGGAAGAGCGCAACTGTTTGGAAACTACAGAGAGTTGCCGCCAGTGAGAAATGCACATCAATTAACACGGAGCTAACATTATTCAAGTCTCGGCGTATTTGCTGGATTCTTTCACGGAGAAGTGCTTGGCTGGCCGTTTGGTAGATTCTCCTGGCTTTCACTGTCTGCACATGGGGGCTAATTCTGGCAAATCTGGGAATAACATCATTATCACGGCACCGGGATAAACAGGCCAAATCGCTTGGTAGTTTACCTCTTCTTCTGCGAAGGTTCTCCAGTCTTCTGATGGTGGTATAAACCTCTTGCCCATACAAGTTTTATGTAAGGCTGGAGGGTTTCGTGGCCGTTGCACTGAATCTTCTGGGTTATTAGGCCGCGTCATGTTTCTTCTAAAATGGTCGACGGTTCGACCCCTCTGCTGGGATCTTCTCGAGCATACGTGTAGAATAGTGCCTTTCTATCCAATGACGATGGGCCGCCAATGGTATCCACAGGAGATGAGCTACCAACGCCCCTTCTTCTGCATCAGAACGGGAATATTAGTCTATGACTATGGCCCACCACGAACGCGTGAAAACTCCCCCTTTATAAGAGGAAGCGACACTCGTCTCTGACAGTGTTCTAGCAGTAGTGGACACTAGAAGATCCAGAGGAAGCTCCCAGCAGAGGGGTATAAACGTCGATCATTTTAGAAGAAACATGAAGCGGCCTAACAACCCGGAAGATTTTAACTTCAGTGACAACGGCCACGAAAGCCTGCAGACTTACTAATGCTGTAGGTATTCCCGCAAGGAAAGGGGCCATAACAACATAATTTCTGACAGACGGCTGAACCCACTCCTTGGGATATCCCAGCGAACAGTGCTACACGATATGCTATGCGATATGCATCGTGTTAGACTTTGCTAAAGCAAACTGAAGGCCACCTAACACACCGTCCATTTTTAAAAATTTTTCTTCTATGTATTAAACTCGTCTGTAACTTGGATGCATCAGCTGTAAGGCTGATTGTGCGATAATTCTCCCAATAATCACCTTCTGTTAGTGACTGTGTGTTTCCAGATTGTATACACTAATCTAAATAATCGTTTGTTTGTCGCTACCCCACGCTGTTAGAATCTCCGGGGGAGGTGAGGGGGAGGGGGCGTTACGGATCGCTCTGTCTCGTACTCGACGAGTCGTATCTGACGCAAACAGTGTGGTCTTGTTGTTAAAATCTAACTAATCTACCGTTTCCAAATTAAATCTAAAGATACAACTGTAACAGTATCAATGAATTGAGCAACGTTGTTGAAAGAGACATTAATAGATGAGATTTTTCGATGAAACATAGGTTGCGATACTGGAGATGATTTACGAACGAGGTAATTAATCTCGTAAATTACATTTCATGAACAGATAGATACAGAAGTTAATGCTCAAATGTTATTTTCAGAGGCAGCTAAGAAGCTCTGTATGGCCGAAGGGTGCAAGTAATACGTTTTTTTTTTTTTTTCCAGAAAAAAGTTCCTCGAACGGATGATGACGTCACATTTAGGTTGTACTTGTTTGTCGGACTTTCGACGAAGTATTATTTGCCGTGAAATCAAGTAGCTGTGGGTTTCTCGGAATGAGTATGTGAGGCATGGCTGATCAGTTGCAGCTAATTACAATTCCATGTACGGCGGAGACTTGCTGGCACTGGAAGCGCCTGTGTGAGGTCACTCGCGGTCTGCGCCAGCTGCTCCCAGCTCTGGGAAGCCATTGAAGGTGCCGACTTTCTCTACGTGAGACCAGATTTCATGAAGTCGTTCTCAGTGTTTTTCGAGGTATCGTTGCTAACTAGGAAGGGGAGGTGAAGGAGACCGATATGGGAAGTGGGCTGGGTTTTAAATGTGGCGTTACTTTGTGTTAGACGTATTTCCACACTGACATGTAACCCGTAAGGGAATGCACAAATGCCCGGTCAGATCCTCATAAGATTTCAAAGTGGTACAGAGACTGGCACTTGTTTTAAATTTTCAGAAACGCAAATCTGTTCTCTTCACAAAACGTAGAAGAGTAGCAGCGTATGACTACAACGTGAATGAGTCACAGTTTGAAGCAATAATTTCGTAAAAATATACGATTATAACAATTTCCGGAGATATAAAATAGAACGGTCATAAAGGCTGAATCGTAAGGGAGATGGCGCACTTCGGGTCATTGTTAGGATACTGGGAAAATGCAGTCAGCCTACAAGGGACACCGTTTATGAAACACTCAACAAACAAATGGTTCAAATGGCTCTGAGCATTATGGGACTTAACATCAGAGGTCATCAGTCCCCTAGACGTAGAACTACTTAAACCTAACTAACCTAAGGACATCACACACATCCATGCCTGACGGAGGATTCGAACCTGCGACCGTAGCACCAGCGCGGTTCAGGCCTGCAGGTCCTAGATGTGTGGGTGTGGGCTCATACCAAATAGATTAACGGGGGATACTGAATGTATACGAAGAAGGGCAGCTCAAATGTTCACTGGTTTGTTTGACTCAAGAGAGAAAGTCACGTAGATGCTGAAAAATCTGAATTAGAGATACCGATTTTCCCACAAAAACCTACTTATAAAGTTTCAAGAATCTGTATTTAAGTGAAGAATCGAGAAACGTATCACAGATGTATCGCTCAAGTCGGGACGGTATTTAAACAATCACTCTTCTCAAGCTCCGTATAGAGTGGAAGTAAATTCTAAATATGTGGCGCAACAGGACGTGCACCTGCCATGCACTTCAGTTGTTTGAAGAGAACGGGGGTAGATGTCCTAAGCCTGCCCTGAAATATACCTTCACACATTGAATGTGACTCATTAAAATCGCAGTCTGAATTCGATATCTGTGTTCCCGAGATGGCAAAGCTTACGCAGAGTGCCATATAAGGGAGGTTATTTGGAAATACAGTAATAGAATTTAGTATTGAACTAGAACACCAACTGGAGGCCTCATAAAAGAAGGCCTCAAACCGTATTAAAATAAGGCCTTATACTCTCGATTTGTGCGGGACAAATGTTTTTGTCAACAGCTGTCTAGACTTTAATAAACTGAAAACACATATTTGAGTTTCAAGCTCTGTTCCCGTGCTTCCAGAAAAATGTTAATGAATTAAAGAAGATCCAAGTTTTTACGAGCACACTATTATTGTTTTGTATGCATTTCAAGAAAAAAAATTACTGAAGAAGCATGTTTGGGTACTAAAGCGAAACTGTAATTGTGTACTTTCAAAAGGGCAGGCACTCTTTAATTCGTTATGCAAATACAGAACTTATGTGGTGTACGCAATAATTTGCGATACCGGCGTCTCCATTGCCACACAGCTCGAAGAACTGTATTAGCAATGCTTTATCCACCTTGTCGAAAATTTCTTGAGGGAGATGAATGCAGATATTGCAAACATGTGCAGCACAGCCGTCGAGTAATGTTGGTTGGTTGACTTGAGGAGGGGACCAGACAGCGAGGTCATCGGTCCTATCGGATTAGGGAAGGATGGGGAATTAAGTCGACTGTGCTCTTTCAAAGGAAGCATCCCGGCATTGGCCCGAAGCGATTTAGGGAAATCACGGAAAACCTAAATGAGGATGCCGGCCGTGGGTTTGAAACGTCGTCCTGTCGCATGCGAGTTCAGGGTGAATGAAGTATGAAACAAAAATTAAACATTCAAACATAGAGGTAATGTACACGCGGTAGAATTTTTGAAGAAAAGATAAGTGTAGGGCTACGAATTCGCGGACCAAATATACGAAACGTCCAGTATAATGCTGAATAAATCTGATATACAGAGTATCGAATCGTTTAGAATCTGTTGAAAAATAGGCCGGCCGGAGTGGCCGAGCGGTTGTAGACGCTACAGTCTGGAACCGCGAGACCGCTACGGTCGCAGGTTCGAATCCTGCCTCGGGCATGGATATGTGTGTTGTCCTTAGGCTAGTTAGGTTTAAGTAGTTCTAAGTTCTAGGGAACGGAGGACCTCAGAAGGTAAGACCCATAGTGTTCAGAGCCATTTGAACCATTTGTTGAAAACAGCCTTGGGAGTGATGCCTCTGAGCACTATGGGTCATCCGGGAGGACGACGCTTCAGACCCGTCCAACAATACTGATTTAGGTTTTCCGTGATCTCCCTAAATCGCTGAGACTGATGACCCTGTATTTTGGTCCCTAACTAAACAACCTAAATCGCTTCGGCAGATGCCGGGATGGTTCCTTTGAAAGGGCACAGCCCGTTTTCTTCCCCATCCTTCCCTAACTCGATGGAACTGGTGACATCGCTGTTTGGACCCCTCCAAATGGTTCAAATGGCTCTGAGCATTATGAAACTTAACTTCTGAGGTCATCAGTCCCCTAGAACTTAGAACTACTTAAACCTAACTAATCTAAGGACATCACACACATCCATGCCCGAGACAGGATTCGAACCTGCGACCGTAGCGGTCGCGTGGTTGCAGACTGCAGTGCCTAGAAGCGCTCGGCCACCCGGGCCGGCTGCGAGTGATGGAATCTCTTTGTAAGTCACTGGATTTTACAGATAGTTAACTTACAGACAGATACCGACCTTCACATTTTCTGACACAACATAAAACTAGAAAAAATTCACAACACTATCTACGGCAAGTCCAAATGCGAACTGTCACGGAAAAAAACACAATTTTAAATTTCAGCGCTCTCGCTGATTCTAACCATGTGAATAACGCCAAATGCTTGCAGCTCTCTGCGATCTAACTTTTATGTTGAAGTTTATATGTCGTAAGCACCCGTATCAGATACACTAGACAAGTCCCAGAATTGCATAACTTGAGTGTGTTGTCCAGGTCGAGAGAGGGGAGACAAGTGCTTATGTGTTACAACCAACATGAGACCTGCTCCAGACCCATGTTGACTATCTGAAACTGTTGTACAGACTGATGCTTGTGTTACAACCCTACATCGTCGAACCACTACCGGCGCCTAACAGCAAGTCGTATCACTAACACTACTAACAACACGAATCCTGCAACGAACAGAGTGAATACTATTCCTAGTACGTTGGTTACCTGTACGGTAAACAGGTTTTAATCTACGCTACCGCGCGGGATAAGCCGAGCACTCTAAGGCGCTGCAGTCCTGGATTGTGCGGCTGGTCCTGGCGGAGGATCGATTCCTCCCTCGGGCATGGGTGTGTGTGTTTGTTCTTAGGATAATTTAGGTTACGTAATGTGTACGCTTAGGAACTGATGACCTTAGCTGTTAAGTCCCATAAGATTTCACACACAACTGCATATTTGAATGTACGCTGGCTCAAGTAGCGAAATTATAACGAAACTGTACTTAGGATAACTGTGAGATCGATTTAAAAATGTTTGACAGGTGAAGGAGGAATTAAGAATTAGCGGGATAGGTAGTTCATTTTTCATACCAAACAACTTGTATTATTAACGATGGCATTTTTTCTGCAAACTCTCTTAAACACACTCTTATGACTTTCTTTGAGCGAGTCATCATAATGAGAGGCGAACCCTCCTACGCCGAGATTAACAGCGAATGATATCTTTTCCTTAAAGCACATAACGTCCGATAGGTATATTTAGTCCTTTAAATTGACTATGCTATTTCAATAAATATTCTTCAAGGGTGGGAACTCGCCTCGCCAAATCCCTCCTCTCCTCTGCATGAAACGCTTTTAGCAGTCCTGTCTGCCATACTGCTTCGGGGTTGGCTCAGCGTCGGCGGAAGAGTTCCTAAAGTTATCTCTTCATACATTTTTTCACGAAAAGTTCTACAGTCTCAGTAACCTGCTTGTTTTCTGCGAGAGTCAAAGCCTTCCTTGAAGTCATATTGTAAGTAGGCTGTTTAGGTTTTTTTATTGGTAACGCCACATAGTGCTCTGTATAAAAAAATCACTGGCTGTGCTGTGTGCAGTCAGTGGCTGGTTGGCATTATTGTAATACTCGCCATTGTAGTGTTGGGCAGCTGGATGGGAACAGCGCGTAGCGTTGCGCAGTTGGAGGTGAGCCGCCAGCAGTGGTGGGTGTGGGGAGAGAGATGGCGGAGTTTTGAAACTTTGTAAGACTGGATGTCATGAACTGCTATATACATTATGACTTTTGAACACTATTGAGGTAAATACATTGTTTGTTCTGTATCAAAATCTTTCATTTGCTAACTATGCCTATCAGTAGTTAATGCCTTCAGTAGTTAGAATCTTTTATTTAGCTGGCAGTAGTGGCGCTCGCTGTACTGCAGTAGCTCGAGTAACGAAGATTTTTGTGAGGTGATTTGTGAAACGTATAGGTTAATATTAGTCAGGGCCACTCTTTTGTAGGGATTTTTGAAAGTCAGATTGCGTTGCGCTAAAAATATTGTGTGTCAGTTTAAGCACATTCGTATATAATTGTTCAAATAGGACGTTTCAATATTCACGACTGATTTATGTATTCTGCATTTTTGAGCAAAAGAAGGAGTATCGCGGAAGGTAATGACGAAAGAAGTACGGAAGCAACTGATGAAACAATTCGAACTACCGACTGTTTGACAGGCGCTAACTTCCGATTAGGCAGTGGTTGTGGACGCTCTGTCCAGACAATTCGAGTGTTCCAAATACATATTAGGAAATGTTTGATGTATTGAGGTCTGTGCGCTGTGTGCTCTCTACTGTGCTATACGGGACGTCTCAGTAGTAGCATTTCGATGGAACTCAACAGAAGCAGCTCTACATCTACATCAATCTGCAAATCAGTGTGAAGTGCATGGCAGAGGATACTTCGTTCCATCGTAGCAGTTGTTAGGGTTTCTTCCCATTCCATTCACGTGTAGAGGGCGGGAAGATTGATTGCTTAACTGGCTTTCTGTGTGCTATAATTAATTTGATATTGTCCTCATGATCCGTATGTGAGCGATGAACAGGGGGTTGTAGTATATTTCTAGAATCACCATTTAAAGCCTATTGTTGAAACTTTGTATGTAGTTCTTGGTATAGTTTGTGGCTGTCTTCATTGATATGCTACCGAACGAGGTGGCGCAATAGTTTGCACATTGGACTCGCATTCGGGAGGACGGCGCTTCAAACCCCGTCCGACAATATTGATTTAGGTTTTCCGTGATTTCCCGAAATCGCTGAGGCTCATTACCCTGTATTTTGGTCCCTAACTAAACAACCTAAATCGCTTCAGGCAGATGCCGGGATGGTTCCTTTGAAAGGGCACAGCCCGCTTTCTTCCTCACCCTTCCCTAACCCGATGGAACTGGTGACCTCGCTGTTTGGACACATCAAAATGGTTCAAATGGTTCTGAGCACTATGCGACTTAACTTCTGAGGTCATCAATCCCCTAGAACTTAGAACTACTGAAACCTAACTAACCTAAGGACATCACACACATCCATGCCCGAGGCAGGATTCGAACCTGCGACCGTAGCGGTCGCTCGGTTCCAGAATGGAGCGCCTAGAACCGCACGGCCACTCCCTCCGGCTGGACCCCTGCCCCATATCAACCAACCAACCAGTCAATGGAATGCCATTTCAGTTTCTTCTGCATCTCTGCGAACTATTCCTCGGATGAAACAAACACGTGACCGTTTGTGCTGCACTTCTCTGTGTATGTTGAACATCTCTTAGTCCTGTATGGTGCAGGTCTCACGCACTTGAGTAGTATTCCAAGATGGGTCGCACGAGTGATTTGTGGGCAGTCTCCTTGTAGACTGATTGCATTTCCCAAGTATTCTACCGATAAACAGAAATTTGCTACCTGCTTTACCCACTACAGTAGATGATCGTCACCACTTCACGTCCCCACTAAGTGTTACACACAGTGTCTGTAACAGTTGGTAGATTCCAACTGCGGCTCGTTGATATTAAAATCATGGGGTACATTATTTTTCAACATTGCGAAGTGCGCTGTTTTACATTTCTGAACATTTAAAGCAAGTTGCCAACCTTTGCACCGTTTTAGAATCTTACCGAGATCTGAGTAAACATTTAAGGAGCTTCTTTCCGACAATACTGTAGATAACCGCGTCATCTGCAAAAAAAGTCGGAGTTTGTTATCAATATTATCCGCAAGGTCATTGATATACAACATGAACAGCAAGGGTTCCAACACACATCCCTGGGGCACATCCGAAGTTACTTCTACATCTGACGACGACGACGATCCATCCAAAACCATATGCTGCGTGCTCCCTACAAAAATGAAAACAAAGTCCTGTCCAGTCACAAATTTCGCCTCGTCTTACCAGAAGATTATGGTGAAGTGCACTGCGAAATATCATATCGACTTGAAGATCCGGCAGCAAATGGGGAAATATTAAAATGGTCCATTGTGAATATGAAATGCATAGGTCATGGACACTCAGGCCGTCCACACACGAACGACTGAAAAGGAACGCAGCAGGTAGGTGATCTTAATTGACCGGCTTGCAGCGCTGTGACGCACACTGCACAGTTCTTGAGGCATAGCGCCGTATACCGATCCTGCCTTGGAGGCGGTTAAGTGGGAGATGTGTCTCAGAGCTGGATAGTGACAGATGGCGACGCGAGACTGGACGCCCACGTAGTTTATGTATCAGCCGACAGAGGACAGTATGGGATAGGGGGACTGTGATTTTAGTTGCGATTGTGCCCACTAGGGTGCACTAAAGTAATAGAATGTTTTTCATAAACTGTTCTAGTATTTCTATAAAGTGTTATTGTGTCTTTTTGTGTATGTAAAATGTTATAAATGTGTTTTAGCAGTATGAATGATGCGTGAGTGTGGTTTAAGGTTAATATGAAGATAACTGTTTAACGAGTTCTGTAGTAGGATTTAGTGTGGGAACATTTCGGAGAAGTATGGATATGGACAAAGAAGATTTCTGTAGAATAGATTTGTAAAGTAAGTTTATGGTAAAGGGAACGTTAATTCACGTGTAAATAACAATTGTAAATAACTTATGCATAAACAAAGCTTCAACATGTTAGATAATTACGTCGGTAAAAAGTGCAGTAGTTGGGTTCACTATTTTGCGATTGGTTACTGATGCGGGAGGAGAATGTTGTTTTGCTATTGGCTGTTGAGTAAACTGACCAATGGTAGAGCAATATTCTTCGCGCGCCTTTCTCTGCTGGTAGAGAAGACTTAAAGTATTCTAGAGAGGAGTCGGAACCTAGCCATGAAACAGTTCGGACGTGTGTAGTAGTAGTTCCGATGGAAATTATAAGTTGCCGGATCCAGCAGTGTTTCATACATCAAAAGTGTTCAAATTTCGGAATTTTTAAGTAAATTTTTGTGACGAGAAAAGACATAAATTTCGCGTGGCGTATTGGGCAGGTCGGTGGCTAAAAACTGTGACTGCATTACGTACCGACAGACTTAATATTTGGCGAGCATTCTCAACCAAAAACAATACGTATTCTTGTGGCTGTTACGTTTTCGGGCAATGCAACACTATAAGCTTGCTAACGTGAGTGAAAGGGATAGTGAGTGACTACGTTAAGACTAGCACAGGTTTGGCAGTGATACTTGTTCACCTAAGTTTCAGAATATATTAATTGAGGACAAAATTTCCAACCTTTCATTTCGTATGAAAACTTTCTCCCAAAACGTAGATTAGTGACTTTAATTGCAGCCTGGTTCACGTCGAAATACAGTAGGTTTCGCTCGGCTTCCCTTCTGATAATCTCCTGAGATAATGTTTACAGGTAGGTGCAGGTTCGTCGTAAAGGGAAAGAAAGAACCGCGCCGCCGCATGAAATTAGAAACTGCAGTTGCCGTGTGCGAACGTGTGGGAGAAGTATTGTTTGTTTCACCCGTGTATTTTACTCTTGGCTTGCCGGTACAGACTGAAGCTCAGAGGAAGATGAGAAAACAAAAAGAAAAAGTACTGGATTCATCCGTACATCCAGAGAAACATAAATTGCAGGCTGCAAGAACCAATGAACTTTAACACACAGTTCCGAAGTTAATAGCTTCTTATAGGAAGAATAAACAGTGTTACAATGACTTGGAACAGCTGATTTCATCCTGGCCGGCCGCTGTGGCCGAGCGGTTCTAGGCGCTTCAGTCCGGAACCGCGCTGCTGATACAGTCGCAGGTTCGAATCCTGCCACGGGCATGGATGTGTGTGATGTGCTTAGGTTAGTTAGGTTCTAAGTCTAGGGGACTGATCATCTCAAATGTTAAGTCCCATAATGCTTAGAGCCATCTGAACCATTGATTTCTTTTGAAACCCCCGATCTCGTGAGATTTATACAAACGGAAATGTGATGCTGGTTTGTGCAGCTTAAATCATTTTCCTTGCGCGTACCGCTATTGGAGATTCGTGGCTTCTTTATCGTTTTCATTCCGTTCTCACTTTCCATTTGCATACGAAAATGTAATTTTACAGAACGACACATGCGCTGTTTGTCACACAAAAGAACACTCTCGGTGTGATGTACTTTTTTTTCGTACATTTCCTTCCACTTTAAACGATAGTACTTGTCATACAAACATCTTTTCACACTTTAAACTAGGCTTTCTCTGTCAAATGCCTCATACAGTACTTTGGAATTTTGTATAAGATGTGATGTTCTTTCCCCTACCTGTACAAAGCTAATGTTCACAATTTGCTAGTTCATTTACGAATTAAACGAGTAAGAGCTATAGTCGAGGACACGACGCAGCTCAGATCTCTTGCCAATGCGAAAATCGAATCGCTGGCTTCTTGGTAACGCTTTGCAAGCGATTTTGTGGTGTGTTGCCCCGGCTGTGGAGCCCTATTTAACCAGGCAGGATGTCATTCACAGGTTTCCAGCTCGCGTCGGAAGTCGTTCGATGTAATATTCATGTACAGACAAACAAATAATAGGCAGTGAAAGGCCCTGAAGAGGACCTTAGTAAGTCGTTCGAAATGTCGGTAGTTTAACTGTTTTAATGTAGAATTATTTTATCCAAAACAAATCTCAAGAATACTTTATAATCCAAGATCGCTGAAAACCCATTTTATTCGATAACCGGTGTCGACAGAACTATGCTGTCATCATCGGATATTATACGTTAAAACTTTTACACGATATTGTCCATCAGTGTTGCAAGTCACTTGATACTGCATATGCACTTTCCACTACAGTGAAAATCAGTACATATCGACATGCCAAATATATAAGTATTATGTAAAAAGATAAACATAAATATATTGCTCCGATTACAACTGTTTATGTTTGTGTTTGGCGAACAATCAGTAGAAACTCACAGTCTGCGGGCACTCTCTTGCTGAAATCTGAGCCCAGGATGTCTTGCCGTGAAGGGCAACAAAAGGGGGCGCAGAATATCGTCGATGTACAGAGTTGCTGTAAGAATGCCGAGGATAGCAACCAAAGGGCTTCTGCTACGAAACGGAGTGGCACCCCAGACCATCACTTTTGGTTGTCGGGCCGTTTGGCGGTCAACACTCAGGTTCGTGTTTAGGAAATTTGCGGTAAGATCCTATGGGGCCAAACTGCTGAAGTTATCAGTCCCTAAGCTCACACACTACTTAATGCAACTTAAACTGACTACAGCTAAGGACAACACACACACACCCATGCCCGACGGAGGACTCGAACCTCCGACAGAGGGAGTCGCGCGAACCGTCACAAGGCGCCTAAGACTGCGCGGCTACCTCGCGCGACCAGGTTGGTGTCCCACCGGTGTCCAGGATGTCTCCAGACACATCTTCGCTGATCATCGGGGCTCTTCACTGAAGACAATTCTACTCAGTGAGACTCCAGGTCGAACACGTGTCTCGAGACCCTCCTCTCCGTCCGTACAGCGGTGTGGTACCAACCTCAGTGTCACTCGCCAAGTGACCCGACTACCAGCAGCTGTGATCTGGGGCTTTGTGCCTCAGATCAATCAGTCGAGAGAGTCGTTCGGGAGCAGTCTTTCGGTAAACACCTATGTTAAACGGGCGTGTGTCACGCAGATTACGAGACATTATGGCGAGCACTTCTTCACAAGAAGCCTACTGAACGATTGACTGTGTTAACTCGCAAGGAGTCGTGGCTCAGTGACTGTTTAGGACTTTGAAAATATCGGGTCGAACTAAATATCTTCTGGCTGCTTCCGGGTGTGAACTTGTAACAAAGACAGGCAGTAACATTGCAGAGTTGATGTCGGGATATTAAATACGGACTTGACATCCAAAATCGTGTTTTAAAGAGAATAAACCGACTTAAAGGAAATTTTAGACCTTTTTTCAAACGCTCAGTATTTTATCTCTCAGCTACTGTCAGCGGACTGGTAGGTATTTAGCCTAGTTTTCTCCTGCTCTGCATTTACCACAGCCGAGTGAAGGGTAGACAATCTGAAACATCTCCATGTAGGTGGACTTATACTTTAAAGGACAGTGAGGGACCAACCCGCCCTCACAGCAGTCCTTATCCTTCCGTGCTCATCTTTATACACGGTATATATTTCATGAAGAAGTGCAATGAAGAAAGAACTCTCTGACTCGTTTAAAATAATATAGGATTGAAACAAGATTTGCACTGATTCAATGGCGGTTGGCTTTCTGGGTCGTCGTGAATATTTTCGTATTATAGTTATTGATGCCGTCCAAGATGTATTCCGAGAAGTCCTACCTCTGGTTGCATACAGCTAGCTGTTTTAGTAGAGCGCCACTGAACCGCTCAGTCACTGCTCAGACTGCTGCAAAACAGCGGTAGTTCTAGGTGCACTTGGAATTTAACAAATCTTCTAAAAATCATTTTCTCCAAAATAAAGCTACGGGAGGCAAACTCAACGACATGAACTGTTGTAATCAGTCCACTGAAAATTTCAGGATGGGTTGCAGATGAGGTATATGTGTGGGAAATACACACTCTTTAATGGCAACAGCTCACTCTCACAGTCTATATAATTGTGAGATGAAATGAATTTTTGTTCCAAAATTTCATATTTGCAGAACATGCACTATGCCCTCACAAACAACCAAACACCCCTAAAGTGTCCGTTTACTACAGTCCAAACAACTGTCATTGAATCCTATAAACAATTCGTTCATTTGATACAGTACATCTGCACGACACAGCCCACACACCATCTCTACTTTCCCGATAAATGACGTTCTCTTTGTGCCTGCACTTGCGTTTACATTGTTTTTTTCTTCATATGCTAACTAGTTTTTAATCAGAGTTCAAGTAGGCACTCTGAATGTTGGAACGCGACTTAGCTGTTCCGGATCTCTTCTCCTCTTCTCAATCTTCATCAGACAATTAATTCTGCCCCTTCTTCTGTATTGCAATCGGCTGCTCCCTTTTCTTTATACGACTAAAGAGTACTGGAATAAGTTATACATATGTAGTGTCTCAGCTCACACCTCGTCACTCGTACTAACATGATGCCTTTTCTATCCGCACAACATTATTCATTACGTCTTCAGTGTTACCATAACAGCTCCACTGCAACTTGTTCTTGGTACATTATTCTCTCCAACATTCTTCTCCACACATCAGAAACTAAACCTTGACCCAAACCACTTCTACTTCCCCATTAAACAAACTGCTCCTCCATTATCGTACTGTCACGATCTCACACTATCTATCCACTCTCAATTATCTTCTCTTTTATTTGCAGAACATAGATAATAATTACAAATCAATCAGCATAGTACTTCACTGGATAAGCCATAAAATATAATATATTAATATTACACAAAAGAGATTCATTCACAATAAAATTTGATATGCTTTATATAGTAACGCTGTACCACACTTGGTGGTGGTGGTGGTTGTTAGTGTTTAATGTCCCGTCGACAACGAGGTCACTAGAGATGAAGCGCAAGCGCGGGTTAGGGAAGGATTGGGAAGGAAATCGGCCATGCCCTTTCAAAGGAACCATCCCGGCATTTGCCTGAAACGATTTAGGGAAATCACGGAAAACCTGAATCAGGATGGCTGTAGACGGGATTGAACCGTCGTCCTCCCGAATGCGAGTCCAGTGTGCTAAGCACTGCGCCACCTCGCTCGGTGTACCACTCTTAATGGGTGCTTGAAAATAAGAGTAAAATGTTAAACAAAGTTTTGACTGAAGTTGGGGTAGAGCAGGGATCAAAAGTGCACCACAAACACAAAATTAATTCTTGGTAATTCAGAAGTAACTGTACACACTTCGTGGGTGTAATGTAGGAATCAAAATAAGCATAAAATGTTAAATAAAGTGTTGCCTTAAAATGCTGCATTTCAGCGTGATTCATAAGAGTGGGGGTTACAAGTGCGACACGAACAACACAGACTTAATTACATGAAACTACATGGCTCCAGAAGCCTTTATAGGTCCCAACAATCGATTATGTATATGAGAAGACTGAAGCGACGAATGAAAAATCGCCGTTCGAGCTGGGCTGACGTGTGAATGCAAATCTCGATTGAGAAGGGAGACTGTGAAGTGGGGTGGTTATGTTTGTAGTAGTGCACACCCCTGAGATGCACAATTGAAGTCCCCGTTACTGGAATCTGAGTAAAGCTCCCTATGGAATCACGCGAATTTACTTTTAAAAGCAAATGAAACATATTGCACGACATATAGTGTCTTATCAAGTCTGAATTGAACAGGGGTAGGGCCCACCTTTAAAAGTTAATAGTAATGCGTGAAAGAGAGAGGTCAACCACCAAACGACAGCACGGTTTAGTTAGTGAGGTATCTAACTATTAATAGAAAATGCTCGCTTATAAACGATGCTATTTATTTCCCTTAACGATCATTCAGGTGGGAAAACCTTCAACAATATAGCAATGAACGCAAAGATAGGAAACAATTATGTTTAATTACAATCTCGGTACCAATTTAAGGATTGATTAATGAATATTTCCAATGGTCAAACGAAAAGCATATCAGAAAAAGGCTAACGAAAACTGAACTCGGAAGAACAAACATGGTCCACAATGCAAATTGTATCCTGCAAATCAGACAACTAAGAGCGTTCATCAGTTACCGGAACTACTAGCTCTACGAGGCTGACAACTACCGCGCCTCCTTAGCTATAGCACAGAAAAGCATTGCTGGACGAATCTCACCAAATAAACTTCCAGTACTTTGCTTGTGAGCGCCAGTTAATAGCGTACTTGCGGCATCTTCGCGTATGCGGCCTTTGAGGTGGTGCAAGACCGTCATTCGTGGTGGCAGAAAGCAGAGCGAGTCAAAACAGAAATTCTAAATTCTCTCTCAAGTTTTGGAAAAGCTTCAAGTCTCCACGAATGACGGTAATGATTCTGAGCACCGTCTAATCCCTAGCCAAGTTTTGCCGAGACCGCGACCACTGCCCCAATGAAATTTCAAGATTTCGACAAGTGCCATCAAGAGTGAGACTCTGTTTACTTTATGCACAGGGAAACTGGCAGAAGCTAACCACCTTTCTAACCATGTTCCAGTGCAGACATTGACACTCTGTCTTGCGGTTCCCAAGGAAAACTTCCACCTGCTACTTTCTGAAAGTAAAGGAGACATTCCTCCACGTAGATATCGTGCCTTTCATTGAGCACTTCATAGCCGCCCAGCGCTTCACCTTCCTTTGCATTAACATGGCTAGCCTCGACTCCGGGGAACCAGTAAGGATGGAGGCACCATCGTCCCTTGAAGTTCCCTTAAAGCTACACTTTTATGGCTAGGGCAAAGGTCGGATGCTTCCGTCCCTACGCCGTCTCTCTCTGCTACGCTGTTGTGCCGAACAAACGGAAAAATGCAGCTTCTCACAAACCTAAGAGAACAGCAAGTTCCAGTACCTGCTTTGACTGTAAGTAACTGAGCCGTGTATAGACTCGTGCTACAGCTTGTGTTTAGATTGCATTGGTTTTCCTTTTTCTTCCCCTGGGATGTTTGTTTGATATGTTGTCTGTCATTAAGTGGCTGCTTGTTTGTCTTTTCCCTCGGCTATCGATATCTGCGTTCTTGCTTCCGGGAAACTGCTATGGAGGAACTCATATGTTTGACCGGTGGTTAACTTCGTGTGGTGGCTTTGGAGTAGGGGCGTGTCTGGTGGACACGCAAGGGCAATGTGGCTTGCCAGATCGGACCAGGCGTGGTCGGTTGTACCGAGTCGCCACGTGATGTATGTCGGTTGTGTGTAACGAGCGGGTGAAGTTGACGGAAGAACTCCCCGCGTGTTGACTGTGTGCAGAATCGCTCCACGAGTAGTTGCTGTTCATTTCACCTTGTTGGGACGTTAACAAGATTCTTTAAGTCCTCCGTTTCAACACAGGAGTTTAAAAAGGAGACACCTAACGTGAAGGAGCGGTCACTATCCGTCAACGTTGCAGAGAAGACGTGAACTCCGGTGACAGAGCGTGTTGTTGCGTGACCGTGGCGTGTTGGGTACGCTGGCGACGCGTACGCGGTCGGATGTGTGGATCCTTGCCATCGGAGGTCGTGTACTGCCTGTTCGAGCATAACTTCAAGTTGAGTTCGTGGAAAGTCTAATCATTAAATAGTAATTTTGTGTAACCAGCGCCTCTTCTGTCTTGTGGCCTCCGACGAACGGGGTTTCCTGTCCCTGGAACCGGTGTAATTGAAGACAGTGATCTTTCCTCTTCCTCTCGATACTGTCCGATGGGAGGTGTAGTTTTGGCAGTTTGTTTCGCTATTCTGTCGTGTGTTATGAGTAAATTCACGCTTCTTGTTGGTTGATCATGTGGTCGCTCATTCAGGACTGTGTGGTGTAATGTTTCCTTGCATCATGTTAGCTCTAATTCTGTCAGCAAGTTAAGCCATCTTACTACAAATTTACGTTCTAATGATATTCCAGGACACTTTTGTTCAAAAACGTTTTTTAAATTCCTCCATTTCTTTATTGCCATTAATCGTGTGGTTGCTGAGATCTTTGATTTTTTTTTTTAAAGAGCGGTGTTGGTAGCTTCAATACCTCATTGTACTTTATTAACAAAGTTCTGTATTTACTTTAGTAAACAGGCTACTAATGTCCTTTACATTTTTAAACTGTTGTATTGTTATAAATTACTTGATTGCCGTTAGCGGCGTGTTTAAAAGGCTGTTTATCGCCGTACTGCTAGTTTCTGTAAGATATTAATAAAACATTTGTGTATGAAAATCTCAACTCGCCCGTAAACTTGTAAGTAGGCTGTTTAGGTTTTTATGTTGGTAACGCCACGTAGCGCTCTGTATGTGAAAATCACTGACTGTGCTGTGTGCAGTCTGAGGCTGGTCGGTATTGTTGCAATAGTCGCTGTTGTAGTGTTGGCCAGTTGGCTGTTAACAGTGCGTAGCGTTGCACAGTTGGAGGTGAGCCGCCAGCAGTGGTTGATGGGGGAAGTGAGATGGCGGATTTTTGAGAGCGGATGATCTGGACAGAGACAGTAAATTTGTAAGAATGGATGTCATGAACTGCTATATATATTATGACCTGTAAACACTATTAAGGTAAATACATCCTTTGTTCTCCATTAAAATCTTTCATTTGCTAACTATGCCTATCAGTAGTTAGTGCCTTCAGTAGTTTGAATCTTTTATTTAGCTGGCAGTAATGGCGCCCGCTGTGTTGCAGTAGTTCGAGTAACGAAGATTTTAGTGAGGTAAGTGATTTGTGAAAGGTATAGGTTAATGTTAGTCAGGGCCATTCTTTTGTAGGGTTTTTTGAAAGTCAGATTGCGTTGCGCTAAAAAATATTGTGTGTCAGTTTAGTGTTGATCAGAATAGGTAAAGAGCGAAATGTCTGAATACGTTCAGTATTGCTCAGCTGTTTGAAAATCAAATAATGTAAGATATTTATCAGCACAGTAATTCAATAATTTTTCAAAGGGGATGTTTCATATGTCGACCCTTAGCCGAGGATACCTCACTGGAATCTTCTGATTTTTCTTGTAGTTTGAGTAATTAGTGTAGCTTTTGTTTATTGCTAGCGCGCAATTGTAGAGAGAATCTCCTTTGTAGTTGCAGTCTTTCATTGTTGTACAGTAAAACAGTTGTGGCATGCATGTAGATTTGCACCAAGTATTTTGCAGCTGCGCTTACGATTAACTAGATATTATTTTCAGTGCTATGTTATGTGTTCTCTTATTTTTGCACTTCAAATTGTGGTTTTCTGTGTTATCGTGTTAAATATTGTGACAATTATGGCGTGTGAAAAGCGTAATACTAGGCTCCAAAAGAAACTGAGAAATGACAGTGAATACGAAAGCAGTGTGTTAGCGCCACCGAGTAATGAATTAACTAATGTTCAACATAGTAATTTGGTAACTGTGCATAGGGAAATGGAGCCGGCGGCAAACAATGGTGTAGACAGTGAAACAATTAGTGAACAGGGAAGCATTATCGATCGATCGGTCGGCAACAGCTTGCCTCAGGAATGCGAAATGACAGGACACAATCTTGCAAATACTGTAGATTCAGGTTAATGCAACAAATGGGACAAAGGCTACAAAATTTAGACACAACCCTTGAACAAAATCAGAAACAAACGGAACAAAATCTTCAAAAGTTAGACCCAATGGAAAAACGCCAGAGACAAACACAGCAACAGTTAGACGCAACGGAACAAA
Organism: Schistocerca gregaria; assembly: GCF_023897955.1. Taxonomy (NCBI): domain Eukaryota; kingdom Metazoa; phylum Arthropoda; class Insecta; order Orthoptera; family Acrididae; genus Schistocerca; species Schistocerca gregaria. The sequence continues at coordinate 88,144,216 of NC_064925.1, read as the reverse complement.
AGCTTCAAAAGTTAGACTCAGTGGAACATATGCTTGAACAAACTCATGAAGATTTAACTACTGAGTTACATGAAATCGAAACGAAATGTCAAAAAGTTTATAATGATGTAAAAACAGACATTTGTGAGCATTTCCAACCTATTTTTTCGCGGCATGGAAACACATTACGAAGCAGCCATAAGAAAACTGCAAACTGTTGTTCATCAAAATCATGAGACCTTGCAAGCTAAAACTGACTCAATTGCATCTACCGATTCGGTTACGCAACTTGCAAAAACTCAGGAAAACTTAAAGGACACAGTAGACACGATTTCAACACAAATGGATACTCTGAAACGTGGTTCAGAAAAACATACTGAGGAAATAAGTACACTATCAGAGAAAGTAGCCGAACTTTCGGATCAGTTCACTAACTTATCTGCAAACGTAGATGATGATCGGAATGACACAAGACCTGTGGCCATCACTGACACAGAAGAGTATGAACAAATTAAGAAATTCAAACAAAATCACAATCAAATTAATACCCATACACAAAAGATAAATCTGGGAAGTACAAGATCAGTTGGCACAAGTAATACAAAAATTACATATTTCCGAGAACACTCGCCCTCCAACACGGGAAGAGAGACTTAGAAATACGGAAAAGCCACAAAGTAACAAAACAGGGCATTTCGGAAATTACGAAAAGAATTGGCAAGGTGCACCGAATTTTGAGATGGAACCGTTGACACGACGTAACAATGACCGATATGCTACTCGCCGACACGATGATTTTGACTATAAGCTGTTCATTACTATACGTAAACTCAAAACATTTCAGAATTCCTGCAGCGACATTCATCCACAAGCGTGGCTCCATCGATTCTCTCATTGCTTTCCTCCCAACTGGTCATTAGAACACAGATTAGAATTTATTTGTGGCTACTTAGAGAATGGACCAGCTGAAAGAATGCGATCGGTCATTCACGATTGTCACAGTGAAGGAGAATTTTATCATGCCTTCCTCTCAGCATATTGGTCTCAAGCTACACAAGACCGAGTAAAACATAGCATCATCATGATGAAACATTTCGAACAATCTGAATTTTCTAGTCTTTTGAAATATTTTGAAGACGTGTTGCACAGGAATCAGTACCTGTCAAACCCATACAGCCACTCAGAACTCACATTTGCCTAATCAAACTACCTGGACATTTACGACATATTATTTTGGCAGGACGTTGCAAAGACGACATTGACGCTTTTCAGGGACTGTTACAAGAATTGGAAATTGACACTGACATTCACGGAACGCGAAAACAGGAACACAACAATTACAGGTCACATCCGTCACAATTCCGCCATGAAAGAAATAATAACTGGACACGACAAAGCTATTCTCACAACACAATTCGTGACCAAAACAGACACCACTCGTATGACAACCGTTGGCAGAGTAGTAATAATTACAGGGAGAGATCACCTCTCCGCGGTACTGACTATCACAGAGACAATCAGAGAAACAGACAATATGGGAACCAAAATAATTATTATCAAGGGAGACAGAATAACTTTAGACGCAACGGTCCAGCGCGCAGTTACGATTCAGGGAGAAATTCTCCACCATTTGACCGAGAAGAAAGAAACTATGGAAACCGACATAACGACAGACGACATGAGCGTAACGACAGACCTGAATTGCATCAGAACTGGCGGGATTCAAACAGGGCAGGGTCCTCTCGACAAGGTGAATTTGTAGAAGTTACGTCTCCAAATCCCAATAACGGCGCGCGCCAACAAAGAAACAGACACTGATTCGCACCACAGGCAGCCACGTGCGCCGGCTCGCTCAGAGAAATAACATAGGCACTAACCTTGAGAACAATTCCAGCATTCCTTACCGACGTTTACAACATAATTGCTTTAATTTGAAACTCAGCGCACTAGAAAGGGTAAAAGTTTGCACCACATTTCACATGTAAAACCGTTTATTGAAAGATAATCTGCAATGTTTGAAGTTAAATATCCAGTCAAGAACCAAGAGAACTTATTTTAACAGAAATTACGAATGCATTGTTATAGTGAACAGACGACACAGTGTTATTTGTACATTCTTGCTTGCTAGTTGCACGATCACGTAACGACTATAAGGATCACATACTTAGAACATATACCAGCACTGCTAATGAGATTTTCATGCAATATTTTGGTTTACTTGAAAAGACATTCTTTATTTGAAGTACTTTCTGTATGATTAAAGATGACTTAGCATTTGGTTTCTTTGACAGCTACACGATTATATCATGACGCTACTAATGTGTGACACAATTTACATTGTTGTTTTTGTGCTGTATCCGCTTTATATCTACACAGATTTTTTCTGAATTCACCTGGAAAGTAAAACATGTTTTAGTGGTAACTTTGTGGTATAGCTACAATAAGACAGCCTTTTTTGTAGCACAACAATACGTTACAGTGTAGTACTTTCTTGATCACAGTACTGTACGTAATAACTACGATATCTATACGCATAGCATTTCGCTTTTGTTTATTACGAGGTAAGTGCATTGACTTCCACAGAACTTTGCTTACGGACGACGATAATTACGACACTTGGCACATTTTTTACCATTAAGTAATGACAGAGATTATGTTACAACAAGAGTCACAACTTAGCGCTACAGGACACGCATTTGAGTGATTAATTTTGTACTTAAATCATTTATTTTTCAAAATTTTTGACATACAAAGAAAGTTTTACATGATACATTTCATTGCATTGCTGTAATCTGTAACACCTGAGGGTATAATTACATTAACCCTCTGTGGGAACACGCCTACTTTGTGTACCATGTGTTTCAAGCACAAAGAAAAAATGGTTCAAATGGCTCTGAGCACTATGGGACTTAACATCTTAGGTCATCAGTCCCCTAGAACTTAGAACTACTTAAACCTAACTAGCCTAAGGACATCACACACATCCATGCCCGAGGCAGGATTCGAACCTGCGACCGTAGCAGTCCCGCGGTTCCGGACTGCAGCAAGCACAAGGAGCCCTAGCTAATATGGTATTTGCTTATACAACTTTACACATCGGTACCATATTTCTCTGACACATAACTTACACAGCTATCTGATCATTTAACTGGGAGAGACAAACATTAATTTTACTAAATCAGTGACAGATGTTTACGTAATTACACAGTTGGATAACTTCACAATTATGAAATTGTATTTTGTCTGTACTTTGTAAACAGTTCATATTTTTTCGGAACCATTGTGATACTATGAGAGCTTTGAATGATGTATTTGGTAAGGGATCATGATTTTTGAAGTACGTTTGAGGTAGATGACTTTATTGAAGGTCTTGAAATTATTGAAAGAAGCTGTGACGATTCTGAGATGTGATTGATATGTTATGATGTTGTTATTACGATGACAATGTGTATTATGCTGTTGACGTATCTTTATGATCAATAAGCTGGTGCTATATGAGGAATTTGATTATGCTACTTATTTACTATGATGAAATATTGAAGAAGTGTCGACGAATATTTATATGTTTAACAAGGTAAGGAATAATGGTTAGGGACTCTGACTTGTAAAAAGGATGTTGGAAACCAAGAATCGTACTTTAAGAGTTATTAAATGTGTAAATGCGTGAATGTACCACAATGCTGACGAAAATTTTTTGGACACTGTTATATTTATAGAATTTTGTTTCTACACATTTGTAACGCTAATTCGCGACCTGTGAAATTTTTATGAGACTGTCACTGTAGCGGAAACTGCTGACGTAAATATTTCCTTAAGAAAGGTAAGTGACCTTGACGTAATGAGTTTTGGGCGCCCAGCTGAGAGATTGTCGTCTGACAAAAGAAAGCCATTAGGTGGAGAGAAAAAAAGAGGCCATTATCCTCGCTAGTGACATTTCTTTGTAGAAAGCATCGCAAATACGACACGCTCAAACTTGAAAAAATATGATTATACTGTGGAGCTCTTAATTTATGATATTTCCTAAAATTCCTAATGAAATGATGAGAAACATTTTACATCTGTTGTCTTTCTAGTTGAGGGATTGCTCATTTCATTTAATATCTGGTTTCCAGCTGTGTTGCATCATTGGTTTTATAAAATAAAATTAAATGCATTTGCTAATGTGAACACTTTCTGTCAACAGATCTATTAAATAATTTTATGATCCACATTCATCGAAAAAGGAGCACTTGGAAAGGAAATAACAATAAGAAGGGATTAAAAACAGTTACTGCATACATAATTTTCTTTTCAACTACTTGGTAATTTTTTTGGTACAATAACTTCTTGTGGTGCACCACTTTAATTACATAGACATTAAGATGTGAATATACATTTCCCGTATCTGCGTTCTTGTCTTTAGTGTACTTTTTTTTTCAGCTTGTGGGTTTGTCATGTTTAGGAATAAGTTATTACATTTACTGCTGCTAGCTTTGCCAATTTGCATTTTTTCATTGCTGTTTGGGTTATGTTTTTGTGCTGCTGCATTGCCTCGTCCCTTAGTTTAGCATCTGAGCTCAGTAGATTTAAGTTAGCTTAAGAGGGGGTAGACTATATAAGAGAATGAGTTGCGTCGAATTCGAAGAAATGCATTGAGAAGTTATACGAAAAAAGTACAGAAAGCAGGTATAAGTAGGATTTTCTTGGAAATAAATGATGAGGTAAAATAACGGAAAATAAATAATGATGTAAGAAATATGTGAACATATAAACAGAGAAAGCATGCTTGGATTGGATTTATTTGGTGGAAACAAATGTTGAAATAAGATGAAAGATCCATGGAATGAAGTTTTGGGTTGGACTGCAGTACCAAATGTTACAATGAAAACAAACCCTTCCCTTTCCTCTTGTGGTATTATGCTATGTTTTGTGTACTCTTGTATATTTGTGTTTTTCCTGTCTTTATGTGTTTAGCTGATAAAATTTATGTTGTGGAATTTTTCTAATAATATGTTATTTTCTTTGTAAAGATGTTTAGACATTATTTATTCTGTTCTGTTTTAATGCTCATGTGTGAAGTTGATGTTTCTAAAGTCATTCTGATCTTTTATGTATTTACTTATAATTCCTGTAACATTGATGTATCTGTTTATTTATATTCTTTTGTAAAGCCCCTATTACTACAAATGTTACCTATTCTGTTATGTTCTTTAATGATGTATTTTGTACATTTGTAATTGCATTCTTATGTTGTAAATTTATAATTGTATAGACACCAGTTCTTCAAATTAAGTATCATTTCACTGCACATGTATCTGTTGGTCATAGTATATCCACAATATGTGAAAAAAGAGGACTGTTAGTGCTCCCACATTTGTTGATAATTCAGCAAGGGACTGGTTAACAGCATTGCTGGTTCTAAGGACAATTCCAAAAACTTCGTGAGTGCACAGGTGGTGGTTTATGGACTTGCTACATTCTCCACAAGACTCTTCGATGGTGATTGTGCACCTGCACAGTCGCAACAGATGGCTGCTGGCCGTCTCTACAAGGACTGCAGTGGATCTACTCTGTGATGACCTACCTACCAATATTCTTCAAAACTTCGACTGACTCTGCTGTGGGTTTGCTCTGTTGTGGCCCATTACCTATCTGCATGTCGAGAGTCAGCACCGTCTTTCCGTTGGAAGGACAACACTACTTCTTCAAGACTGCATGGAAATCCGCTACTTCTGTGTGCATTTTCTTTTACTGCTCAGACTTTGAGAAAAAGACTGCTATTTTACTGTGATGAACGATCAGGACTGTCTTTATGGACTGTGAGAAAATTTTGTTTTGACCAAGATTGTATCAATAAGTGTGTGCATTTGATTTCTTTGTTATTGTAATTGTAATTGTAAAAAAAAATTTAACAAATATGTATTGGCCAGTGCCCAAAACAATTGGTAAAATTTTTTGTGGGGAGCGTGGGGGCTATGTAAGTAGGTTGTTTAGGTTTTTTTATTGGTAATGCCACGTAGCGCTCTGTATGAAAATCACTGACTGTGCGGTGTGCAGTCTGAGGCTGGATTGAATTGTTGTTGGCTATTGCAGTGTTGGGCAGTTGGCTGTTAACAGCGCGTAGCGTTGCGCAGTTTGAGGTGAGCCGCCAGAAGTGGTGGATGTGGGGAGTGAGATGGCGGGTTTTTGAGAGCGGATGGTCTGGACAGAGACAGTAAATTTGTAAGAATGGATGTCATGAACTGCTATATATATTATGACCTGTAAACACTATTAAGGTAAATACATTGTTTGTTCTCTATCAAAACCTTGCATTTGCTAACTGTGCCTATCAGTAGTTAGTGCCTTCAGTAGTTTGAATCTTTTATTTAGCTGGCAGTAGTGGCGCTCGCTGTATTGCAGTAGTTCGATTAAGGAAGATTTTTGTGAGGTGATTTGTGAAACGTATAGGTTAAAGTTAGTCAGGGCTATCCTTTTGTAGGGATTTTTGAAAGTCAGATTGCGTTGCGCTAAAAATATTGTGTGTCAGTTTGAGCACAGTCATGTATAATTGTTCTAAGGGGACCCGTTTCTCAACTTGTGGTTTGGCTTGTAGTAACCGTAACCACTGTGTGTGTCAGTCATATGTGGAGTTACATATGCCTTTTGCAAGTAGTAATACAAATTATGGAAGGAACAACTATTAGAGCATAAAAATATGAATAAAATGTGTAGAGTGCTGCTTCATCAGTAATTAAGCTTTTTGACAAGGCTGCTAAAGCAGGCAATACAGTAGCGCAAACCCACTGTGCAAGGGTTGCGTAATGGTTATCCTGACTGCCTATTCAGCAGGAGACCCGAATTTGAGTCCCAGCATTGGCACAAATTTTCATTCTTTGCTTCGGCCTGCGTATATACATGATACACGGTTGAGACTTGGAAAGGTCTCTGGAACCATATACGAGATTTCATTTGGTTAAAGCACTCATTTCTGGGTTTCAGGCAGGATCTTCCATTTCGTTCGATGCTGAGATGCTATTCGAACACATTTGGGGAGCCTCTGCAATACTGTTCGAGTTAAGGAAATATCAAGTGGGCTCAGGCATGAATAGGAATTTGGATTGAGGAGGGTTTCATGCTAGGGTAACCCTTGTAATTATGTAAAATCACTGTGACAGGGTGGAATAGTGGTTAGCGCATCTGCCTAGTTACCAGGAGACCTGGGTTCGAATCCCTGCCCGCTGTCTTGCTACAAATTGTCATTCGTTGCTTTAGTCTGCGTGTCCCCCGGAAACACATAGTTTCATTTCATTAAGGCACTCATCTGGGTTACAGGCAGAATCCCCTGTTTTGTTTGAAGATGAGGTGCTCATTCAATACAGATAGAGCCTCTGCAGTTCTGTTCTAGTTAATGGAATACGAGAGGGCTGAAATGTGAACTGGGATTTGGATTGAGGAATGAGGAATGCTAGGTTGTGCTGGAATCTGCATTGAGGAACGAGGTGTGCTAAGGTAGTTCGTAGAGTTGTGCAAAGTGACTGTGCCAGGATGGCGTAGTGATTGGCGTATCTTCCTACTGCTCAGGAGACCCAGATTCGAATCCCAGCTTTGGTACAAGTTTTCATTCGTCGCTTCAGTTTGCATATATACAAAATTAATTCCTCCCAGAAAGCAACTACATGAATAGACCCAAAATTCAAAATAATTACTTACTGTCCAATTACCCCATGACATGTTCAAAATGCACTACCGGCCATTAAAATTACTGCACCACGAAGATGACGTGTTACAGACGCGAAATTTAGCAGACAGGAAGAAGATGCTGTGATATGCAAACGATTAGCTTTTCAGAGCGTTCACACAAGGTTGGCGACGGTGGCGACACCTACGACGTGCTGACACGAGGAAAGTTTCCAACCGATTTCTCATACAAAAACAGCAGTTGACCGGCGTTGCCTGGTGACACGTTTTTGTGATGCCTCGTGTAAGGAGGAGAAATACGTCCCATCACGTTTCCGACTTTGATAAAGGTTGGATTGTAGCCTATCAAGACTGCAGTTTATCGCATCGCGACATTGCTGCCCGCGTTGCTCGAGATCCAATGATTGTTAGCAGAATATGGACTCAGTGGCTTCAGGAGGGTAATATGGAACGCCGTGCTTGATACCAACGGCCTCGTATCACTAGCAGTGAAGATGACAGGCATCTTATCCGCATGGCTGTAACGGATACTGCAGCTACGTCTCCATCCCTGAGTGAACAGATGGGGACGTTTCACAGACAACAACCATCTGCACGAAGAGTTCGACGACGTTTGTAGCAGCGTGGAGTATCAGCTCGGAGACCATGGCTGCCGTTATCTTTGACGCTGTATCACAGACAGGACCGCCTGCGGTGGTGTACTCAACGACAAACCTGGGTGCACGAATGACAAAAGGAATTTTTTTCGGGTGAATCTAGGTTCTGTTTACAGCATCATGATGGTCGCATCCGCATTGGAAGCGTGTATTCGTCATCGCCACACTGGCGTATCACCCGGCGTGATGGTATGGGGTGCCATTGGTTACACATCTCGGTCACCTCTTGTTGGCATTGACAGCACTTTGAACAGTGGACGTTACATTTCACATGTGTTACGACCCGTGGCTCTACCCTTTATTCGATCCCTGCGAAACCCTACATTTCAGGAGGATAATGCACGACCGCATGTTGTAGGTCCTGTACGGGCCTTTCTGGATACAGAAAATGATCGACTGCTGCACCACCCAGCACAGTCTCCAGATCTCTCACCAATTGAAAAGGTCTGGTCAATGGTGGCCGAGCAACTGGCTCGTCACAATACGCCAGTCGCTACTCTTGATGAACTGTGGTATCGTGTGGAAGCTGCATGGGCAGCTGTACCTGTACACGCCATCCAAGCTCTGTTTGACTCAATGCCCAGGCGGATCACGGCCGTTATTGCGGCCAGAGGTGGTTGTTCTGTGTAGTGATTTCTCAGTATCTATGCACCCAAATTGCGTGAAAATGTAATCACAGCTCAGTTCTAGTACAATATATTTGTCCAATGAAAACCCGTTTATCATCTGCATTTCTTCTGGGTGTAGCAATTTTAATAGCCAGTAGTGTACTATCCACGTAGACAAAGGCAGTGACGTACTCGATGGCTCACCACTCTCGGAATGTCGCAAGTTCCTGGTATGTTCTGTATTTTTTGTTGTGTTATTATTAACTTGGTGAAATAGTCGCGTTTGGTGTCGTTAAGGCACTTATAAGACTGTGGTTTGACTATTCATGTGCGCTTGGCTTTTATTGTTTCGTTTTAGGAAGCGAGGATTGTTTGAGATGTGTGTGTTGGCTTCTGGTACTTAAGAGCGCCCGAGTTAACGGGGCTGTGGTTATCATGTGCTGCCGGGATTTTATACTGTATTTTATCTTGTGTTTATATTATCTGTCGTGTGTTACAGAACATAACTAAGGTGCGTAAGTGATGGGCAGTTGTGGGAGGCATGCCGGGGATCTCTCAGCGGTTTATTTCTGGGACCGCTTCTAGTGGGAAGGCTCCGAAGTGTTGAGAGCTCGCTCTGCTGTGATTGCGTTGGGTGTTGCCCGCGCTCTTTGGTTGTATCAAATTATTTTGTTAGTATATTTATTGGTTGTGTGTTGCGTTTCTTTCATTTTATGGTGCCAAGCACCATTATCTTAAAGTTTTTTATATAAATGATTTTAAATTGTAATGCCAAGTTAATTTATTATTGCATTTTGTCTTTTGGATAAACTGTAAAAGCACAATTGTAAAAGGTTCGCGATTTCTGGTGGCAAGCAGCCGTTATTGTTTTTTTAAAGCTCACTCTTTAACCAGTTGTTACGTTTTATAAGTTAAATGAATTTGTTGTTATTTAAATGAGTTTATTATTGGTAATTTAATAACTTGTGTACAGAGTCTACTGTTTGGATATTTTGGGTGGAACTCCTTGGACAGTTGTCCTATAAGAATGCACATTTTATGCACAGCTACACAGCCATTTTCAAATTCCCTTTTGTAGTTGTGCTACATTCTCAATTGCAACAACATTCACTAGCTCCTTGTAAAGACGGCTAATGAAGAAGTCCAGGGAGTTAAGATGTGGCGGGCCAAGCAACTGGTCCTGCGCGACCTATCCATTTATTGAGATGAGTAACAATGAGATAACCCATTTCCTCCTGCTTCAAATGTGCATGGGCACCGTCATGCTTAAACTATAAATTGGTTCGTGTAGAGGGTGGGACATCGTGAAGGAAGCCACCCAGTTCTTGTTCCAACTGTCAATACACTCCGCCGTCAGGTGCTGTGGAATAACAGACGGTCCGAGTAACTGATTGTCCACTATACCACACCAAATACTCGTTGCAAAACGATGTTGATATCTTCGAAATGTATTAATGCGAGAATTCTCTTACGCCAACATATGCATGGTTTGAGCATTCGCAATTCTCTCACTGGCAAAGAGACTCTCAGCTGTAGACAGTACTCGACGACTGAACAGTGGATGTGCAACATGGCGCTCCATCAACGACTGACAGAAATTTTCACCTCTACGATAGTCTACAGCTGTCAGTTGCATTACCTTCTGAAATGGATGGAATTATTGTCTCTGAAGCAGTCGCCATAACTTTAATTGAGGAACCGCTACAGTGGCACTTACACGGCCAAAACTTAAGGTCGAATCTTTATCTATCATTTCTTGGACGTTCTTGACATGGCCGATCGGTTCTAGGCGTTAGTCTGGAACCACGCGACCGCTACGGTCACAGGTTCGAATTCTGCCTCGGGCATGGATGTGTGTGATGTCCTTAGGTTAGTTAGGTTTAAATAGTTCTAAGTTCCTGCGTAATAAGGGCTGTATGGGGTTTGGCATAGCTGTGGTCTGTGGGTCTTGGTGGCACGTCGCAGCTTCTCCGGCTGCAAACCGTGACGGTCCCTGTTAATTGTGGAGACAGGCTCCAAAACGTCAATGAAAATGACACCACACTGATCTCAGAAGAAGAAGGCCATTATTTTCCAGCCTGCTGGTTTATTCTTCAGAGGGGAACCCGGATGACGTCACTCCATGGATTAGGTTTTGCTCTCAGGTTCGGACAAAAACAACCATGTTTCATCCAGGCTAATGACGCCGTCAAAGCCGCGGTGGTCTCCCGGTTCTAGGCGCTCAGTCCGGAACCGCGTGACTGCTACCGTCGCAGGTTCGAATACTGCCTCGGGCATGGATGTGTGTGATGTCCTTAGGTTCGTTAGGTTTAAGTAGTTTTAAGTTCTAGGGGCCTGATGACCATAGATGTTAAGTCCCATAGTGCTCAGAGCCATCTGAACCATTTTTTGAACGGTCTTTGGATACGGATCCTTCGTCGAGCGAACGGTTGTATATGATTGTTAAGTATGGAGCTAATGCGTAAACATTCTCCGAAAGCAACCTAACTGGTATATTGTCTCGACCAGAAGACTTAATTTTCCGAAAAAAAAACAAGGTTAACGAGGGAGATTTGAACACAGATCTCCTACTTCGTAGTTCAACACCGTGACCCCATAACCACAACACTGATTTTTGAAGTTCACTCCATGCGGCACATCTTGAGCTTGGACATTTTATTGCCACTCACTGTGCCATTTTACCACTACATCTCACGGGGATGCGATGGAGAGTTTCCGTTGTAGGAAGGCAAAACATATAGCTCCTGTGTGATATTTTCGATACTCGTGATTTTGTACCACCACAACAAGTAATTTTCAAGGCCATGTAACACCGTAGCGGTGTGATGACAGTTATACGAAGGTATCTAGGTCACGTAAATGAATATACATGGGAGGCGGCGGTGTCTTAAGCCGTCGTGTGCCTCGGTCAGCCGCCACATTTGAATACAATTATCCTTTGTGTGTGTGTGTGTGTGTGTGTGTGTGTGTGTGTGTGTGTGTGTGAGAGAGAGAGAGAGAGAGAGAGAGAGAGAGAGAGAGAGAGAGAGAGAGAGAGAGAGAGAGAGAACTGTTGTTCTCGCACGGCGCGCACGTGCTCCGGAGTAGGCAGCTGGACGGGAGACACGTGTTGATTCGGTGCTCCCGGCCGACACTTTGACGTCTGGCGCAAAGCTGATCTGCCTCCAGATCGACAACCGCGGCAGCTGGGGGCCGCGTGGCGCGCTTTGATGGCAGCGTGGGGTTTCAGTGTGGTGTGGGTTGTAGAGCGCTGCCTGCGGCTTGTCTGTCGTCTTGTCTGGCGATCACCTTCCCAGAAGACTCCTCCCGCGTGTCGGTGAGTCACTCAAGGAGTGTTGACTAGACGTGTGATGTCTTGCTGTTTCCATATCTCTGTTACACACGCTCTTTGAGGGAATGTAGCGTTGCAGAGTATTTGGTAACGGGGTTCCTGAGATACTCTGGACTCTGGGTCTCCATGACTTAATTACAGTATTCCGAAAATACACTACTGGTCATTACAATTGCTACATAACGAAGATCACGTGATACAGACGCGAAATTAAACCGACATAAAGAAGATGCTGTGATATGCAAATGATTAGTTTTTCAGAGCATTCCCACAAGGTTGGCGCCGGTGGCGACACCTACAACGTGCTGACATGAGGAATGTTTCCAACCCATTTCTCAAACACAAACAACTGTGCTCCAAACGTACATTCTCAGAAATTATTTCACCAAATTAAGGCCTATATTTGATACCAGTAGACTTCTCTTGGCCGGGTATGCCATGTTTACCAGTGCTGATAAGCTTTTTCATGTCCTCTTTGCTCCATTTGTCACGAGGTATTTTGCTGTGTAGGTAGCAGAATTCATTAACTTCATCTACTTCGTGATCCCCAATTTTTATTATACGTTTCTCGCTGTTTTCATTTCTGCTACTTATCATTAGTTTCTGTCTTCGATTTACTCTCAAAGATTATTCTGTGCTAATTAGACTGGTCGTTCCATTCAGTAGATCCTGCAGTACTTCTTCACTTTCACTAGAGATAGAAACGTCATCAGTGAATCTTGTCATTGATATCCTTTCACGTTGAAGTTTAATTTCACCCTTGAACCTTTCTTTTATTTCCATAATTGCTCCAAGTTATACAGTGAATAGCATGGGCGAAAGAGTACATCTCTTTCTTACACCCTTTCTAATTCGAGCACTTCGTTCTTGACTTTCGAGTTTTAGTTTTCCCCTCTTGTTTCTTGCACATCATCTACAGTTTACCCATAGATTCGTCAGAAATGTCGAACGCTTTTTCTAGGTCGACAGACCCTATCAGCGTGTCTTTATTTTTCTTCAGTCTTGTCTCCGTTATAAACCGCAACGAAGAACTGCCTCTCTGGTGCTTTTACTTCTGAAGCCAAACCGATCGTCATTTAACACGACTCAATTTCTTTTTCGTTCCTCGTACAGAGAAAGTTAGTCTGGCAAGAGAAAGCATTGCCTGCAGGGGAACAGTGACTGTTGAAATTTAGTTTATGAGGACTTGTTGCTGTCCTGATAAACTTCATTGTAAAATATAACGTTTTCTACTATTTTTACTAAAATATCTTTCATAAAAAAATAAAAATAATTTTGCGAATAAAAATTAGAAAATAAGTCAAACCAAAATTTTACGAAACAATGTCGATGTCAGTATTCGAATAAGTAAGAGTATAAAAAATCTCAAGTGTCACAAACGCACAGTGCCAAGTTGCGTTTTGATGAGCTCTGATACCCAGTACACAGAGCATGGTAAGATGAGAACAGGAATGATGAATGAGCAGAATGAGGAATGTTTTCAGTAAATGAAGAAGGAAACAATCATTGAGATAACTCTAAAGAACAAGTAATCAGGTGCAAGACTGACAGTTACAAACATGCAAGCATGAAGTAACACAGTATGATCGGCAACAGCATGGACGGCTTTACAAAAGTCTTTTATTTATGTTTATTAATTTAACCTTATCACACTAGGCTGTCTTACACAGATCATGATTTATATACGTAAAAGTTTTCATTATGGCTTTATAAAATAAAAAAAGATTGTATTATCATTGATAATAACTCCAACAATGGAAGTGTAAGGACGATATGAACGACTGGAATAACAATTCTTATTGAAACAAATATTAATAGCAATACTGACACTACCAATTTTAAGTAGCTTTTATTATGATTTGGAAATGACCATCATTGTCATGTTCCTTTAATTTTTGCTCTCAGACACACCACATTTGAGTTTTCTGATTGACATTTTCACACATGGTGCAAGTAATTAGCATATTTAAATGAAGATGGCTATTTGATGTGATTGAAACCACATATCTGAAAGCAGAAATATGATAAATTATTTTAACGACTTTCAGACTTTAATAATAAGAGTAAAAAAACCTTACGTTCTACGGATAAAATAAGACAAAATTTATCATGGTGAAAGGTGACAGTGATATGCAATTTAGCAGAGCATGCTCATTTCACTAAGGTGATGTTACGTTATCTGTTAGGTTGAGGAAAAGAATAAATTGTGGTACAACACATTTTAAATATATGTATTTTACAACCGACTGCTGAAGATCGGTTTAAAATATGCCGTTCCGCTCACTTGTTATGTGAATTTTGCGTATTACCTTCTGTGTATCTGAGGATTGATCTGTGTATCGAAACCGGTAGTCAATTGGCAACATAAAACATAGCGACTACAGGTTAAGTTACGTATTTCTTCCATGTGAATTTTGATCGAAGAGAGCATCAGAATTCGGGACGGTGCATAGCAGCCATATTCGATCTTCTGTAAGAAAATGAGACACCTAAAGTCGTCCTTTTGATCTTATTTATTGTGCAGCTACCAGATTCAGTGCTTCAATGCGCCAAATGCAGCCCGTACTTGATGCTGAAGGAGTTAACACGATTTAACACGATCCATATATACAGGGTGTTTCAAAAATGACCGGTATATTTGAAACGGCAATAAAAACTAAACGAGCAGCGATAGAAATACACCGTTTGCTGCAGTATGCTTGGGACAAGAGTACATTTTCAGGCGGACAAACTTTCGAAATTACAGTAGTTACAATTTTCAACAACAGATGGCGCTGCAAGTGATGTGAAAGATATAGAAGACAACGCAGTCTGTGGGTGCGCCATTCTGTTCGTCGTCTTTCTGCTGTAAGCGTGTGCTCTTCACAACGTGCAAGTGTGCTGTGGACAACATGGTTTATTCCTTAGAACAGAGGATTTTTCTGGTGTTGGAATTCCACCGCCTAGAACACAGTGTTGTTGCAAGAAGACAAAGTTTTCAATGGAGGTTTAATGTAACCAAAGGACCGAAAAGCGATACAATAAAGGATCTGTTTGAAAAATTTCAACGGACTGGGAACGTGACGGATGAACGTGCTGGAAAGGTAGGGCGACCACGTACTGCAACCACAGAGGGCAACGCGCAGCTAGTGCAGCAGGTGATCCAACAGCGGCCTCGGGTTTCCGATAGCCGTGTTGCAGCTGCCGTTCAAATGACGCCAACGTCCACGTATCGTCTCATGCGCCAGAGTTTACACCTCCATCCATACAAAATCCAAACGCGGCAACCCCTCAGCGCCGCTACCATTGCTGCACGAGAGACATTCGCTAACGATATAGTGCACAGGATTGATGAGGGCGATATGCATGTGGGCACATTTGGTTTACTGACGAAGCTTATTTTTACCTGGACGGCTTCGTCAATAAACAGAACTGGCGCATATGGGGAACCGAAAAGCCCCATGTTGCAGTCCCATCGTCCCTGCATCCTCAAAAAGTACTGGTCTGGGCCGCCATTTCTTCCAAAGGACTCATTGGCCCATTTTTCAGATCCGAAACGATTACTGCATCACGCTATCCGGACATTCTTCGTGAATTTGTGGCGGTACAAACTGCCTTAGACGACACTGCGAACACCTCGTGGTTTATGCAAGATGGTGCCCGGCCACATCGCACGGCTGACGTCTTTAATTTCCTGAATGACTATTTCGATGATCGTGTGATTGCTTTGGGCTATCCGAAACATACAGGAGGCGGCGTGGATTGGCCTCCCTATTCGCCAGACATGAACCCCTGTGACTTCTTTCTGTGGGGACACTTGAAAGACCAGGTGTACCGCCAGAATCCAGAAACAATTGAACAGCTGAAGCAGTACATCTCATCTGCATGTGAAGCCATTCCGCCAGACACGTTGTCAAAGGTTTCGGGTAATTTCATTCAGAGACTACGCCATATTATTGTTACGCATGGTGGATATGTGGAAAATATCGTACTATAGAGTTTCCCAGACCGCAGCGCCATCTGTTGTTGACAATTGTAACTACTGTAATTTCGAAAGTTTGTCTGCCTGAAAATGTACTGTTGTCCCAAGCATATTGCAACAAACGGTGTATTTCTATCTCTGCTCGTATAGTTTGTATTTCCGTTTCAAATATACCGGTCATTTTTGAAACACCCTGTATAAGGCATCAGTGGCCAACATAATTGGTTTAGGCAGCTTATCTGTAAACTTTGGTGTCACCGCTCCAACCATCAACTGCGAGGTGACGGTTGGAGTGTTGACTCCAAAGTTTACAAGTGGTCTGCGTAAACCATTTATGTTGGCCACTGATGCGGTGTATATACGGATAGTGTTAACCCCTTCCGCATCAACAAAGACCTGAAATGGCTCATTGAAGCTCCGAAACTGGTGGCTGCACGATACATCAGATCAAAAGGACGACTTCACGTGTCTCATTTTCTTACAGTAATGAACGGCCGTGGTCCCCAAGACCTCCAGTTAAAAGGCTGGACATACAAAAATAATCGACCTTTGTCACACCGGTCTGAGAGGTTCAACTGCTAAAGACATGAGTCATCCAGGTGGACTGAAGCTAGTTCCCGAGGAGAGGAACAAGTGAGGCGTCTCGAATATTCAGAAAGTTTGGCATAGGTGTACTTCCGTTAATAGCTGGATGGATTCGGGTGGCCGTGAAGGGGGACAGGAACAGAGTGGTCAGTGCTTCCATAAAAACACGTTTTGCATTAGACAGAGCAATCACTAAATTGTTACAAAGAAAGGTCACAAATGAGTCTACGCGTGAAGTACGCAGCATCAGAATTAGGCGTATTACGGAAAGTGACATGTCTGATACCACAGTCTGCTAAAAAGTTACAAACAGGGACCACATCTCCAAGTTTCCGGCACATTGCGACACGTGTTGGCTGAGGACATACCTGTAGCTGATGCCAACTAAACGTGAGCTACACAATAAACTTTTTGTTAGTCCACTTGATGCTAGAGAAGTAGAAGTATAAAGAGACGTGACTTTTAATGGTGTTTTAAAGTTACATTTTTTTACTGTAAGATAAACTACAGCTTTGGACGTGGTTAGACGAGATGAACAAAGCTCATATCATGCAATTATGTCATCTCTGACATTAGTACAGGTAAGTAGAATTACGGTTGTTATCTTTGTATAGTCAGTGTTGTGTAAGGTAATCGCCGATTTATTTCTTTGTTTTATTTATTTAACCTCTTCTCTTACATCGGATCAGTGTTTCACAGATACAGTATTTTTTACATCGTAATTTCCTAAAAAAATAATTTTAATATGGCAACTAGTATTTAGATGATTTGAGTGTCTGAAGTGGCAGTGTGAGTAAATAATGCTGACTATGAAGCAATAAAGTTAATATTGGCAGTACCTGTACTACTGCAGCTGCTGCCACTAATGATGGTAATCGTAATAATGATAACAGTAATGACAGTGGCATATATAAAAGAATTTCTACGTGTACGGGAAGGTGTGTTCTCTGATATAGTGAGTTCTGGGAAAACAGAAGTTAAGGATACTGCAACAGCTGAGAATAGTGGTAACAGAGGAATGTTCTGCTTGAAAAGAAGGATGTACAAGGGTAACGTGTGCATTCAGAGACAATAATAATTAATATTGGTTCTTTAATAGTTATGTCATTAACTCTGTTTTGAAGCTGGAGATGTTATTAAGTTCTCTAATGTAGTGCGCCAGGTACTGTTACAGAGAAGGACTTCGAAAAAGTGGCTGAACGATGGAGTGGAACAGGAAGGACTATTCTGTGCTGGGAACGCGTTTTTTTTCTCAGGTTGTTCAGAGAAGCGCGTTAAGGTCGAAAAGAGAAATGAGGGACAGTGTTCGATTGTATGGAAAACTCTGGGCTTGTATGCACGCAACTACGATGGCTGTGCATATGACGGAAAAACATAATCAAGGAGTCGAACATCAAAGATGTAACGAACACAGGCATACGTTACCATTTACAGGCGACGTAAGCTTTCCTGAAGGAAGGCCTTGCAGCGTAACATCACTGTAATCAAGAATTGGAAGTATAAGCGTTTGTAGAAGTTTCATTCCAGGTCAAAAGGGAAGAGCATTTTGGTAGGGCCTGGATAGGCATACTGATGCTTTCTTGCACGTTTCGGTTAAGTGATGAGTCCAATACTGATTTTCCTCTGTTATTGCTCCTAGACGCTTTCCTGAAGGAGAGAAGTTGATATTTGTCCTATTTAGCGTTAAATAGTGAAGGGATTCCAGATATTTCGGCCTCATAAGCTACAATGACCAGCCAGTACCGCTTGGGTTTTGAATGTGTCGAGCTTTAACTCTACATTCGGCACCCATTTTGATAGTGCACACTAGTCGGTATTGAGATTCTTGATAGATATCTACAGGTTCATTGGTTTTGCACTTAGATTTAGTGGAGGTCATCAGCATACATGTCGTATTTCCAGTAGGACAAAATTGATGACCTAACAGACGGTATGCTGGTACCTTTTGGGTGCTGAATTTTAATAGAAGTGAGAGTCATTGTGCCTAAGTGCTAAGCAATAACAGAAGTATCGCAGTGTTTTGCATATGAGCAAGCATACATGTATTTTGTTTTTCCTCTGGGGTCGTTAGTTCGTCAAAGTTGCGTCGAATGAACGAGTACTAGGAAGAAGTGGCTTCAGTGAATTTGGTGCGCTGCACATTTGTCCTTGATTTGTGTGTACCAACTTAGAGGACACAGGTCCTCGATGACATAGTCTGTTTTTACAACACACGTTGGTTACTTATTTGCTGGCCAGTCAATCGCTGTTTTTACTCAAACTTGCGCCAGCAGTTGAAGTGAAACGTCATGACGTGTGGAGACCAAGAAAGGTAGGTAGGATTTTGAGAGGTTCCAGCGGTAATGACCTGGATCGAGTTCCAAGAAGCCTCAGGCAGATAGGTACCCTGCACAGCAAAATTAGAATTATATTAATACCTTCAGCTGCTGACTGGCGTTGATGTATATCAACGGGGAGAGGTGAAAATGTGTGTCCCGACCAGGACTCGAACCTGATATCTCCTGCTTGTACGGCAGACGGTCTATCCATCCTTTTTTTATTTTTTTGTTTATCAATGTGCGAACAGTCATAGTTAATCAAGCCTGGAAAACTAAAACAGAATGAAGACACCATCGAAGATATTAAACATAAATAACATGAAAAGAAAGATACCATGTCGTAGTTAGGCTTCCCAGCGACTGCGTCCACTGATAAAGATTTTTCAATACATGCTCGTTTGCAGTTCGTTCTGACTGCATCTGCCACTGCCACTGCCTGGAACATTCCAGCTGCACGGCGGGCTGTGAAAGGCATTCCATAGGTAGTTTGCGAAGCATTGTCGCTATCTGGTATGCCCGGAAATAGCATGATGTCTTGCTTGCAAATAGAGCCAGAAGTCAAGGAAATTCTTGTGTCCGTAATGGACCGCATGTCCAGGTGTCCAGGTGACTGAGTTGGTTAGAGTCTTGGGGTAAACTGTCTAATCCAGAAACAATAACGTGCTTGCAGATATGTGCTCCGGCCTAACTCGCACGAGATAAGCCAGCATCTGCCGCACTAGGTGCCAAACAGGTTCGTCCTCTCCACAGCTGAGGCGGTGCTCGTCAGAATCTGTGATACAACCCACACAATTGGGAGATTCTGCCATGTGGATATTGTAGAGACGTTCTTGCGTCACCAGCTTCCCATGAACGACTACGTACCATTGGGAAACAACATCGGAATCGAGCATGGCATCGTGTACAGTCTTCCACAACACGCGCCACCGTACGTCAGGATATTTTAGTTCGACCACATTTAGGGGGCGGCGTTGCAGCATGTCGTGATATAGGCCTCGAGTCGTGGCCATTTGTCGTGTCGTGAGCGCTACACTGCAATAACTTTGTTCTAAATAGAAACGTCCTATATAAAAGAGGGGCGCTGGGATGTCCTGTAGTGGCACCGGCGCTCTTAGTGAAGCAGGTCGTAGCGCCGTCAGAAGCAGACTCGTGAGGCTCGTAGGACAACGGCGCAGCAGACAAATGTGAGATAACATAGAGGGCAATGGCCCTATCATGGACGTTGACTAGGCCGAGACCACTTTTTTTTTCCTTGGGGAGGTTAAGAGATACGTATCTGATCTTCAGTAACATACCAGCGGAGACGAAGTGTCCCAGCGCTGCCATAATGCTACGAGCCAAGGGTTTCGGAATGGGTAGCGTTTGGGAGACATGCGGTATGCGGGACGCAAGGTATACATTGGCATAATACGCCCGCTGAACGATGTTGAGGGATCGCAAGCGCTGATTTGCAGTTTCGGCCCTAAGTTGGTGAAGAAAGCGTCGATAATTGAGCGTCGTTCATGAAATTTAAGCCCAAGCAGCGGACAGTATCACTGAAGCGTAAAGGGGCAATGTGTTCCTGCGGTAGCCGAATCCCGATGCTCAAGGCGACAGACTTGATTTGGCTACCAGAAGCTGTACCGTAGGTTGCAATCCAGTCCAACGCCGCGGCCATATCGTCAGCTCCTCGTATGACGATCATCAAATCATCCGCATATGCGGTGCAGCTATAGATGGAGCCGCCGAACTGTATCCCAGTGAGCCTGTCTCGGAGGCCACACAACAAAGGTGCTAAGGCCAATGCAAATAACAATGTTGATAATGGACATCCCTGTCGTACTGATCGGCGGATCGGCATGGGTGCCGTCAGTCTTCCATGAACAAGAACTCGAGAAGTAGCCCCATGCAGAATACGTGTCAACACTGTGATAAAGGGGTCGGGATATTCCATGCGCCGTAGAACGGCCGAGAGGGAAGTGTGGAACACACGGTCAAAAGCCTGGCTAAAGTCAATAGACGCCAGGGGTGCAGGAAAAGTCTCACCCGTGCAAGGGAGATAAGATCTCTGTGACGACATAACGCAGTTCTGATGTTATTGGGTCCCCCAAGGACATCTGATCGCTGGACAGGGCGTGCAATAGTGTGCCGCGAAGACGTTATAATAGCAGCCTCGAAAAGATCTTGAAGTCGCTGTTCAATAACGTTAAGTCCTTCCAAGAACGGTGCAGGCAACGGTATATCCGGGGACATCAATTCCTGACCAATTTGAACCCAACACGGTACCAACAGTTGTTTAAATGCTCGATAGAACTCTAATGGTAATCCATCGATTCCTGGTGACTTATGGAGACCACCTTTACCAATGGGGTCGAGCACTTCCTCTTCTGTCACTTCTCCCAGTAAAGTCGGTACCATGTCTGGTGGAACTGTACCGTGGACACGTGCTGAAACGGTGTCTACCGTCGCCATATCAGGGAGCACTGCTGAATAAAGTTGAGCGTAATGCCCATAGAAGGCTTCTGCTTGTTCTGCGACGTGTTCCGTCGTCCGTTATGTCGGTTACCATTGCCCTACGGCGCCTCCTGCGTTCTAGGAGCACGTGGTGCATAGATGGCCTTTCTGATTGTATTATGTCTGGAGCACGCGACCATATAACAGCGCCTTGCACATGATGGCGTGCTAAGGAGATGAGCTGCGCTTTCGCGTGATTGACTGATCTGGCGGTCAGTTGAGGACTCCATAGCAATACATTCCCATAGGGCGGTGTAATAAAAGTTTTCCGTGCTTCTCCTCCATGCCGCCGCTTCCCGGCCGTAAGCCATGAAGGTGCGCCTAAGAGCAGGCTTCGCACATTCAATCTACCAACTGTGGGTCGCTCGTTAACGAACACGACGCTGTAAGGACGCGTTCCACGACTCTTCGATAGCACCTTTACATGCCGGCTCGTCCAGATGGGCGACGTTCAGTTTCCAGGGGGGCCTACTGCGCCACACACGTGCAGGTTGGAGGGCAATGGTGCAAATATAGGCTGTGTGGTCGGTGAATGCAGTGGGCCAGAGCTCTGCTCCTCTCGTCGCCGACGAAAGGGTGCTTGTGACGTAAATCCTGTCTAACCGACTTGATAAATGACTTATATAGTGGGTGTATCCAGGAGCTGGGCCACGGATATGGCGCCACATGTCAATCAGGTGGAGGTCACGCACTAGCATTTCCAATTCCGCACACGGGACGTGATGTGGCTGCTGATCAGACGGAGATCTACAGTTTAAATCTCCTCCGATCACCATATCGTCTATGCGGCGCATAAATAGACGCGTAATATCTTCCGAAAAATAAAAAAAGCGGGCCCGATCTCTCCGTCTCCCTGATCCTGAAGGGGCATATACATTGATGAATCTTACACCGTTGACAGTTACTGCCATGGCTCTTGCACTCGGTAAGTACAGTACGTGCGTGGCCGCCAAACCGTCCCGTAGCAGAACATCCACACCACAATCGGTAGAAGAGGCGAGGGAGATGTGGGCGGTATATCCGTAGAAGTCAGGGAATCTAGCGACACATACTTCCTGTAAGAGGGCCACGTCGACGACCGCCGCATCAAGCATGTGTTGTATCGTCAGTATGTGTGGTGCCTCATCGCGTTGATATTGATTGTGACAAGGCGAAAGGTGTGCTGCCTAGCCTCTTCACCTAGGGTAGACGCCATGGCAATCAAAGCTAACCGCCAGATATGTCGCACTCAGCAAACCCGTTACAAATTATGAGTCTTTCACGCTAGGTGTGGCATCTCCAATGCCACCTCCTCCCCTGTCACCCGTGCCCTCTTCAGGAAGTTCAACATCGTCCGACTACAGTGGGTGCAACACGATACTGTGTAGCTGATCAGCACCTAAATCTCCCGTACGGACGTCGTCTTTGGTACAGGTAGACGGAGCGCCATCAATCGACACGATCTGCTGAATCCGTGGTGCAAGAAGTAACTTGGCACTCGTGGTATGGGCAAGTGAACCGTCTACACCACTTAGATCCTCAGCAGGCGCAGCATCCATGCCGTCTGATAAGATGTCACCTTCCTGACCGGCCGTGTGTAAGAATAAGTTGTCAGAAGGGGTCCGCTGACGTCGCTTCCGTCGTCGAGGCGACCGTTGCTTTCGAACGTGGACATCCGTATCCGAATGTGGGAGGCAATCCAACGTCGTATCACCTTCCGCTAGGAAAGCCGCGGTCGTGACAATGTTCATGTCATTCTGAATTTTACGTTGCATCTCGAGTCCGTGGGACTGTTGCTGCTGTGGAGGAGGTGACATGGGTTGGCATCGGGGGTCCTTCCTCTTCCTCCCTTGGTACTTCTGACGTCGATGGGTCTGTCTGATCGCCCGTTTCATCCTCAACTATGGTGCGCATCGTCGTCTGGGCGTACGTGAGGGGGGGGGGGGGGGGGCAGGATTGTCGTCCCCGTCGGGCAAACTGAGTCTCCCACTGGCATCTGCGTAATTCGACGTTGTAAGCAGCTCGATCGAACGTGGCCTTCCTGCCCACATCCGGAACAGGTACGCGGTTGACCGTCTTACATGATTGCACGACAGCCACCGATGTTCAAATAGGACGGCACATGTTTCTTGAGCTCAATTTTAATTTGGCGCACACCATTGTAGACCTTATACGTCGAGAAAGTTTGCAACCTTTCGGCAACGTGGCTGATAACATGGCCATATGGTCGGAAGGCGCCCTTGAGAACTTCGTCTGGGACCTCGAAGGGGAGCTCAAAAACCCTTACAGTCCTTAGGCCCATGCCTGCATGATCCACCGTCACTGCACCGATATGTCCGTCAGAATGTTTAAATACTAGAACTCTCTCAGATTGAGACACCACCGTCGCGCAGACCTCTGCACTGGTCATTTTAACATAAAACACGCTCGCCGTTACAGAAAAATGTATTCCGGCGACAGTCGCCGGATCTAAACGTAGATCGTCGCGTATGAACTGTTCTATTTCATAGGCTCGAGAACGCGCGTGATCTGGGTGGAAAGTAATTTTGATCGTATCGTGGCTCCATGTGTGTGCCATAGTTGCACTGAACATGGAACTAATACAACTCGCGCCGCGAGAAGGTAAACAAACAAGCGCTCACGGTCGCGCACGGCGGGGCGCAGCGAACGTCCTCGCCCCACCGCAGCCGAAAGCAGACGCCCATCTGAGCCACCGAGGGCACAGAGGATAGTGCGACTGCACGGACTATCTCGCGCACGCCCCCGTGAGACCCATAGTCTTACCTTGTATGTCCACACATTACATTCGTAGTGTCCCACCCCAACACACTCATTACTGGTGGAAGACATTCTTACCAAGTCCCGTGAGAGTTCGGTGAATATGTCTGCACCCGCGCAGCAGAGGGCCAGGGCTGGTACTGCCAGAACTATATACTTATATGGATATGGTGTCTGTTCTTTCGAACATGTCCAAAAGAACAGATACCACATCCATATAAGTATCTGTACAGCAAGGTCACGTGCACCTGTTATTCCTTCAAGCTAAGGCTAAAGGTGGTTCGTTTCCATAGAGACATTTGATGTTTTCATGCTTTTCATCTATGTTAAAAAACGTTACAAAAATATAAATCGACAAGTTTAAATACGTTACTAAGGCTCTCTTCCCTCAGGAGAGTTTGTCATGAGTGAGAAGATACGCCAGAGAACTGAAGTTACACATGTAGAACTAACCCAGTTAAGACGTGACTTCCTTGTAGGCTGCAGTTCTGATACAAACTACAAACATAACTAGTATCAGCAAGAAAGCCATGAAATAATGCAAACCGCGAATAAGAATTATTTAATTCACCATTTTCTGCAACAGTAGCTTCATATCGCAGAGAGAAGTCTGTACTCCTCTGGGCAGTGTATGTAATTTGTATGGACTTTCGCGTGTTAAGACTTCGCGATAAGTCGCTTAGCGGCTCTCAGCTTCGGATTACAGCAGCCTGACTGGACACACATTGGCAATGGTTCTCCCCAGCGAAGAGAAATTCTTTGAGCCTAAAATATGTTACACGAGAAAGCCATAGACCAGACACAGACATAAAATTCGGAGGACGATATCACAACGTCGAATCCAATATTATGTACAGGATGAACGGGGCAGGAAGAAGCAGTGATTGAGAGTTTATTCAGACAAAATAGTGTTGAAACGCTCCCTTAGAAAAATTCTACACGACTGTGCTTAAACTGACAACATTTTTAGCGCAACGCAATCTGACTTCCCAAAAATCCCTACGAAAGAATGGCCCTGACTAACATTAACCTATACGTTTCACAAACCACTTACCTCACAAAAATCTTCGTTACTCTAGCTACTGCAATACAGCGAGCGCCACTACTGATAGGCACAGTTAACAAATGAAAGATTTTAATGGAGAACAAACAACGTATTTACCTTTATAGTCATAATATACACTCCTGGAAATGGAAAAAGAACACATTGACACCGGTGTGTCAGACCCACCATACTTGCTCCGGACACTGCGAGAGGGCTGTACAAGCAATGATCACACGCATGGCACTGCGGACACACCAGGAACCGCGGTGTTGGCCGTCGAATGGCGCTAGCTGCGCAGCATTTGTGCACCGCCGCCGTCAGTGTCAGCCAGTTTGCCGTGGCATACGGAGCTCCATCGCAGTCTTTAACACTGGTAGCATGCCGCAACAGCGTGGACGTGAACCGTATATGCAGTTGACGGACTTTGAGCGAGGGCGTATAGTGGGCATGCGGGAGGCCGGGTGGACGTACCGCCGAATTGCTCAACACATGGGGCGTGAGGTCTCCACAGTACATCGATGTTGTCGCCAGTGGTCGGCGGAAGGTGCACGTGCCTGTCGACCTGGGCCCGGACCGCAGCGACGCACGGATGCACGCCAAGACCGTAGGATCCTACGCAGTGCCGTAGGGGACCGAACCGCCACTTCCCAGCAAATTAGGGACACTGTTGCTCCTGGGGTATCGGCGAGGACCATTCGCAACCGTCTCCATGAAGCTGGGCTACGGTCCCGCACACCGTTAGGCCGTCTTCCGCTCACGCTCCAACATCGTGCAGCCCGCCTCCAGTGGTGTCGTGACAGGCGTGAATGGAGGGACTAATGGAGACGTGTCGTCTTCAGCGATGAGAGTCGCTTCTGCCTTGGTGTCAAGGATGGTCGTATGCGTGTTTGGCACCGTGCAGGTGAGCATCACAATCAGGACTGCATACGAGCGAGGCACACAGGGCCAACACCCGGCATCATGGTGTGGGGAGCGATCTCCTACACTGGCCGTACACCTCTGGTGATCGTCGAGAGGACACTGAATAGTGCACGATACATCCAAACCGTCATCGAACCCATCGTTCTACCATTCCTAGACCGGCAAGGGAACTTGCTGTTCCAACAGGACAATGCACGTCCGCATGTATCCCGTGCCACTCAACGTGCTCTAGAAGGTGTAAGTCAACTACCCTGGCCAGCAAGATCTCCGGATCTGTCCCCCATTGAGCATGTTTGGGACTGGATGAAGCGTCGTCTCACGCGGTCTGTACGTCCAGCACGAACGCTGCTCCAACTGAGGCACCAGGAGGAAATGGCATGGCAAGCCATTCCACAGGACTACATCCAGCATCTCTACGATCGTCTCCACGGGAGAATAGCAGCCTGCATTGTTGCGAAAGGTGGATATACACTGTACTAGTGCCGACATTGTACATGCTCTGTTGCCTGTGTCTATGTGCCTGTGGTTCTGTTAGTGTGATCATGTGATGTATAAAGTTTCCCCTTCCTGGGACAATGAATTCACGGTGTTCTTATTTCAATTGCCAGGAGTGTATATATCAGTTCGTGGCACCAATTCTTACAAATTTCAAAACTCCGTCATCTCTCTCCCCACGTCCACCACTGCTGGTGGCTCACCTGCAATTGCGCAACGCTACGCGCTGTTAGCATCCAGCTGCCGCTGCCCGACATTACAATGGCAGACAACAATGCGAACTAGCCACAGCCTGCACACAGCACAGCCAGTGATTTTTCATACAGAGCGCTACGTGGCGTTACCGATAAGAAAACCTAAACAGCCTACTTACATAGCCCCCATTCTCACCACAAAAAAATTTTTTGGTTGTTGTGGGCAGTGGCCAATTATGATTTGGTAAAGTTTTTCATAATAACTATAACAAAGATATCAAATGCACACACTTATTGATACAATCTTGGTCAAAAGATAAAATTTTCTTACAGTCCATAAAGACAGTCCTGATCGTGCAGCCCGCCTCCAGTGGTGTCGTGACTGTTTTTTTTTTTTAAAAGTCTGAGCAATAAAAGAAATTGCACTTGGAAGTATTGGATTTCTAAGCAGTCTTGAAGAAGTAGTGTTGTCCTTCCAACGAAAGACAGTGCTGACTCTTGACATGCAGACAGGTAATGGGCCACAGCAGAGTCAGTCAACGGTGAAGACTATCGGTAGGTAGGTCATCACAGAGCAGACCCACTGTAGTCCTTGTAGAGATGGCCAGCAGCCATCTGTTTGACTGTGCAGGCGCACAATCACCATTGAAGGATCTTGCGGATAATATAGCAAGTCCATAACCACCACTTGTGCACTCACAAAAATTGTTTTTGTAATGTCCTTAGAACCAGCAATGCTGTTATCGAGTCCCTTACTGAATTAGTAACACACGTGCAAACACTATCAGTCCCTACTTCTCACATATTGTCCATATACTATGACAAACAGAAACGTGTGCAGTGAAATGTAATTTACAAGTTACTTAATTTGATGAACTGGTGTCAATTACAATTTTATAACATAATAACAAAGGTACAAAATACATCTTTAAAGAACATAACAATACAGATAACATTTGCAGTAGTACAGGCTTTACAAGAGAATCGAAATAGCAAATACATCAGTGTTACAAAAATTGTAGGTACATACATACATACATACAAGATCAGAACAAACTTGAAACATCAACCTCACACATGAGCAGTAGAATAAATGTGTAGACATCTTTACAAAGTAAATAACATGTTATTAATGCAAATTATGTTTGAGAATAACAGTATTCCTCATCATAGTGAATGTAGCTTAGTATTAGAAAAATTCTGCAACATAAGTCTTATCAGATAAACATATAAACACCGGTAGAACATAAATACACAAGGGTACACAAACACACAGTGGGATCAGTGTAACATTTGGTACTGCAGTCCAATCCAAAACGTCATTCTGTAGGTCTTTCGTCTTATCTCAACATTTGTTTCCACCAAAAATATCCTATCCAAGCATGCTTATTATGTTCACATAATTTTCTTATAGCTTCTCAATGCATTTCTTCCAACTCCTCATAGTTTCTTATATAGTCTACCCCCTCTTAAGCTAACTTAAAATCTACTGAGCTCAGATGCTCAACTAAGGGACGACGCAATGCAGCAGCAATAAATGTAATAACTAATAACTTACACCTAAACAAAGCTGAAGCAGAAAAAATATTACAGTAAAAATGTTTAATACCTATGTCACATCTTAACACTGGAGTGATGCATCACAACAAATGCTAGCAGATAAGTTACCAAATCGGAAAAAAAAAAAAATTGCAATTCTTGTGAAGAGAAATTTCTTTTCGTGCTCTCTTTCCTATGAAAGTACATCATAAAATTATTCCTTACTGGGTCTGCAGACAAAATAGTGATATTAGTACATCTATTAAATTTTATTTTAACCAATACTGCAGTGCAGATAGAAACTGGATATTAAACAAAATAAGCAATCTCTCTCAGCTAGAAAGACAATAGAAAATGTTTCTCATTTCAGTAAATATCAAATTAAGAGCTTCACAGTGTAATCATTTGTTTTCAAGTATGGACGTGTTGTATTTGCGATGCTTTCTACAAAGGAATGTCAATAGCGAGGTTAATGGCCTTTTTTTTCTCCACCTGTGCCTCTGTAAGGTACACACTAATGACTTTGTCAAGGCGGCTGGCACACCTGGCCGCTCGCAACGCATTACGTCACGGTCACCTACCTTTCTTATCGAAATATTTAAGACAGCAGTTTCCGCTACAGTGACAGTCTCATGTAAAAATATTTTCACAGGTCAAGAATTTGCGTTACTAATCTGTAGAAACAAAATCCTTTAAATATAATAGTGTCCAAAAAATTTTCGCCAGCATAGTGATACATTCACGCATACACACACACACACACACACACACACACACACACACACACACATTTCTAACTTTTGAAGTACGACTCTCTGTTTCCAACATCCTTTTTCACAAACCAGAGTCCCTAACCACTACTCATTATTCCTTACCTTATTACATATATACATATATACATATTCGTCGACACTTCAATATTTCATCATGGCAGATGCATAGCATAATCAAATAACTCATAGCATCAGCTTATTGATCATAAACATACCGCAACAGCGCAATACACATCGTCATCCTATCATGAAATCTCAGCCTCATCTCAAAATCGTCGTAGCTTTCTGCAATAATTTCAAAACCTAAAAATAAATTCTCAGTTCATTTCAAAAGTATCATCTACCTCAAACGTACTTTAACAATCATGATCCCATACCAAACACATCATTCAAAGCTCTCATAGTATCACAATGGTTCTGAAAAATATGAACATTTCACAAAGTACAGACAAAATACAATTTCATTAGTCTGAAGTTATTCAGCTGTGTAATTACGTAAATATCTGTCACTGACGTAGTAAAAAAAAAAAATGTTTGTCTCTCAGTTAAATGATCAGATAGCTGTGTAATTTGTGTGTTAGAGAAATATGGTACCGATGTGTAAAGTTGTATAGGCAAATACCATATTAGCTAGGGCTCCTTGTGCTTGCCAAACACATGGAACACAAAGTAAGCTTGTACACCCTGAGGATTAATGTAATTATATCCTCAGGTGTTACATTTCATTCCATTGCTGTAATCTGTATGACGGAAAACCTTTGTATCATTGTACTTCAAGTATCTTTAAAAATAAATGTTTAAAGTACAAAATTAATCAGTCAAATACATGTACTGTAGCGCTAAACTCTGCGTCTTGTAAGATAATCTCTGTGCTGTGGAATTGTAGTTATCGTCCTCTGAAAGCTAAGTTCTGCAGAAGTCAATGTACTTACCTGATGATAAACGAAAGTGAAATGCTTTGCTTATAGATATCGTAGTTACTACGCTTATTGCTGTGATGAAGTAAGTACTGTAACGTATTGTTGTGCTACAGGAAAGGCTGTCTCATTGTAGCTATACCACAAACGTTACTACTAAAACATGTTTTCCTTTCCAGAAGAATTCAGAAAAACTGTGCAGATATAAAACAGATACACACCGCAAAAGCACAATGTAAATAGTGTCACAGTAGCGTCGCGATATAATCGTGTAGCTATCTAAGAAACCAAATGCTAAGTCATCTTTAATCTCACAGAAAGTACTTCAAATAAAGAATGTCTCTTCGACTAAAGCAAAATGTTGCATTAAAACCTCGTTAACAATATATGTTCTAAGTATGTAAGCCTAATAGTCGTTACGTAATCGTGTAACTAACAAGCAAGAATGTACAAATAACAACACTGTGTCGTCTGTTCACTACAACAATGCATTCGTAGTATGTGTTTAAAAAATGTTCCCAGGTTCTAGACTAGATACTTAACCTCACAACATTGTTGCATGTTAATAGTTTTTAAGTCTGACAAAGCGTACTAGTAATGTAAAGTGAAAAGTTTTATAGCAAGGACTAAGTTAAAAAGCAGATTATATTTCAATAAACGGTTTTACACGTGAAATGTAGTGTAAACCTTTACTCTTCTTAGTACGCAGAGCTTCAACTTCAACGCAATTATGTGGTATACGTCGAATTCGGTAAGGTCCATTGTAAACTAGAAAGAATTTGTGACTCAAGTGTTTCTTCTTATGTGACAATGAATGAGCTTTAATGGCAACTTTCTGACCAATATATAATTTCTTTGCATTTGCTATACCGTGTAATTTTCTCCTTTTGTCTGCAGCAGAATTTAAATTTTTAATAGCCAAGTCAATGTCTGTGTCTGTGTCGAAGTTTACGCGTATTCGGAAAAAGTACAAGCTCTCTGATTCTGTTCGGTGGTTCTTTATTCTTCAGTCCAAGAACAGGTGGCAAAGCAGTGGAGTCATGAGGCATTCCATTCAGCACGTTTTGAAATAAGTGTAAATATCTGTCCCAATGCTGATGTTTTCTGTGACAATAAAGTCTGCAAAGCTTATTGATTTCTTTCATAATCCGTTCAGACGGGTTACAATGTGGTGAGTACAATGACATAAAAACAGATTTGATTTTATGGTTACGAAGCATGCGTGACCAAACAGCAGATCTGTATTGCGGTCCGTTATCTGAATTGACTTTACTAACGTGTCCAACTTCACGTAAGAAATTTTTAACAAAGGCGATGGATACAGACCGTCCAGTGGCTTTACGTAACAGAGTGAAAGAAATAAATTTTGAAGTAAGTTCAACAGCAACTAGAACGTACAAAAATCCATTAGATATTCTGACAAGCGGTCCCAAGATATCAGCAGCAGCAGCAAATTCTTTTAATTTCGAAGGAATGTTAGGAAACAATGGAGCACGATGAGAGACAGTAGATGGTTTCGCCTTTTGACAAAGTTTACAAATAAGCAAGACTCTTCGGATTCTCTTTTCCATATTGTTAAAATAACAAGTCGTTCGAAAAATATAACATTTCCGCCAAAATGTGCATAGCTGAAATGAATGTACCAAATGAGCTTATTAAGAAAATCGTTTGGAATGCAAAGTACCCATAGCTTGTCAACAGTGCATCGTTTGAACAGTATGTTGTTTCTAACCAGATAATGCCGTCTCTCTCTCTCTCTCTCTCTCTCTCTCTCTCTCTCTCTCTCTCTCTCTCTCTCTGTCTGTGTGTGTTTCCACGCCATTTACTTTTGATGTCTTTCCAAATCAGATCTTTATCATGAGCAATGTCCTTTAAAGATGTGGTGATGAAGTTTTCAAAGGCGACTTTCTGAATGTAAGGACAAATTTTTCTCGAGGTTGCTTTCTGTGTTACTTTTCTCAAGCCCAGCCGGCGCGCGTGACAGTGCGTCCGCAACGATGTTCTCCTTGCCGGGAATGTAGACTATTGTGAAGTGGAATTCTTGCAGAAACAATGCCCAACGTTTTAACCTGTCATGATTTAATTTTGAAGAGATAAGAAATTGTAATGCACGATGATTACTGTATACTTTTACATGCTTACCATAAGGAAAGAAACGGAATTTGTTAATGCCCAAACGATAGCTAAAGCTTCTAATTCAGTAACGGAATAATTTTTTTTCAGATTTTGTTAGCACTCGGCTAGCAAAAGCAATGGTTTCCTGAACGGTGTCATTTTCTATGGCTTCTTGAAATAAATGGGCACCAAGACCGACTTTAGAAGAATCCGTGCTAAGGCAGAAATCTTGTGACAGATCTGGATGAGGTAGTATTGGCGCGTTAAGTAGCGATTCTTTCAAAGAATTGAATTCCAAGTTGTGTGTTTGTGAGAACAGTTTTGGTGGAACTAGAATTTGCATATTCAGAAAACGGCAGTAATAATTTACGAGACCTAGAAAACTGCGGACTTTTTTTGTGCAAGGAACTGGAAAGGCTCTGGTTGCTTCTAACTTTTTCAGGATCCGGCTGAATGCCTTCAGAAGAAATATGTCCCAAAAACTTCACTTTTGTCCTACCAAATTCAGACTTTTCAAGTTAACTGTAATTCCAGATTCTGCAAAAAATATGTAACACACTGTTAAGGATGCGTGTATGTTGTTCCATGAGGCTCCTGCTGTCAGAATATCGTCCACATATAAGGTGATGTGACGTTTTAAGACCACAGGTAATATGGAATGTAGCCCACGAATGAACGCTGCCGAGCAAATGTTCAAACCAAAAGGAAGTTTCCGAATCTGATAAACGCCGAAACAAAGGAAAGGTGTGTATTTTCTACATTCTGGATAAATGTTCGATCTCATAAAAAGCTGGATCTGAGATCAATGGAACACTTTTACACCATTAAAATTTTGAAGAAGTTCTTCCAACGTTTGCGGCCTGTCTGTTTCAGGAATAATGATAGTATTGATTTGTCTCGAATCAAAGACAAGCCTGATCGATCCATTTTTCTTCTCAACAACATATAATGGATTGTTGTATGAGCTTACTGCAGGCTCAATAATGCCTGCGTCAAGCATAGATTGTATTTCTGTTCTAACACGGTCCCTATAATGTGCTGGAATTACGTATGGTCTAAAAATTTAGTATGCTCAAGAACATAAAATTGGTATTGAAATCCCTTGATTGTTCCTGTTTTGTGAATAAAAACTGTGGAATGTGCTTGTAAAATCTCAAAAAGGTCCTTCCTATCAGTGTCATTACAATTCTCAATTGTTTGAATTTTATTGTGAATTAACTCATTAGTTTCAAATGTGCCGTTGATATCATCCCTGTCAGTACTTGCAGAGCTACTGTTAGTGTCTAGTTCCGTAGAAAATTCCGAACTGTTGTCTAACAGAAGCTAAGGCCGATTAATTTCCTCGTCATGGTTTGAGAGCCAATCTTCAAATTTCAAAGCTATTGAATTACCTTCTTTCTATTAACTTATTTCAGCATCGTGAAAGTTTAAGATTGCTTTGTATTCATTCAGAAAGTCTACTCCCAGTATAATTTCCGTCGACAATAATGGAACAATAAGAGTTCATAGAGAAGCTGTGGCTTTGACAAAAGAATTCTAAGTTGGTTTGTTGGCGTACATCTACACTTTTTCCAATGACTGCACCTTTTAATTTAATCTTGCGTAACGGAAGTGTGTGTGTGTGTGGGGGGGGGGGGGGGCAATCTTTCGATTTGTTGCATTTGCTCCAAGCTGTTTCACTAATTACTGAAATGGGACTACCTGAGTCAAGTACTGCAGTAAATTTTACGTCATTTACAGTAATGTGAATCACAGGATATGCAATGTTATGTTTTACGTCGTGTTCCTGGAGTAATATGTCCCTAATGTCTTCCACTTTAACATAATTAAAATCTACGACAGCTGCGTCGTCAGTTTCATGAGTACGTTTTGTGGCTGCCAGCTGTATGAGTCATTGCCTATTGTGTCTTTGTTAGCGCACGTCGTTATTGGGATTTGGAGACTTAACTTCTACAAATTCACCTTGTCGAGAGGGCCCTGCTCTGTTTGATTCCCGCCAGTTCTGCTGCAATTCAGGTCTGTCGTTACGATCATATCGTCTGTCGTAATGTCGGTAGATTCCATAGTTTCTTTCTTGTCGGTCACGTGGTGGAGAATTTCTCTGAATCGTATCTGCGAGCTAGACCATTGCTTCTGTCTCCCTTGATAGACAACATGGGAACCAAAAATTTTAATGAACAATAGTTTGCAGTTCTTTTATGGCTGCTTCGTGATTCTGTAATGCATTTTCATGCCGCGAAAAAATAGGTTGGAAATGCTCACAAATTTATTTTTACGTCATTACAGACTTTTAGACATTTAGATTTTATGTTATGTAACTTATTAGTTAAATCTTCACGTGTTTGTTCAATTGTGGTGTCTAAGATTTGAAGCTTTTGTTCCATTGTGTCTAACTTTTGAAGCTTTTGCAGTGTGTCTGATTTTGTTCCATTTGTTGGATTAATTGCAATAATAATGTATTAGTGTCTGGAATCTGTTTTTCTATGCTTTTTGGCAGTTCATTTTCACCGGCAACATTTACATTTTGACAGGCAGAAAATTTGTCTTGACTCATTTGAGAAAACGGTGAGGACCCATAACCTAAGTCTACAGTATTTGCAATGTTGTGTTCTGTCATTTTGGATTCCTGAGGCGAGCTGTTGCCGACTGATCGATCGATTATTGTTCCCTGTTCACTACTTGTTTCATTGCCTACACTATTATTTGCCGCCCGCTGCATTTCCCTATGCTCAATTACCAAATTACTACTTCGAATGTCTTAATTCACTACACAGTGGTGCTGATAAGCGACGCTCGTCGTCACTATTATTTCTCAGTTTACTTTGGAGCCCAGTGTTACGTTTTTCACACACCATTATTGTCACAACATTTCACACGGTAACACATGAAAGCACAATTTGAAGAGCAAAAATAATGGAACACATTTACATAGCACTGAAAATAACATCTAGTTACTTGCAAGCGAAGCTGCGAAATACTTGGTGTAAGTCTACATGCATGCCACAACTGTTTTACTGTACAACAATGAAAGACTGCAACTACAAAGGAAATTCTATGATTACTACACAAACTACACAAACTACACAAACTACACAAACTACACAAACTACACAAACTACACAAACTACACAAACTACACAAACTACACAAACTACACAAACTACACAAACTACACAAACTACACAAACTACACAAAAAATCAGAAGATTCCAGTGAGGTATCCTTGGCTAAGGGTCGACATATGAAACATCCCCTTAGTTTAAGCACAGTCCTGTATAATTTTTCTGACAATATTTTTAGCGCAACGCAATCTGACTTCCAAAAATCCCTACGATAGAATGGCCCTGCCTAACATTAGCTTATACGTTTCACAAATCACTTAGCTCACAAAAATCTTCGTTACTCAAGCTACTGCAATACAGCGAGCGCCACTACTGCCAGCTAAATAAAAGATTCAAACTACTGAAGGCACTAATTACTGATAGGCATAGTTAGCAAATGAAAGATTTTAATACAGAACGAACAATGTATTTACGTTTATAGTCATATATCAGTTGATATCAATTCTTACGAATCTCAAAACTCCGCCGTCTCTCTCCCCACGTCCACCACTGCTGGCGGCTCACCTCCAACTGCGCAACGCTACGCGCTGTTAGCATCAAACCGCCACTGCCCGACACTACAATGGCAGACAACAATGCAAACTAGCCACAGATGGCGCACAGCACAGCCAGTGATTTTTCATACAGAGCGCTATGTGGCGTCACCAATAAGAAAACCTAAACAGCCTACTTACACTGTAAGTAGGCTGTTTAGGTTTTTGTGTTGGTAATGCCACGTAGCGCTCTGTATGAAAATAACTGGCTGTGCTGTGTGCAGTCTATGGCTGGTTTGCATGGTTGGAATATTTGCTATTGTAGCGTTGGGCAGTTGGATGTGAACAGCGCGTAGCGTTGCGCAGTTGGAGGTGATCCCGAGCAGTGGTGGATGTGGGGAGAAAAATGGCAGAATTTTGAGAGCGAACTATCTGGACGAGTGTCTACCAGAAAGAGTAAATTTGTAACACTGGATATCATGAATTAATATATATCATGAGTTTTGAACATTGTTAAGACAAATACATCGTTTGTTCTCCATTAAAATCTTTCATTTGATAACTATGCCTATCAGTAGTTAGTGCCTTCCGTAGTTTGAATCTTTTATTTAGCTGGCAGAACTGGCGCTCACTGTATTGCAGTAGTTCGAGTAACGAAGATTTTTGTGAGATAAGTGATTCATGAAAGGTATAGGTTATTGTTAGTCAGGGCCATTATTTTGTATGGATTATTGGAAGTCAGACTGCGTTGCGCTAAAAATATCGTGTCAGTTTAGTGGTGATCAGAATAAGTAAAATGTAAATGTCTTAGTACGTTCAGTTTTGCTCAACTGTTTGAAAATCAAATACCGTAGAGGTTTTCCAGCACTGACATTTATAATGTTTACATACTCTCTTACGGACTTACCGAAGCGCGGAAGGGATAATGGGCACACATCAGAAGCTCGGTGCAAAGCCACGGCTATGAAATTCTAGTTTTTCATATAACTGTTCAAGCTACATCTCAACTCCGTTATGCTAAATGTATTTGATTCTCATAGAGAGCTGTTTCACAGTGAAGCGGAAAGAATTGTCAATCCTGCGCTTCAATAAACATTCACCGAGCCCCAAAATATAGTATATACAGATACGACAATTGGTGAAATTTTACGAATTCGCCAACTGAAAATTGCGCTGAAACTTTTAAGTTCCAATTCCAAAGGGTAGTTGAACTACCATGCTTTTATATTTTATAGTCCCAATTTTCTCAATAAATGAAAAACAATGAAAATATGGCGAACTCGTTTACAGCACCCCTAAACTTTACGTAGCAAGTAAAATGTAATTGTGTGTTATTGACATTCACACCTGAATCAAATGTCATAAAATTTATTTGGGTTTATATTAATCATTCTGTTGCTGTGTTGCCGAGCGGTTCTAGGCTCTTCAGTCTGGAACCGCGCGACGGCTACGGTCGCAGGTTTGAACCCTGCATCGGGCATGGATGTGTGTGATGTCCTTAGGTTAGTTAGGTTTAAGTAGTTCTAAGTTCTAGGGGACTGATGACCTCAGATGTTAAGTCCCATAGTGGTCAGCGCCATTTTTTGTTGCTGTATTATTTCACAAACCTCCCAAAGACAACACGTCACTTCATGTGCCTTGGGCACAGGGCAGGTTCGCCTTTACACTTGCTCGGCATTCGTGTGCATATGAGTCTGGAAACAAGGTTTGTATTTGCAAAAATGTGTGTATTATGTATTGTGTATGTTTGTTGTAACAACATTCTACATACACAGTTCGTTTGTGGCCAAACGGAGAATGACTCACGAAATAGCACCGAGGTAGCCACAGGTCGCCTCAGAAACCAGAGCTGCAACAACACTGCGGAGTAGCTGGTCACCGCTCGAGCTCGCCGAAGACTGACGATGATGATGATGATGATGATGATGATGATGATGAAATCAATGACAAAAGTGGAGATGGCTCTACGCGTTTGTTCACAATGCTGGTTCCAAATGACTGACTTGAGAAAGTCAGGCAGTCCACGATGAGATTCGTGGGCGTCACTTCGTCAAAAGACGGCAGATCATAGTCCGTTTTGGTTGAGGTCTGATTTGCGGTCGTGTGGGGGTCAGACTTTCTAACCAGAACTACTCAGACTAGATTAGCTATTAAAGACTAGTCGCCAAATTTCATTTAAGGAACTGTGGCAGGTCGCAAATCGCCAACGCCTAGAAAGACAGAAATTTCATTAATTGAGTAAGTTTCAGGGACCAAAGAGGCGTTGGCAGCAAACCCTGGTCATACATAAAGCACACCAGCGGCAAGACGCAGTCAGTACCTTCACTGTGCGATAACAACGGTGAAGTCACCGATGACAGTTCCACTAAAGCAGAGTTATTAAACATGGGTTTTCGAAACTTTCACCAAAGAAGATTAAGTAAATATTCCTGAATTCCAATCAACAACTGCCAAGATGAGAAACATAGAAGTATATATCATCAGTGTAACAAAGCAGCTGAAATCACTTAATAGAGGCAAGGCCTCCGGTCTAGATTGTATACCAGTCAGGTTCCTCTCAGAGTATGCTGATGAAATAGCTCCATATTTAGGAACTATATACAACCACTAGCTCACAGAAAGATCCGTACCTAAAGACAAGGAAATTGCTCAAGTCACACCAATGCCCAAAAAGCGAAGTAGGAGTAATCCGCTGAATTACAGGCCTGTATTACTAACGTCGATTTGCAGTAGGGTTTTAGAACATATATATACTGTATTCGAACATTATGACGTACCTGGAAGAAAACTATTTAGTGACAGTCAGCACGGATTAAGAACATCGTTCTTGTGAAACAACTCTTTATACTCATTAAGTAATAAGTCCTATATACAGGCAATGTCAAATTCATTCCATATTTTTAGATTTCCAGAAGGCTTTCGACATCGTTCCCCGTAGGCATCTTCTAACCAAACTGCGTGCCTACCGAGAATCGTCTTAGTTGTCTACATCTACATCTACATGACTACTCTGCAATTCACATTTAAGTGCTTGGCAGAGGGTTCATTGAACCACAATCATACTATCTCTCTACTATTCCACTCCCGAACAGCGAGCGGGAAAAACGAACACCTAAACCTTTCTGTTCGAGCTCTGATTTCTGTTTTATTTTGATGATCATTCCTACCTATGTAGGTTGGGCTCAACAAAATATTTTCGCATTCGGAAGAGAAAGTTGGTGACAAATTTCGTAAAAAGGTCTCGCCGCGACGAAAAACGTCTATGCTGTAATGACTTCCATCCCAACTCGTGTATCATATCTGCCACACTCTCTCCCCTATAACGCGATAATACAAAACGAGCTGCCCTTTTTTGCACCCGTTCGATGTCCACCGTCAATCCCACCTGCTAAGGACCCCACACCGCGCAGCAATATTCTAACAGAGGACGAACGAGTGTAGTGTAAGCTGTCTCTTTAGTGGACTTGTTGCATCTTCTAAGTGTCCTGCCAATGAAACGCAACCTTTGACTCGCCTTCCCCACAATATTATATATGTGATCCTTCCAACTGAAGTTGTTCGTAATTTTAACACCCAGGTACTTAGTTGAATTGACAGCCTTGAGAATTGTACTATTTATCGAGTAATCGAATTCCAACGGATTTCTTTTGGAACTCATGTGGATCATCTCACACTTTTCGTTATTTATCGTCAACTGCCACCTGACACACCATACAGCAATCTTTTCTAAATCGCTTTGCAGCTGATACTGGTCTTCGGATGACCTTACTAGACGGTAAATTACAGCATCATCTGCGAACAGTCTAAGAGAACTGCTCAGATTGTCACCCAGGTCATTGATATAGATCAGGAACAGCAGAGGTCCCAGGACGCTTCCCTGGGGGACACCTGATATCACTTCAGTTTTACTCGATGATTTGCCGTCTATTACTACGAACTGCGACCTTCCTGACAGGAAATCACGAACCCAGTCGAACAACTGAGACGATACCCCATAGCTCCGCAGCTTGATTAGAAGTCGCTTGTGAGGAACGGTGTCAAAAGCTTTCCGGAAATCTAGAAATACGGAATCAACTTGAGATCCCCTGTCGATAGCGGCCATTACTTCGTGCGAATAAAGAGCTGGCTGCGTTGCACAAGAGCGATGTTTTCTGAAGCCATGCTGATTACGTGTCAATAGATCGTTCCCTTCGAGGTGGTTCATAATGTTTGAATACAGTATATGCTACAAAACCCTACTGAAAACCGACGTCAATGATATAGGTCTGTAGTTAGATGGATTACTCCTACTACCCTTCTTGAACACTGGTGCCACCTGCGCAATTTTCCAATCTGTAGGTACAGATCTATCGGTGAGCGAGCGGTTGTATATGAGTGCTAAGTAGGGAGCTATATTATCAGCGTAATCTGAAAGGAACCTAATCGGTATACAATCTGGACCTGAAGACTTGCCCGTATCAAGCGATTTGAGTTGCTTCGCAACCCCTAAGGTATCTACTTCTAAGAAACTCATGCTAGCAGATGTTCGTGTTTCAAATTCTGGAATATTCCATTCGTCTTCCCTGGTGAAGGAATTTCGGTAAACTGCGTTCAATAACTCCGCTTTAGCGGCACAGTCGTCGATAACAGTACCATCGGCACTGCGCAGAGAAGGTATTGACTGCGTCTTGCCGCTTGTGTACTTTACATACGACCAGAATTTCTTGTGCCACTGGATTCGTGACTTCCTGTCATAAAGGTCACAGTTCGTAGCAATAGACGGAAAGTCATCGAATAAAACAGAAGTAATATCCGGGGTTCCCCAAGGAAGTGTTATAGACCCTCTATTGTTCCTGATCTATATTAACGACATGAGACAATCTGAGCAGCCGTCTTAGATTGTTTGCAAATGATGCTGTCACTTACCGTCTTGTAAAGTCATCAGATTATCAAAACGACTTGCAGAATGATTTACGTAAGATATCTGTATGGTGCGAAAAGTGGAAATTGACTCTGGATAAAGAAAAGTATGAAGTTATTCACATGAGTACTGAAAGAAACCAGCTAAATTTCAATTACGCGATAAGTCAAACCAATCTGAGCGCTGTAAATTCAACTAAATACTTAGGGATTACAATTACAAATAACCTAAATCGGAACGATCACTTAGATAATGTTGTGTGTAGAGCCACGAAAGACTGCGATTCATTGGCAGAACATTTACAAAGTGCAGAGACTGCTTACACTACACTTGTCCACCGTATTGTTGAGTATTGCTGAGCGGTGTGATTCATATCAGGTGGGACTGACGGATGACATCGAAAAAGTACAAAGAAGAGCAGATATGTATTATCCAGAAATAGGGGAGATAATGCGACAGTCATTACACGTAAATTGGACTGGCAATCATTAAAATGACGGGATCTTATGAAATTTCAGTCACGTTTTCTCCTCCGATTACGAAAACATTCTGTTGGCACCCGCCTACATAGGGAGAAATGATCACGATAATAAAAGAGAAATCAGGGCTCGCAAAGAAAAATTTAAGTGCTCGTTTTTGCTGCGTGCCGTTCTAGAGTGGAACGGTAGAGAGACAGCATGAAGGTGGTTCATTAACCCCCTGCGAGGCACATCACTTAGATGTAGATGTAGACAACTTGTTTCTTTTGTGTTTCCTTACCGTTTGTGGAGGGAATTTCTAGTTTTATTGCTGGCAGTCGCATACTAGCTACTTTTAACTTCATCTATTTCAATGAAATCAGAAGTTCAAAGGAAAGTAAACTAAAATAAAGAATTTGTATTAAGTGCTCACTTGAGTAGACAGTGACATTTCTGGTCTCTGATCGAAATGTTTTGATATGGCTATTACTGATGAGGTAATTTCGTTAACAGTGGAGAAAACCTATATGGAAAATAAATGCTTGATGCCAAGGGAAAGGTATTCATACATTTTGAGGGGGAAAGGTCACTTGGTAGTGTATTTGCGACTATTTTAATTAAAGCAGGGGAGAAAAGATTGTTAATTATTAACTGAAAAAGAATAAAGTTGAAGGAAAAAACTGAAATCATTTGAGTTTTCTTTTAGAAAACAAATATTTGTTCACGTAATTCTTTTCCGTGATTATTGAAAAGAAGTTAGAGTATTCAGGGGCTGCGTTATCGCTGCGATGCGTTAAAAGGAGGAGGAGGAGATTGATGTTTTACGTCCGTCGACTACGATGTCACTAGAGATGGACCACAAGCTCGGATCAGGGAAGGAAAGCGGCTGCGCCCTTTCGAAGGAACCGTCCTGGCATTTGCCTTAAGCGATTTAGGGAAATCACGGTAAAGCTAAATCAGGATGGAGGGACGCGCGTTTGAACCTTCGTCTTACCGCCACGCTATCCCACACGGGGATACGTTCCGACCAGCTAACAAATTCATAGGTATTCCGAATTAAGGATAGACATTTTTCCAACAAAAGAAAATATTTCCGTACGATCTTAGTTATATTGTATGATAAAGAAAGAAATCAATTTCCCACACCAGTATTAAGAGAAAAACAAGTCTCATCGAATAAATCGCCAATACTCCTGTACTGACCTGTTTTGGCTTTTTGTCCTTGCAGATGTACAGTAGCGCAAACCTTTCGCGCAGTGGCAGTTTCAAGAATAACACTCGTTTCACAACAATTCGCGCAAACGTGACGTCATTTTGGCGTCACACAGTATCGACGACAGCACGATCGGCTATCAACTTACGTTAGCATTCGATACGGACCTCTTTCAAGATTTACTGTGCGCGTACCGTAGATTTACAAAAATTCATAATTGGAATGATTTTTATAATTGCCATGACAACGACAATGCATTGATTTATCGATGGTGAATGCCTTTATATCAGAGAGCTCTCTTAAAAGTTAGCTATTATTGTTAATAATTTATAAATTAAGAAAACAACACTCAGAAACCGCCTCATGTTCGGAAACACAGACCTAGATATCAGTGAAAAAGTAGAATATAAATTCTACAGCTTATCCTTTCAGTCGCAACAATTAAACCTGTGCTCTTAGGTTCCTGCCCAATCACACCCTCCGAAAACGCCACACATTCGTAAACAGCGAAATGTTTGTCATAATGATGAATATAAGTGTTAATGCTACTCGTTTCAGTCGTATCCATTTAAACTTTTTTTAGGTTCCTGCCTAACCACACACCCGGATATCTCCAAATATTTATTTCATCCTTCGTTCTCAGACAGTGTGAACAACATCCAGTATTGCAGAACATACTTTTATTTCGTTCATAATCAAGTAACACAAAGCGTCAAGAATGCTAACATGAAAAAGATGTTACTGGATGCGTACCAACATCTTTCGACTCCAGAAAACACGGCTTAACCAAGCTATGTCTAATTCCGGCCTTGGTTATAATATTCTATCTTGAAGGCTTGCACCGTTGATGCGTTATTAAGTGACATTTTATTATAATGGTGGTGCGTTTATGATAAATTTTCAATGTTCCGTTACACTGAAACAGCTTACTGCATATTATAATACAAGTAAGTTTCATTCTTAGATTATAAATTGACAATAACTCACGCCTAAGAGAGCACTGTTATGCGAAGGCATTAACCGTCGATAAATCATTACACTGTCTGTGTTATGACAATAACTATGATAAATCATTCCAAGAATGTTTTTGTAAATCTCCAGCACGTGCGCATGAAATCTTTTGAGAGGTCCTTATCGAATGCTAACGAAATTCGATAGCCGATCATGCGGTCGTCGACATTTTGACTTCAAAATGATTTACTTTTCTATTAGTTATTCTATGCTTTACATGGTGCACACATTCATGTTTATACAAGTATGAGCTATTATCGAATACTTGTGGGAATACTGCCCAAACTCTGTGGCAGATGAGAATTATCCGAGACCAAAGGCCCAAATATATAATTTATTAAACTTCTTGATAGATTTAAATTGTGTGCCGAATCGAGACGAACTCGGGACCTTTGCCTTTCGCGGGCAAGTGCTCTACCATATATTTTTTTAATCTCATTTTGTTCGTCTACGGACGTCGCAAGACATCCGTTTCAGTTCGTCGTTGATGTATTAACCCAGGTTTTTTTTTTTATAACAGAGGACAGCAAACCCTCTGACCGAACATGCTGAGTTAGCGAGCCGCCACCATCAGAGCTACCCAAGTACTACACACGGCCCGTCTTCACAGCTTCAGTTGTGGCAGTACCTCGTCTCCTACTTTTCAAACTTCACAGAAGCTCTTCTGCGAAACTAGCAGAACTAGCACTACTGGAAGAAAAGACATTGCGAAGACCAGGCTAAGCCACGTCCTAGGGGATGTGGCCAGAATGAATTTTGGTATATAATTTATTTGCCGTAATTGAATATCTCTATATACAAGAGAGACAGCCATTTTACATGTTTTGTTGGAAGATTTTTAGTCGGCCGCAGTGACCGAGCGGTTCTAGGCGCTTCAGTAGGAACGGCGCGACTGCTACGGCCGCAGGTTCGAATCCTGCCTCGGGCATGGATGTGTGTGATGTCCTTACGTTAATTAGCTTTAAGTAGTTCTAAGTTCTAGGGGACTGATGACCGATTTTAAGTCACATCGTTCTCAGAGCCATTTAAGTAACATTTTTGAAGATTGTTATCGAAGTTTTTTGCTGGTAAGTAAATGTTTGCTAATAAATGTGTTTCCTGTTAATATTAGTCTGAACTGAGCCGATTTGTTAGTTGTTTGTTAGTCTCGATTAGGACCTGCGGTAACTGAGTTGATGTAAGTCGTTTAAGGCTGCCTTGAATATTGAAAGGTACAG
Organism: Schistocerca gregaria; assembly: GCF_023897955.1. NCBI lineage: Eukaryota > Metazoa > Arthropoda > Insecta > Orthoptera > Acrididae > Schistocerca > Schistocerca gregaria. Next base: position 88,099,476 of record NC_064925.1, on the reverse strand, counting down.
CGTGTATATATATAAACAAAATACGGGAATAAGATTATGAAATGAGACGCTTGAAGTAGTAAAGGAGTTTTCTATATCTACATCCATACTCCGCAAGCCACCTGATGGTGTGTGGCGGAGGGTACCCTGAGTACCTCTATCGGTTCTCCCTTCTATTCCAGTCTCGTATTGTACATGGAAAGGATTGTCGGTATGCTGTGTGGGCTCTAATCTGATTTTATCCTCATGGACTCTTCGCGAGATATACGTAGGAGGGAGCAATATTCTGCTTGACTCTTCGGTGAAGGTATGTTCTCGAAACTTTAACAAGAGCCCGTACCGAGCTACTGAGCGTCTCTCCTGCAGAGTCTTCCACTGGAGTTTATCTATCATCTACGTAACGTTTTCGCGATTACTAAATGATCCTGTAACGAAGCGCACTGCTCTCCGTTGGATGTTCTCTCTCTTCCATCGACCCTATCTGGTGCGGATCCCACACTGCTGAGCCGTATTCAAGCCGTGGGCAAACAAGCTTACTGTAACCTACTTCCTTTGTTTTCGGGTTGCATTTCCTTAGGATTCTTCCAATGAATATCAGTCTGGCATCTGCTTTATCGACGTTCAACTTAATATGATCATTCCATTTTAAATCACTCCTAATGCGTACTCCCAGATAATTTATGGAATTAACTGCTTCCAGTTGCTGACCTATTTTGTAGCTAAATGATAAGGGACCTATCTTTCTATGTATTCGCAGCACATTACACTTGTCTACATTGAGATTAATTGCCATTCCGTGCACCATGCGTCAATTCGCTGCAGATCCTCCTGTATTTCAGTACAATTTTCCATTATTGCAACCTCTCGATACACCACAACATCTGCAAAAAGCCTCAGTGAACTTCGGATGTCATCCACCAGGTCATTCATGTATATTGTGAATAGGACCGTTGCTATCACACTCCCCTGCGGCACACCTGAAAGCACTCTTACTTCGCAAGACTTCTCTCCATTGAGAATGACATGCTGCGTTCTGTTATCTAGGGACTCCTCAATCCAATCACACAATTGATCTGATAGTCCGTATGCTCTTTGTTCATTAAACGACTGTGGGGAACTGTGTCAAACGCCTTGCGGAAGTCAAGAAACACGGCATCTACCTGTGAACCCGTGTCTAAGGCCCTCGGAGTCTCGTGGACGAATAGCGCGAGCGGGGTTTCACACGACCGTCTTTTTCGAAACCCATGCCGATTCCTACAGAGTATTTCTAGTCTCCAGAAAAGACATTATACTCGAACATAATACGTGTTCCAAAATTCTACAACTGATCGACGTTAGAGATATAGGTCTATAGTTCTGCACATCTGTTCGACGTCCCTTCTTGAAAACGGGGATGACCTGTGCCCTTTTCCAGTCCTTTGGAACGCTTCGCTCTTCTAGAGACCTCCGGTACACCGCTGCAAGAGGGGGCCAAGTTCCTTCGCGTACTCTGTGTAAAATCGAACTTGTATCCCATCAGGACCAGCGGCCTTTCCTCTTTTGAGCGATTTTAATTGTTTCTCTATCCCTCTATCGTCTATTTCGATATCTACCATTTTGTCAACTGTGCGACAATCTAGAGAAGGAAGCACAGTGAAGTCTTCCTCTGTGAAACAGCTTTGGAAGAAGACATTTAGTATTTCGGCCTTTAGTGTGTCATCCTCTGTTTCAGTACCATTTTGGTCACAGAGTGTCTGGACATTTTGTTTTGATCCACCTACCGCTTTAACATAGGACCAAAATTTCTTACGATTTTCTGCCAAGTCAGTACATAGAACTTTACTTTCGAATTCATTGAACGCCTCTCGCATAGCCCTCCTCACACTACATTTCGCTTCGCGTAATTTTTATTTGTCTGCAAGGCTTTGGCTATGTTTATGTTTGCTGTGAAGTTCCCTTTGCTTCCGCAGCAGTTTTCTAACTCGGTTGTTGTACCACGGTGGCTCTTTCCCATCTCTTACGATCTTGCTTGGCACATACTCATCTATCGCATATTGTACGATGGTTTTGAACTTTGTCCACTGATCCTCAACACTATCTGTACTTGAGACAAAACTTTTGTGTTGAGCCGTCAGGTACTCTAATCTGTTTTGTCACTTTTCCTAAACAGAAAAATCTTTCAACCTTTTTTTAATATTTCTATTTACGGCTGAAATCATCGATGCAGTAACCGCTTTATGATTGTCGATTCCCTGTTCTGCATTAACTGATTCAAATAGTTCGGGTCTGTCACCAGAAGGTCTAATATGTTATCGCCACGAGTCGGTTCTCTGTTTAACTGCTCAAGGTAGTTTTCAGATAAAGCACTTAAAAATATTTCACTAGATTCTTTGTCCCTGCCACCCGTTATGAACGTTTGAGTCTCCCAGTCTATATCCAGCAAATTAAAATCTCCACCCAGAACTATAACATGGTGGGGAAATCTACTCGAAATATTTTCCAAATTATTCTTCAGGTGCTGAGCCACAATAGCTGCTGAACCCAGGGGCCTATAGAGACATCCAATTACCATGTCTGAGCCTGCTTTAACCGTGACCTTCACCCAAATCATTTCACAATTCGAATCTCCGTCAATTTACTTCGATAGTATTGCACTTATCGCTATAAACACGCATCCCCCTTCACTGTCCAGCCTGTGTCTGCGGTATACATTCCAACCTGAGTTTAGAATTTCATTACTGTTTACATGTGGTTTCAGCCAACTTTCTGTCCCTAGTACTGTATGGGCGTTATCACACTTTATTAATGGGAGCAGTTCTGGGGCCTTTCTATTGACGCTCCTGCAGTTTACTATTACATTAATATTGTTAGTCCCTGTTGCATTTTGCCTACTCCTGCCTTGCGTCGTCTCAGGAGACGTCTTGTCGGGCATGGGGAGAAAATTCTCTAACCTAAAAAAAACCATGTGCACTCCACACGTACTCCGCTACCCTCGTAGCCGCTTCCGTCGTGTAGTGCACACATGACCTATTCAGGGGGACCGTACATTTCTCCACCCGATAGCGGAGGTCGAGAAATTTGCACCCCATCTCTCCGCAGAATCTGTCAGAGCCTCTGGTTTAAGCCTTCCACTCGGCTCCACACCAGAGGATCGGTTCTGGGAACGATACTACAAATAGTTAGCTCTGATTCAACCCTGCGAGCGAGGCTTTCCGCCTTCAACTCCGCCAACCGCCTGTACGAACTGAGGATGACCTCTGAACCCCGACGGCAGGAGTCATTGGTGCTGACATGATCAACGATTTGCAGTCAGGTGCACCCAGTGGTCTTTATCGCCGCCGGTAGGGCCTCTACATCTCGGATGAGACCCCCGGGCAAGCAGACAGTGAACACTGGCATTCTTCCCCGACATTTCCGCTATTTCCCTAAGGGGGCTCCATCATCCGCCTAACGTTGGAGCTCCCAATAACTAATAAACCCCTCTCCCCCCCCGTGTGCCTGCTCGGACCTTGCTGAAGGAGCAGCCACATGTCCACTCACAGGCAGAGCGGGCGATGCCACACGGCCAGCCTCCACATTGACCCTCCGCCTCGTGCGCCGCGAACGCCGCTGAACCCGCCACTCCCCTTGGGGAGAGGGTGGCCCAACCGCGCCCAGTACCCGCGAAGATGTCTCGACAGCAGCGACAGTGGGTAAACCATGTAACACCTGGGGTGTACCATGCGACGCACCAGACTCCCCACTGCCGCCACACTCCGAGACGGCAGCCTGAAGACTGCCATCAACACCTTCAGCTGTTCGCAAACAGTGGCCAGCTCCTGCGTCTGTACACAGCAGTCACATCCTATCCATCAAAAGGAATCATTTTACTTAGACTTAACTAGACTGCTAATTCACTAAAGACGGCTGATTGATGAAACTGTGACCGATAACTTCTTGTAGAAAACAAGGAAAATAGCACTACCCATCACTGGCCTGCATTGAAAACAAGCACTAGCACTACTGGCACTGTGGCTGACTAAAGGGACTATTCAAAACACGAGATCTATGGAACACTATTACTAGCACTAGACAATTAAAGCTTCCTAAAAGCTAAAGCACACCGAAGAAGTAAGAAAAATACAGTTAATACTTAAATTAAGGTAGCTCGCTGCACAGCAGGCGTGAAGCAGACGGCGGTTAGGGCGACACTGACACTACTGGCACTGTGGCTGACTAAAGGGACTATTCAAAACACGAGATCTATGGAACACTATTACTAGCACTAGACAATTAAAGCATCCTAAAAGCTAAAGCACACCGAAGAAGTAAGAAAAATACAGTTAATACTTAAATTAAGGTAGCTCGCTGCACAGCAGGCGTGAAGCAGACAGCGGTTAGGGCTACACTGACACTACTGGCACTGTGGCTGACTAAAGGGACTATTCAAAACACGAGATCTATGGAACACTATTACTAGCACTAGACAATTAAAGCTTCCTAAAAGCTAAAGCACAAAGTAGAAGTAAGAAAAATACAGTTAATACTTAAATTAAGGTAGCTCGCTGCACAGCAGGCGTGAAGCAGACGGCCGTTAGGGCGACACTGACACTACTGGCACTGTGGCTGACTAAAGGGACTATTCAAAACACGAGATCTATGGAACACTATTACTAGCACTAGACAATTAAAGCTTCCTAAAAGCTAAAGCACAAAGTAGAAGTAAGAAAAATACAGTTAATACTTAAATTAAGGTAGCTCGCTGCACAGCAGGCGTGAAGCAGACGGCGGTTAGGGCGACACTGACACTACTGGCACTGTGGCTGACTAAAGGGACTATTCAAAACACGAGATCTATGGAACACTATTACTAGCACTAGACAATTAAAGCTTCCTAAAAGCTAAAGCACAAAGTAGAAGTAAGAAAAATACAGTTAATAGTTAAATTAAGGTAGCTCGCTGCACAGCAGGCGTGAAGCAGACGGCGGTTAGGGCGACACTGACACTACTGGCACTGTGGCTGACTAAAGGGACTATTCAAAACACGAGATCTATGGAACACTATTACTAGCACTAGACAATTAAAGCTTCCTAAAAGCTAAAGCACACCGAAGAAGTAAGAAAAATACAGTTAATACTTAAATTAAGGTAGCTCGCTGCACAGCAGGCGTGAAGCAGACGGCGGTTAGGGCGACACTGACACTACTGGCACTGTGGCTGACTAAAGGGACTATTCAAAACACGAGATCTATGGAACACTATTACTAGCACTAGACAATTAAAGCATCCTAAAAGCTAAAGCACACCGAAGAAGTAAGAAAAATACAGTTAATAGTTAAATTAAGGTAGCTCGCTGCACAGCAGGCGTGAAGCAGACGGCGGTTAGGGCGACACTGACACTACTGGCACTGTGGCTGACTAAAGGGACTATTCAAAACACGAGATCTATGGAACACTATTACTAGCACTAGACAATTAAAGCTTCCTAAAAGCTAAAGCACACCGAAGAAGTAAGAAAAATACAGTTAATACTTAAATTAAGGTAGCTCGCTGCACAGCAGGCGTGAAGCAGACGGCGGTTAGGGCGACACTGACACTACTGGCACTGTGGCTGACTAAAGGGACTATTCAAAACACGAGATCTATGGAACACTATTACTAGCACTAGACAATTAAAGCATCCTAAAAGCTAAAGCACAAAGTAGAAGTAAGAAAAATACAGTTAATACTTAAATTAAGGTAGCTCGCTGCACAGCAGGCGTGAAGCAGACGGCCGTTAGGGCGACACTGACACTACTGGCACTGTGGCTGACTAAAGGGACTATTCAAAACACGAGATCTATGGAACACTATTACTAGCACTAGACAATTAAAGCATCCTAAAAGCTAAAGCACACCGAAGAAGTAAGAAAAATACAGTTAATACTTAAATTAAGGTAGCTCGCTGCACAGCAGGCGTGAAGCAGACGGCCGTTAGGGCGACACTGACACTACTGGCACTGTGGCTGACTAAAGGGACTATTCAAAACACGAGATCTATGGAACACTATTACTAGCACTAGACAATTAAAGCTTCCTAAAAGCTAAAGCACACCGAAGAAGTAAGAAAAATACAGTTAATACTTAAATTAAGGTAGCTCGCTGCACAGCAGGCGTGAAGCAGACGGCCGTTAGGGCGACACTGACACTACTGGCACTGTGGCTGACTAAAGGGACTATTCAAAACACGAGACCTATGGAACACTATTACTAGCACTAGACAATTAAAGCTTCCTAAAAGCTAAAGCACAAAGTAGAAGTAAGAAAAATACAGTTAATACTTAAATTAAGGTAGCTCGCTGCACAGCAGGCGTGAAGCAGACGGCCGTTAGGGCGACACTGACACTACTGGCACTGTGGCTGACTAAAGGGACTATTCAAAACACGAGATCTATGGAACACTATTACTAGCACTAGACAATTAAAGCATCCTAAAAGCTAAAGCACACCGAAGAAGTAAGAAAAATACAGTTAATACTTAAATTAAGGTAGCTCGCTGCACAGCAGGCGTGAAGCAGACAGCGGTTAGGGCTACACTGACACTACTGGCACTGTGGCTGACTAAAGGGACTATTCAAAACACGAGATCTATGGAACACTATTACTAGCACTAGACAATTAAAGCTTCCTAAAAGCTAAAGCACAAAGTAGAAGTAAGAAAAATACAGTTAATACTTAAATTAAGGTAGCTCGCTGCACAGCAGGCGTGAAGCAGACGGCCGTTAGGGCGACACTGACACTACTGGCACTGTGGCTGACTAAAGGGACTATTCAAAACACGAGATCTATGGAACACTATTACTAGCACTAGACAATTAAAGCTTCCTAAAAGCTAAAGCACAAAGTAGAAGTAAGAAAAATACAGTTAATACTTAAATTAAGGTAGCTCGCTGCACAGCAGGCGTGAAGCAGACGGCGGTTAGGGCGACACTGACACTACTGGCACTGTGGCTGACTAAAGGGACTATTCAAAACACGAGATCTATGGAACACTATTACTAGCACTAGACAATTAAAGCTTCCTAAAAGCTAAAGCACAAAGTAGAAGTAAGAAAAATACAGTTAATACTTAAATTAAGGTAGCTCGCTGCACAGCAGGCGTGAAGCAGACGGCGGTTAGGGCGACACTGACACTACTGGCACTGTGGCTGACTAAAGGGACTATTCAAAACACGAGATCTATGGAACACTATTACTAGCACTAGACAATTAAAGCATCCTAAAAGCTAAAGCACACCGAAGAAGTAAGAAAAATACAGTTAATACTTAAATTAAGGTAGCTCGCTGCACAGCAGGCGTGAAGCAGACGGCGGTTAGGGCGACACTGACACTACTGGCACTGTGGCTGACTAAAGGGACTATTCAAAACACGAGATCTATGGAACACTATTACTAGCACTAGACAATTAAAGCTTCCTAAAAGCTAAAGCACAAAGTAGAAGTAAGAAAAATACAGTTAATACTTAAATTAAGGTAGCTCGCTGCACAGCAGGTGTGAAGCAGACAGCGGTTAGGGCGACACTGACACTACTGGCACTATGGCTGACTAAAGGGACTATTCAGAACACGATATCTATGGAACACTATTACTAGCAGTCGACAATTAAAGCTTCCTAAAGGCTAAAACACACCGAAGAATTAAGAAAAATACAGTTAATACTTAAATTAAGGTAGCTCGCTGCACAGCAGGCGTGAAGCAGACGGCGGTTAGGGCGACACTGACACTACTGGCACTGTGGCTGACTAAAGGGACTATTCAAAACACGAGATCTATGGAACACTATTACTAGCACTAGACAATTAAAGCTTCCTAAAAGCTAAAGCACAAAGTAGAAGTAAGAAAAATACAGTTAATACTTAAATTAAGGTAGCTCGCTGCACAGCAGGCGTGAAGCAGACGGCGGTTAGGGCGACACTGACACTACTGGCACTGTGGCTGACTAAAGGGACTATTCAAAACACGAGATCTATGGAACACTATTACTAGCACTAGACAATTAAAGCTTCCTAAAAGCTAAAGCACAAAGTAGAAGTAAGAAAAATACAGTTAATACTTAAATTAAGGTAGCTCGCTGCACAGCAGGCGTGAAGCAGACGGCGGTTAGGGCGACACTGACACTACTGGCACTGTGGATGACTAAAGGGACTATTCAAAACACGAGATCTATGGAACACTATTACTAGCACTAGACAATTAAAGCTTCCTAAAAGCTAAAGCACAAAGTAGAAGTAAGAAAAATACAGTTAATACTTAAATTAAGGTAGCTCGCTGCACAGCAGGCGTGAAGCAGACGGCGGTTAGGATGACACTGACACTACTGCTATTTGGGGAGCAAAATAACTGATGATTGTCGAAGTAGGGAGGATATAAAGTGTAGAATGGCAATGGCCAGGAAAGCGTTTCTGAAGAAGAGAAATTTGTTAACATCGAGTATAGATTTAAGTGTCAGGAAGTCTTTTCTGAAAGTATTTGTATTGAGTTTAGCCATGTATGGAAGTGAAACATGGGCTATGAATAGTTTGGACAAGAAGAGAATAGAAGCTTTCGAAATGTGTGCTACAGAAGAATGCTGAAGATTAGATGGGTAGATCGAGAATCTTATGAGGTAGTATTGAATAGGAGTGGGGAGAAGAGAAGTTTGTGGCACAACTTGACCAGAAGTAGGGATCGGTTGGTAGGACATTTTCTGAGGCATCAAGTTATCACCATTTTAGTATTGGAGGGCAGTGTGGAGGGTAGAAACCGTAGGGGGAGCCCAAGAGATGATTACACTAAGCAGATTTAGAAGGATGTAGGTTGCAGTAGGTAGTGGGAGATGAAGAAGCTTGCACAGGATAGAGTAGCATGGAGAGTTGCATCAAACCAGTCTCTGGACTGAAGACCACAACCAATAACAACAAACAAAATACACAGGCATTAAAAGTGAGTTTTGCGTATTATTTCACTTTTCATTAAGAAACTGTTAGGGCTCTCAGCAATCCTGAATCTAACATGAAAAATTAGGCATAACGATTTAAGGAATTTTGTATTATAATCACTGTAATACTGGACAGTAGATGTACTGGAGTAGCAGCGCAACAGGAAGATAGTTAAACGCAGTGTGACGGCTTGTACAATGGCTCGCCCTGCTGTAAAATTTTAAACGTAAATAGGACTCTGATTTATACACCGACGTAGTACACCACCCCTAGAGCGGGATGCTGCATCGAGTCTGGGAACATCCTCCTCACAACGTACTCGAGACCAATTAGCATCTCCTTGGTGCACAAGAAGGAATTATTTGCTTCCTCACAAGTCTTCCATTGAAATATATCCAAGCAACCGACGTGCAAAAGACCGTACAAACCGCATTGTACCTGACGGTAGTAAAATGCTGAACTTGTTTTAGAAGTTCTGGTTCAGATCGTTCGTAATATTTACGACCCACACCTTCAATGAATCTTACCAAAGCATAAAAAACAGTACAGGGCGAAACCACCTGAGTACACAGAGTTGATGCCTTATCTGGAAGACCTTTCTCGGCCTTCAGCAGGCGCCCTGGATCCTCCTCGATAATCAGACAAAGGCGGTGCAAGACACTCAGCGCCCCGTAGTCTGCCAGGAAGAGACAGCGGCGCTGAAGACGACGCCCTAGACGTGGCCCCGAGACAGAGCCGGAGGGAGGAACTTCGGCCGCAGAACGCAGCTTTACGGCTCAATCGGCCGCAGTAAAAACCGCCGCCCAAAACTCCGCCCCCCAGAATAAGTATCGGTAAATCTGCGGAGCATCGGTTTTTACTGTGTGCAGATAATGTCCGGCGGGAACGCGAGGCCGTGTACTTTGGTGGGAGGCGTAATCGCTGGGGTGTCTGGCCAGCGGTGAACAGCGGCAGACAATGGGCTCGCTCCTGCTAACGTGCTGTACGGGCAGCACCATCCTTCTGGCTTTCTCGGAGAAATGGATTGCTTACTAGTTTCTGGATTTGCAGCCAAATTTTTACTTGTCTCATAACACTATGTCTCGACGACGTCATTAGTCGCTTTTGTCGAGGTGTCGATATCAGATTTGTTACTTGCTGTTTGGACCTGCAACCGAATGTCAATGGGAGTCGCCGTGCGCCGGCCTAGTGACTGTTTCGCGACACCGTTAAACAATGAAACAGTCAGTAGGAAAATATCAACAAAAGGTGCACGTCAAAACGTGAAAAAGTAATTTAAAAAGTTTAACACAAGGCTCCACTCACCTATCTCCACATAAACAAATATAAACTACTGAGCATAGATAGGAAGAAAAACTCACTGTCATATTGTGCAACAAAGTCCAGATTGCTGCTATAGTAGTTTAATGAAGCATTTACTATGATGACTCAGAGGGCTCTGAGCACTACGGGACTTAACGTCTGAGGTCACCTGTCCCCTAAAACTTAGAACTACTTAAAACTAGCTAACCTAAGGACATCACACACATCCCTGCCCGAGGCAGGATTCGAACCTACGACCGTAGCGGTCGCGCGGTTCCAGACTGTAGCGCCTAGAACCGCTCGGGCACTTGGGCCGGCACCGGCTTGCACAGTGCCTTGTCGACAGCTTGGGTCAACGATCGGTTCAGCTGAAACAGAGGACCTAGCCCATTCCGTGTAAACACAGCTTGCTTAGCACCCTGTTGACAACTTGACTCCATGGCATCGTGGCATCTGAACCACACTAGATGCCTATCATCAATTCTTATCAACTGAAATTGGAATTCATCTGACCAGGCCACTGTTTATCAGCCTCCTAGCATCCAGTCGACAAGAGCCCACAAGAAGTGTTGCAGGGCAATGTCATGCTGTTAGCTAAGGCACTCGCGTAGGTTGTCTGCTGCCATAGACAATTATACTCAAATTCTGCCTCACTATCCTCATGGATACTTTCGCATTACGTCCCACATTGATTTCTGCCGTTACTTCACGCAGTTTTTCTTGTCTATTAGCACTTACAGATCTACACAGACGACGCTGCTCTCAGTCGTTAAGTGAGGGCCATCGATCAATTTTGACATTGTGTATCTCGGAATGTTGATTTTCCTAACGATTTCCGAAATGGAATGCCCCATGCATCTAGCTCCAACTACCATTCCGCGTTCAGAGTCTGTTAATATCCGTCGTGAGGACATAATCACGTCGGAAAACTTTTCACGTGAATCAGTAAAGTACAAACGACAGCTCCGCCTATGCATTGCCCTTTGTTACCTTACGCTATACTGCCACCGTCTGTGTATGTGCATATCTCTATTCCATGACTTACGAGTGTCAAAACAAGCACCTTCCAGCCGCCTAAATTTCCAAATTGTTGGACTACCAGTTTCAGCGATATGTTACGCCATCTTCAGGCCCAATGACGGACTTGTAGGGAGATTTCCACCTTTGGTCCAGTTAAAGTAGGGACCAGCTTTCAGTGGCTGGTATCTGTAGATTTTTGAGACAGCAATCATTTCAAACATCACCTGCCGACTGGAACAAGAAGATGGCGTAATATGTCGCTGAAACAGGTAGCCCAATAAAATTTGGCAATTTAGATGGCTGAAACGTATTTGATTTGGCGTTCTATACAGAACAGCCAAGATCCCAGAACCATGTGTGACGAGATGGACACACGAAGATTCCATGACTTCTCTCACCTTACTTTACATTCACTATAAAGGCTCCAGTACAGTGGTACAAAAATAAAGAACATCAAAATTCCACCTAATGGCGCACTAGTATACTTTCATATTATCAATCTGTATACGCTGGCCGCGGTGGCCGATCGGTTCTATGCCCTCAGTCCGGAGCCACGTGACCGCTACCTCGGACATGGTTGTGTGTGATGTCCTTAGGTTAATTAGGTTTAAGTAGTTATAAGTTCAAGCGGACTGTTGACCTCAGATGTTAACTCCCATAGTGCTCAGAGCCATTTGAACCAATCTGTATACAAATATACCACTCCAAGAAGTATTTTTGATCATACAGAATAACCTCTCAAAATATAGAAAAATTTCAATAGCAGGCATACAAGTAAGAATGGCCCTACTTCGTTTAGTTACAGCACAAAATTACTTTGAATTCAACAGTAATACAACTGCGAATTATGGGGAGCAGTCATGGATAGTAGTACCGCCAACAGCTTAGAATATTTCTTCTTGAATACGAATGAAGCAAAATTTTTGCACCCACAAATTCCCCAAACAAGAAAAATATCTTTTATTTTAGATACACTCCTGGAAATGGAAAAAAGAACACACTGACACAGGTGTGTCAGACCCACCATACTTGCTCCGGACACTGCGAGAGGGCTGTACAAGCAATGATCACACGCACGGCACAGCGGACACACCAGGAACCGCGGTGTTGGCCGTCGAATGGCGCTAGCTGCGCAGCATTTGTGCACCGCCGCCGTCAGTGTCAGCCAGTTTGCCGTGGCATACGGAGCTCCATCGCAGTCTTTAACACTGGTAGCATGCCGAGACAGCGTGGACGTGAACCGTATGTGCAGTTGACGGACTTTGAGCGAGGGCGTATAGTGGGCATGCGGGAGGCCGGGTGGACGTACCGCCGAATTGCTCAACACGTGGGGCGTGAGGTCTCCACAGTACATCGATGTTGTCGCCAGTGGTCGGCGGAAGGTGCACGTGCCCGTCGACCTGGGACCGGACCGCAGCGGCGCACAGATGCACGCCAAGACCGTAGGATCCTATGCAGTGCCGTAGGGGACCGCACCGCCACTTCCCAGCAAATTAGGGACACTGTTGCTCCTGGGGTATCGGCGAGGACCATTCGCAACCGTCTCCATGAAGCTGGGCTACGGTCCCGTACACCGTTAGGCCGTCTTCCGCTCACGCCCCAACAGCGTGCAGCCCGCCTCCAGTGGTGTCGCGACAGGCGTGAATGGAGGGACGAATGGAGACGTGTCGTCTTCAGCGATGAGAGTCGCTTCTGCCTTGGTGCCAATGATGGTCGTATGCGTGTTTGGCGCCGTGCAGGTGAGCGCCACAATCAGGACTGCATAAGACCAAGGCACACAGGGCCAACACCCGGCATCAAGGTGTGGGGAGCGATCTCCTACACTGGCCGTACACCTCTGGTGATCGTCGAGGGGACACTGAATAGTGCACGGTACATCCAAACCGCCATCGAACCCATCGTTCTACCATTCCTAGACCGGCAAGGGAACTTGCTGTTCCAACAGGACAATGCACGTCCGCATGTATCCCGTGCCACCCAACGTGCTCTAGAAGTTGTAAGTCAACTACCCTGGCCAGCAAGATCTCCGGATCTGTCCCCCATTGAGCATGTTTGGGACTGGATGAAGTGTCGTCTCACGCGGTCTGCACGTCCAGCACGAACGCTGGTCCAACTGAGGCGCCAGGTGGAAATGGCATGGCAAGCCGTTCCACAGGACTACATCCAGCATCTCTACGATCGTCTCCATGGGCGAATAGCAGCCTGCATTGCTGCGAAAGGTGGATATACACTGTACTAGTGCCGACATTGTGCATGCTATGTTGCCTGTGTCTATGTGCCTGTGGTTCTGTCAGTGTGATCATGTGATGTATCTGACCCCAGGAATGTGTCAATAAAGTTTCCCCTTCCTGGGACAATGAATTCACGGTGTTCTTATTTCAATTTCCAGGAGTGTATATTAACGGCGTGGGAGACAATCTGAGTAGCCGTCTTAGATTGTTTGCAGATGATATTGTCATTTACCGTCTTGGCCCGCATCTCGTGGTCGTGCCGTAGCGTTCTCGCTTCCCACGCCCTGGTTACCGGGTTCGATTCCCAGCGGGGTCAGGGATTTTTTCTGCCTCGTGATGGCTGGGTGTTGTGTGATGTCCTTAAGTTAGTTAGGTTTAAGTAGTTCTAAGTTCTAGGGGACTGATGACCATAGATGTTAAGTCCCATAGTGCTCAGAGCCATTTGAACCATTTACCGTCTTGTAAAGTCATCAGATGATCAAGCCGTCTTGCAAAATGATTTAGATAAGATATCTGTGTGGTGCGAAAATTTCAGTTGACCCTGAATAGAGAAAAGTGTGAAGTTATTCACATTAGTACTAAAAGAAATCTGCTGAATTTCGATTACGCGATAAGTCACACAAATCTGAAGGCTGTAAATACTTAGGGGTTACAATTACAAATAACCTAAATTGGAACGATCACATAGATGATGTTGTGGGTAGAGCAAATCAAAGACTGCTGTTCATTGGCAGAATACTTAGAAGGTGCAACAGGTGTGCTAAAGAGACTGCTTACACCACGCTTGTCCGCCTTATTCTGGAGTTTACTGTGCGATTCTCATCAGGTGGGAGTGACGGATAACATCGAAAAAGTACAAAGAAGAGCAGCTCGCTTTGTATTATCGTGAAATAGGGAGATAGCGTCACAGGCATGATAGATGAATTGGAGTGGCAGTCATTAAAACAAAAGTGTTTTCCGTTGCGACGGGATCTTCTTATGAAATTTCAATCAACAGTTTTCTCCTCCGATTGCGAAAAGATTCAGTGGGCACCCACCTACATAGGGAGAAATGATCATCACGATAAAATAAGGGAAATTAGGGCTCGCACAGAAAAATGTAAGTGCTCGTTTTTCCCGCGCGCCGTTCGTGAGTGGAGCGGTAGAGAGACAGCTTGAAGGTGGTTCATTGAAATCTCTGCCAGGCACTATATTGTGAATAGCAGAGTAATCACGTATATGTAGATGTCGACCTGTGTTTCCGCCAACGGAAGCTGATGTTAGTTTCCCAGATGAACTACACCGGAGAAATGAATACCTCTGTTTTAACCCACTTAGTTTCTTTGCTGAATTAGTAAGAGCTGAGTGACAAAAGTTTATTAGTGTACGCTTGAACAGCAGCCTTTCTAGCAGATAATTCTTCGCGCGACGATTCGCACGGGTACCAAGCAGTTGACCGTCTGTTCTGCACTGGCCTCCGACGCCTGTGCTGATGAGAACGACCTTTACCACCTCTCGCATCACTCCGCTGGGAGGAGTCTTCGCGTGCTCGGAGCTGCGACCTAATTACGCCACAAATTAACTCCAGTGGCGCCACGAAGGCGGGGCGGTGCCGACACGCACTGCACAGCCCTAATTGCAGCCGCCATCATTACGCGTCCACACGTCGTCTGCTAAGCTCCCCTCTTCCTCTCTCTCCCCCTCTTCTCCACTTGTCACCATCCTTCTTGTTTGTCTTTCGCCGCACCGACTTCTTTCGACTGTTGCGGCCTCTTCTCCCTCGGGCTACTCCCAGCTTTCGAGGAGAACACTTCGTTTTGGGAGCCACGACTCGACTGTAGAATACAGGCAACTCATTGAGACTCATGTCGTTCTGCTCCTTTTCACTGGTCACTCGGGGGCCGTGTCTCTTCATTACGACGTACTTCAAGAGACGCCCTTCATTTCGCACCTGATGCGCTGTAATTGGATTTAAATGACTCGTCCTTTTGTAAAGCTCTCGCAGCCTTTCTTCTCTTTTCCTTCCCTCTCCCTACCTTTTTAGTCCATTTGTACTCCGTCGTGCACTCGTCTCTCCCATGCAAAGCCGCATTTGAGCAGTTGTTCTTCCTGCCCCGTAATTGTTGTTATCATTTCAACAACAAGCGACTTTTGTCTTTACTATCGATCTCATGATATATACAATCGTTCTTGTTAAAATGTCTAGATTGCTACACATTCATCAGATATGGTCGCAAGGTGTATAGATTAAGAGAAACAATTATTGAATGCGTCTACACATAAAGAGAAATGGTAATCAAAGGCATATATATCAGGAGGAATGGATATGAAACAGGCGTATGTAGTGACAAATGTAATTTTTTGATATATTTGACAGTTTTTTTAGAATTTTTACCAATTTGACTTTCTTTGTACATCAATATTATTTAGCTACAATATAGCAGGTCAGCAACTGGAAGCAGTTAATGCCATAAATTATTTGGGAGTACGCATTAGGAGTGATTTAAAATGGAATGATCATATAAAGTTGATCGTCGGTGAAGAAGATGCTAGACTGAGATTCATTGGATGAATCCTAAGGAAATGGAAGTAGGTTACAGTACAATTGTTCGCCCACTGCTTGAATATTGCTCACCAGTGTGGGATCCGTACCAGATAGGGTTGATACAAGAGATTGAGGAAATCCAACGGAGAGCAGCGCGCTTCGTTACAGGATCATTTAGTAATCGCGAAAGCGTTTCGGAGATGCTAGATAAACTCCAGTGGAAGACTCTGCAGGAGAGACGCTCAGTAGCTCGGTACGGGCTTTTGTTGAAGTTTCGAGAACATACCTTCACCGAAGAGTCAAGCAGTATAATGCTCCCTCCTACGTATATCTCGCGAAGAGACCATGAGGATAAAATCAGAGAGTTCACACAGAGGCATACCGAAAATCTTTCTTTCCACGAACAATACGAGACTGGTATAGAAGGGAGAACCGATAGAGGTACTCAAAGTGCCCTCCGCCACACACCATCAGGTGGCTTGAGGAGTATGGATGTAGATGTAGATGAAACACACGAGTGATACGTAGTCTTTGCCTAACGGCGGTTGGTGCGAAGGAGTGAAGTCGAGGACAGAGAGAGAGAGAGAGAGAGAGAGAGAGAGAGAGAGAGAGAGAGAGACAGGGTGAGAGAGTTGCGTCATGGCAGGGTCAGGACCCGGGATCACGGATGTGCCGCACAGAGAAGGAATTTGTTATTTGAGATGATTTAACACAGGATTAAGGGCAAATCATGTCTTTTAGAAAGGGTTTTGTAGAGATGGAGTTAATTTGGGAACAGATAATTGCATTGAATTTATTTTGCTGCTAACATTAGGTTAGCAATTATCTACGAGTTCGTATCCAGGCAGAATTATCAGTCATGTCTTGAGTATTATAATTAGTTACCCCCATAAAGTTTAACTTAAAGATTTTTCATTAGGAATCTAAATGTGTAAAATTTTACCAGATGTAAAAGGGTGTATGTTAGAAGTGTTCAATATGGTGTACAATAATGCTGAGAAAAACAGCGGCCAGAAAGATTAATATTTCATGTTAGTTCCAGTTTTTTCTGTGGTATTAAAAGGTTTCAGTCTAATTGCAAAATACCCTCATACAATTTATAAAACATTTCACTGAAGTTTATCCGCACAGTTTATGGTTCAAATGGCTCTAACCACTATGGGACTTTACATCTGAGGTCATCATCCCCCTAGAGTCAGAACTACTTAAACCTAACTAATCTAAGGACATCACACACGTCCATGCCCGTGGCAGTATTGGTACCTGCGACCGTAGCAGTTGCGTGGTTCCGGACTGAAGCGCCTAGAACCGCTGGGCCACAGCTGAAAGCCGCACAGTTTAAATGAAATATATGTTTGGTAAAAACTGCACTTCCACGCCTTCCACTATTGTGTGAAAAGTTATTAGTGTTTTTGAATGAGAACCAGAATATGTCTTCTGCTTAAACAGCACAATTAAAAACATAAGGTGAATTTCCTCGCAGTGATTTATTACAGGTCATGATTCGGTTTATCATTCTTGCAGTGCTGGAAAAACAAAGCCAATTTATTCAACTCCGTTAAGAGGTAAGAAAAAATTGTTGGGACCGAAACGAAGCTTTGGGAGAAATTTAGACGCTACTGTCATGAACAAAATTTCGTATAAGTTCAACAGACGCGTGTCTCTATTAGGGCACAGTTTTCGTTGGGTAACAGATAACCATTGTGTTTAAATGTTTCATAAGAAAGAATAGTAGATTAACAGTCTTTACATACATTAACAGATAGTCAGATGCTGTTTAGCTTAACTGGTACGACACACATCAAAAGTTATTTGCACGGTTAAGTTTCTACTTAAATGTAGGGTAGCAAAGGCAATTCTAGATCACAAACTATAACCAGAATTCAAAAGTACTTGCTTTCACATTACTGACGAAAGGTTTTGTCACACTTAGTTTTCTGTTACTATAGCTAAAAGTTCTTAACTACTTTCAAGGTGACTAGTTTGAACGAAAATTTGCGGTCTTCTTCTGGAATAATGATTCCAGATAAAGAAAAATAGCAGGAAAAATTCAGTAAGTAAAACATATAAGATAAGAGTTACACAATGTACTATACAATTGTTAGCTCAGCAAATATAGTAAACTACAAATTGTCACTCTGAATTCTCTGAAAACAACATATTAATACAAGTTCTTGCACCTGCAGTGTCCTGTGCAGGGTTGAGAAGATTACAACAACTATTACAGAAATATGCAACAAATAGCTAACGATAGAAGTAAATCCAATCATTAAAGTACAAGTTACATCAAATTTTAAAGAAATATTCCATTAAATCAGTTGCAGGACAATAAAGCCATAAAACAACATGAGGATCATGCAAGCATAAATACAACGGTAGTTCAGTGAATGACGACCGTTAATATACGTGGAAAGCATTGAGTTACGTACTTAAAAAGTGATGTTTGTTCTGCACCTGTGCGAAATTTCAAGCAATTCTGACAGATGTTTGAGACACAGTGAATCATCAAAATGGCGCCTATGCAAGACATTCGTTTCAAGAATGTGTAGTTGAATTCTTGGTGAACGTCCATAAACGTTTGTATGCAATGAATGTTACTGGTGCTGTTGGTAGGAATACTGATGGACGATGGGTAAGGAGAGTTAAGGCATCAGGAAGGGCAGAACGTGATCTCCATGATGGGCCACATTCGTAACGCCCTATGCAGCCACTGCTCATCACAGGCTGAGTCGCACGGATGCCGTTATTCGAGTAGGCTCGCGAACTCGAGGATTGGCTCAAAAGGTGTCGAAGAACATTTGAAGAACGTATGTAATGACTGAGACTTTTAGACATTCAAAGGTGAGCTCAAGATGGGTTCAACGGCTGCTCGTAACATGCCGCAAGGTTCAAATAAGTCAGTTCATCCGAACTACTGGAGCACTTGGAGGACAGCATAGAGGCCACTCTGTGAAGAATCGTTATAGGCAACGAAATGTAGGTGCATCGCTTTGAGCCAGAAACAAATTATGAAATTTCTGGAGTGACTTCCATCTGCTGGACGACTTATGGATTCTCTTTGTTGGACGCAATTTGAAGACGACAGCATGATTCATGCAGTGGAAACGTGGCTACGAGCATAGGATGAGATTTATTATCAATTGGGAATACATACCCTTACACGATGCTGTCATAAGCGCTTAGAATTGTGACTGACCTGGTCGTCCATTTCTAACTCTTAAGAATAAAATTGTTCTAAGAAAAAAATTGGATGGCGTATGCATTGAATGACCTTTGTAGTACTGCTGCTAAACAGCTAAGTTCATGAGAAGGTGCCAAAGATATACAGGGTATTTCGGTAAGAGCGTGCAAACATTTAACAGGGCGTAGAGGATGCTCCAGTGAACAATTTGAGGTAGGGAACCAGGGGTTGGAGAAGCCAGCTTAAGGAGATATGAAAGTAAACTTGTCTACCGCTTTGCCTAGCTTTGTCTTACGTACAACTAAAATCCGTACAAGTTTACACGTACTGTGCTGTTGATTGGGATGGACATACATTATTTCCTGTAAGGAAAAAAGCACAGGCTCATTGGGCCATATATCCTAACGAGCCGCCTGAATAGTCATCTGTACTTGAGGTTTATGCAAGGAGTGCTACCTGAGTTGTTGGAAAACGTTCCCTTGGCTGTTCGTGAGAAGACGTGGATGCGACATGACGGTGCACCGTCTCACTTCAGTGTGGGTGAGCGCAACCATCTCAGTGCTGTATTTCCTGGGCGCTGGATTAGAAGGGGAAGTCCTATTCTATGACGTGCGAGGTCACCTGACCTGAATCCTCTTGATTGTTTCCTGTGGGGACACCTAAAGTCCTGTACGAGACACTAGTGGATACAGAGATGGAATTAGTTGGCACAATTGTAGCTGCCAGTGATGTGATTTGAAACACACCAAGGATATTTGTCAGGGTGAGTCAGAATCTTGTTCGCCGATGTCATGCTTGCATTGAGGTTGATAGCCCTCACTTACAGCACATTTTGTAAGATACTGTACAAATGGTACGTTCACTGTATCAACAATGGTATTGGCAGCTAACTGCAACTGACTAATTTAAATGAAAAAGTACGCAGTAATCTGATTTTATTTCTATTACCTCCTTAAGCTGGCTTCTCCGGCCCGGGTTGATCAGTGGAGCATGCTCTATGTCCTGTTAAATTTTTTCACGCTCTTACAGTCTAATATTCTGCGTGGTGTCTGTCTGTTCTAAGTCGTGTCTTCCTACCACTTTCGCGCAACGACACTCTGAGCGTGTTTTTTAGGGAATTGACTAGTTTGAACCTGAGACCTGTTGCTGGTACGGAGACGCCAGACCACACATGAAATGTGGAGTTCAGAAGAGTTCAGAGACTAGCGATGATATAACCAAATAGTTAATGATTTCAGCGTCAGCTGCACTGCACTTCCTGTAAAAGAATATTAATACCAACTAAATTGAGTGGAAGGAGTTCAAGGTTTTCCTATTTTTAGGTAGCTGGTAAAATAACGTCAAAAAAGCAGTTAAGTTTACCACTGGAAATTTTATTCTACTCACAAAACATTACTTATAAATTGCACTATTGATAAAAGGAAATATTTTAATACAGGATGATAAAAACCAACTGCGTTCAACAAAAATGTGAACGAATATTCCCTGAGTGGGTTTCCAAGTTCTCCAATGGATTGAAGTTGACCTATGCCATATATCATCTATAATCTAGGTTTAAATTTAGTTTCACTAAACAGAAAACTATCAAAATAGTCTACAGTGACCCTCAATTATCTTTAATTACTTATCTAACTTGTCGTAAATTACAGTGGCTCATGTGGGTTCTCCATAATTATATAACAGAGAAATCATCGCGTTTCAGATTTTAACTTGCGTAGCAAATGTGAAAAACATGAGCTTCAATTGACGATCGACACTAGTATTACGCAGAAAGGGGGTGTAACAGATGAGACTTCTGCAGTTCTGAGTGAAGCCTTATGCGCTCTTATGTGGCATCGCGTGCGTTCATTACCTTGTCGGTATTTATCAGGGGGCGGCGGCCGGCGCAGCTCCATACAGCTCGCCGTCTCGGAAGTAACTCTCTTCTAACTTCTCCTTACTACAATATACCGAAGTTGTTTGAAAATAAAATTCTGGCTGTGTTTTCATCTGACTAATCAGGGTCTCAATGTTAACCTTAAGCTCCGCCTACAAAAATTCTGTCTATCCAGTGAAGAACGTTATACTTTTCGTGGTGGGACAATGTTTTTAAAGTTTGCAATGTGACAGAGACGCGTAAAAGTCTCACGCTAAAACTTGCAGCTGGTGTGGCCCTTTTAGTGTTATCGTAAGATCTATACTGTTCTTCTGGAGGGCTCTATCTTGTACCATGGGCTGGGGGCTGGTCCTGTCGGTTACTTTTCGTGGTGGGGCAATGTTTTTAACGTTTGCAACGTAACGGAGACGCGAAAAGGTCTCACGCTAAAACTTGCGGCTGGTGTGTCACTTTTAGTGTTATCGTAAGACTATACTGTTCTTCTGGAGGGCTCTAGCTTTTAACATGGGCTGAGGGGTGGTCCTAGTGGTTAGCTGGCGACGTGGGTGTCCGTCCGTTATCGTAGGGCCTTCTAGCTTAACACGGTTCTGCTCTCGGCTTCTGTTCTCGTTTCTCCCCTCGGAACTGCGTCTGTATCACGGTGGGAAGTTATGATATGCATTTAGGCATTATTGTGTTAGTCTGTAGTATTCCATTTGCTCACTCGTTACTCGTATTACTTTGGTTAATTTAATGTCACGATTTATTCGGAGCTATGTGACATACTACTGGATTTGCTTATCATGTCAGGGTTTTCATGGAAGGTGTTGGATTTGCCTGACACCTTACAACGGAAATACCCCGTATGAACTAAAGCGACAAATAACGAAAGTCGTATAAAAGTAAATGGCGCCAAGCAGATGTGACGACTGGTACGTCGACAAAGGCGACAGGGGCCTCCCGTGCCGTTCGGATATGCTTTCAGCTTCGCTCCGTTCATAAGATACGGCCACTCGACTAGCACAGCAGGGAGCAAGCATATCTGCGCCAACGCACCCACTTACGGCTACAAGCGTGAGACACTCTTCGAGAAAATACCAAAGTTCCCCGCCACACTTACCTCTGGAATGCGGCTCTTCCACGTAAATGGCTGGAGATTGTTATTTCCAATACTGAATTGATAAGGATAACCTCTTCAGATAAGTCGCCAGGTCCGGACGGATTCCGAGTTCGTTTTTACGGAGAGTACTCTATGCCACTGGCTCCTTACTTAGATTGTATTTATCGCGAACATCGCCCAGCGCAATGTCCCAAGATACTGTAAATAAGCGCAGATGACTCCTGTGTGTAAGAAGGACAAAACAATGGACCTGCAAAATTACAGACCCTTTGTTCTTGGCCTTGTTCTAAGTTCGAATGTAATAAGTTTCCTTGAGGCAGAAAATCTTCTGTCCACAAATCAGCACGGATTTAGAGAGGATCGCTCTTGCGTGACTCAGGTTGCTCTTTTCCAGTACGATATCCTGGAAACGAAAGTTAACAGCAGATCCCATATTCCCAGCTTTCTGAAAATCGATTGAAACGACTCCCAATGCAGACCGTTGATAGCATCTGGAAGAGATACGTGAGTGGTTCGAATGCTCCTTATGTAACAGAACACAGGAGAGCTTCTGTAAAGTTTGGAAGGTAGGAGACGAGATACTGACAGAAGTAAAGCTGTGAGGACTGGGCGTGAGTCGTGCTTCGGTAGCTCAGATGGCCAAGTCAATGGACGTTTAGCAGGGCCGGTACCTATCTGCCGTTCGATACGGCAGGGGTGCCCCCTCTCTACCCTCCTGTATGCCATTGCCCTTGAGCCTATTATTGGTGGCTTGACGACCAAGCTCTCTGGCCTCACCCTACGCCAACACACTATTCGCTGTCGGGCATATGCTGATGACCTCCTCCTCCTCATTCGCTCAGGCTCTGAGATTCGTGAAGTCCTCGAATTGATTACCCGTTATGGGGCTGCCGCTGGCAGTGCCATGAAAGTCGCCAAATCTTCTGCAACGCACATTGGACGAGGCCTCCAGGAGGGTGAAGTGACACCCCTGCCGCTTGTGTGGACTTTCCTGTACCTGGGCATTACCTTTACCCCCAAGGTCACAGGCACAGCTGCAACGAATTTCCGTCGCCTGTTACACGTCGTCCGCAACGACGTCCGCCAGAACCTCTTGCGCCGCCAGGACACACTTCAACAGGTTGAGTTTCTTAATCTTTATGTGGCATCAAAATTGGTTCACATCGCGTAAGTTCTCCCTCTGCCAACTGCAATTGGGCGCAACCTTCAGGCGGTTTTTGGCTATTATCTCACGGCTGGTTCATTGTTTAAAGTCCGTTATGAGACACTTACCCTGCCCTCACGGTATGGTGGCGTCGGGCTTGTCAATGTCCGTATACGAGCTGCAGCCTTGTACATGAGTACCATGAGTAAACAGTGGATGGGCCAGGGTACAGTCTAACACGCAGCTTGCTTGAGTCCTCCTACCTGCTTCCACCTCACCACCGGTGTCTGTCGGCCACGTCGTGCCTTATTTGTCCCATATTTCGACCTTTTTCGTCGACTACAGTTACATACATACAAGTCTCCCAGATACACGCCCACCTAGGACTAAGGATTTTTACAGCCTGTTGCTGCGTTGTGTTTCCCGGAATGTGATGGAGACCAAACATCCCTCCATCCAGTGACCCATAGTGTGGACTACCGTCCACCAGCCCTTCCTCCCTACGAACGTCCGGGCACTGTGGTATCACATAGTCAACAGGAAATTTGCCACGAAGCAGCGCCTGCACAACATTGGCTTGTCAGAATCCCCTCTTTGTCTCCTTTGCCAGCAACTGGACACTGATGAACAACGTCTGACACGCGCCATATCGCAAGATGTATGGCGCTTCGTGCAGCAAATCATTACCTGCTATATCCGGGTGCCACCAGACACAATCGAACCTCGAATGTTTCTATACCCGGAGGACCGTAATTTTCCCGCCGCCAAATGTCACGCTGTTACGTGGATCAAAGGGTGGGCGGTCGCTTATCTCTTTCATAAGGGACCTAAATCCCGCCTCGACTTCTGGACCTATTTACGAACAGCCCATGCAGCTCTCGAGCGGTCTTTGTTAGACCTCCAGTGAGTTGGGGGGTGACTGGCTCAGAGGGCACGCATCCCTCCTCCCCCGGCGGTGTCTGAGTTTCAACCGCCTACGGTCTATTCTACTTCTGACCTCCGCGGATGGGAGAGCGCGTCGCAGATTGCGCGGATTTTATTTCTTTTTGCTTTTCCTTTTTCCTTGATTTTTCTTTAACCAGAATTTATATTTCTTTTCTCTTTCGCCGACGTATTCCCATAATTTCATGATATTAGTGAATCTTACAAAAACACATGCAATAAATAAATAACAACGCCTTCAACTACTGTTGATTCCTGTGTCACCAATTTCCCTAAGCACCACAGGCTCGGTGGTGGTGAGTAGAAAAAAAAGGGGGGGTCAGCGCGACAGACTGTCAATCCTAAGGGCCCGAGTTCGATTCCCGGCTGGGTCGGAGATTTAACTGTTTGCAAATTTAACAATAAAAAAATAAATAAAAAAAGATGGTAGAGCACCTGCCCGCGAAAGGTAAAGGCCCCGAGTTCGAGTCTCAGTCGGGCACACAGTTTTAATCTGCCAGGAAGTGTCATATCAGCGCACTGCAGAGTGAAAATCTCATTCTGGAAACAT
The DNA here is from genome assembly GCF_023897955.1 of Schistocerca gregaria. Classification (NCBI taxonomy): domain Eukaryota; kingdom Metazoa; phylum Arthropoda; class Insecta; order Orthoptera; family Acrididae; genus Schistocerca; species Schistocerca gregaria. The sequence continues at coordinate 88,074,712 of NC_064925.1, read as the reverse complement.
CCCCCAGGCTGTGGCTAAGCCATGTCTCCACAGTATCCTTTCTTTCAGGAGTGCTAGTTCTGCATGGTTCGCAGGACAGTTTTTGTACGGTTTGGAAGGTAGGAGACGAGATACTGGCAGAAGTAAAGCTGTGAGTACCGGGCGAGAGTCGTGCTTCGGTAGCTCAGATGGTAGAGCACTTGCCCACGAAAGGCAAAGGTCCCGAGTTCGAGTCTCGGTCGGGCACACAGTGTTAGTCTGCCAGGAAGTTTCAGAACACAGTAAGCTGTCCATGATGGGGGGGGGGGGGGGGGGGGGGGGTGTTTACCATACACAAGGGTGTTGTGAGGAGTGTTCCAGAGAAGTTTCACAAGACTTCATTATTCACTATATACATAAATAATCTGGAGGACAGGGTGAGCAGCAGTCTGCATCTGTTCGCTGATGGTGCTGTGGTTTACTGAAAACTGTCTTTATGGACTGACTGTAGGAAGATATACACTACTGCCCATTAAAACTGCTACACCAAGAAGAAATGCGAATCATAAACGGGTATTCAGTGGACAAATAAATATATTGTACTACAACTGACACGTGATTACATTTTTACGCAGTTGGGGTGCATAGATCCTGAGAAATCAGTACCCAGAACAACCACCTCTGCCGTAATAACGGCCTTCATACGCCTGGGCATTGAGTCAAACAGACCTTGAGTGGCGTGTACAGGTACAGCTGCCCATGCACCTTCAACACGATACCACAGGTCATCAAGAGTAGTGACTGGCGTATTGTGACGAGCCAGTTGCCCGGCCACCATCGACAAGACGTTTTCATATGGTGCGAGATCCGGAGAATGTGCTGGCAAGGACAGCAGTCGAACATTTTCTGTATCCAGAAAGGCCCGTACAGGACCTGCAGCATGCGGTCGTGCGTTATCCTGCTGAAGTGTAGGGTTTCGCGGGGAACGAATAAAGGGTAGAGCGACGGGGCGTAACACATCTGAAATTTAACGTCCACTGTTGAAAGTTCCGTTAATACCAACAAGAGGTGACCGAGACGTGTAACCAATGGCACCCCATACAATCACCCCGGGTGATACGCCAGTATGGCAATGTCGAATACACGCTTCCAATGTGCGTTCACCCTGATATCGCCAAACACGGATGCCACCATCATGATGCCGTAAACAGAACCTGGATTCATCCGAAAAATGACGTTTTGCCATTCGTGCAGCCAGGTTCGTCTTGAGTACACCGTCGCAAGCGCAACTGTCTGTGACGCAGCGTCAAGGGTAACCGCAGCCATGGTCTCCGAGCTTATAATCCATACTGCTGCAAACGTCGTCGAACTGTTCGTGCAGATGGTTGTTGTCTTGCAAACGTCCTCACTTGTTGACTCAGGGATCGAGACGTGGCTGCACGATCCGTTACAGCCATGCGGATAAGATGACTGTCATCTCGACTGCTAGTGATACGAGGCCGTTGGGATCCAGCACGGCGTTCCGTATTACCCTCCTGAACCCACCGATTCCGTATTCTATCAACAGTCACTGGATCTCGACCAACGCGAGCAGCAATGCTGCGATACGATAAACCGCAATTGCGATAGGCTACAATCCGACCTTTATCAAAGTCGGAAACGTGATGGTACGCATTTTTCCTCCTTACACGAGGCATCATAACAACGTTTCACCAGGCAACGCCGGTCAACTGCTCTTTGTGTATGAGAAATCGGTTGGAGACTTCCCTCATGTCAGCACGTTGTAGGTGTCGCCACTGGCGCCAACCTTGTATGAATGCTCTGAAACGCTAATCATTTGCATATCACCGCATGTTCTTCCTTTCAGTTAAGTTTCTCGTCTGTAGAACGTCATCTTCGTGGTGTAGCAATTTGAATGGTCAGTAGTGTGGAATGCCATAGAGTAAGTTTTTATTTGGTGTTGAATTGCAGCTTGCTCTGACATAGGAACTTGTAAGTTAATGTAGATGAGTAGGAAAAGCAGTGATATAGCGTTAGTAGTGTCCTGCTTGACACAGTCACATCGATTAAATATCTGGGCGTATCGTTGCAAAGCGATATGAAATGAAACGAGCATGTGAGAACTGTGGTAAGGAATTAATTGGGAGGCTTTTAGGAATGTGTAGCTCATCTGCTAAGGAGACAGAGCACAGAACACTTGTGTGATCCACCTTTGAATACTCCTCGAGTGTTTGGGATCGCCATCAGGTAGGGTTAAAGGAAGGCATGGATGCAATTCAGAAGCAAGGTACTAGATGTGTCACCTGGAGATTCGATCAACACGCGTGTGCTTCGGAGATGCTTTGTAAATTGAAATGTGAAGCCCTGGAGGGAAGACGAAGACCATTTTGCGAAACACTAGTGAGGAAATTTAGAGAACTGGAATTTTCAGCTGAACGATTCTAATGCATAACGATCCTATTGCCTCCTATGTATATTCCGCGTAAGGGCAGCCTCCATAGGGAAGCATGTAAACAGTCGTTTTTCACTTGCTCCATCTACACAAAAAAAACCACTATAGCTGAAGCCACGAACGATGGCGGTTGAGTTTATGCTTGTTCGCGCACCTACGTGACGCATATTCTGACAGCCAATGACCGTTCAGTAGCGTTCCGAGCGCTCTGCTCTGAATGTCGTACCTGATGCGAGCATGAAACGTGATTGTAGCGAGTTGTGTAGTGAATTTATATTTCCTATGTTGCGAGTTGTCATTGCAGACGGTGGTAGTAAGTGATAAATTCTGCATAAGCAAGCGAGAGACATACTTTGCAGGATATACGCTTTCTTCAAGCGGAAAGCAGGCGCATGCGCGTACCCAAACTGTCGCCTGGAATCGTCAACAATGCCATTGCTGACCGTACCTCAACATGCGTGAACCGCCGTTGTTTGTGGAGCGATAAGCAAGATATCCGGGATGATATTATACAGCTGATGGTCGTCGATATTCACAAATTCGAGTACACTACCTGTATGTAAATAGCAGAGGTACAAAACACCTTGAGTGAAAATAAACGTTGTAATAATATATTGTCGGAATATATTCAAATTTCTGCAGCTGGCGCATGCAGTCCAATTACTTATCACTGTTCTGCAAGTTCAAATTAAGTTGCAGTTGAAGCTTAATTAGAAGATATAACCATGACTAAATGCATGGCCATCACTCGATAAGTGACGACCAACCTGACGCCTAAGAAAATCCATCACTACAGTACACTTATGTATGTGAATCCTAGAAATCCACTCAAAGTTCCGTTATATTTCGTGTTTTTTCGTTACGTATTTAGTGCGATTTCTTTTAAGATTTCTGGGTTGATTATCTGCTATTTCCTGTTCTGACGTTTCTGCGTTGTGCGTGTATTACGCTTCATTTGATTTGGATTTTCTTCTGTTAGATTTTAGTTTGTGCCCACCCAAAAAACCCCTTTCCCGCGCAAATTCCGTTAGAGCAAGAGCCTGTTCGTTAGTAAGAAGTGCAGCGATTCCTTAATGTCATGAGTTTATAATGTGGAGTATTGTATTGGAATTTAAAGTCTATCTCTGGTTGTTTCAGTTACTAACATAAACTATGATTATAATGTACTTGACGAATGTATATTTCCTTTTCTTTGTGAGGTAATTTACCTCTTTTCCTGTTTATCGTATTTTGTTTGCAGTATAATTCATAGTTAAATAGTTATTCGCGTGTAGTATTGTTGGAAATACATTGTAACTCATGGCATGTATGTACACTCCTGAAAATTGAAATAAGAACACCGAGAATTCATTGTCCCAGGAAGGGGAAACTTTATTGACACATTCCTGGGGTCAGATACATCACATGATCACACTGACAGAACCACAGGCACAAAGACACAGGCAACAGAGCATGCACAATGTCGGCACTAGTACAGTGTATATCCACCTTTCGCAGCAATGCAGGCTGCTATTCTCCCATGGAGACGATCGTAGAGATGCTGGATGTTGTCCTGTGGAACGGCTTGCCATGCCATTTCCACCTGGCGCCTCAGTTGGACCAGCGTTCGTGCTGGACATGCAGACCGCGTGAGACGACGCTCCATCCAGTCGCAAACATGCTCAATGGGGGACAGATCCGGAGATCTTGCTGGCCAGGGTAGTTGACTTACACCTTCTAGAGCACGTTGGGTGGCACGGGATACATGCGGACGTGCATTGTCCTGTTGGAACAGCAAGTTCCCTTGCTCGTCTAGGAATGGTAGAACGATGGGTTCGATGACGGTTTGGATGTACCGTGCACTATTCAGTGTCCCCTCGACGATCACCAGAGGTGTACGGCCAGTGTAGGAGATCGCTCCCCACACCATGATGCCGGGTGTTGGCCCTGTGTGCCTCGGTCGTATGCAGTCCTGATTGTGGCGCTCACATGCACGGCGCCAAACACGCATACGACCATCATTGGCACCAAGGCAGAAGCGACTCTCATCGCTGAAGACGACACGTCTCCATTCGTCCCTCCATTCACGCCTGTCGCGACACAACTGCAGGCGGGCTGCACGATGTTGGGGCATGAGCGGAAGACGGCCTAACGGTGTGCGGAACCGTAGCCCAGGTTCATGGAGACGGTTGCGAATGGTCCTCGCCGATACGCCAGGAGCAACAGCGTCCCTAATTTGCTGGGAAGTGGCGGTGCGGTCCCCTACGGCACTGTGTAGGATCCTACGGTCTTGGCGTGCATACGTGCGTCGCTGCGGTCCGGTCCCAGGTCGACGGGCACGTGCACCTTCCGCCGACCACTGGCGACAACATCGATGTACTGTGGAGACCTCACGCCCCACGTGTTGAGCAATTCGGCGGTACGTCCACCCGGCCTCCCGCATGCCCACTATACGCCCTCGCTCAAAGTCCGTCAACTGCACATACGGTTCACGTCCACGCTGTCACGGCATGCTACCAGTGTTAAAGACTGCGATGGAACTCCGTATGCCACGGCAAACTGGCTGACACCGACGGCGGCGGTGCACAAATGCTGCGCAGCTAGCGCCATTCGACGGCCAACACCGCGGTTCCTGGTGTGTCCGCTGTGCCGTGCGTGTGATCATTGCTTGTACAGCCCTCTCGCAGTGTCCGGAGCAAGTATGGTGGGTCTGACACACCGGTGTCAATGTGTTCTTTTTTCCATTTCCAGGAGTGTATATTACCTTTCGTTTCTGTGGAGGATTCGTTTGTTTACGAATAATCTTCGTTGTTTTGAAATCTTGTGTGTGTGTGTGTGTGTGTGTGTGTGTGTGTGTGTGTATTTTAAGAACTTTAGGTCCGGTATGAGGTGACAGGGTCAAAGATGACGGGTGGAATCGTGAGCTAGAATTTATCTGCTTTTTCCTAAATTAAAGATGTGAGCTGAGATACCTTACGCAGGTATAGCACAATCTTCCTACTGAATTGTGAGTCGGTTTCAATCAATCACGAACAGCAGAAGGCGGCAAGTGTCATCGCAGAAGATGGCCAACCTTCCCATACTCAGACCTTTTCGAGTAGAGGTCACAGTTTGGTCTACGTAAGTCAACGAGGGAGCGACCTTAGCGGCCAGTCGACTGAAGCCTGGGGCACCGGGCGAAGCAAGAAACCTGTGGCAGCGAGGCGTGAAGACTGGGTCAGCGCGGTGGAGGACGCTTCTCTCCTCGGGGCCCATCCTGCAGGTGGGCGGGCACGGGGCAGCCCGGTGGGGGAGGAGGACAGCAAAGTGATCGTGGAGCCGACTGGACACCAACAGTGCCCGTCGGTTTCGTTTCCTGGTGCCAGCAAAAGTCACTTGGTGTGGTAGTGCTTCGATACTGCCCATAACTGTTGGGGTCCTGTTTGGCAGGCAGGAGTGGCCGAGCGGTTATAGGCGCTACAGTCTGGAACCGAGCGACCGCTGCGGTCGCAGGTTCGAATCGTGAATCGGGCATGGATGTGTGTGATTTCCTTAGGTTAGTTAGGTTTAAGTAGTTCTAAGTCCTAGCAGACTGATGACCTCAACAGTTAAGTCCCATAGTCCTCAGAGCCATTTGATCAATTTTTTTTTTAAATTCCTCTTTGGTAGCGACCACAGTCATAATGGAGTTACTGTCACCACTGCATTGTTAGTTTTTGCTTATTTATTTACTGTCGCCATTTCGGTTGGCGAGCCATTTTCAAGTGCAAAGATGGAAACTTGAACCAGTAAAACGTATAGATAACAGTACGGTGTATTCTGTTGTTTTCGTCGCGTGCACGTGCATGTGTGTGTGTGTGTGTGTGTGTGTGTGTGTGTGTGTGTGTGTGTGTGTGTGTGTGTGTGGGTGTGTGTGTGTGTGTGTGTGTGTGCGTGTGTGCGTAGTACACGTGTCCTCGCTTTTACGAGTGAAAGTGCACATGATTTGTCGGCGGCACTTGCATTTTCTGTTACAGTTGGTAATTGTTTGGCTGTGAATGATGGAAAGTCAGCGCAAAATGAATCGGTTGATTAGAAAAGATGGCGGAACGATAGTATCAAATGGTTCAAAGGGCTCTGAGCACTATGGGACTTAACTTCTGAGGTCATCAGTCCTGTAGGACTTGGAACTACTGAAACCTAACTAACCTAAGGACATCACACACATCCATGTCCGAGGCAGGATTCGAACCTGAGACCGTAGCTGTCTCACAGTTCCAGACGGTAACGCCTAGAACCGCTCGGCCAATCCGGCCGGCCGTCGATAGTATCAAACTTCGTGGCAGCATAATTCAATATGCACTGATCAGTCAGAACATTATGACCACCTATCTAAGAACCGGTATGCTCAACTTCAGCACGGATAACGGCGGTGACGCAGCGTGGCATGGAAGCAATGAGGCTTGGTAGGTCGCTGGAGGGAGCTGGCACCACATCTGAACGCACAAGTCCCGTAAATGCCAGGGAGGGAAGAGTTGAGCTCAGACGCTACGTTCAATCACATCGCAGATGTGTTCCATCGGGTTCAGTTGTGGCGAGATTGGGGGCCAGCACATCAATTGGAACTCGTCACTGTGTTCCACGAACCACTCCGTCACACTCCTGGCCTTGTGACATAGCCCATTATCTTGCTGAAAAATGCCACTGCCTTAGGTGGTCTGCAACCTGTGTACGATACTCCTTGGCCGTCGTGGTGCCTTGCACGAGCTCCACTGGACCCATGGATGACCACGTGAATGTTCCCCAGAACATAACTGAGCTGCCGCAAGCTTGCTTCCGTCACCTTGTTTTCAGCATGTGTTGAAGACACTCGCCACAGCACTCAGGGAATACATAATAAGTCGTGGAGTTTCCGTGGTGCTCGTGCCGAACCTGCGGGCCACCACAATCTGCCCTCGGTCGAAATCTAAGAGATCACGCGGCTTCCCCATTGTACACACGGACGGCACGCTCACTGTGAAAGGGTACAGTACCACCCAACATTGAAAACAGGAACAACATTCTTCGTTATTCTTGTCAGAACAACATATTTTTTGTGATATTAACTAAATTTCACTTAATAGACCAAAGCCGGATACCATTGTAGGAAAGAAGGACAATTTATTTATTTAATTGATCACATGTGCACTCCCACAAAATAAATCCCTACATCCAGTTTGGTGAGATCTGTGAAATGAATGAATGTAAGGTCATCTGCTAACCGCAAATACTGAATGTGCAATATATGATCATCCTTGAGACGGTCCTTTGGTCACCTTTGGCGGAACCAAGGAGATGAATTTTACCTGAGCTTTGAGCGCCTGAAATGTGACTGAACAATACGGTAGCATGGTGCTCCCCCACCTTGGCGAAGGTGCGAGATGACCTGAAGAACGGCCATGTTTCAGCACTCTGGCGCTGGATCTTGTGTTGGTAAGACCTGTCTTAGGTGTGCTCCGTAAAGACAAATGAGTGGAGAGAATGGTATGCATGTGAAATACTTAAGACTAGTTTGGAATAATTATTTCTCTATTTCAGGAACTTTTGGGGGGATAATTAAATGACAGGCAGGTAATTTTAACGGGATCGTAGTAATCTTCGGAAGTGACCAACGGTCACAATGAAACCACGTGAAGCAATAAGTTGAAATACTTGCTAGCGCTAAGGTTAAGCTGAATTACTGGCGTGTATACCATAAGTTGGAAACATTTAAGAAATGTCGTGTGGAGGACTTGAAATGAGCACTTCCACGTGGTGAGTACTGTGTGAGTCTCAATCTGTGTATGAGACAAAGGATAAAGAGAAGTACTCGTCAGAGGTATCAGTTGAGGACTCGCGTGTGTGACGAATACGTTCTTAATATTACTTTGCGTGTTATGTTTCCGTGCGACGCTAGATTCAAACTCTAATACTCTGAGAGAGAAGCAAGATGAGTCAGCAGTCTATCAAGCAACGCCACATGGCTTGCATTGCACAGGAAGACGTGCATATATCCTCCAGAGTTCGTAGTAGGAAAGAAAAGTTACGAAGTGGTGCAGTATCGTGTGGAACTGGGATGAATACTAATTGAAGTGGGAAAGCTGAAAGTGAAGTGATTCTAACGTTGTGACTATTCTTTGTGATGTATTCTATGTTGCCAGTGTGATGTATTTCATGTAATTTAAGTGTGTGTGGTTGGCATGGGAGAGTAGCAAGATAGGTTCAGAGGCAGTGGGTTATGCATGTCCCTTTTTGTACAGCTCGGTCTGGAGTAAATTTCCGAGATGATGGGTGTGACAGTCGAAGTTTGAGATACAGCAAAAGAGCCACCATCCTATCCAGAAAGTGCACTATAGCGTTAGATAATTACGTGACCATAAGATAGAGAATCACTAATGTAAAGCCATACCCACTGGGCGGAGTTTCTCATGTGTAATTGTTGTATAAAATGTAATGGTGTGTTTAGGTTATCTTTGAATCATAATAGAATTTATCGGAATAAAAAAAATAGTGAAAAGAAAAAGATTGGTGGCCTTGTTCTTCGAATAGTGAGTAGTCATGATATCCAGAATTTATAATGTGTGCGCCATTCATATTCAATTCGATGGCCACGTGTAGATCAAAGCCGTTGGATAAGAAAGAATATGTGGTATTGCCAGAGCGTAGTGAACGATCAGAGTTGTGTAAATTCCTAATAGTCAGATGAACGTTATCGGTTTCCGTTGCGTAATATTCAAAAAAGAGAATAATTTATAGCTTAATTGTGGGTACTAGAGCTCATAATCAGTCATTGATTTTTTTGCGATAAATAAGAATGAATCCACTCGCTTGGCAGACCACCCATCTTGCAGGCCTGACTGCTTGCTGCCACAGTATGAGCAAGGCATATGGGTGCCTCTCAATTGATACTACGGTACATGCACAGTGCATGCTGCTGTCGCCTGGACGTGTTTGTATAGACAGTAGGTCGTTGGTAATAAAGTTCTGGCTGATCACTTTACTGTGCAGAACGATGTCAGATAAAACGAAGAATTTTGTAAAACTGAAACTGTACTCTTAGTTCCCCTCATAACGAGAAGCACGGAAATCGAGACATTTCGAAAATACACAAAAGAGTTTTCGAAAATGATGCTTGGTTACGCTACGGATCAGTCCGTCACAACAGCCATTTTTTGTCCAATCACACACGTCGGTTTCACCAACTCGCAGCCAAACTTAAACACTGGAATGTGAAACAGTATCTACATCTACATCTACATCCATTCACCGCAAGCCACCTGACGGTGTGTGACGGAGGGTACCTTGAGTACCTCCATTGGTTCTCCCTTCTATTCCAGTCTCGTATTGTCCGTGGAAAGAAGTATTGTCCGTGTGCCTCTGTGTGTCCTCTAATCTCTCTGATTTTATCCTCATGGTCTCTTCGCGAGATATACGTAGGAACGAGCAATATACTGCTTGACTCTTCGGTGAAGGTATGTTCACGAAACTTCAACAAAAGTCCGTACCGAGCTACTGAGCGTCTCTCCTGCAGAGTCTTCCACTGGAGTTTATCTATCATCTCCGTAGCGCTTTCCCGATTACTAGATGATCCTGTAACGTAGTGCGCTGCTCTCCGTTGGATCTTCTCTATCTCTTCTATCAACCGTATCTGTACGGATCCCACACTGCTGAGCAGTATTCAAGCAGTGGGCGAACAAGCGTACTGTAACCTACTTCCTTTGTTTTCGGATTGCGTTTCCTTAGGATTCTTCCAATGAATATCAGTCTGGCATCTGCTTTACCGACGATCAACTTTATATGATCATTCCATTTTCAATCACTCCTAATGCGTACTCCCAGATAATTTATGGCATTAACTGCTTCCAGTTGCTAACCTGCTATATTGTACCTAAATGATAAGTGATCTTTCTTTCCTTGTATTCGAAGCACATTACACTTGTCTACATTGTGATTCAGTTGCAATTTTCTGCACCATGGGTCAATTCGCTGCAGATCCTCCAGCATTTCAATACAATTTTCCATTATTACAACCTCTCGATATACCACAGCATCATCCGCCAAAAGCCTCAGTGAACTTCCGATGTCATCCACAAGGTCATTTATGTATACTGTGAATAACAACGGTCCTACGACACTCCCCTGCGGCACACCTGAAATCACTCTTACTTCGGAAGACTTCTCTCCATTGAGAATGACATGCTGCGTTCTGTTATCTAGGAACTCTTCAATCCAATCACACAATTGGTCTGACAGTCCATATGCTCTTACTTTGTTCATTAAACGACTGTGGGGAACTGTACCGAACGCCTTGCGGAAGTTAAGAAACACGGAATCTACCTGGGAACCCGTGTCTATGGCCCTCTGAGTCTAGTGGACGAATAGCGCGATCTGGGTTTCACACGACCGTCTTTTTCGAAACCCATGCTGATTCCTACAGAGTAGATTTCTAGTTTCCAGAAAAGTCATACTCGAACATAATACGTGTTCCAAAATTCTACAACTGATCGAACAAGATATCTTGTCATCGTTCTAGTTCTAGAAACATACAACACAAGAAATGCATACGAAATGCATACTCTAAATTGGCTATATCAGTAATTTCAGTCTGGCGCTATCTTTGTCGAAAACAAAAGTAATCAACTCGTATGTTCCGGAGAAACAACTCATTAGATTCGGCGACTCTCTTTGGTTACTGTATACTATAAGCCGATTGGCTGCCATAAACGGAAGAAGAAGAGCAGCACGAAGTGCAACAGGCGCCGATACTGCAAGGGCAGCATTTTATGTGGGCATACTGTTTAGGTACTGAGATTTGTTTATTTCATATATGCTTACTACAGCTCTGTGTTGGCTAGCATTATCACAACATAGTACGTTGAAGTGTGTCTGTCAAGTATAATATTAACTGCAATTCCCGTTGCTAATTCGCACTCCTATCTTATGACGAGGCGATTGGTATTTATTATAAGTTCCCCACTACCTGTTTCTGTACGAAATTTAGCCCAAATTTACCTTCCACTCGAACAAAGTCTATGTATTATCAGAACTATGTACCCACTAGCAGTTATCCAACTTACGCTCCAACGCTCACCTTTGACTAAACACAACCTAATTTGAACTAATCTGAATGGAAGTTGTCTTTATATTAAATGAGCAACAAAAGTAAAAAATTATCTGGCTGTTATCAAAATTTCCACTTACCTCGCGTCTTGACAATATTTTTGAAAAAAAAGGTTCAAATGGTTCTACGCCCTATAGGACTTAACATCTGAGGTCATCAGTCCCCTAGACTTAGAACTACTTAAACGTAGCTAACCTAAAGACATCACACACATCCATGCCCGAGGCAGGATTCGAACCTGCGATCGTAACAGCAGCACGGTTCCGGACTAAAGCGCCTAGAACGGCTTGGCCACAGCGACTGGCAACATTGTTGCAGATTTCTCGAAATCACAACAGCAAATGGCGAGCAGTAGCGGCTAAGCTAGATTTTATTTTTAAATAAAATTTCCAAACTATATTCAAACTGTTGCATACCGTATGATGCATTGTGGTAATCGGTGATTATAAACCTTCTTTAAACAGTGGGATGGAGAAAGTAACTACTCTTATGAAAAGAAATACCAGGACAACGATTTTTGCATGTAGTATCTATTCAAAGAGACAGAGAACAGCTGGGCGTGGTGGCCGAGCGGTTCTAGGCGCTTTAGTCCGGATCCGCGGGACTGCTACGGTCGCAGATTCGAATCCTGCTTCGGGCGTGGATGTGTGTGATGTCCTTAGGTTGGTTAGGTTTAAGTAGTTCTAAGTTCTAGGGGAGTGATGACCTCAGATGTTAAGTCCCATGGTGCTCAGAACCATTGGACAGAGAACAACTTCGTGTGACTTTCACCCCTAGCTTTGGTCTGTACACACCAATGCTTAAAATGGGTACGATGTTAACCGAAAATTTCTATAAAAACCACACGGCATAATCAACTGATGTGTTAATACATGAGTCATGGAATTGTGGTGTTTCCTCTCTCAGCTCTGAGCAAAAGAAAAGTTTTTTTAAAGTTATTATAAATATTCTTTTCACCTTTCAGTATAGACATCATATTCATCCTTGCTGTCATTTATAGTAAATTTTTTTTCATCAAACAGATACAAACACAAGTCAACATAGCACAAATGAATACGTCCATCACCTACGACACTTCAACTAAGAATTTATCAGACTGCGCAGAGGCGAAGACTGTGCCCGAAAAGACCAAAGATTCTTTAACAGTAACACAACTTGCTCGCTCACTGACGTAAAGATCGATAACTTACAAAAATCACAATGACATGCTTATCTTACAATATGTCCACATTCGTTCTGTAATATTTCGACGACGACATACCATTCAGATATGGCCAAGCGTAGTGGCCGCGCGGTTTGAGGCGTCATGTCATGAACTGCGCGGCCCCTCCATCCGGAGGTTCGAGTCCTCCCTCGTGCATGAGCGTGTGTGTTGTTCTTAGCATAAGGTAGTTTAAGTTAGTTTAAGTAGTTGTAAGTCTAGGGACCGATGACCTAAGCAGTTTGGTCTATTAGGACTTCACGCACATTTGAACATTTTTAACATTTAGATATGTTTGATGTTTACTGACTTTTTAAGTAATATCCATCAAAACTGTCTTTATCAAATGTTATCGCATTATACGATGCTGCAGTGTCTATGTTATTCCGAATTTCGACGAAGTGTTCCTTTAGAACTGCATGCATATCCAAAGAAAAAGGCACTGTGGCCACTACAACTACACTCCTGCAAATTGAAATAAGAACACCGTGAATTCATTGTCCCAGGAAGGGGAAACTTTATTGACACATTCCTGGGGTCAGATACATCACATGATCACACTGACAGAACCACAGGCACATAGACACAGGCAACAGAGCATGCACAATGTCGGCACTTGTACAGTGTATATCCACCTTTCGCAGCAATGCAGGCTGCTATTCTCCCATGGAGACGATCGTAGAGATGCTGGATGTAGTCCTGTGGAACGGCTTGCCATGCCATTTCCACCTGGCGCCTCAGTTGGGCCAGCGTTCGTGCTGGACGTGCAGACCGCGTTAGACGACTCTTCATCCAGTCCCAAACATACTCAATGGGGGACAGATCCGGAGATCTTGCTGGCCAGCGTAGTTGACTTACACCTTCTAGAGCACGTTGGGTGGCACGGGATACATGCGGACGTGCATTGTCCTGTTGGAACAGCAAGTTCCCTTGCTCGTCTAGGAATGGTAGAACGATGGGTTCGATGACGGTTTGGATGTACCGTGCACTATTCAGTGTCCCCTCGACGATCACCAGAGGTGTACGGCCAGTGTAGGAGATCGCTCCCCACACCATGATGCCGGGTGTTGGCCCTGTGTGCCTCGGTCGTATGCAGTCCTGATTGTGGCGCTCACCTGCACGGCGCCAAACACGCATACGACCATCATTGGCACCAAGGCAGAAGCGACTCTCATCGCTGAAGACGACAAGTCTCCATTGGTCCCTCCATTCACGCCTGTCGCGACACCACTGGAGGCGGGCTGCACGATGTTGGGGCGTGAGCGGAAGACGGCCTAACGGTGTGCGGGACCGTAGCCCAGCTTCATGGAGACGGTTGCGAATGGTCCTCGCCGATACCCCAGGAGCAACAGTGTCACTAATTTGCTGGGAAGTGGCGATGCGGTCCCCTACAGCACTGCGCAGGATCCTACGGTCTTGGCGTGCATCTGTGCGTCGCTGCGGTCCGGTCCCAGGTCGACGGGCACGTGCACCTTCCGCCGACCACTGGCGACAACATCGATGTACTGTGGAGACCTCACGCCCCACGTGTTGAGCAATTCTGCGGTACGTCCACCCGGCCTCCCGCATGCCCACTATACGCCCTCGCTCAAAGTCCGTCAACTGCTCATACGGTTCGCGTCCACGCTGTCGCGGCATGTTACCAGTGTTAAAGACTGCGATGGAGCTCCGTATGCCACGGCAAACTGGCTGACACTGACGGCGGCGGTGCACAAATGCTGCGCAGCTGAGCGCCATTCGACGGCCAACACCGCGGTTCCTGGTGTGTCCGCTGTGCCGTGCGTGTGATCATTGCTTGAACAGCCCTCTCGCAGTGTCCGGAGCAAGTATGGTGGGTCTGACACACCGGTGTCAATGTGTTCTTTTTTCCATTTCCAGGAGTGTATAAGGAAGAGGCAATTAATATTTTGTGCACATACTGCCACCGTGGATAACAATACACTAATGTATAATAAAATACATTAAACGTATTCGTAATTGCGAATGTGGACAAACATCAGCTGTAGAATGGAACGACGACAATGAAAATTTGTGCCGGACGGCACTTGAACCCGGATTTCTCGTTTGTCGTGAGCGGTCGCCTTGCCATTTGACAAATTCCATATGTCGTCAAACCTATGTCTACAAACTGTATTCGTTCATTCATTGCGTATATTCCCGTACAGGCGGGACACTTTGCTTGACAGTCGCGTGCCCGGTGTTGGCGGAGAAATACGATACTGCAGCGCAGTGTTACTCCGAATAACGATGCATGGTCCTTTGGACATGCACGGATGGTCATGAGTCGTGCACGTCATTCTGAGGAGTGGTTCTCTTTGTACAGTGTTTCGATGGACACCTTGTATGTTAAGATGATGCTGCAGTGACTGTGATCGCGCGACATGTGGTTGACAGTATGTGGAAGAATGAGTGGAGCCGTAAGTAGTGCTCGAGTAGCCTAAAGGTAAGAGAGGTAACCGGGTGGAGTGCAGGTCCAGCACAAAATTTTCATTCCATTTATAGCTAATGGTTGTCCGTATCCGCAATTGCGAATGCATTTCCTGTGCTCCATAACAAGCACTGCAATATTGTATTTATCAGCGAACACCGGGCATGCGACTTTCAAGTAAAATGTCTCGCCTGTGCGAGAATATACATAATGGATGTACGAGTACGGGCTGAAGACACATGTTTGACGACATATGGAAGTTTGGGTCTAGCCATGAGTCATGCACGTGTAATGAAATGTAACGTGAACGCTCGCGACAAGCGGAAAATCCAGGTTCGAGTACTTGTCCAGAACAAATTTTCATAGTCATTTCATTTTACAGCTGACGGTTGTCCATATTCGCAGTTGCCACTACATTTAATGTATTATCGCATTATGCCTAGCACTTTGTGATGCATACGTTTCATTGGCTTTAGTTTTCATCTATCGCTAGACAACTATACTACAGGCGAAATCGTGGTAGAGAAGTATATGAATAATAAACTGTACATTCTAAATGGCACTGATTTCATTCACAAAGTGCTAATAATGTTGTACTTATGGAGCGCCCAAATGAGTCTTACGTTCTCCGCATTAAAACTTCACTTCTATTTTTCATTTGCAGGTGTATCTTTATTTTCCAACAAAATTGTAAAAACCACCGAAGGTGCTCATAAGTTTGGTTTCATTAACTAATGACTAATTTCGGAACTTTTTCAGCTCATTTTCTACTCATCCAATTATTTTCAAGTTAATATTTCAATGCAGATTGTAGAAACGTTAGGTCTGTAACCTTGGCATAACCTCATGTCATATGAGCGACAAGAATATTGGTTATTATAAATGGCACATATTTGTAAATTTTGAGTGTATTGGTTAAAGATAGTTGTAGTTGTCATTTCTTTCATACATGAGGGTGTTTTTCATCCGTCGTTGCAACTACAAAAATGCGTGATTTTTTTCACCACAAGCGTTTCGCTTCATTGAGGTAAAGCATCATCAGTGGTCAGCAATTAAGTCTTTTTACATTTTGATTTGCTTTTTAGATCGAAAAACCGAACGTTAAGAATGTGTTGGCTTGTACTTACGGTGGTTATTCTGCTCATTTCTCGCTTACATCGGGAAATGGCGTCTCCTTAGCACATCGTTTTTCTGTGTTAGACACAAATTTTCGTCTACTTTTTACATGTTCTGCAGATCTATGCATTTTTGGAACACAACCTACGACCAGCTTAGAGACAGAAGTGATGACACTTTCTGCAAGTCCTTGCCATCATTTTGGAGGACAATGCTAAAGCACGTACGATGCAAGCTATTACTGATTTGTTTGACTGATGGGACTGCAAAGTCCTATAGTGTCTAAGCAGACGGCGTTTCCCGACGTAAGAGCAAAAAATCAGGCAAAAAATCACCGTAAGTACAAACCAACCCATTCTTAACGAACGGTTTTTCGATCTGAAAAGCAAATAAACATTTAAAGAGACTTAATTACAGACCACTGATGATGCTTTACGTCAGTAAAGCGAAACGCGTGTGGTGAAAAATTACTCACTTTTATAGCTGAATGAAAAATAGCCTCATGAACTATAAAGGAAATACGGACACTATGGCCACACAAATGGAGAAATTAGTTGTCATTTTTATTTGATCATCAGTATAATTACATGGTTAAAGACAGTAAAAATAACGTCACGGTTACTAGCCAACTTCAGTTCGCTTACATCGTTTATGTTGTTGTTGTTGCGGACTTCAGTCCTGAGACTGGTTTGATGCAGCTCTCCATGCTACTCTATCCTGTGCAAGCTGCTTCATCTCTCAGTACCAACGTACATCATTACGATTCTTACCCTCCACGCTGCCCTCCAATACTAAATTGGTGATCCCTTGATGCCTCAGAAAATGTCCTACCAATCGATCCCTTCTTCTAGTCAAGCTGTACCACAAACTCCTCTTCTCCCCAATCCTATTCAATACCTCCTCATTAGTAATATGATCTACCCATCTAATCTTCAGCATTCTTCTGTAGCACCACATTTCGAAAGCTTCTATTCTCTTCTTGTTCAAACTATTTATCGTCCATGTTTCACTTCCATACATGGCTACACTCCATACAAATACTTTCAGAAACGACTTCCTGACACTTAAATCTATACTCGATGTTAACAAATTTCTCTTCTTCAGAAACACTTTCTCTGCGATTGCCAGTCTACATTTTATATCCTCTCTACTTCGACCATCATTAGTTATTTTGCTCCCCAAATAGCTAAACTCCTTTACTACTTTAAGTGTCTCATTCCCTAACTTAATTCCCTCAACATCACCCGACTTAATTCGACTACATTCCGTTATCCTCGTTTTCCTTTTGTTGATGTCCATCTTATACCCTCCTTTCAAGACACTATCCATTCCGTTCAACTACTCTTCCAAGTCCTTTGCTGTCTCTGACATAATTACAATGTCATCGGCGAACCTCAACGTTTTTGTTTCTTCTCCATGGATTTTAATGCTTACTCTGAACTTTTCTTTTGCTTCCTTTATTGCTTGCTCAATTTATAGATTGAATAACATCGGGGAGAGGCTACAACCCTGTCTTACTCCCTTCCCGACCACTGCTTCTCTTTCATGCCCCTCGACTCTTATAACTGCCATTTGGTTTCTGTAGAAATTGTAAATAGCCTTTCACTCACTGTATTTTTCCCCTGCCATGTTCAGAATTTGAAAGAGAGTATTTCAGTCAACATTGCCAAAAGCCTACTCTAAGTCTACAAATGGTAGAAATGTAGGTTTGCCTTTCCTTAATCTAGCTTCTAAGGTACGTTGTAGGGTCAGTATTGCCTCACGTGTTTATGTTGGGTTATTTAAAACCCCATTTCCATTTGGCAGTGTCCAATAACTTTGTGTGAAGAGTTACATGTTAATAAAATCACTCACTTCAGCTCTGTAACTTCAAGGCCCTTGCAGAACCCGTCGTAACGGAGGCACAGCACAGTTCGCGCTGCCAGACTCTCTCTCCCTCCTTGCTTCCGCCGTGTTGTCCTCCCCCGCCGCCCACCCGCACCTGCCAACACCCCCGAAGCTGCCAACACCCCCGCAGCTGCCTACGCAGGCAGTCAGCACCCGCAGCCAGCTGCAGGGCGGGCGTAAATCACAGAGGCTGCTGACAGAGGGGAGTGAGCGCTGGCGTGTTCACCGCCCCTGGGGTGCCAGGCTGCGGGGCCGCGTCGTAAACCGCAATCAGCGAGCACGCCAAACTCTGCGCGAGCTTCACCTTCCGCTTAATCACGCCGCGCCTCAATTCGTGTCTTCCGGCAGCAGCACTTTATGCAGCCGCCGACGATACTGCTTCAGATCGGGGACTCACGAGCGCTCTGTATATAACCGCTCTCTGTGATGCACATCCGGGGACTGCAGCTGAAAAATACATAAAATAAAAGATATTCAGATACGAAAACAAGTCACCATTTACGTCGCTTGCGTGAGTGGTGATCTGAATGGCGTCAGTTCGTTGACAATCTATGAATCATGTGTGCAAGGTGATATTGTCCTGTCAATGTTTTCTTTCATTCAGTGAGTGCACACTGTTAACATACACGCATCTGGAGAGTCAACTCTAATAAAAAATCAGGCAATAATCACTTACGAATATACAGGGTGGTCGGAAATTCCCTTTACATTCTTCTAGGACATATAGAGCGTAGTGAATACAGACAGCGCCGGCCGGAGTGGCCGTGCGGTTCTAGGCGCTGTAGTCTGGAGCCACGCGACCGCTACGATCAGAGGTTCGAATCCTGCCTCGGGCTGCTTCTACTCATTAGATGAATTTTTGGATATAGTAAGTTGGTAATTTCCCAACCCTACAAAAAATTTAAAATAAAAAAATTAAAAATATTGTGTGTGATGTAATATTTTGTGTGCCGTAATATCTTGTATAGACACCTTTTATTAACTTGACACGTTCCACATCATTACGAAGTGTCGTATTCATGATCTATGGAACAAGTACTAATCTAATCTAATCTAATGGATGTGTGTGATGTTCTTACGTTAGTGAGATTTAAGCAGTTCTAAGTTCTAGGGGACTGATGACCTCAGAAGTTAAGTTCCATAGTGCTCAGAGCCATTTGAACCAATCATTAGACCAAAAACTACAACAACAACAACAACAACAACAATAATAATAATAACAACGGTTATTACCGATTTGGGATGTTATTTGAAAGACAGTTGACGTCTTCCCGGAAGATGACGACGAGAGGATGTACAGTAATGCTTTCGACTTTTAGTGACTCCCTGCAACCGCACTCATAACATTAGTAATGGCTTAAAACCGTGAAGTTTCTAAGAAAGCATAGAATCTCAGTAAACGAGAATACTTTATTCAACTAACTTACGGCTTCCACGCAAAGCTTCTCTATCATTTTTGCTTATGGGAGAGTGAGTATGCAGATAATGATAAACTGTATTATGTTAGTCTGCAGGCTTTCGTGGCCGTTGTCACTGAAGTTAAAATCTCCTGGGTTATTAGGCCGCGTCATGTTTCTTCTAAAATGATCGGCGTTTCGACCCCTCTGCTGGGATCTTCCTCAGGATCTTCTGGTGTTCACTACTGCTAGAACACTCTAGCAGCAATGGAGATCAGAAGATCCTGAGGAAGATCCAAGCAAAGGGGTAGAAACGGCGATCATTTTAGAAGAAACATGACGCTGCCTAATAACCCAGGAGATTTTAACTTCATAAATTATATTCTCTATTTATTTTACCAATAGGTGCACACTGAAAGATGTTCACAAAACACTTCTTTGATGGTGCAGAGTGATTAAAAAAACATTAAGAAATATGGTGTATCATACACTGAGGTGACAAAAGTCATCGGTAGTGATGTGCACATACACTGATGGCAGTAGACAGTGCATTGGCGGAGTGCATTGTACTCACGTGATACATGTGAAAAGATTTCCGTCGTGATTATAGCCGCACAATGGGAATTAACAGATTTTGAACGAGGAATGGTAGTTGAAGCTACACTCCTGGAAATTGAAATAAGAACACCGTGAATTCATTGTCCCAGGAAGGGGAAACTTTATTGACACATTCCTGGGGTCAGATACATCACATGATCACACTGATAGAACCACAGGCAACAGAGCATGCACAATGTCGGCACTAGTACAGTGTATATCCACCTTTCGCAGCAATGCAGGCTGCTATTCTCCCATGGAGACAATCGTAGAGATGCTGGATGTAGTCCTGTGGAACGGCTTGCCATGCCATTTCCACCTGGAGCCTCAGTTGGACCAGAGTTCGTGCTGGACGTGCAGACCGCGTGAGACGACGCTTCATCCAGTCCCAAACATGCTCAATGGGGACAGATCCGGAGATCTTGCTGGCCAGGGTAGTTGACTTACACCTTCTAGAGCACGTTGGGTGGCACGGGATACATGCGGACGTGCATTGTCCTGTTGGAACAGCAAGTTCTCTTGCCGGTCTAGGAATGGTAGAACGATGGGTTCGATGACGGTTTGGATGTACCGTGCACTATTCAGTGTCCCCTCGACGACCACCAGTGGTGTACGGCCAGTGTAGGAGATCGCTCCCCACACCATGATGCCGGGTGTTGGCCCTGTGTGCCTCGGTCGTATGCAGTCCTGATTGTGGCGCTCACCTGCACGGCGCCAAACACGCATACGACCATCATTGGCACCAAAGCAGAAGCGACTCTCATCGCTGAAGACGACACGTCTCCATTCGTCCCCCCATTCACGCCTGTCGCGACACCACTGGAGGCGGGCTGCACGATGTTGGGGCGTGAGCGGAAGACGGCCTAACGGTGTGCGGGACCGTAGCCCAGCTTCATGGAGACGGTTGCGAATGGTCCTCGCCGATACCCCAGGAGCAACAGTGTCCCTAATTTGCTCGGAAGTGGCGGTGCGGTCCCCTACGGCACTGCGTAGAATCCTACGGTCTTGGCGTGCATCCGTGCGTCGCTGGGGTCCGGTCCCAGATCGACGGGCACGAGCACCTTCCGCCGACCACTGGCGACAACATCGATGTACTGTGGAGACCTCATGCCCCACGTGTTGAGCAATTCGGCGGTACGTCCACCCGGCCTCCCGCATGCCCACTATACGCCCTCGCTCAAAGTCCGTCAACTGCACATACGGTGCACGTCCACGCTGTCGCTGCATGTTACCAGTGCTAAAGACTGCGATGGAGCTCCGTATGCCACGGCAAACTGGCTGACACTGACGGCGGCGGTGCACAAATGCTGCGCAGCTGAGCGCCATTCGACGGCCAACACCGCGGTTCCTGGTGTGTCCGCTGTGCCGTGCGTGTGATCATTGCTTGTACAGCTCTCTCGCAGTGTCCGGAGCAGGTATGGTGGGTCTTACACACCGGTGTCAATGTGTTCTTTTTTCCATTTCCAGGAGTGTAGATGCATGGGACATTCCGTTTCGGAAATCGTTAGTTAATTCAGTATTCCGAGAGCCACAGGGTCTTGAGTGTGCTGGGACTATGCAAAATTTCAGGTATTACCTCTCAAAACGGAAACGCCTGGGCCGACGGCCTTCACTTAATGACCGAAGGCAGAGGCGTTTGCGTAGAGTTGTCGGTGCTAACAGACAAGCAACACTGCATTAAACAACCACAGAAATCAATGTGGGACGTTTGGCGACTGTATCCGTTAGAACAATGCTGCGAAATTTGCCGTCAATGGGCGATGGCGGCAGACGACCGACGCGAGTGCCTTTGAAAACAACACGACATGGCCTGCATCGGCTCTCCTAGGCACGTTACGATGTCGATTGAACCCTAGACTATTGGGAATCCGATGTCTGGTCAGACGAGGCCAGATTTCAGTTGGAAAGAGCTAATGGTTGGGTTCACATCCACGAAGCCATGGACCCAAGTTGTCAACAACGGATTGTGAAAGCTGGTCGTGGCTCTATAATGGCGAGGGCTGTGTTTACATGGCATGGATTGGGTCGTATGGTCGAACCGAACCGATCATTGACTTCATTGACTGGAAATGGCTATGTTCGGCCACTGGGAGACCATTTGCAGCCGTTCATGGGATTCACGTTTCCAAAAAATGATGTCATCTCACCGGGCCACAGTTGTTGGTGATTGGTTTGAAGAACGTTCTGGACAAGTCGAACAATGTTTTGGCCACACAGATCGCCCTTCATGAATCCTATCGAACATTCATAGGACATGACTGAAATTACAGTTCGTGCACAACATCCCTCAACCGTAACACTTTCGCAGTTATGAACGGCTATAGAGGCAGAAGAGAATCGAAGCATTTAAGATGTGGTGCTATAGACGAATGTTGAAAATTAGGTGGACTGATAAGGTAAAGAATGAGGTGGTTCTACGCAGAATCGGAGAGGAAAGGAATATGTGGAAAACACTGATAAGGAGAAGAGACAGGATGATAGGACGTCTGCTAAGACATGAGGGAATGACTTCCATGGTACTAGAGGGAGCTGTAGAGGGCAAAAACTGTAGAGGAAGACAGAGATTGGAATACGTCAAGCAAATAATTGAGGACGTAGGTTGCAAGTACTACTCTGAGATGAAGAGGTTAGCACAGGAAAGGAATTCGTGGCGGGCCGCATCAAACCAGTCAGTAGACTGATGCCTTAAAAAAAAAAAAAAAAAAAAAAAAAAAAAAAAAAAAAAAAAAAAAAAAAAAACTTTTGTCACCTCAGTGTAATTAATGTTAATGGAGCAAACGCATACATCAAAAGTACGTCCGCAGTACTAGAAGCAAAACAGTCCACCGGGGAGGTGGCACAGTGATGAACACGCTGGACTCGCATTCGGGAGGACGACGGTTCAAACCCCGTGCGGCCATCCTGATTTAGATTTTCCGTAGTTTCCGTAAATCGCTTCAGGCAAATGCCGTGATGGTCCCTTTGAACGGGCACAGCCGACTTCCTTCCACATGCTTCCCTAATCCGATGGGACTGATGACTTCCCTGTTTGGTTCAATGTTCAAATGTGTGTGGAATCTTATGGGACTTAACTGCTATGGTCATCAGTCCCTAAGCTTACACACTACTTAACCTAAATTATCCTAAGGACAAACACACACACCCGCGCCCGAGGGAGGACTCGAACCTCCGCCGGAATCAGCCGCACAGTCCATGACTTTAGCGCCCAGACCGCTCGGCTAGTCCCGCGCTGCCCCTGTTATGTACCTTCTCCCAAATCAACCAACCACCAAAAAAGTCTCAGTAAACATTGCCTCTAAAATGCATACCTCCAAAATGCTGTGGCACACAGGATGCAGTCTGTCGCAGCGGGTAGCGATAGCTGTCTGCCACAATCCGGAAATATTGTTGTATGACGCAAAACTGCATCATCTCTGTCAATCAGAGGCGATATGGTTGTATGAGACAACACCGCATCTCCCTTTCACACACGAAGCGATAATTTTTGACTGCGGCGACAGGCGACAGGCTTGCACAAAACCTCAAAATTATCGCGCGACCCTGGCGATCCATATCAGTTCGTTGAAAAGCCTTTTTGAATTTGAAGTTAAAGAAGAAATGGAACCGTCGATATAAAACCTGAGAAGGGACTTGTATTTGTATGACACTTCCTATCAGTTCCACAAGAATGCGGTGAAAAAGGCAAAAAGTGAATCGCAATAACAGAAGGTCTGAACATTACTAGATAATTCGAATAGCTTTTTATTTCACAAAATGATTTTATTAGATGTTTATCATTTATTGTTAGGTAGTTCAAAAATCATTATTAATAATGTATATTGACGTTATGTCCCAGTGAAAAAAAAATTATCAAACTATTCGCTGACTTGTATTGCAGCAGTTGTTGACCTTCGGTTGGTAGCATGCTTTGACAACAGCGCTCCCATAGGCTGTATGACTTCCTGACTCTGCCGGCCGGGGTGGCCGGGCGGTTCTAGGCGCTACAATCTGGCACCGTGCGACCGCTGCGGTCGCAGGTTCGAATCCTGACTCGGGCATGGATGTGTGTGATGTTCTTAGGTTAGTTAGGTTTAAGTAGCTCTAAGTTCTATGGGATTGATGAGCTCAGAGGTTAAGTCCTATAGTGCTCCGTGCATTTGAACCCTTTCTGAACTTCTTGATTCTAATAATTTGTTAAACAGTCCCTGTAATTCTTTATTATAACGACGTTATACAAACAGCACGCTGCCTTAACTATGCAATCTGAAGTCTTAACTCATCTGTTTCTATGGCTCTCAAAAATACACGCTATTTCATAACAAACATACCAAACGTGTACTCCACGACACGACGTGCTCGAGAGAATTGTACATTGAATCGCTTTTTTTTTTGGATCGGAGATCATTCCGGCTTTTGGGTGTAGTCTAATTAGGTACGTCTGAAATACAAAGCCTTCGTCACCAGCGATAACGTATAAGCTTCGATATCAACTAGAAATCGAAAAGGAAACAATGATCGTGACGACGGACTTAGCATACAGAAAAGTCTCAACAACATACGGTGAAATTAAAAAAAATATTGATATCATGAAGAGCACAGGTGGAATTCAACTGGTAAACACTGAAGAGAGAGCGGATACGTGGAAAGAGTGCACTGAAGGCCTCTGTCAGGGGGAGGACTTGGGTGACGGTATGAATGAAGAAGAAATTCGAATGGATAGGGACCCGATAGGGGATCTAGTATTAGAGTCATAATTTAGAAGAGCTCTGTAAGACTTGAGATCAAATAAGACAGAAGGGACAGACAATATTCCATCAGAATTTCTGAAATTATTGGAGGAAGTGGAAACCAAATGATTATTCAAGTTGATGTGTGGGATCTATGAGAATGGCCACGTACCATCAGACTTTCGGCAAAATATCACCCCACAGTTGTTGAAGATAGCGATGACAGGTAAGTGTGAAAACTATTCCACGTTCAGCTTAACAGCTTATGCATCTACACTACTGACAACAATAACAACACGAGAATGTAAAAGTTGTTTAGTTAATGTACAATGTTTCACCAAGAATCCACAGATGCCTCAATTAAAATGTAAAAGAAAATTGAGGATGTGTTAGATGACGATCAGTATGGCTTTCGGAAAGCTAAGGGCCTAAGAAAGGACGTTCTAACGAGGCGTTTCATAATGGAAGCAAGACGAAAGGATTATCAAGATACGCTCGACATAGAAAAATTCTCGACAACTTAAAACGGCGCAAGATGATCGAAATTATGAGAAAAATTGGGATAATCTATAGGGAGGGACGGGTACTACACAATGTGTACAAGAACCAAAAGAGAATAAGACTGGAATATCAAGAACAAAATGCTCACATTAAAAAGGGTGTAAACAGGGATGTAGGCTTTCGCCCTTACGGTCCAGTCTATACATCGAAGACGGAATTACGGAAATAAAAGAAAGGTTTAAGAGTGGAACTAAAATTCAAGGTGAAAATATATCAATAATCAGATTCAATGATGAAACTGCTGTTCAGAGTAAATAGAAGAATGACGAAAGTAATGAGAAGTAGTAGAAATGAGAATAGCGGGAAGGTTAATATCAGAATTGGTGATCACGGAGTAGATCAAATTAAGGTATTATGCTACCTAGGTAGCAAAATAATCCATGACAGACGTAACTGAGAGGGCACAAAAAGCAGACTAGCACTGGAAAAAAGAGTATTCTTGGCCAAGAGAAGTTTGCTAATTCAAACATAAGCCTTAATTTGAGGAACAAACTTCTGAGAATTTTCGTTTGAGGCACAGCATTGCATGGTAGTGAAACATGGACTATGGGATATCCGGACCGGAAGAGAATGAAATCGTTGAGATTTGGTGATACAGAAGAATGTTGAGAATTAGGTGGACCGGTAAAATAAAAACTGGGCCGGCACTCTGCAGAATTGGCGAAAAGACTGATAAAATAAAGAACGAGCAGCTTCTTCGCCAAATTGGCGGAAACATACGGGAAACACTAACATGAAGAAGGGACAGCATGATAAGACACGTGTTACGATGTTAGGAAATAGACACCATGGCAACAGAGGGAGCTGTAGAGGGTAAAAACGCTAGAGATAACAACACTATTCACATCCACTATACTTTCGATTTAAGAATTCGATTTGTTTTCCATCTACGCTTCCAGCCTAGTTTAGAGAGCACCACAGTGCTGAAAACGATCCTCCGATTTTTTTTTTCATGTTTGTGTCGCATGAGAAGGCAAACAAATTGGTCTTCAAGTATTCCATGTTTCTACGTAAACTTCTCCCACTGTCTTGGAAACGTTCATCGTCCCAGATGGAAAGAAGTGGTCTGGTGACTAACGCATACATCCAAATACTGGAAAGATATAGACAAATGCAATCTACTATACATATAAAAGAAAAAGGACAAAATGGTTGAAGATGAAAGCTACATACGTAGGTACATATCAAGAAAGAAAATGTACTTCAATAAATTGTAAAATCTGTGTAGTCGCACTCATTCATCCATTGTTTTTAAATTTAATTGTTACTGATGTTTTACATTATTATTTATTCCTGAGCCATAAAATGGTTTAATAATAATAATCATGGAATTTAGATTAAAATTTGTTTTAGATGATGTAACTAAAACAAAATATAAAAATTTACGGGACATTAATTTGAGGTACAGGAAAAGCTTAAAATGTGTAAAGGGACAGGTAAAAAAGTACAAGTGGCTATGAAATTAACACTTGCAATTTTTTAATGGATGATTCACTTTGAGCGCATTCCACGAACAGAAATATACAGAATCTTGGAATTCAAGATTCCACATCGCTTGATAACGAAATTTCTGAACCTCAAAATGAAACTGAGGAGTATGAAACGTAAGTGGCTCCAGCGTCCTATGAAAAAAAACAAAAGTTAGATCTACAGCCCAAGATGACCCAACCCAAAACCCTGCAGTTAACAAAGTCATTGATCATTTCCAGAACAGACCTGCTAAATGTGAGTTTAATAACAAAAATAACGTGTTTTAGTTACGCTAACACGATCAAAAAATTCTAGCTGCCACCACAAGCAATGCAGTGTCACTAGTTAAACTCTCTGCAAGAACAGAAATGAGAGAGCCTGGTACACCATTACACTCACCTGGACAATCAAAAATGGTTCACACGGCTCTGAGCACTATGGGACTTAACATCTGAGGTCATCAGTCCCATAGAACTTAGAACTACTTAAACCGAACTAACCTAAGGACATCACACACATCCATGCCCGAGACAGGATTCGAACCTGCGACCGTAGCAGTCGCGCGGTTCCGGACTCAAGCGCCTAGAACCGCTCGGCCACTGCGGCCGGCCCTAGACAACCCACACTCTCCATTGCACTCCAATAATAATTCTTCCCATTCCTCAACTACTGACAGCATTTGGCTCAGGAGACACGTCCACAGTTCACCAGAGCATGAATCCTAATAGCTCATTAACCAACCATTCGTATGAAAACACACGTCGCTTGTATTAGAATTTATAATGACACAAATAGATTTAAGAGATGAGAAATGTTCTTATTGTGATATGAATTGTGTATACCATCTGTGTTAATAGTATGCTGATTGTGAGATGGATTTTGTACACCAGCTGTTATAATAGTGTTTCAGTCAGATTAGTTAAAAGCTTTTGTTTATAATAAATAATGTTTGTAAGTTATATTTGTAATGCTATCTGACGTACTGAAATACACACATCAAAACAAGTTTTGTATCACCCAGGTTCCCAGAACTCCTGAAGGTGGACGCTGACTGTTTGTATTGTATCACAGACACAGTCCCACAGTCCCTTTGACTGTTCAGAGATGTCACAAAACCCTCACAAAGACGTAAACAACCATGCATGAGCAGCGCCTATTAGACGGAGGGGTTCCAACAGCAGATCAGTTCCAGTCATTCCACCAGGAAGAAGGTACACGGCTCGTGTTGTCTGTAATTCAACCACGCCTAGACGGTCAATACCACGGTTCGATCGCACTCAAATTGTTACTTTGTGCCAGGAAGGGCTCTCTACAAGGTAAGTGTCCACTCGTCTCGGAGTGAATCAAAGCGACGTGGTTCGGACATGGAGGAGATAATGCGAGACAGGAACTGTCGATGACATGCCTCTCTCAGGCCGCCGGAGGGCTACTACTGCAATGAATGACCGCTACCTACGGATTATGGCTCGGAGGAACCGTGACAGCAACACCACCATGTTGAATAATGCTTTTCGTGTAGCCGCAGGACGCCGTGTTACGACTCAAACTGAGAGCAACTGGCTGCGTGATGCGCAACTTCACTTCCGTCGCTCAAGGCGAGGTCCATCTTTGCAACCACGACACCGTACAGCGCGGTACAGATGGGCCCAACCATATCAGGTTTGGCATCATGTTCACTTCACTGATCAGTGTTGCATATGCCTTCAGCCAGACAATCGTAGGAGACGTGTTTGGAGGCAACACGGTCAGTCTTAACGCCTTAGACACACTGCCCAGCGAGTGCAGCATGGTGGAGGTTCCCTGCTGTTTCGCGGTGGCATTCTGTGGGGCCGACGTACGCCGCTGGTGGACGTGGAAGGCTTCGTAACGGCTGTACGATACGTAAATGCCATTCTCCGACAGATAGTGCAGCCATATTGGGAGGACACTGGCGAGGCATTCATGGACGACAATTAGCGGCCCCATCGCGCGCTTCTTGTGAACGGCTTCTTTCAGGAAAACGACATCGCTCGACTACAGTGGCCAGCATGTCCTCCAGACAAGAACCCTATCGAACACGCCTGGGATGGATTGGAAAGGGCTGTTTATGGGCGACATGACGTACCATCCACTCTGAAGGATCCACGCCGAATCGCTGTTGAGGAGTGAGACAATCTGGACCAACAGTGCTTTGATGGACTTGAGTATAGTATGGCACGACGAATACAGGCATGCATCAACGCAAGAGGACGTGCTACTGGGTATTAGAGGTACCGGTGTGTACAGTAGTCTGAATCATCACCTCTCACGGTCTCGCTGTATGGTGGTACAACATGCAGTGTGTGGTTTTCTTGAGCAATAAAGAGGGAGGAAATGATGTTTATGTTGATCTCTACTGCAGTTCTCTGTACATGTTCCGAAACTCTCGGAACCGAGGTGATACAAAACTGTTTTGATGTGTGTTAATAAATAATACAGATCTGAGTACATTTTGATTAACTTACCTCAGACAAACGGCTAATGTTTTCCTAGTTACAATAGGACCTCTGCATTTCATAGCGATCTTCTGAACGATCTTCCGCAGTAGGTTGTGTAGTTCCTCAAAACTTTATATTGACATGCAGAAATAGACAAAAAATCCGTCTTGGTTCTTTCAGTGATTGTGATATTCACAAAGTTCTTCTGTTTTGCGTCGACTGAATGCACCTGTACGGTAGCGATAAAGAAGAATGGGTTGCTTCTCGTCAGAACTGTTCCAGCGTAACGACAGGCACCCGCCCGACGATCAAGATCCGAACAGCAGAGAGGGCTGTGAGATGACGTCAGCAAAGAGTACGCCGACGAACCCCTCTATAGGATGACACCAAGAGAGGATCTCTACACGAAGAGAATATCAGCACGGCGCCGCCTAGCCGCTGGTGGAGTCTAAGACGAGCCGTCATACAAACGCTACAGCAGTGACTTATGAACTATATTGTTCTGCTTGCACTGAAGTTGTATACAGGATGTTACAAAAAGGTACGGCCAAACTTTCAGGAAACATTCCTCACACATAAACAAAGGAAATATTTTGTGTGGACATGTGTCCGGGAACGCTTAATTTCCATGTTAGAGCTCATTTTATTACTTATCTTCAAATCACATTAATCATAGAATGGAAGCACACAGCAACAGAAAGTACCAGCGTGACTCCAAACACTTCGTTACAGGAAATGTTCAAAATGTCCTCCGTTAGCGAGGACACATGCATCCACCATCCGTCGCATGGACTCCCTGATGCACCGATGCAGCCCAGGAGAATGGCGTATTTTATCACAGCCGTCCACAATACGAGCACGAAGAGTCTCTACATTTGGTACCGGAGTTGTGTAGACAAGAGCTTTCAAATGCCCCCCTAAATGAAAGTCAAGAGGGTTGAGGTCAGGAGAGCATGGAGGACATGGAATTGGTCCGCCTCTACCAATCCATCGGTCACCGAATCTGTTGTTGAGAAGCGTACGAACACTTCGACTGAAATGTGCAGGAGCTCCATCGTGCATGAACCACATGTTGTGTCCTACTTGTAAAGGGACATGTTTTAGCAGCACAGGTAGAGTATTCCGTATGAAATCATAATATCGTGCTCCATTGAGCCTAGGTGGAAGAACATGGGGCCCAATCTATACATAACCAACAATGTCTGCCCAAACGTTCACAGAAAATCTGTGTTGATGACGTGATTGCACAATTGCGTGCGGATTCTCTTCAGCCCACACACGTTGACTGTGAAAATTCACAATTTGATCACGTTGGAATGAAGCCTCATCCGTAAAGAGAACATTTGCACTGAAATGAGGATTGACACATTGTTGGACGAACCATTCGCAGAAGTGTACCCGTGAAGGCCAACCAGCTGCTGATAGTGCCTGCACACGCTGTACATGGTACGGAAACAACTGGTTCTCCCGTAGCACTCTCCATATAGTGACGTGGTCAACGTTACCTTGTAACATTAGGATTATCGTCAGCTCACGAAGAATTGCTTCGTCCATTGCAGGTGTCCTCGTCGTTCTAGGTCTTCCCCAGTCGCGAGTCATAGGCTGGAATGTTCCGTGCTCCCTAAGACGCCGATCAAGTGCTTCGAATGTATTCCTGTCGGGAAACCTTCGTTCTGGAAATCTGTCTCGATACAACCGTACCGCGGCACGGCTATTGCCCCGTGCTAATCCATACATCAAATGGGCATCTGCCAACTCCGCATTTGTAAACATTGCACTGACTGCAAAACCACGTTCGTGATGAACACTAACCTGTTGATGCTACGTACTGATGTGCTTGATGCTAGTACTGTAGAGCAATGCGTCACATGTCAACACAAGCACCGAAGTCAACATTACCTTCCTTCAATTGGGCCAACTGGCGGGTAATCAAAGAAGTACATTACATACTGATGACTCTAAAATGAGCTCTAACATGGAAATTAAGCGTTTCCGGACACGTGTCCACATAACATCTTTTCTTTGTTTGTGTGTGACGAATGTTTCCTGAAAGTTTGGCCTTACGTTTTTGTAATACCCTGTATACCGAAGGACGTTGGTTATTTGCATATCGCCATTTGTTTGTGACACACCTTTGTGAAAATACAAAGTTAAGTACTGTCAATTTAACTTACTGTAATAAATCCATTAATGTCCTAGGCACCCTATATTAGACGAGTGGGCAGAACACAATAGTGGCAACTCTTTTTCCAAGAATAACCTACAAAACACTTTAACTGTGCAAATCAGTACTGCAAATCATCCTTTTACATAGACAGCGCTCTGTATGTGATCCAGAAATATCGCCAACCATCGAGAAGATCGTTCGACCGCTGCCCGCCGTTTCCTGTGTGTTTTTACATTAAGAGATATGAGTACTTCTTCATCTTCGACGCTGTAGAACAAATCTCTTCTTCTGAATAAGTGCACATTGTTTTCAGAGGTATGTGTACAGCATAAAAATCTCTGGTCACATCCTCATCAAATCATGTAGTCTACAATCGTCATTGTACATATACAAACCTATTTTAAGGTTTTTCTCTTCTAATTACTTCATTATAAACAACGTTTCCAGCTTCTGTGATGCTAATTTGGAATGAAATTTCTCACGTTACATTTTTCAGTACTTCATTACATCGTACCTGTAGAAAATATTGTAAGGTTGCCTCTCCTTACTCTATTTCACACCTGACATAGCAATTAAAATTAAATAATGGTACGACCAGAACTTTTAGAATGTGAATGCCAACTTTGATGTTTCCCTACTCACAGAATTGACCTTAAAATTGAAACGCTAATATGAAACATGTACGTACACTCCACATCTGCTGCAGCCAAATATATCTAGCCTGAATTTTGAAACAATATTGTAAAACCGTTCTGAACGTTTTTACACAAAATCTTACATATTCTACATCAAATGTTATGTCTAACTGATTTTGTGTGGTACCGTATTGTGACTGTAGCTTTGTACGTTGGAATTATGTTTTCACTGAGACCAGGATTTGATCCTTTACTCATCCACTTTACTGTACATATTCTTCAGCTTACATTGACAAAGGCAGAAATGTTTCAACACATTAAAAAGCGAATTCTCTGTTCATATTGATTTATCAAAGTCGTCTTCTCACATTTAACATTAGATGGGACTCTAGTGTTTCCAGACTGGGATCTTGGAACGAATAGAAAATTTTCATTGGCTGTTTAATGAAGGATTCTTAAAATACTAGATTAAAACTATTAATATTGCCTGGACGGAAACTTTTGTATCCAATGTACACTCTTTTTAAAATTCAGCCTGGAAAATTCATCAGATATATGTGTTAACAATAAAAAATAAAAACTCGATTTTATCAACAGACGATATTTTTTTATAAAATTCTGCTGATATTAATTTACATAATGTTCACGTGAAACAATTTTATGACAGAGATAAAAAGAGACAGAAACATTTTGTTTGTCAGGACAGTTTGCCTAATTTCAGTGTCATTTGATGTTACAGTTACTAGAGGGGACCTACAGGTCATCTCTACCAGAAAAACCTCGCGCTCTTCAATAGCATAAATCAGTTGTCGAATTCTGTTCATCATGTAATACCTGTATATCTCTAAGTCGTTCATTTAATTTTGTTAAACTAATATGATGGAAGATACTGTGGATAATACAGTTTCGATTAGAGAAATGTTAGTAGAACTCCTGCTCTACCTGACCTTATGTCAGTTTCTTGGCACATCTTTAGAGTGCGAAGTTACAATGCGCATCTGTACCACTCGTACACTCGTGTTGTAATACTTTCTTTCATTTTGGGACTGCATTATGATATGATTCTCATTTAAAAAAAAATTAACGCGATGTTTTGTTTCTTCGCCAGATTTTATAAATGTAGCATAATCTGACCATAAACCAAAAGCTTTGTCATCACATGCATATTTACAAGATTTTTTGTTCTTGATCAACTACTTTCTGACAGGTAGAACTATACTTAGACATCATCTGTTATAGCAAACATCTAGTTCTCAACTCCTAATCACACTGCCGACGGTTTCTCGTTTATGAACGTGTTTAATAAGCACTCTTGTGCATGTATAACAGTAATTACTTCTTGCGTTCGCCGTTTCCTTTATTGCCCCGTAAATTCTTTGGTTACTAACATCTTGCTGCAGGGGACTGATGTGTTCACAAGGAAATTAGAAATTACGTAAATGTTTCTGGAAAGATAATGAAATTAAAGCACGGACACCATTAAAATTTCATGGTTACTGAAGAGTTATCGTAATGAGAATCTGACTTCTTTTCCTATTTGTCATACTTAACAATTTTTCTCAGATTTTCGTTTATACGAATTTGCCTCTTAGTTTCATCAATAATGCAGCAGTTTACATGCACGTACTTGAAATGCTCCAGCTTATCTAAGCTATTCTGACAAGAGAACGATGTTGTTAATTCAACTGTTTCTTTTTTTATTGTACAAGGAGCATTAATATTCCTTAACAAAGGCTTAGTAAATCACTTGCTTATTTTTATTCGATTAAAGACACTTAACTTTTTCCTCTAGATGAAGACAGAACCTATTTAAGAATTAAATAAAGTGTTGAAGTTGGCCATTTAAATTAGACCTCTAATGAGGAAGTATTGAATAGGATTGGGGAGAAGAGAACTTTGTGGCACAACTTGACCAGAAGAAGGGATCGGTTGGTAGAACATGTCATGAGGCATCAACGGATCACCAATTTAGTATTGGAGGGCAGCGTGGAGGGTAAAAATCGTAGAGGAAGACCAAGAGATGAATACACTAAGCAGATTCATAAGGATGTGGGTTGCAGTAGGTACTGGGAGATGAAAAAGCTTGCACAAGATAGAGTAGCATGGAGAGCTGCATCAAACCAGTCTCAGAACTGAAGACAACAACAACATTCAGAAAAAGTCATTGAGTTGTAAAATATGAATCTGAAAGGCGTTATTCTGTTTCAGCAAGGAATGCTTTCAGAAATGAAATGCCACAGCAGTTTGTCAAACAATCGCAGGAACAGCTGGTCGGTATCTGTAAGTCTGAAAATACTCTACATTCTCAATATAACAACTTTCGTTTTTAACCGTTATGTTCCATACCAACAGAAGCATATTTCGTTGCTATAAGAGAAAATGGTGTTACTTGAGACAGTTATGGAGAATATTTGATGAAGGTAGTATCATCGTATGGATGTCTTTTCCATGTACCAGCATGGTAATGTCTCTGTCCGCCGAGCGAAGATCATTTCGTAGAAGTTTGTTAAGAATCGGATCGGCACCTTTAGGATGAAATTGGAATGCCTGTTTAGTATAGTGATCCTCTCTAGAAAGCAAGGTCCACAAGATTATCGTTAGAAGAAAATCGAATGGATTTCATTCCGGGATCTCGTTTAGTATCTGGAACAGTCTAGAACAGGGGTTCCCAACAAAATTTTCTCGAGGACCCCTGTATCGAGCATGATTGGTACCTTGTCATATCACAGTATCAAGTACCTACAAAAGCCAAATTAAGAGTCTTTTTATACGTTATCTAGTTTTGGTATTTAGAAAAAACATTGACATATTATTGAAAAAATATTCAGCTTAAAACTTTTTCAATTTAGCCATCACTGTTATGGTTAAATTTTGGATTATTGCTCAAGATCTTTGTCTTCAAATCTGGGTGTTTAGTATAACAAATGCATTATCTTCCTCTTCATCTGTAGGCCTTCTCGTTTTAACGAACCACCATTTTTAACTACGCGAACTGTAACTTCCCCCAGAAACAACGCTTTACAAACGCTACTGTTTTAATACAGAGCATTGAATATGTAAACAATACTGTCTGTGAAAGCGCTGGAAATAAATTAACAATGGCAGCTTGTCGTCTGAAATGCGAGTTTCTGTGTAAAGAGACTGTCAGTTGTCAGCTGCAAAGTGGCAGCGGGCGTAGTCTAACGGCATACAGCAGAACTATTTGCATCTCTCTAATTCTAGTTTTGGTTCTAGGAAGACGCTAGACGCAGAAGTTAGCGTTCGTTAAAGCTCTGCTCATCCAGGAAGCGGCCAAAACTAATAACCTGTTATAATACGAAATTTATTTAATATATTTTTTATTCTAGTAGCATCTTGCGGATCCCTCTGGCATAGCTCGCGGACCCCTGGGTGTCCGCGGACCACCTGTTGGGAATCACTGGTCTAGAGTGTCAACATTAGTTAATTAACATAAAAGTTCTGCGTCAAGAGCTTCCTTATCGCAACCGGTTTCAATGTCCGTAACATCATCAGATATTTTAAGACATTTAAAACATTTTACATGGCCATATAAATCCTATGTTGTTAAATAGCATAACATTCGTCATAAGTCATTGGTGTCAGGTATGATGGATTTTTTTTCTTTTGGACACCACACCTTTTATATCGCCACGTAAGATGTTTGAAACGTCTTACAGTTCCTGATGATTATCTGAGGGCTCACACTGGTTGTAAGAAAGGAATACTTAGCAGCAGTTATTGAACGTTGAACTATGTCGTTTTTCAAACATTTACGAACTCTTGGGATGCGACCTTCACATAATGTATTGTCAACTGTTTGGTCAGTTCAGCTGAAACAAATATTCAGCAAAAATTATTTACCATGCTTTACTAAGACTATAGATAAACTGCTTGATGCATCAGAACTTAAGGAAAAAATGGAAATGCAATATTATTATGCCTCATCAAGGAAAAAAACTAGCTTTCAAGTAATATATTGAAGATAGTAGACATGGTCAACTGGAATAAATAAGTGGCACGCTTCGTATAAGGTATAGTTTAAAGAGTGAAATATTAGATGAGCTTTCAACAAAGAAAGCAGAAAACTGGAAGTATAATGAAGATTTAAAAATTTCCAGCAATCAGCAGAAACATTACTTTGAAATTTACAGAAAGCAAACAGCCAAGTATCAACAGTTCATCTTACCATCCAAACCAACACAAGATGGCATGCTTCAGGTACATGCTGAATCGAATGCTTAAAATTCCACTTCAACCAATTGAACAATATAAAGAAACCAATATCATCAAAGTCATAGCTCTAAACAATGGATACAACCCTCACATGATTGACAAATTATCACAAAAATCCAAAAAACAGCAGACAACAAAGCCACACGCCAGACACTTATGCAGTCAACACAAAAGACAATAGAAAGCAGCAGGAAACATCTCTCACTTCCTTTTCTAGGGAGCATACCCCATAAATTAAGAAATCTTTTCAAAAGCACAAACATAAATATAAGCTTCCACACAAACCATAAACTTCAGAAGCTAACCATTCATAACACCCAGAATAACAATCACCCCCTCCCCATACAAAAGATCAGGTATATATAAACGCTGATGCCAAAATTGCCCTTCCTTCTATATCGGACAGACTGGGAGAAACTTTGAGATTCAATTCAAAGAACATTTAGATGCCATCCGTTTGAACAATCCTTCAAAATCTGCATTTGCAATGCACACAACTCTCAGTAAACATGGAGTAAAGACACTGAAGACCACACCCAAATATTGCATCATACTGAGAAATGTAGACTCATGATCTGCTTGAAGAGAAAGAAATGTATACACATAAAAGTAAATCACCACACCATATCCTCAACGAACAGACAGAGCTAGCCAATTCAACCTTTCTACAAAATTTCATTCATATATTTTTCAGTTTAAAACATAAATAAAGACTACCTATTTTAACAACAACATGCAATTAATAATCCAAACAAAATATTACATCATAATATGGCTGCCTGCTCAGTCACACATTACTGCAACTGAAAAATAATTCGTTAGCCATACCACATTAATATAATTTCTACTGTCATATTATTCTTTTTCTCCCGTCTCTATGTTATTGTCTGTTTGTGGCACATTTTCCGAATTTATTTGTAATTAATGCTCACTGAGTATTGTATGCTCACAATGTAACGTTTATTCTTTGTAATTTGTAATATAAATGCTTGTAATGTTACCTTGATTCTTTGCAAGAAATTCCACTGTCAAATCAAAGCAATGTATATATTTTAATACATGAACTCCTTTGGCACTGCTTTACACCAAAATATAGCTGCCTGCTCAGTCACACATTATTGCAACTATAAAACTGATTCAAAATTTCCGTGCGCCACACGATGTTAATATGATTGCTATTGTCACATTATTCATTTTATCTCATCTCTATGTTGTTCCCTATATATAGCACAGTATTTACATAATACGGGAAGTAGCATTCACACAAACTGGTTACTGTGTCTGTCAACTTGATCTGTAGCAATATATACTCATAATGTAAGGTTTATCTTTATGTTTTATTTGTTCTTCTTTATAAACATTTATACTGTGAAATCAAAGTAATCTGTATATTGTAATATCACTGAGAGAGAACATCTCTGACACTGTTGTATTTGTGAAACCGAAATCTTTGTGTCACTTCACATGTGGCAAATACTTTTTGGTGTGTGTGTGTGTGTGTGTGTGTGTGTGTGTGTGTGTGTGTGTGTGTGTGTGTGTGTGCGTGCGTGTGTGGTGCTTTGAACAATATGGTGATATGGAAATCACGTAAGTGCTGCATATACTTATCAATACTTCAAAAATACAATCCTGCGACTTCGCAACAAAATTTCGCAGAATTTTCGATGTAAGTACTATAATCACTTATCCTCACATGCTTCTTTATTCTGTATTGCATCGTTTGGAGGTTAGTTGTGATCACATAGGGCGCTTCTAACATTGTTTTGTACCGTAGTGCACCAACACAACAAGAATATTTCGCTACAGTGGAAGAATAAAGATCGAAAACTGACAATTATGTAAAGTGCATCTTGTGAATCTTGTGAACAGCAGTCTGATGATGAACTTGGCAGTTCGAAAGCGGTTACAGCGCTATTTACTTATATAATAGCAGTATTAATAGAGGCTGGTTGCTGTCTTCTTCTTTGTAAGAATCAACCTACATTAGTTGTACGCAGCCACGGTCTTACCATGTCAGTTGTAGACAAAATAGGATCAGTGCCATGACTTTGTTGTACGACGTCATTTTTTCCCTTCATTAACAAGGATCTGTAACTGTATGACCACTGTAGAGAAGGGTTAACTGGTCGTGAGGGAAGAACCACGTAAAATTTAATTTCGGGCTGGTGCAAGAGAATGCTGAATTAACGTTCTTGTTTTAGGAATCCAAAATTGGTCTAATTTGCCTAATCAGAACCAAAGTTGTTTCGCCTCTAGAAACAAGATACTCAAGGAAATAGGCTTCATCTGTTGGGGTAAGAGTTTCTCCATGGAAATTGGTTTATCATCCGGACTGATTAATTCCTTTTTCTTGAGTCATCAGTCTTCTGACTGATTTGATTTGACCTGCCACGACTTCCTCTCCCACGTCAACATCTTCACCTCAGAGCAGCACTTGCAACCTTCGTCCTTAATTATTAGCTGGATGTATTCCAATCTCTGTCTTCCTTTACAGTTGCTACCCTCTACAGCATATTTCGTCTCGGCTCTTTCTCTCTCTCTCTTCCTTTTTTGAGTATTCTTCCATTTATTAACTTAAAATGTATTCGGCATTGTTGAAAAAAAAAAGGTAAAGGATATTTGATATGCTGCTGGCGTCACATATATTCTGCACGCTCGTACATGCGGCTTATATATACGCCGACGATAATCAAGGTTGCTACGCAGGCACGAATTTTAGTAAAAAATGATAGAGTTCTGCTTGGCGGCTAACTCAAAAACAATCAGAGGTAGCATGAAACGGTTACTGTTGTTGTTGTTGTTGTTGTTGTTGTTGTGGTCTTCAGTCCTGAGACTGGTTTGATGCAGCTCTGCATGCTACTCTATATAAAATGTAGACTGGCAATGGCAAGGAAAGCGTTTCTGAAGAAGAGAAATTTGTTAACATCGAGTATAGATTTAAGTGTCAGGAAGTCTTTTCTGAAAGTATTTGTGTGGAGTGTAGCCTTGTATGGAAGTGAAACATGGACGATAAATAGTTTGGACATGAAGAGAATAGAAGCTTTCGAAATGTGGTGCTACAGAAGAATGCTGAATATTAGATGGGTAGATCACATAACTAATGAGGAAGTATTGAATAGGATTGGGGAGAAGAGACTTTTGTGGCACAACTTGATTAGAAGAAGGGATCGGTTAGTAGGACATGTTATGAGGCATCAAGGGATCACCAATTTGGTATTGGAGGGCAGCGTGGAGGGTAAAAATCGTAGAGGGAGACCAAGAGATGACTACACTAAGCAAATTCAGAAGGATGTAGGTTGCAGTAGGTACTGAGAGATGAAGAAGCTTGCACAGGATAAGGTAGCATGGAGAGCTGCATCAAACCAGTCTCAGGACTGAAGACAACAACAACAACAACAACAGTAATGTGATCTACCCATCTAATCTTCAGCATTCTTCCTTAGCACCACATTTCGAAACCTTTTGTTCTTTTGTTGTCTAAACTGTTTATCGTCCGCGTTTCACTTCCATACATGACTACAGTCCATACAAATACTTTCAGAAACGACTTCCTGATCCTTAAATTTATACTCGATGTTAACAAAATTCTCTTCTTCAGAAACGCTTCCCTTGCTATTGCCAGTCTACATTTTATATCGTCGCTACTTCAAAGATCATCAGTTATTTTGCTTCCCAAATAGCAAAACTCATTTACTACTTTAAGCGTCTCAGCTCCTAATCTAATTCCTGCAGCATCACCCTATCTAATTCGACGAAATTCCATTATCCTCGTTTTGCTTTTGTTGGTGTTCATCTTATATCCTCCTTTCAAGACACTGTCCATTCCGTTCAACTGCTCTTCCAGGTCCTTTTCTGTGTCTGACAGAATTACAATGTCATCGACGAACCTCAAAGTTTTTATTTCTTCTCCATGGATTTTAATACCTACTCCGAATTTTTCTTTCGTTTCCTTTACTGCCTGCTCAATATACAGATTGAATAACGTTGGGGATAGGCTACAACCCTGTCCCATTCAATTCCCAACCACCGCTTTCCTTTCATGCCCCTAGACTCTTGTAATTGCCATCTGGTTTCTGTACAAATTGTAAATAGTCTTTCGCTCTCTGTATTTAACCCTTGCCACCTTCAGAATTCGAAAGAGAGTTATTCCAGTTCACGTTGTCAACAGCTTTCTCTATGTCTACAAATGCTAGAAACGTGGTTTTGCCTTTTCTTAATCTATTTTCTAAGATAAGTCGTAGGATCAGTATTGCCTCACGTGTTCGATCATTTCTACGGAATCCAAACTGATCTTCCCCGAGGTCGGCTTCTACCAGATTTCCATTCGTGTGTAAAGAATTCGAGTTAGTGTTTTGCGGCCGTGGCTTATTAAACTGATAGATCGGTAATTTTCACATCTGTCAACACCTACCTTCTTTGAGGTATAACATGTTTGAAGACATAATATTTTAACATGGGTGTGCGCTTTTAAAAACTTAAGTGTCAGATTATTCGTAACAAGTGATGTTTCTTTTGTAGAGTCTGTCAATGGAATTAGCTCTGCACCTTTGTGATTCTCTCATGCTTATTAAACGAACCAATGACGACGCACCCAGTTCTTCTTACGGTCATCTCTCTAAATTCTACCTGGTGTGATGACTCGAGCCTTGGCAGGTGGGCCTGATGCCGTAAAGCATACACTTATGGCGATATGCAGACCCAAAATTGCTCCCCATCGCTGTTTGCATGGCACTCAGCGTGCGAACAGTTACCGTAATCAGGGACAATGTTTTCCACGGTATGCAGGACTTCTACAACCACAATAAACCCGTTTCGGAGCGAATAATTTCTGGCCGTCAACCCAGCCTGTGCAGTCGTAGAGGCAGCCAGTCATCCAGTTGCCAACTGTCATTTTTATTTATCTTCCTTTTATTTACACGTCGACTTACGTAGTACCAAATTGAGGAGCAAATCTCCAAGGTTCAAATGGTTCAAATGGCTCTGAGCATTATGGGACTCAACTGCTGTGGTCATTAGTCCCCAAAACTTAGAACTACTTAAACCTAACTAACCTAAGGACATCACACACATCCATGCCCGAGGCAGGATTCGAACCTGCGACCGTAGCAGTCGCACGGTTCCGGACTGCGCGCCTAGAACCGCGAGACCACCGCGGCCGGCCAAATCTCCAAGGTCATGGAACGTGTCAGTACATGAAATTACAACATAAAAGTAATGACAGATAAGAATAAAATGTTTATAAACCCAAAAAATTCAAGCTATAAGTTTATGTAAACTCAGTCAACAATATAACATAAGAATCAGTTTAAATTTTCAAGGAACTCCTTAACAGAATAGAAGGAGTGACTCATAAGGAAACTCTTCTTCAGTTTCGATTTGGAAGCGCGAGGATTACATCTAAGATTTTTGAATTCTTGTGGTAGCTTTCTGAAAATGGACGCGGCAGTATACTGCACACCTTTCCCCACAAGAGTTAAGGAAGTCCGATCCAAATGCAGAATGGATTTCTGCCGACTGTTAACTGAGTGAAAGCTACTTATTCTTGGGAATAATCTGATATTGTTAACAAGATACGATATATATATATATTGACATTGGTGTATAGATATATATGCCAATGTCAAGATACCCATACTCGTGAACAGGGGACGACAAGGTTCGTCCGAACCGCCAGTTTCTGGGCCAAAAATATCCTTTTAGAATGTGAAGGCTTATACCAAAATATAATTCCATACTACATAAGCGAATAAAAATAACCAAAGTAGACAAATTTTCGTGCTGAACTATCACTTTCTTCTGATACCGTACGAACAGTAAAAATGGAAGCACTCAGTCTTTGAACAAGACCCTGAACGTGGGCTTTCCACGACATCTACAAATTTGAACTGTTCTGTTTCACTAATCATACGCCCATTCTGTGAAATTAAAACGTCGGATTTTGTTCAATTGTGTGTTAGCAACTGTAAAACTGGGTCTTACTGTGATTTAGCGTTAGTTTATTTTCTACAAGCCATGAACGTATGTCATGAACTGCACTATTTGAAACAAGCCAATATTGTACATAACAATCTTTACTTCCAAGCTAGTGTCATCAGCAAACAGAAATACTGGAGTTACCTTTAATACTAGAGGGCGCATCATTTATATAAATAAGGAAAGGAGTGGCCTCAACACTGATCCCTGGGGCACCCCCAATTGACTGTACACCACTCAGACCCCACATCACTGCCACTCTCAACACTGTGAATATAACCTTTTGCTCTCTGTTGTTAAGGTAAGAGGTGAACCAACTGTGAGCTACTCCCCATATTCACTAATGGTCTAACTTCTGGAGCAATATTTTGGGATGAACACAATCAAACGTCTTAACTAAAATTTAAAAAATGCCAAGCGTTCGAAACCTTTTATTTAACTCATCCCGTACCTCGTAGAGGAAAGAGAATATGGCACTTACAGTTTTTAAACGACTTCTAAAGACGAACTGTATGTTTGATAGCAAATTGTGTGGTATAAAATAATCAATTATCCTTACATACAGAGCCTTCTCAATAACTTTACAAACACTGATGGCATAGAAATAGGTCTAAAATCGTTTACATTACCCCTTTCTCCCTTTGTATAAAGTGGCTTTATCACTGAGTACTTTAATCCTTCAGGAAACTGACTATACCTAAAGGAAAAATTACAAATACAGCTAAGCACTGGGCTAAAATGTGCAGCAGAGTCGTTTAATATTCTTCTAGGTACTCCATCATATCCACCAGAGTCCTTAGTCTTCAGTGATTTAATTATTGACTCGTTGTCAATATCACAGAAGAGTATTTCAGACACCTATCTAGGAAAGAAATTTTCCAAGAGAGTTATATGATTCCCTGTAGAAACTAAATTTTTATTTAATTCACCAGCAATGGTCAGACAATGATTGTTAAATACTGTACATATATCTCATTTATCAGAAACAGAAATTTTTTTAACATACGAGCTTATTTTATATCCTCACCTCTGTGCTGCTGACCAGACACTTCCTTCACACCTGACGATATGGTTTTAATATTATCTTGTGAATTAGCTATTCTATTTGCGTACCTCATACTCTTTGCCTTCCTAATAACATTTTTAAGTACCTTCCAACGTAATGGGCTGTTGAGATTGATTGTGACTACTTCTAACATTTTGATATAATTTCCGCTTTGTTCTACCTGATATCCTTATCCCACGCTGCCTGTTACTGCTAATACCCCGTTTATAACGTAAAATGGAAAGCAACTCTCAAAGAGCAAGAGAAATGTGTTAAGAAAGCATTATATTTGTCATCTGTACTATCGGTACTATAAACATCTTGCCACTCTTGTCCCTTGACGAGGTTTAAAACACTGTCTATTGCCCTTGGATTAACTTTCCTGCATATGTGACATTTGTTTGAGTACAAAAGCTTGTTAAAGTTTGTGCATCATGGTCTGAAAGGCCATTACTAACAGAATGCCCATCTAGTGATGAAGAATGAATGCAAATATTGTGTATGACTGTGCTACTGTTCCCATGCACTGTAGTTGGAAAAAACACAGTCTGCATCAGATCATATGAATTTATGAGATCTACCAACATTCTTTTTCTTGGAAAATCATATACAAAATTAATACTGAAGTCACCACATAAAACTAATTTCTGGTACTTAATATAAAGTTAATCGAGAACCCTCTCTAGCTTCAGTAGAAATGCTCTGAAGTCGGAGTTAGGGGACCTATAAACAACAAAAATTAGAAGTTTAATTTCACTAAATGCAGCTGCCCCTGCACAACATTCAAATATCTGTTCAGAGCAGTGCTGTGATACGTCTAT
Source organism: Schistocerca gregaria (assembly GCF_023897955.1). NCBI lineage: Eukaryota > Metazoa > Arthropoda > Insecta > Orthoptera > Acrididae > Schistocerca > Schistocerca gregaria. The sequence continues at coordinate 88,030,533 of NC_064925.1, read as the reverse complement.
GGACTCAGATGGAAAACTATTTTTTTATGTACATGGCAACTCCCCCACTCTCCAAGGAACTCCTTCAAAAAAGCCAGCTAATCTGAATCCTGGTAGAGGAAGCCTCTCAATTGTCAAATTATTCAAGTGGTGTTCCGATGTACCAATAATTTTCGAGTCAACATCTGTAAGGAGTTCACTAACTTTATCTCTAACATCTCTTATATTTTGATGAAATATGCTAATTCCTTCTCTACTTGGAAACATTACATCCTCAGAAGATGAGCCTTTAGTTCGAGGGACTTCCTTTAAGCAGCTATACATATCAGCTGACTTCAATCTAGAAAAGGTTCAGCTCTAACACCAACAAATACAGGAATTTTTTCCATGAGTGATACCACCACCACCCACCACACTGTCACCTATAAGCTTTGCCAGCCTCCCCTTCCAATACCTATTGAGGTGCAGGCCATACCTAGTGAATCCCGATCTACTAATAGACCCAACTGGCACCATTGGGATGTGACCCACGCCCTCTGCCGTCGGTGCCTCCTCCAGTCCCACATTAACGCGCCTAACAGCCGCATTAAGATGACGCTGAAACAGTTGAACGAAATGCACATTATTGCCACCAGTTTGAGAAGCTATCTTCAACAGGTCACCACCTCAATCATATTCCCTGTCCCTATCAAGATTATTTCCTGGTCCACCCACTGTCACTACCTGGCCTTCCTTTATAAAAGTCCTACATTATGTCGGCCTCCTCTGAGTGTCACTGCCAGTCTGCAGTCAAGCACAGTGCAACGCCCGCCAAGGACATCCAGCTGCCACCTGATGGACGGGAAGTCTAGCTGAGATGCTCCTACCCTCCAAGTCAGTGAGGCGCCCGCCAGCACCAGTCGCCGCCAACCAGATGCGGTTCCAGTCTTCGTACCTGAAATGCTCCCACAACCTCTCAAAGGCCTATAATTAGTTATCCCTGCATTGCGATCAAGCCCAGCAGTACCACCCACCTTGCGCCCCCCCCCCTCCCCCAGCCACATTCTTGCATGCAAAGCGCATTTCCCGAAGTACGCAGACGTAGCGAGGTCCACATGTCACTGTGCTAAGCCCAGCGGCCATGGTAGCCTAGCCTCAGTAGACCATGCTATTGTGGTACTCGCCCTCCCGTGGGCATTATCGGAAACAGACCTTACCAGGCATTACAGTAAACAAGCACAACGATACTAAGGAAGACGCATCACATTGTTAACAGGTCAGTTATGCATATACTACAAAGTAGTTAGGCGGGTCCATGAAAAGCTCGCGATAAGTTGACGGAAGCGACCTCAGTCCACTGCAATAATATTGTGGTGGACCAATGAACACCAGCCGCCATCTCTGCTTCCGATGTGTTAGCACATAGAGAAACCATGCATCCGCACAGATCACTTGTGAGCCAGAGATCAACGCATGACTACGTCTCCAGAATGGAGATTCCATGGACCAACGGCAAAATGTGCCACCAGATATGGGCGTGCGTCTGTACCTGCTCTAAACTTGTTGGAATAGTAAAGATTTTCCATTAACTGAGTCTGTCTTTCTACAGCATGTTTACTTCTCCGACTCTCTGCTGTAGCCTCGCCAACCCTTCGAACCCACAATGCTCAGGTGGACTTCTCGATAGCGGTCGTTGCTCAGCAGTTCGTTACACTGGTATGGGTCCTAGACTCGACAATCAATCACATTAGGAATTGTGTGCTGCTTCATTTGTGGATGAATTAACCGACGTTTACGATTCTTTCGGTGAACATCAGTGCCTGCGCCATGCGAATCTAACTTTCTTTGAGGAAAAGACAAACTTAAAAATGGTTCAAATGGCTCTGAGCACTATGGGACTTAACATCTGTGGTCATCAGTCCCCTAGAACTTAGAACTACTTAAACCCAACTAACCTAAGGACATCACACACATCTATGCCCGAGGCAGGATTCGAACCTGCGACCATAGCGAGCGACAGTGCGGAACTGAGTCAAACGCCTTTAGGAAGTCCAGATACCTGGGAGCCGGTATCTAGAGCCTGTTGTATATCATGCACAAAGAGGGCCAGCTGTGTCTATCATGACCGCTGCTTCCTAAAACCGTGAGGGTTTCTGCAGATGAGCTTCTCAGAGTCTAGAATGGTCATTATGTCTGAACACAAAATATGTTCCACAACAAATCGATGTCAGTGAAATTTGCCGGTAATTATGTGCATCCGATTTTCTACCCTTTTTATAGACTGCTTTGACCTGGGCCTTCTTCCAGTCCCGTGGAATTTTCCGCTGTTCCAAGGACCTCTGGTATAGGATGGATAAGAATGGTGCTATATCTGTAGCATAGACAACATAAAATCTTACGGGGATACCGTCTGGGCCAGATGCCTTCCCGGCGTCTAAGGATCTTAAATGTTTGACAATCTCAGATACACTAAACACTATGTCAGTATTCCTTGCGTTTGTTCGACAGTTTAAAGGGGGAATGGTGCTCTACCGTAGTCTTTGAAAGCTAGGTTTAGAATGTCGGCCCTCTGTTTATCATCATCCGTTACATTTCCCGGTAAGGAATTGAATTATTTGTAGCTTTCACGAACGACCAAAATTTTTTGGGGTTATTTTTAGAATCTGCAGTTAAAATATTGCTTTCAAATTCGTTAAAAGAATCTCTGATTGACTTTTTGACGGCTGCTTTCATTTCGCATAATTTCTGTTTGTCATCGGAGCAGTGACTACGTTTAAAACGACTGTGCAAAATTCTCTGCATTCTCAAATACTTCCTAATGTCTTTGTCGAACCAAGGTGGATATTTCCCTTCTCCTATATTTCTGCTAGGCACATATTTATCTAGCACGTGTTGGACAATACCTTTAATTCCGACAGTAGATGCTCAATGTCTTTGCGTACCGGAGTGAATGTTTGGAGCTGACTATGAAGATATTCATTAATGACACTTTTATTTGCTTTCCCTAACAAGAAAACTATACGCTGTTTTCTTTTTTTTTCTTTTGCAACTTCCATTGACATAGGAGCCACAACGATATTATGGTCACTAATACCTTCTTCTAGATTAACTTCCTCAAAAAGATCAGGTCTGTTTGTCACCAAGATATCTAATATGTACCCATCTCAAGATGGTTTTCTAACCAGTTGCTCAAGGTTGTATGTTGAAGCGCTCCTAGAATAACTTCACACGAGTCTTTGCTTCTACCCCTGTGATAAACGCGTAATTTTTGCAACCAATGGACGACAGATTAAAGTCTCCACCGATAACTAATGGATAATTTGGATATTTATTTCCTATGTACTCAAGACTTTCCCTAAAACGTTCTGCGACGTTTGTTGCGGATGCTGGTGGTATATGAAAACATCCTGATACAATGGTCACTGCTTGTCTGATAGACTGCTTTAGCCAGACTATTTCACAGTCCGACCCAGTATCGATCTCAACTGCGTTTAAACAGCATTTAATTGCAATGAACTCACCACCTCCCATAGCATGTCCTATTTTTCCGAAACATTGTCCAACCCGAGTTCAAAATTTCACTGCTATTTTTGTATGGTTTCAACCAGCTTTCTGTACCTAATACAATATTCGCATTACTACTGTCTATTTCGGAGAGTAACTCGGGGATCTTGCTACAGACACTTCGAAAATTTACTAAAATGAGATATTGCATATTTAAATTCTTTGGAATGATCTGTCTAGGTGTGCTGAAAATTTTTACAGTTGGAAAACCGACATCAGTGTCATGAACTGGCAAGTTTTCAGGCCAACAATTTGTTTCCCGTGGGGAGGAACCTAATCTACAAAAAAAAAAGTACTGTGCTATCCGTGTAGCTGCTTCCAGTGTGTAGAGCACCCCTGATCTATCGAGGGGCGTCCTACAAGGTCTAAGGGACAACCGTGGCTACGAAGACGGAGAGAAACCTACTTTTGGATCTGGACGAATTGTTGTGTAGTCCAGAGATTGCTAACTAGAGGTATGTTTAGCATAACTAAAGTGTAACTCAAAGCTTTAAATGTGTTTTCCTCGAAGGCGTATTTTTCGAATTGGTGGGAAACATGACATGTAAACTATACATACATTCTAAATTGAATTCTCTGTTAGCGTTTGTAGCCGTTCGGCGATCTCTTCAAAAGTCTAGTTTCGGAGCACGCTTTTGTCTCGATTTTGTGGGCGAAAAAAATGACATTTGTTTCAACAAATCACCATTTTGTTAGAACTCAATTCAGTTGTCCTACGTATGCTGATAGAAAATATACTGAAAATGACTTATACAAAACAATTTTGTTACGGGTCCAGTAGTTGGGCTTTGGGAATTCCTACCAATGATCAATGATCCGGCTACAGTTCAGTTATCATTCCACCTGGTGCATCGGTTACAGGGAGCGTATGATATGGTCAGAAAAATGATTTCTTAAACTCAGGAGTGTAAGGAATGTCATCAGATTTGGCATTAATTTTCATTTTAATTGAAAAAAATTCAGGAAACTCACTCATCTGTCTTGCATTCTGAGAAGGTTACCTCCTTAATTGGAGAACATAGTGCTTCGACAATATAGTCTGATTTGACTAGACGCGTGGGGTACTTATTTTTTGTCCAACCACCTTCTACACAGACCCATCATTTTATTCAATAACTGCATATGTGCTGCAATTCGGAGCGCTACTTTAGACGAAGAACAGATCCGATAAGGCGGATGAGACTTACCAGGTTGCCGCGACTGTATAGGGATTAATCTCCAGAAAAATATCAGGTGGTTCCACTGTGCTGCTAGATTGCAAGGGCCTATTATTCTTCCAGTTACAGCTGCAGAACGATCTTTTCCACGGAGACGTTGCACATTTTGTACCTTTTTACCTATCTGCTAAAAAATAGTACATAAACATTAATGACCAGGTGGAATTGATTACATGCCTTTCTTACAACAACTTTGTGTCGTCGTTCCATATTAACCCTCCTCGAAAAGATGCTCGTTTGTATTTGCTGTTATTTTTGTAGTGAATGATCGATAATGGAATAGAGAACATTAAAGGATGTTTCTACCTGTTTATGTTCAATATATTCTCGTTTTATGACGAAAATCTTCCTGTAATAGTTGACCCTCAGAACGTTTACATGCATTTCAATACAATTTTTTTGGCGTTGTGGCTTCAGCAGTCTCATGGATCTTCCTATGTTATCTTCCAGGTCATGTACGTACCATGAAAAGCTACGGTAATGCCACAGTTCATTGGAGTACACTAGAGCTTTCGTCGCAATTTTTCTCCATTCAGATCGATTGAAACGTCCCCTTAGAAAAATTATACATGACTGTGCTTAAACTGACACACAATATTTTTAGCGCAACGCAATCTGACTTTCAAAAATCCCTACAAAAGAATGGTCCTGACTAACATTAACCTATACGTTTCAGAAATCACATACCTCACAAAAATCGTCATTACTTGAACTACTGCAATACAGCGAGCGCCACTACTGCCAGCTAAATAAAAGATTCTAACTACTGAAGGCACTAACTACTGATAGGCATAGTTAGCAAACGAAAGATTTTAATAGAGAACAAAAAATGTATTTACCTTACTAATATTCAAAAGTCATATTTTATACACTCCTGGAAATTGAAATAAGAACACCGTGAATTCATTGTCCCAGGAAGGGGACACTTTATTGACACATTCCTGGGGTCAGATACATCACATGATCACACTGACAGAACCACGGGCAACAGAGCATGCACAATGTCGGCACTAGTACAGTGTATATCCACCTTTCGCAGCAATGCAGGCTGCTATTCTCCCATGGAGACGATCGTAGAGATGCTGGATGTAGTCCTGTGGAACGGCTTGCCATGCCATTTCCACCTGGCGCCTCAGTTGGACCAGCGTTCGTGCTGGACGTGCAGACCGCGTGAGACGACGCTTCATCCAGTCCCAAACATGCTCAATGGGGCACAGATCCGGAGATCTTGCTGGCCAGGGTAGTTGACTTACACCTTCTAGAGCACGTTGGGTGGCACGGGATACATGCGGACGTGCATTGTCCTGTTGGAACAGCAAGTTCCCTTGCCGGTCTAGAAATGGTAGAACGATGGGTTCGATGACGGTTTGGATGTACCGTGCACTATTCAGTGTCCCCTCGACGATCACCAGAGGTGTACGGCCAGTGTAGGAGATCGCTCCCCACACCATGATGCCGGGTGTTGGCCCTGTGTGCCTCAGTCGTATGCAGTCCTGATTGTGGCGCTCACCTGCACGGCGCCAAACACGCATACGACCATCATTGGCACCAAGGCAGAATCGACTCTCATCGCTGAAGACGCTGAAGACGTCCCTCCATTCACGCCTGTCGCGACACCACTGGAGGCGGGCTGCACGATGTTGGGGCGTGAGCGGAAGACGGTCTAACGGTGTGCGGGACCGTAGCCCAGCTTCATGGAGACGGTTGCGAATGGTCCTCACCGATACCCCAGGAGTAACAGTGTCCCTAATTTGCTGGGAAGTGGCGGTGCGGTCCCCTACGGCACTGCGTAGGATCCTTCGGTCTTGGCGTGCATCCGTGCGTCGCTGCGGTCCGGTCCCAAGTCGACGGGCACGTGCACCCTCCGCCGACCACTGGCGACCACATCGATGTACTGTGGAGACCTCACGCCCCACGTGTTGAGCAATTCGGCGGTACGTCCACCCGGCCTCCCGCATGCCTACTATACGCCCTCGCTCAAAGTCCGTCAACTGCACATACGGTTCACGTCCACGCTGTCGCGGCATGCTACCAGTGTTAAAGACTGCGATGGAGCTCCGTATGCCACGGCAAACTGGCTGACACTGACGGCGGCGGTGCACAAATGCTGTGCAGCTAGCGCCATTCGACGGCCAACACCGCGGTTCCTGGTGTGTCCGCTGTGCCGTGCGTGTGATCATTGCTTGTACAGCCCTCTCGCAGTGTCCGGAGCAAGTATGGTGGGTCTGACACACCGGTGTCAATGGTTTTTTTTCCATTTCCAGGAGTGTATATCAGTTCATGACATCCAGTCTTACAAAGTTACTGTCTCTGTCCAGATCATCCGCTCTCACAAATCCGCAATCTCTCTCCCCACATCCACCACTGCTGGCGGCTCACCTCTAACTGAGTAACGCTACGCGCTGTTAACAGGGAACTGCCCAATACTACAATGGCAAACAACAATGCAAACTAGCCACAGACTGCACACAGCACAGCCAGTGATTTTCATACAGAGCGGTACGTGGCGTTACCAATAAAAAAACCTAAACAGCCTACTTACACAATAGGCAGGGTTGAGATACCATAATTATTCAAATATATATACTTGAATATTTCTGGCATCTCAACTGCAGATTTTTCAGCGCTCTTTTAACTTTAGGACTCTGTATCTCAGAATGAAGAAAATTGCTTTGTACCACTATTGAAATAAGACCTTCACATGTGACTTTACAATAGATTACCAGTTTGAAAAACCGAGCAGGAAACATCATTTGTTTCTAGGTACTCTAATCCCCCATTTTAATTTGGAAGCTCATTTTGTGTATCATGTTTTTGTTGTGGTCTTCAGTCCTGAGACTGGTTTGGTGCAGCTCTCCATGCTACTCTACCCTGTGCAAGCCTCTTCATCTCCCAGTAACTACTGCAACCTACATCCTTCTGAATCTGCTTAGTGTATTAACCTCTTGGTCTCCCTCTACGATTTTTACCCTCCACACTGCCCTCCAATACTAAATGTGTGATCCCTTGATGCCTCAGAACATGTCCACAAACTTCTCTTCTTCCCTATCCTCTTCAACACCTCCTCATTAGTTATGTGATCTACCCATCTAATCTTCAGCATTCTTCTGTAGCATCACATTTCGAAAGCCTCTATTCTCTTCTTGTCTAAACTATTTATCGTCCATGTTTGACTTCCATACATGGCTACACTCCACACAAATACTTTCAGAAATGACTTCCTGACACTTAAATCTATACTCGGTGTTAACAAATGTCTCTTCTTCAGAAACGCTTTCCTTGCCATTACCAGTCTACATTTTATATCCTCTCTACTTCGACCACTATCAGTTATTTTGCTCCCCAAATAGCAAAACTCTTTTACTACTTTAAGTGTCTCATTTCCTAATCTAATACCCTCAGCATCAGCCGACTTAATTCGACTACATTCCATTATGCATTGTGTATTATAGTCGATGAAAATTTTCAAACACGTTTTCCACTACCCAATATTACATTTATTGGTCGATTAAAGTTTTTTATGGTTTTCAGATTAGGTTGCAGCTGCAGGATAAATAACAGAGAGTGGCGAGTTTGGCGGATTTCGCAAGGTAAACCAGTTGGCTGCGTGCCTTACGGTAACCATTCCAAGCAGGCAGTGGGATTCAGAGTGAACTAGAAGTCATTATCTCCGGTTCACCTAGGAAGATTGTCCATTACGCTTAATCACAGCGTGGCTGGGTGGCTACGTGACGGACAACAGATTTACATATTTGGAGTTCGGTACACAGTAGGTCCTAGGGTTTCACTTACCGCTTCTTACGCTTGTGGGAACGATTCGTGTATTTGAAAATGGCGACATACACCCAGTTTGCGTGTTCACGTGTAACTGTAAACTCCATGGTAAGTAGCTGTAAAAGTCAGTACAGAGACCGGGTTAGGTACAGGGTGTTTCAAAAATGACCGGTATATTTGAAACGGCAATACAAACTAAATGAGCAGCGATAGAAATACACCGTTTGTTTCAATATGCTTGGGACAACAGTACATTTTCAGGCGGACAAACTTTCGAAATTACAGTAGTTACAATTTTCAACAACAGATGGCGGTGCGGTCTGGGAAACTCTATAGTACGATATTTTCCACATATCCACCATGCGTAGCAATAATATGGCGTAGTCTCTGAATGAAATTACCCGAAACCTTTGAGAACGTGTCTGGCGGAATGGCTTCACATGCAGATGAGATATACTGCTTCAGCTGTTCAATTGTTTCTGGATTCTGGGGGTACATCTGGTCTTTCAAGTGTCCCCACAGAAAGAAGTCACAGGGGTTTATGTCTGGCGAATAGGGAGGCCAATCCACGCCACCTCCTGTATGTTTCGGATAGCCTAAAGCAATCACACGATCATCGAAATATTCATTCAGGAAATTAAAGACGTCGGCCGTGCGATGTGGTCGGCACCATCTTGCATAAACCACGAGGTGTTCGCAGTGCCGTCTAAGGCAGTTTGTACCGTCACAAATTCACGAAGAATGTCCAGATAGCGTGATGCAGTAATCGTTTCGGATCTAAAAAATGGGCCAATGATTACTTTGGAAGAAATGGCGGCCCAGACCAGTACTTTTTCAGGATGCAGGGACGATGGGACTGCAACATGGGGCTTTTCGGTTCCCCATATGCGCCAGTTCTGTTTATTGACGAAGCCGTCCAGGTAAAAATAAGCTTCGTCAGTAAACCAAATGCTGCCCACAAGCATATCGCCGTCATCAATCCTGTGCACTATATCGTTAGCGAATGTCTCTCGTGCAGCAATGGTAGCGGCGCTGAGGGGTTGCCGGGTTTGAATTTTGTATGGATAGAGGTGTAAACTCTGGCGCATGAGACGATACGTGGACGTTGGCGTCATTTGGACCGCAGCTGCAACACAGCGAACGGAAACCCGAGGCCGCTGTTGGATCACCTGCTGCACTAGCTGCGTATTGCCCTCTGAGGTTGCCGTACGCGGTCGCCCTACCTTTCCAGCACGTTCATCCGTCACATTCCCAGTCCGTTGAAATTTTTCAAACAGATCCTTTATTGTATCGCTTTTCGGTCCTTTGGTTACATTAAACCTCCGTTGAAAACTTCGTCTTGTTGCAACAACACTGTGTTCTAGGCGGTGGAATTCCAACACCAGAAAAATCCTCTGTTCTAAGGAATAAACCATGTTGTCCACAGCACACTTGCACCTTGTGAACAGCACACGCTTACAGCAGAAAGACGACGTACAGAATGGCGCACCCACAGACTGCGTTGTCTTCTATATCTTTCACATAACTTGCAGCGCCATCTGTTGTTGAAAATTGTAACTACTGTAATTTCGAAAGTTTGTCCGGCTGAAAATGTACTGTTGTCCCAAGCATATTGCAACAAACGGTGTATTTCTATCGATGCTCGTTTAGTTTTTATTGCCGTTTCAAATATACCGGCCATTTTTTAAACACCCTGTAAGTGCACATGCACACTTTCTCTAAGTGGAGCCTGTCCACTAAAGCACTATGTTGTTCAAATCAACCTTGTGCTGAGCATTGTTCACCTTACTTTTTTTTGTTACTCAAAACTTCGCAGTTTTGCAGCTGATTAAAACTGTGCGCCGGACCGAGACTCGAATCAGGGACCTTCGCCTTTTGTGGATACCGCCTAAGCTATTCAAGGACATGTTTCATACGCCACGACGTTTCAAATCCACGCACGCTCCACTGCGGAATGAAAATTCATTCTGCGTTTACAACTTTGTTTTAAAACAATTACCACGACACGAGTCGCTTGGGAATACCCCAGAAATTGACTAAAGTTACTGTACAGGTGCATCTGAGTTGTCCAGCGGTTCAACTAACTGCACGAAATGGACAGTCGTTGAATGAGTACTCGAGTAGTCCAACCACAACGGAGGTGCAGAGTAAACTCTCGCTGTACCGATTTTTGTTTTGAGCTGTCATTCATCTGACTGGTTTTATGCTGCCCGCCACGAATTCCTCTCTCCTGCGCTGGTCTCCTCACCTCAAAGAATCACTTGCACCCAAACTCCTCAATTATTTCCAGGATGTATTTCAATCTCTGCCTCCGTCTGCAGTTTTTATCACCCGTAACTTCCTCTAGCACCATGATGTCTTAACAAATCTAATTTGCAACATGTTTCTATAGATCGACTATTCATGATCTACACTCCTGGAAATGGAAAAAAGAACACATTGACACCGGTGTGTCAGACCCACCATACTTGCTCCGGACACTGCGAGAGGACTGTACAAGCAATGATCACACGCACGGCACAGCGGACACATCAGGAACCACGGTGTTGGCCGTCGAATGGCGCTAGCTGCGCAGCATTTGTGTACCGCCGCCGTCAGTGTCAGCCAGTTTGCCGTGGCATACGGAGCTCCATCGCAGTCTTTAACACTGGTAGCATGTCGCGACAGCGTGGATGTGAACCGTATGTGCAGTTGACGGACTTTGAGCGAGGGCGTATAGTGAGCATGCGGGAGGCCGGGTGGACGTATCGCCGAATTGCTCAACACATGGGGCGTGAGGTCTCCACAGTACATCGATGTTGTCGCCAGTGGTCGGCGGAAGGTGCACGTGCCCGTCGACCTGGGACCGGACCGCAGCAACGCAAGGATGCACGCCAAGACCGTAGGATCCTACGCAGTGCCGTAGGGGACCGCACCGCCACTTCCCAGCAAATTAGGGACACTGTTGCTCCTGGGGTATCGGCGAAGACCATTCGCAACCGTCTCCATGAAGCTGGGCTACGGTCCCGCACACAGTTAGTCCGTCTTCCGCTCACGCCCCAACATCGTGCAGCCCGCCTCCAGTGGTGTCGCGACAGGCGTGAATGGAGGGACGAATGGAGACGTGTCGTCTTCAGCGATGAGAGTCGCTTCTGCCTTGGTGCCAATGATGGTCGTATGCGTGTTTGGCGCCGTGCAGGTGAGCGCCACAATCAGGACTGCATACGACCGAGGCACACAGGGCCAACACCCGGCATCATGGTGTGGGGAGCGATCTCCTACACTGGCCGTACACCTCTGGTGATCGTCGAGGGGACACTGAATAGTGCACGGTATATCCAAACCGTCATCGAACCCATCGTTCTACCATTCCTAGACCGGCAAGGGAACTTGCTGTTCCAACAGGACAATGCACGTCCGCATGTATCCCGTGCCACCCAACGTGCTCTAGAAGGTGTAAGTCAACTACCCTGGCCAGCAAGATCTCCGGATCTGTCCCCCACTGTGCATGTTTGTGACTGGATGAAGCGTCGTCTCACGCGGTCTGCACGTCCAGCATGAACGCTGGTCCAACTGAGGCGCCAGGTGGAAATGGCATGGCAAGCCGTTCCACAGGACTACAGCCAGCATCTCTACGATCGTCTCCATGGGAGAATAGGAGCCTGCATTGCTGCGAAAGGTGGATATACACTGTACTAGTGCCTACATTGTGCATGCTCTGTTGCCTGTGTCTATGTGCCTGTGGTTCTGTCAGTGTGATCATGTGACGTATCCGACCCCAGGAATGTGTCAATAAAGTTTCCCCTTCCTGGGACAATGAATTCACGGTGTTCTTATTTCAATTTCCAGGAGTGTATATGAAATGAAACTAAATTAGTTACAAAATGCGGCGTGCGCGCACTTTATCCAACATGTAACACGTCACTACATATATTCAGGTTTGGGTAATGACATGTTCGATGTGTCTGCCAGAATTGGCGATAATGTGGCGCAGACGAATAGCTTTATTCTGCATGACCCGCTGAAGTGTCGGAGCATCGGTCTGTGACGTCCTGAATGGCTGTTTTCAGCTCAGAAATGATTTGGGTTATTGCTGTACACCTTGTTTTTGCTGTAGCCAGACAATAAGGATTAACTTCTCATGGCTGGGATACACAGTCATACGATATTTCTTCAAAGACATCATAGTCGCCGTTGAGTGTATGAAATATATATCATTCCGACTGCAATTTTGGCCTTAGGGCCATTTTCAAGTAACACCGCAAAAGTTACATTCTGTCGGAATATAAGAGTATCTGACATGAGTACATGTCGTAGTCAAAATGCAGTATTTTGACTGCGAGAGTCCCACAGGATCCGATGAGTACGACACATATTGCATCGTAAAATGTTGTTAAATATGTGGTGTATTGTCAGTGTTATCATCGTTCTAATAATCTTTCACAAATAAAAGTTCAGTTGCACCCGCTCATTGTCCTCACATACTTTCTCTGTCTCCTCATCTTCAGCTTGTGAGAGCATATATACCAGAACTATCGTTATCGGTGCTGGCTGGCTGTCGATTCTGATGAGAGCAGCCGTGCCACTAAACCGTTCACATCTCAGTCCTGCGCTCTCTGTCCGATTCATAACAAATCCTACTCCTCTTACACCGTGTTTTGCTGCTGTTGATATTACCCTACACTCATCTGACAAGAAGTCTTTTAGTTCCATTTCACCTCACTCTCCCCCACTATATCTGGACTCATCTTTAGCGTTTCCCCTTTCAGAGATTCTAGCTGAGGGAACCTAAACCACGTTCAAAACTCTGACATTCCACACCCCGACTTGTACAACGTTATCATTTCGTTTTTTACACTATCTTTTTCTTATGGTCATATCCTCCTTGGCAGTTCTCTGCCAGCGATCAAGATACCGGACTATTCCGGAATCTTTTTCCATTGGAGAGATTATCGTGACGCTTTCAGAATTACAGGTCACATGGCCTGTGGACAGACGTTGCGTGTCTTTGATGCAGTGGTTTCTATTGCCTTCTGCATCCTTATGCCGTTCATCACTGTTGTGTCTTCCGACTTTAGGGCCGGTTTCCCACACCAAGGACAACAGAGTGTCCTGAACCTCTTTCCGCTCCTCCGCTCTCCTTGACATGAGTATTGGCACAGTGAGGGTGACTTCTTATGCCAGACGTTTTGATTACTGCTCAAAGACTCTCCACCGAGACCACGTGCAGTCGAAAGCATGTTGATGACTACCAAATTACCAAACTCACCTGATTTTCATCCGATGGAAAACATCGGGGCTGACGCTACTGAACGCCAACTCCGGTCCACAAGCTACCGACCTTAGTTTCAGGAACCTGCGTGACTTATGTTGACATATGGTGGCACATGCCTCGGGAAACGTACCAAGAACTTGTCAAAGCCAAGCAACACGAAATCGCAGGTGTCTTGCGTTCCAAAACTGGATCAACACGCTGTCAAGCAGGTGGTCATAATGTTTTGGCTGATGAAAGTATGTCTTCAGTAATTTCATCCATTCTCCTGTACAGTTTTCTTGTCACCTCCTTGAGCTGTCGAGCTGATCGTGCGATAGTTCCTGCACCGGTTTGACGTGTGCGGTGAGAGTGAACTGTGGCGGCATTACGGGAAACGAGCGCCACAAGTCAGCGGCTAAGCGCGGTCCAGTCCGCGCCTTTCCGTGCCGCACCTCGCAGCACGAGTGAAGGGGAGACCTCCGCCAGCAGTTCCGCGCGATTAATGGAATCCGCGCGACCTCTGCGTGGGAGACTAATGGCTGCCATCGGCTCGCCAGCCGCTGCTAATGACGAGGGAGTGGCCGGCGGCTAGGCAGTCGCCTCTCGGGGCGTGTCTCAATAGCGAGCTGACTGGCCAGCAACAGCACAGATACTGGAATATACGACAGCCATCACGAGGCGCATGCGCAGTAGCAAGACGCGGCCCTGACGTCAGAGTGCACCCTCCCAGAGCTCAGTAGCACGCAACTGCCATAACGTGTTGCGTTGTAATTGCATTTACGAGCAAAAACGAGGCTGTTTACAGCAGTTTGAATTTCTATTAGTGACTGGGGATTGAAAACAGAGTTAAGCCATAATCGTGAATATACTGAGGGATTTCTTATAATAAGTTTTTAAGTAAAAAATAATGGCTTGTTGAGCAATCGCCAGTTGTACTACCCATAGCAGACAACTAAGTAGTTTATGAATTAAGTTTAATATATTTTCTAAAAACAATGAGACGAAAAGATAATGGATAAATACTTATAAACGTGCAGGTTCATTTTCAGTTGAAAATGCTCCTGTTAGCTCAGTACATTTTACTGATTCGGATTGTGAAAGGCATTTGAAGAGTGAACTGTTGAATATTCCTCCGAAACGCAAGCTGAAAACTGATGCTGTACCAAAGATAAATCTACAATCATCTATTGCAGCTTGAGGGCATAGTAATGAGCGTAATAGTGAAAGAAATATATGGGCACAAAAACAAAGGTACGGTGAAGAAGTAGAAGATACTTTACGGCTAAATGTATTCTGACTTCTTACAACTTCGTATCATAGTAGTATCATCATAAACCAATACAAAAGTAATTAAATGCCACGAAAAACAACATCTTACTGTCCCAAAAGCACTAACACTTATTCTGACAAAATAAATAATATGCTAATGCAATACATCTAAAATGTGGCTTCTGGCAAGCCATACTCAAAACACCAACAAGAAAGAAAACGTCCTACACTCAAAAGAATAATTTTGACAGCACTCACCACATCTTGTGAGTGTACTATCGGCGGTGAGCTCGAACGTCGTCCTGGACATATGACGTCCGCTATTCTGACACCAAATGTAGTGTATGGTGTCAGAATGTGGGGTATTAAAACTTGTCCGAGCTTTTCAAATGATTTATTCGTTTCCTCTACAGGGCTCCGTTCACCTCGGTCTGCGTCACAAGCCCCGCAATGCTGCGGTAGCACCCCCAGTGGCCTGTGCAATGCAACGGTGTGTCGTGCCGGCCTTGTTCGCCAGATGTAGAGTTCCGATTACGACGGGATGGCTTCGCCAGCAGCCGACTCAGCGGCCACCGTCCCCATTGACTCCCCGCTGCTCTGCCAGGAGCAGTAGGCTGGCCCCACTGCTGCTTCTTCCTTGGTTGGCATAACTGAGAATGCGGCGGCAGCGACTGCCCCCATTTCGGCGTCTAAACCTGTGGCTCTCGCCTTGTAACTCTCTGGCGTGTGTCGGGAGACGAGACGACTGCCCGCAGTAGCAACCCCAAAGAGTGGCTCACCCTGGCTGGCTGCGGACACCGCATCGTCCTCAGAGGGTCGAACCAACAACCTGCCGTGGACTGGGATGCTGTTGCCCCATCTGTTGCTGCGTATAGCCCAGCAGTGTGACACGTGCCGCTGTCCAGCAGAGCTGCCACACTTTTCTGCTTAGAAAACAACTCCTATTTACACTCAGCTGCGTGCCTCTGTTTCGCTAACGCATCGCTCCGAGTCACATATGCCCCACACCATGGTTACACTAGTAGGCCCCTTCTTCCTGTAACTTGCGACATGCAAACCACTGCGTTTACTCTTTTCAATAGGCCCTGTGGTCTCCATTCCACTTCGCAACCGCTGGTAGGCGTAACTTACTGCAATCCGGCAGCACCTGGCTGTAACTTGTGCTCAGAATATCACACAAAACTAACTTTCCCTATCCTAAACAGTGGTTCTGCTACGATATTACCAACTAATGAAGAAGTTACTACTAGACAAAACCTTAACTGTGAAAACAAACTCTGCTGTAAATGCGGCAACGTATGCTTACATCAACAATTAGAAATTATGGTAACAGAAGTGAAAGATCTTCGACAAAGGAATGCAGATTCACGAGTTCGTCTCTTCTCGATGTAGTGCTGCGTTACATAAAATTAAAACATGTTCAAGAAGTGATTCGGGGCTCTTTTCCTGTTAACAACGAGTAGTTATGAAAGGACGCTGTGCTAAGTGATCATCTGAAGATACCGAAAAGGGCTGCAAGTTTACGTTGCCACATTATAAAGCAGTATCTTCTGTCAGAGACATATTGAAGTATTCTCTACTTACTGATGTCACTATTAATAAGAAGCCCCAGGCAGTATAGTGTTCCACTAGCTTTATTGACAGAAGCTATAGTGTTTTCAAAAATCAATTGTTAACAAAATTTAAGAAAGACGTAGTTCGAAGGCTTGACATTAACATTTTTACTGACCATAAAAAAATAGTATGACTAGTATAAAGCTCGATAATAATGTAGTAAAACCTGGGAAACCTCCATTACACTCGTACCTGCATCTGAGTTAAGACACGTGTGCGCCGAGTGCCTAGTAAGCTTCAGTACAGTCCAGGGTGGCGGGAGGGTTCACGGTGACGTCACAGTTCACAGTCCGGCTCCGTGTGACCCCTACCGTGTATTCCAGTATCAGTGGCTAGGAACGCAGCGTCTGGTGAACTCTTATCCACATTTTATTTATTTCTTAACTACATTTCCCCAACAGAGGCCGCGCTGGCAGCGGTCCAACATGCCTTCCACCAGTCTGGAATAATTTTGCAAGAAGCCGGTAGTGGACCCTTATCTTGAACTAGCCAACTTGGTACCTGATCCCGTCCAGACATTACCGGAAATCGCTTCCCATGAGTTCAGATACGTAACGTGAGGAAAATGTTTTGCGATGAACAACGCATGTAACATGACTGTCAATGTAACATGGCTGCCAATGTTGCACAACCATTTAATTAAGAAGAGAGGTAGAGATTTTTTAAGCTATGAACAGGCGCAATAGGTCCAGGTTGCCCACTTTATTTGCTCTCATGAGCACACAGATGAGAAAGAAACATAAAAAGTTTTTACCTGTGGAACAGAGCAGACAGGAAAAAGAAAGGATTACTAAACACAATGAGAAATTACCTGATTACACTTTAAAAAATACCGTGTAGGCCGCATGAAACTGGGAAAACATGAAAAAGTGGTCACCTCTACAGATTTTGATGGAACAGTTCACCAGTCATGCTATGTGATAAAATTAACCAATCACCCAATGAGTTGATTGTTTGCGCTAGGCAAAGTATGGGCAACTTTACCAAGAAATACATAGACAAAGATCGACTAGGAGAAGTATAACTGGATATTTAAAAGTGGAAAGGCAAACATTATCGCGGTACTACGAACAATCACGTGCCCCTATAAAATCCCTCATGGAATGTGCAGTACCAACTGCGATTCATAACTCTTCTACAAGTCTATGTAATCCAGAGAGCGCTCACCAATGATGAGACGCCTTCAGCGGTCTGAAGGCAAAGTCTGCATTCATCAAGATCTCGTGCTGGAGGCGAAGTTCGCTCCCATCGGAGTCTGGTACCAGAATCAAGTACCGGAATCAAGTACCTAAGTGTTGGAAGTATTCCCTCCTTGGATACTATTCTGAAGGCTGGAATTCTTCTCTCCTCGAAAACTACTACAGAGTCACTACAAAAAGTTGCTCCTGTATCGCTCTGGGCATTTCGTGAAACAGTAGCACCACCAGAAACTTCCTTAGACAACGGAAACTGATAAGCCAATGACGAGAAGAGCTCGTGACTTTTAATCCTTCTAGCTAAATTTTAAGAAAAATGTCCCAGTGGAAATTTCCACGCAAGGAAAGAGAGCTAGAAAGTTATTTTAACAGCCGATATGGTGTCAGGATGCCTCGGCTTTCTGGTCTACCCAAAGCGTTAACATTCCATTATCCATTTGTGTTGGCTAAAACGAAAAAGATTTTCAAACCCCCGACACGGCTGACTTCTCGCCACCACCAGGAAACGCGTCTACCTTGACATGAAAGATTAGTTCTCGTTTCGGTGAGAGTTGTGTCCAGTACTCTAGCTATTCAAAGCCATACCTTGGCGTGTCCATACAAAGACGGAGAAACTAGCTAACACACTGTGGTCCCGGCCGGTCTCGACATAATACTTTTGTAAATAGGCTGTTTAGGCTTTTATGTTGGTAACGTCACGTAGCACTATGTATGAAAATCACTGGCTGTGCTGTGTGCAGTCTGTGGCTGGTTGGCATTGTTGCAATATTTGCTATTGTAGTGTTGGGCAGTTGGATGCGAACAGCGTGTACCGTTGCTCAGTTGGAGGTGAGCCGCCAGCAGGGGTGGATGTGAGGAGAGAGATGGCGGAGTTTTGAGAGCGGATGATCTGGACGTGTGTCCATCAGAGAGGGTTAATTTCCTCTTTCAAACAGCTGAGCAGTACTGAATGTACTCAGACATTTCTCCCTTTACTTATTCAGATCATCAATAAACTGACACAAAATATTTTTAGCGCAACGCAATCTGACTTTCAATAATCTCTACAAAAGAATGGCACTGACTAACAATAACCTATACCTTTCATGAATCACTCACCTCACAAAATCTTCGTTACTCGAACTACTGCAATAAAGCGAGCGCCAATACTGCCAGCTAAATAAAAGATTCTAACTACTGAAGGCACTAACTACTGATAGGCATAGTTAGCAAATGAAAGATTTTGATAGAGAACAAGCAATGTATTTACCTTAATAGTGTTCAAAAGTCGTAATATATATATATATATATATATATATATATATATATATATATATATATATATATATATATATCAGTTCATGACATCCAGTCTTACAAATTTACTGTCTCTGATGGACACATGTCCAGATCATCCGCTCTCAAAACTCTGCCATTTCTCTCCCCACATCCACCACTGCTGGCCGCTCACCTCCAACTGCGCAACGCTGTGCGCTGTTAACAACCAACTACCCCACACTACAATAGCGAATATTACAACAATGCCAAACAGCCACAGACTGCACACAGCACAGCCAGTGATTTTCATACAGAGTACTACGTGACGTTACCAACATAAAAACCTAAACAGCCTACTTACACTTTGTAAACACAAGCTGCGCTATGCTATCGGATTAAAACTGTCATCCAGAATAAATTTCTTTTATTCCCGACAATGATCACAAAACGTTTGGTCCTTAGACTGCCGGTTTCGATCACCAATAATCATGTACAGATCTGTTTTTAAAACATGTCCTAA
Organism: Schistocerca gregaria; assembly: GCF_023897955.1. NCBI lineage: Eukaryota > Metazoa > Arthropoda > Insecta > Orthoptera > Acrididae > Schistocerca > Schistocerca gregaria. The sequence continues at coordinate 88,010,931 of NC_064925.1, read as the reverse complement.
AATGTTGTTTTGTAGGGCGGGAAACCACAGCCAAACTTCGACATTTTTTCAAAGATAATTCCGCACTGGATGTATGAATGAGTTTTATTAAATCTGCGACCGGTTTCGCACATTTATCGGTGCATCCTCAGGCAATATACACTACTTATAACATAGTAATGTTGAACATTGCCCTGTAGCAACTCCCCACCATTGACCTCCAACATACCGTCATCTGGTGAAAGTGCTAGTCTGACGGGCCGTTTCCGCTGCCGCGCGGCTCCTCTCACTTTGCACGATCATTGCTGCTCCCATCATTTAAAAAATTTTAAAACAGATTTTTAAATTTTGACTACCGCTTTCACCAGATGACAGTATATTGGACGTGAATGGTGGGGAGTGTCTGTGTTATAAATAGCGTATATTGCCTGAGGAAGCAGCGATAAGTGGTGCAAAACCGGTCGCAGATTAAATAAAAATCATTCATACAGCCAGTGTGGAATTTGCTTTGAAAAAATGTCCTGAAATGTTATAAACCAGATCTGAAGGTGATCATTGCTGACCGAAACCGGTAGACTAAGTACCAAAAGGGTTTGTGATCATTGGCGGAAATAAAATAAATCAATTTTAAACTTCCTGGATTACTGTTATAGTCCACGACCAAGTCGTAACATGTGAAACAGTCATCGAGGAAACAATTCCAAGATTTGTAATCCTATTACATACGAAACGACGAGGCTTTCCGTAATCTGATTCACATCTCTCTGGCACCGAACAGCTCACTGGCTGAAGCATTTGTATTTGTTTTACGGACCTCCTCACTCCAAAGAATGTGGAAACGCAACAAACTACCTATTGTAAGAGGTACCCCCAGAGACACCGCTGGACGGTGGCTCTCTCCCATCGTCTTTTCACAGGGCTTGTGGAATTAGCACACGTTGCTGGGTAGTGCATATTGTTACCCTTGGCATAACCATACAAACGGCCGCCAACTGTCCACAGTTCGGCTGAAGCCAATCGTCGACAAAAGTGTTGAAAACATGTTTCTTTCGTAACGACTCATGAAACTGCTCATGCCTTACAGTCGGAAGAAGTGGTGTTGATCTAGAGTAAATGTCTCTGTTCCTTCACGACTTCCATATTTTGTCCTGTTGCCTGACTAACGCAAATTGTTATCACATGAAACGAGTCATCCACAGAGCTGGGAGATGCGCTTCAGTATCAACAACCAGGATGTGCGTCGCTTTGAAAACTACAGGGATGAGGATTCTATGGGTTCCTGGTAACATTTCTTATGCGAGAAATTTTGACGCAGATGGTGTACCATGATTTTGTGGCACAGTTTAAATCCTGCCTCGCTCTTCATGTGGCGTCAACCTCGCTGCGCTAGAGGGCGAATCAAAGCAGCTGTGGAGAGCACCACAGGTGTCAGCTGCTAGCAAGTCTGGCAGTGGTTAACAAGGATTGTGTGCGGCAGCGGAACAGCCCAAACTAGGAGCCAGCACGGAGGAAGCCGATGTGTCGCTGCTTGTTGAGAACACAGCAAGAACGCCACCGAATATATGATGCGCCAACCGATGTTTCTCTGCTCCCGAGTAGGTGGATCCAGCGTCTTGAATCGGGCAGAGAATTCGTCGAAACATGAAACCACCGCCGGGTAAGGCAACTGGCGCTCTCTGGCTGCCAGTTCAGTGATAGGGACCTCGAATGCACTGGGGGGGGGGGGGGGGGGGAGGGGGGCAGTCCAGTGTTCTCTTGGTTCCCACGTTGTCTTCTCCTGGAGGCTTGCTGCGAGCAGTGGAGCAGTGGAACAGATAGTACTTGGATCTGGGGCTGTGGACAGTTTCTCACTGACAGCACACAATAGTGCGCCGTGTTTCCGTGATCAACAAGGAAGTGGCTGTGATGGCTGGAGTCTGCTCTGGAACAGTGGAACCCTGATATTTACACTTGTGCAGCTGAGACGCATTTGGCGACTGATGACATGAGTGAGTGGTGCTAAGGAGGACATCTAAGTAGGCTGTTTAGGTTTTTATATTGGTAACGCCACGTAGCGCTCTGTATTAAAATCACTGACTGTGCTGTGTGCAGTCTGTGGCTGGTTGGCATTGTTGAAATATTCTGTATTATAGTGTTGGGCAGTTTGATGTGAACTGCGCGTAGCGTTGCGCAGTTGGAGGTGAGCCGCCAGCAGTGGCGGATGTGAGGAGAGAGATGGCGGAGTTTTGAGAGCGGATGATCTGGACATGTGCCCATCAGAGACAGTAAAGTTGTAAGACTGGATGTCATGAACTGATATATATATATATATATATATATATATATATATATATATATATATATATATATATATATATTATGACTTTTGAACGCTATGAAGGTAAATACATTGTTTGTTCTCTATCATAATCTTTCATTTGCTAACTATGCCTATCAGTAATTAGTGCCTTCAGTAGTTTGAATCTTTTATTTAGCTGGCAGTAGTGGTGCTCGCTGTATTGCAGTAGTTCGAGTAACGAAGATTTTTGTGAGGTAAGTGATTCATGAAAGGTATAGGTTACTGTTAGTCAGAGCCATTCTTTTGTAGGGATTATTGAAAGTCAGATTCCGCTGCGCTAAAAATATGTTGTGTCAGTTTAATGATGATCAGAGTAAGTAAGGAGAGAAATGTCAGAGTACGTTCAGTTTTGCTCAGCTGTTTCAGAATCAAATAACGTAAGGTGTTTACCAGCACAGTAATTCATTAATTTTTCTAAGGAGACGTTCCAGACTGACTGACCAGTCTTGTCTTGGTGTACGAGTAGTCTGTTCATTGCTGTTGCTAGAGATCACAGTCAGAGATGGCGTCTTGGGCTGTGAGAGACTGTTCGTTTGTGTCTGCCCATTGTGTGGCCAACTGTGTGCTAAACGATCGGGGCACACATTTTCAATTGTCCCCGTTGATGTATATGAACACTTGTCAGCAGCTAATGGTATTGATTTAACTGTAATTTCATTCTAGAGAGCTGCACGGTCACCAATGGCATCTGTTCTTTCTGACATGTCCCAAAGAAGAGATGCCATCTCCATATAGTTATGGCTAACCGGCTAGTAACCTTCTTCAGCGCGGATGCACACGACTTGCCTGAACTCTTACGGGACTCGGTGGATCGTCTGCCGCAAGTAATGGGTATTGTGGCAGGGGCACTACCAATGTGGTGTCAGGCCTGTAAGTTGGAAACGTGGGTCTCACGGGGAGCGTGCCAGAGATAAGCCCCTGCAGTCGAGGTGTCTGCTGTGCCCTCAGTGGTTCGGATGGATAGAGCTTCTGCCATACAAGCAGCAGATCCCGGGTTCAAGTCCTAGTCGGGGCCCACATTTTCAACTGTCTCCATTGATTCACATCTGCAGGTAATGGTATTCATTTAATTGTAATTTCAGATATAATTCTGTTGTTTGTGGAGATTAATTACTGTTATGTGAATTTCTTTAACAAAGTTGACTGGAATACTCTTTTTCAATTTCTAAAGGTGGCAGGGGTAAAATAAAGGGAGCGAAAGGCTATTTACAATTTGTACAGAAACCAGATGGCAGTTACAAGAGTCGAGGGACATGAAAGGAAAGCAGTGGTTGGGAAGGTAGTAAGACAGGGTTGCAGCCTCTCCCCGATGTTATTTAATCTGTATATTGAGCAAGCAGTGAAGGAAACAAAAGAAAAATTCGGAATAGGTATTAAAATCCATGGAGAAGAAATAAAAACTTTGAGGTTCACCGATGACATTGTAATTCTGTCAGAGACAGCAAAGGACTTGGAAGAGCAGTTGAATGGAATGGACAGTGTCTTGAGAGCAGTATATAAGACGAACATCAACAAAAGCAAAACCTCAATAATGGAATGTAGTCGAATTAAGTCGAGTGATGGTGAGGGAATTAGATTAGGAAATGAGACACTTAAAGTAGTAAAGGAGTTTTGCTATGTGGGGAGCAAAATAACTGATTATGGTCGAAGCAGAGAGGAAATAAAATGTAGACTGGCAATGGCAAGGAAAGCGTTTCTGAAGAAGAGAAATTTGTTAACATCGAGTATAGATTTAAGTGTTAGGAAGTCTTTTCTGAAAGTATTTGTATGGAGTGTAGCCATGTATGGAAGTGAAACATGGACGATAAATAGAGTGGACAAGAAGAGAATATAAGCTTTCGAAATGTGGTGCTACAGAAGAATGCTGAAGATTAGATGGGTAGATCACATAACTAATGAGGAGGTGTTGAATAGGATTGGGGAGAAGAGAAGTTTGTGGCACAACTTCACCAGAACAAAAGGGATCGGTTGGTAGGATATGTTCTGAGGCATCAAGGGATCACCAATTTAGTATTGGAGGGCAGCGTGGAGGGTAAAAATCGTAGAGGGAGACCAAGAGATGAATACATTAAGCAGATTCAGAAGGATGTAGGTTGCAGTAGGTACTGGGAGCTGAAGAACCTTGCATAGGATAGAGTAGCATGGAGAGCTGCATCAAACCAGTCTCAGGACTAAAGACTACAACAACAACAACATGTGAATTTCAGCCGTTGGCCTTCCTTACCCATAAAATCTGTTCTACTTATTTTGTGTATACTAAACTAGATGGTGTTGTTATGCCTTAGGTATAGTTTTCTTCTGATTCAGAACTTTCTATATTTTTATGTGTCGTTTAAAAATGGTTTATTGATGTATATCATTACTGTGCACATTTTTCATGACATATTTTGTCACTTGTTTGGAATTATCCTTACTTATATGCTAGCAAAAATTCTTTCACTTCGTCTAAGCGTGATACCTAAGTCTTAGGTTACATTTTTTACGCAGTTCTGCTACTGGTCAATAATTTAAGGTCTCTTTGGGTTCACTCAATCCATATTCTGCGCTCAGTGAGCTGTTTAGTCAATTCATTAGTTCCCGTTATTCCTCTTCATTTTCACAGAGAGTGGAACACTTTTGAAACTTGCGCCATAGCCGACCCTGTAACAGAAGTTTGATATATTTACTTATTCTCTTTTTAAATGATGGCGCTCACTTTTTACGTTCGTAGGTTACAAATATTACTCTGGAAAATTGTGGTTTTTCTAAATATGAAAACATATTCCAAAGTACAACACAGTGATAAACTTAGGAATAAATATTCTGTTTCAATTTAAAATCCTTGCAAACGACAAGCTCTTGCTTGTCCTGTATTTATTTGTCTGTCTGTAATTTGATTACTCTACTACATGCCAGAAATCGATGAGTGAAATCAAACTAAGACATACGATTGTCAAAAGTCAATTATAAGTTAAAAACGTTTTGGAATTGAAGCTATTCCAAACGAACAGAAATATCCATTTTCAAGATACGTGAAATTGTTAATCATTAAAGGAACTCAGTTAATTCTCAAATATCACATGTTCACGGTAAAAGACCTTTTGTTTTAAGGTGCAAGCTGGTGCACGACTGATGGAGCTTGGCTTAACCATCCACATATTTTGCTTTAATTGAAGAATTAACGAGCTTATACAGCAGTTAAATATGTAGACGGGGAAATATTTGCAAATGCTGCACAAAACACAACATGATGTCCAGCAACAATAAAAATTGTAGGAAATGGCGGAGACTGCTTGTGGCAGTCTGTAGTGCGCATTTCTTCACACAACTTTAAAATCATACACTGCACTGAAGTTCCTTGGCAGACTAGCGTCTAAGCAGAACACTCTCCACTACAGATTGAAAAGTAAAGCAGTGAGGTTCATGTCTGTCATACACCTTTTTAAACTTCCATCTAAGAACTTCTTTTTATCGTACCTGTTCTTGTACAGATTGTGTACTTTGTATACAACACGTTTTTTCCCTATAACCTATAAGAATTTTTCGATAATTGAAAACATATTGCACATTTTGTATCCCGCCTGGATAGGCGGCGCGTGCATCTGCTCCTGTGAACTCGTTCTGAAAAATAGGCCGAAAGTGAAGGACGCGAGTAGGAGCAGGAAAAGGTGAAGTACTTCGGTACTACTTGTACATTTTACAAGTTTACTATAGGCACAAATATGCGTACATAAATAGTTACTTAACTTTGGCTGAGATGAGCACGTAGATGCGAAGCCGTACAGGTATCAAAGCTAACAGCTACTGGAAGAAACCAAGGCAAAATCTGTAGAGCCTCGCCCACCATGAAATAGTACCAATGTTGCTTGGTCGTCTACGCGTGATCAGATGGGCTGAATGTGGATCGGGGTTCGCCGAGCTCCAAAGCGTCGGCAAGAGGGCGCTGTGGTCGGCCTCGTTCGTCCTCTCTCGTAGTGCCAACCTACGAGAGCGCATCTACGTTGTGGCATCGTAGCTATCGATACCACAGCTCATTTTCCTAGGTTGGCTCCTCAAAAAAATAAATCATTATTTCCAGTAATGAACGTAATGCCCCTCCAGTGGAGGAGCAATGCATCACATAGTTTGTTGCTCATGCCACAGACTGCCGAGAGTGCGCGAGTTCCGGCCGCAGCCGCGAGTATGAGGCCATCGAAGTTCCCAGGCATGGAAACGGAAACGTTTCACATTATCAAGCGCAACATCAGAAAGGTGTATCAGGTGCCGTTACGCTTCCTAAAACCAATGTAATCATGTAACAAATCCCAAGTTTCTCTTTCCATTCTCCTGTGTACAATTCTTTTCAGGACCTTGGACTCCTGTGCTGCTAAGCTGACTGTGAGTTAGTTATCACATTAATGTGTTGTTTCTTTTTTCCGAGTGCCTGTTTGGATGTCTCCAGTCTATTAGATTTTACACCGGTTAACTTAAACAGTTGTTTGAGTACAACTTACCTCGATGACTTTATGAATTCAGCCTTTTACCTTGTCTTTCAAAGCTCTGTGAAGCTCTGCTCCAAAACCGAATTACATGTTACTTAGAAACCGATACATGTTTCTTTTTCAATGACGTCTTCTTCCCAGTACAGTTGCTCAATGTATCTTTTTTCCATCAACCTCCTCCATTCTCCCCCTTTCTCTCTTCTCTCTCTCTCTCCCTCTCTCTCTCCTCCATATTGTTTAATGCTGAAATCACTTTTTGCACCTTTTGTGTTGACAACATTTTTTTTAATTCCCTGAAAATTTATTTTAACTTTGCTTCATCCTGACTGTGTCGTACCGACAACAAATTTTTCCCCAGATTTCACAGCATTTTTCCTACAGCCTGCAGCCATTACACCTTTGCTCCCTTGCTCTTCTTGTCACTCACGATATCAAACGGAAACTAAGAGGGTTGGAACTTAAATAGTGGCAACTATTTATTCATAACCGATACAAAAGAGTTACATGTTTGCACCTGTTACGGTCCTTCCAAGTAGTCACCAGCGTTGTGTAGAACCCGTTGACGGCCTTCATACGCCTGGGAATTGAGTCAAACAGAGCTTGGATGGCGTGTACAGGTACAGGTGCCCACGCAGCTTCAACACGATACTACAGTTCATCAAGAGTAGTGACTGGCGTACTGTGACGAGCCAGTTGCTCAGCCACCATTGACAGGACGTTTTCAATTGGTGAGAGATCTGGAGAATGTGCTGGCCAGGGCAGCAGTCGAACATTTTCTGTATCCAGAAAGAACCGTACAGGACCTGCAACATGCGGCCGTGCATTATCCTGCTGAAATGTAGGGTTTCGCAGGGATCTAATGAACGGTAGAGCCACGGGTCGTAACACATGTGAAATGTAACATCCACTGTTCAAAGTGCCGTCAGTGCGAACAAGAGTGACCGAGACGTGTAACCAATGGCATCCCATACCATCACGCCGGGTTATACGCCAGTATGGCGATGAGGAATACACGCTTCCAATGTGCATTCACCGCTATGTCACCAAACACGGATGCGACCGTCATGATGCTGTAAACAGAACGTGGATTCATCCGAAAAAATGGCGTTTTGCCATTCGTGCACCCAGGTTCGTCGTTGAGTACACCATCGCAGGCGCTCCTGTCTGTGATGTAGGGTCAAGGGTAACCGCAGCCATGGTTCCCGAGCTGTTAGTCCATGTTTCTGGAAACGTCGTCGAACTGTTCCTGCAGATGCTTGTTGTCCTGCAAACGTCCCCATTTGTTGACTCAGCGATCGAGATTTGGATGCACCATCCGTTACAGCCATGCGGATAAGATGCCTGTCATCTCGACTGCTAATGATACGAGGCCGTTGGGATCCAACACGGCGTTCCGTATTACCCTCCTCAACCCAACGATTCCTTATTCTGCTAACAGTCATTGGATCTCGACCAACGCGAGCAGCAATGTAGCGATACGATAAACCGCATTAGCGATAGGCTACAATCCGACCTTTATCAAAGACGGAAACGTAATGGTACGCATTTCTTCTCCTTACACGAGGCATCACAACAACGTTTCACCAGGCAACACCGGTCAAATGCTGTTTGTGTATGAGAAATCGAGTGGAAACTTTCCTGGTGTCAGCACGTTGTAGGTGTCGCCACCGGCGCCAACCTTGTGTGAATGCTCTGAAAAGCTAATCATTTGCATATCACGGCATCTTCTTCCTGTCGGTTCAATTTCGCCTCTGTAGCACGTCATTTTAGTGGTGTAGCAATTTTAATGGCCAGTAGTGTAGATACAGCATATTGCCGGTTGAATAGTAATTCACTGAGGAATTTAAAGTGGTTCTGTTTAAGCCTCTATTTATTTGCTTGTCCCTGAGTATTTAAATCCAATGATCTTATAAAAGTTTACATATTATTCCATCTTATTTCCTTGTGCGTATGTCTCTCTCCCTCTCTCCCTCTCTCTCTCTCTCTCTCTCTCTCTCTCTCTCTCTCTCTCTCTCTCTGTCACTCACTCACTCGTCTGATATTTGTTCAACTTATTTTACTGCAACGCAGCTAAGAATTATGTATAGAACTTTAACTATACTTATGACTGGAATACAAAATCCATACTTGCCCATACAAACATAACAGAACACTTACTCCACAAGTGGTCATTGCAGTCGTCCGCTCTATGCCCATTTACTGTAGACTGGTTTTTATAACAGATCAGAGACAGTAATGACAGTCACTACCACTGACCGCATCAGTGGTGTATCTATGAGACATCTTGTCCACAATAAATGTTCTCACTGCTGCAGTATCCGTAGTACTGTCCTTGTGAAAGCCCATGGCGTGGTTGTCCACATGCAGGGGCTGGTTAGCAGGTAAGGGCAGAAGTGGGAGAGGGGAGTTGGTGCATGTGCACACACGTATATTTTGCTCTCCCAACCACATCTGTCATTTCCCTGCTAAGTCACATACACACACACACACAAACACACACACACACACACACACACACACACACACACACACACAGACAGAGAGAGAGAGAGAGAGAGAGAGAGAGAGAGAGAGAGAGAGAGATAGGGGGGGGGGCAGATAGACAGAGAGAGAAACATATTTTGATCTCTCAAGCAGATTCTCATCTTTTGTCACATCTTCTCCTTGGAAATGAATCAGACAGCTCCTACGCCAAAAATGACACATGTATTATGTATCATATTGTGTATCAGGGAAACTCTATCAAATTGATAGCAAAATTACTAATGTAATTGTTTGTAATTGGAGTTTTGGTTTGACACATATATTTGCTATACTTCTTTATTCTACAGTTTTAGCTCATCCACATTAAACTGTGTGTTCTAAGTGTCCTATCGTTGTTAACGATCACATTGCTGTTTCCATGGCAGTCTTCTTCACACAGAAATCATGCTTTAATGTAAGACAATCATACATTTCAATTTTGTTGTAAATCCCAACAATATCTTCCATTACATCCAGATCCTTAAGTTACTAGTCATCTACATGGAATTGTTACAATATCCCAGGTAGCTGATCTTAGAAACGTCACCACAGCAGATAACTGTTAAATACACTAACGTTTTCTTCTTTAACACTAGAGGCCATCATCTTGTCACTTGTTCTTGGCAGTCCACTGGTACACATCTACTTACCTCTGACAGCAACCAGTCAAATGTGCAGCCCACATCTCTGTAGTACGAGAAATAAGACACATGCACATGTGTCAGTATGTCTCAGCTTGTCTGAGACCTTGCTGAATTAGCATACTTACAATCCTTATCACAGTCCCACAGACATCGTATGCATATGGTGAGGAGGGAGAGGGATGAGTCGGAGGGAGCAGCTCGCATGTGGTGTGAGGAGTACTCCGCTAAACTGTGTACATATGGTTAGTCAGGAATTCAGTCTTGCACATAGCTTGTTAATCACGTTACACCAATGTGGGCTACACGTGTATCAAGCCGCTGTCAGAGGAAGACAGGTGTGTCCTACCAGACTACCAAGAACAATTAAGGAATGATCTGAAATGTTAACGGATCAAGATTTAACGTAAGATTACACTGGGATTTTTTTCAAAATCGTTAAGTGTGGTTACTTAACATCAAATCATCATTTGCGTGTGCACGTAGACTAACTATGAAACAGTAATATTATTGTTAACAACGGCAAGGCAGTTGGAATAAACTGTTTAATGTGGGTGAGCTCCAGTTGTCGAATAAGGAGGTGTAACGAATTTATACATCAAATCACAAGTGCAGGAGTGAATAATGATATTAGTATAGTCTCCCTTCTATGCGCCAATGAGAAACTTTTACTTCTTCCTTGGGTAAAGAACATGCTATTACCAGACTGGAAGCCATATTTTGTAACTGCAGAAAGGATAGTGTGTTAGTCTTGCATATAGCTTATTTATCACGTCACAGTGATGTGGGCTACACGTGTATGAAGCTGCTTTCAGAGGTAGGCATCTGTGTCCTACCAGACTACCAAGAACAATTAAGGAATGGTCTGAAATGTTAACGGATCAGGATTTAACGCATGATTATAGTGGGAATATTGAAAAATCGTTAAGTATGATAACATCAAATCATTATTTGTGTGTGCAAGGAGGCTAACTATGAAATACTGTATGTTAGACCTCAAATTCCACTGTCTGATAGCACTTGTTAGCAGAAGAAGACAAAAATGTTTGAACTGCTTGTTAAAGAAAATACCCTAGCATGGGGCTCATTATAATGCTTGGGTGACTCTGAAAATTACTTAAAAGCCAGGAGTTAAAAACATTGCATCCCTCGTTTCTTGACTACACGAATGTGTGCTAAAAATGTTAATAAATCAACCGATCGCTATGTAATGCGATTCAAACAGCGTACAGCCTCTACTGTGCGACAGCTGAAGTTAGTATTATCGTCAGAAGTTGACAAACGTTATCTGCTACAATACAAATCTAAAACCTTGGCGTGGGGTCACTGTAATGTCTGAATGACTCTAAAAAGTAACTGACATTTGGCAGCTGAAAATATGGCAGTCTTTGTTTCTCATTTACATGAAAGAGTATTAAATTCAGATGTTATAACTACTCTACAGTACATTATTTCATTTTAAGTGTCTTGTCGTTTCCTCTGTGCAACAGCATACGTCAGTTATAACCAAGTGTACCTTAGCTACCTTAGCAGTTCTGCTAAGTGGAACATGTGTATTTTGTGCTATTATAAAACAAACATTTACGTGTTTCGACAAATAATAGAACCACTTTTTTGTTATCTTAAAAGTGCTGCCTTACTTTGATAATAGTTATGAATATTAGGTGTCACCCAGGGTACGTTATCCTGTAAATTACACCAGTAGTACCAAATAAGTCGGCCTTATGTGTTTTATCCTGTTATAGAACAGTAGTACAGTTTAGATGTGGGCTTATCACTGTCCCATTTATTTTGAGGGTTCTTGCTGCGTTGCACAGACTGGGTATAAAATCGAACTACGGTTGTTGGGCAGCGTACCTTAACCAGTAATTTGATCAATAACACAGAAAATTTTCATTAAAAAGTTATTTTACATCGGTGAAAAGAACAAATTTTCGTTTGCGATCAGAGACTGAATTTTCCTCCTTGTGGAATCTTTTTCAAAGACATTGGTATCTTGAGACTCGTAGTAATAGAACAATACTTTCACACAAACCGAGGGACCACAACGTGGATCTAGGTTTGTAAGAAGCTCACATGTCGTATTTGGTGCTTTTCGCAGTTATACTTGTGTATTACGAAAAATATGCAGTTATGTGATGTACCATGTTGAACATCTGTCCTAAATGTGTCGCTTTTAGTGCAGTGTATTTCGCTAACGTGTTGATAAATATGATGTCGGTGGCTAAATATGTAACAGATATTTTTTAATTTGGTCTTGGCGTTACTTAGTAGTTGAAGATGAGAAGGACATATAATAGTGACCCGTACCTGTTCAAACATAAAGCTTCGTCAGAGGCTTCACAACGTACATTAAACATAAACCCAGTAAATAACGTCAATCATATTTGTCTAGTGTATAACGAGATCCATTATTTTCTTCCTGTTCTAAAATTTTGTTTAGTGAGATAATTACCGCAAAATATCTAAAAAAAAATCATCAGATGATGAAAGTCGGTTTTACTTTGGCACAAAGGACGAACTGTAGTTATCGCCAAATGTACCGTAAAATGTAACTTATATCAGTAATCCTTATAAAGGAGCTACATGTATTTTTCACTGTTATATAACAGTAGTATAGATACTTCAGACGTGGAAATAACATTTTGATGTTTAATTTTATCGTCCAACTCTGCCTTGCACTAAGTGGGACTCGAAGATCGAAGAAGAGTTGGGATTAATTCTAGAGTCTGTTCCACTGGTCGGCTTTGAGCAGTGACCTCATAGCAGAAGCAAGGACGCTACACGATACATAGAGGCAAACTTTGATAGTCCTAAACGAAGGAATGTAGCATAAGATAAAATTACGATCACAATTCACACGATTAGTTACTTAGGCACGAATTACACCAATACTAATTGAAGATAATGGAAATAAATAAGAACAAAACAAAACAGAAATATAAACACGTGAAATAAATTACTGTCATAATCTATGAGAGGAAGGAAAGCATGGATAATCTGTAAAATCACAACAGTATAGCGCATGGCGAATTCGCAATATTATAACATAGCGTTAAATTATTATAATAATTATTGAATCTAAAGGGACTACCCCGGGAAAGTGGGGGTTTTAGCCGGAAAGAAAGTAAAATGTAACACGACAACGGGAAAATGATATAAATAATAACGTATATGAAAAAATAGCATGAAATTTAGAGAAACCCTAAAAGAAGCCGGAACACAAATAACGAAAATTAACAAAAACCAAAAATATTGGAATCTATAACTAGAATTGACCTATGTACGTTAATTCTAGTTACCGATTCCAATATCAGTTACTTTTTCGCAGCAGTTCAGAGAGTAATTACAAGTAAAAAAATCTCATTTCATTTCACCGCACATACCTATTGTAAAAATGATCTGAATAATGAACTGTGCAATGGTTGGAATCCGTAACTAGAATTGACCTGTTATACGGCTTAATTTTAGTTACCGATCACAATAGTTGTCATTTTTACCAATAGTTTAGAGAGGAGTTATAAATGCAGAAATACTATTACATTTCAGTATACGGATCTGGCGGAAAAACGATCTAAATAATGAATCATGGAAACGTTGGAATCAGTAAATAGAACTGAACTATATAGGAGGTCAATTCTAGTTATCTATGCCAACCATTCGATGCTTCATTATTTTGGACATGTTTGCAGTAAGTGTGTGAACTGGGTTTTTGTAGGATTTCCAGAGTTCCTGCTGCTCTGTGAATTACTGCGAAAAAGTAACAAATATTATAGGTACTAACATCAATTGTTTTCTCTTTTTCATGGTAGTTGGAGACCAAGGGACCATAGGATGAATACACTAAGCAGATTCAGAGGGATGTAGGCTGCAGTATGTACTGGGAGATGAAGAAGCTTGCACAGGATAGAGTAGCGTGGAGAGCTGCATCAAACGAGTCTCAGGACTGAAGACCACAACAACAACAGTAGTGAAGAGAGTAATATGAAATGGAGAAATCCTGTAGCAATGTAGTGCACACACCTGTTGCAAAAACGGTAAGAATAACAAACTGTCGAATAGCCGAAATCGGTAACTAGAATTAACCTATATACAATTCTATTTACCGATTACAATATTTTGTCACATTTTCGCGATAATTCAGAGAGCAGTTACAATCACAGAAGTACACACAGTAGCTGGAAAAACGATCTGAATAATGAATTATGAACTGATTGGAATCGATAACTAGGGTTGATGTACATAGAATAATTCTCGTTACTGATTCCAGTATGTGTTACTTTTCGTGAATTTTCGTTACTTGTGTACTGGGTTTCTCTTAGGGTTCTCTGCCGGTATCTCCACATTTCATGTTACTGTTTCATATACGTTATTATTAATTTAATTCTTCCACTTTCATTTTCCCGTTGTTGTGTTACATTTTAGTCTCTCCCTGTCCAAAACCCCCACTTTCCTGCGGCAGTCCCGTTAATTCAGTAATTATTGTTACAAATTAACACTATTTCACAATATTACGACTTCACCATGTGCCATACTGTAACGGATTTAGAGGCTCTCTGTGCTTTCTTATTCGCATAAATTAAGGTACTAATTTATTTCAGTCACGTATATTTCTTTTTTATGTTCTTATATGTTTTCGTTACCTTCCTTTTTTCGATATAATACATGCATAAGTAATTACACTCATGCTCATAAATTAAGGACAATGCTGATACATGGTGAAACAACGCTCTGGTGGGCTGTTTGCGGGCTTAAATCACCTTGGGGTATGGCCGTGCGGTGCATTTGACCTGCGGTAGTTGCACGGTGGCGCTGGGAGCAGTCTACATACGCAGAGGCGTGTTGGTGCATGTCAGAGTACGGCGCAGCGAGTAAGTGTGCAGCCGTTTTCAGACGTGCTAATAACGACTGTGTGTTGAAAATGGCTCAAAGAACACATATTGATGACGTTATGATGGGTAGGATACCAGGACGACTGGAGACTGGTCAAATACAGCAGGTCGTAATACGGGCCCCCCGTGTGCCACAAAGTATGATCTCAAGATTATGGCAACGATTCCAGCAGACCGGAAACGTGTCCAGGCGCTACAGTACTGGATGTCCACAGTGTACAACACCACAAGAAGACTGATATCTCACCATCAGTGCCCGCAGACGGCCACGGAGTACTGCAGGTAGCCTTGCTCGCGACCTTACCGCAGCCACTGGAACAGTTGTCTCCAGACACGCAGTCTACAGACGACTGAACAGACATGGTTTATTCGGCCGGAGACCTGCAAGGCGCATTCCACTGACCCCTGATCACACGAGAGCCCGTAAAGCCTGGTCTCAGGAACACACTACATGGTCATTGGAACGGTGGTCCCAGGCAACGTTCACGGACGAATCCAGGAATAGTTTGAACAGTAATTCTCGCCGGGTTTTCATCTGGCGTGAACCAGGAACCAGATACCAATCCCTTAGTGTCCCTCAAAGGGACCTGTGTGGAGGTCGTGATTTGATGGTGTGGGGTGGGATTATGATTGATGCGCGTACACCCCTGCATGTCTTTGACAGAGGAACTTTAACAGGTCAGGTGTATCGGGACGTCATTTTGCACCAGTATGTCCGCCTTCCAGGGTTGCAGTGGGTCCCACCTTCATCCTGATGGATGATAACGCACGGCCCCATCGAACTGCTGTCGTGGAGGAGTACACTGAAACCGGAGATATCAGGCGAATGGAGTGGCCTGCCTGTTCTCCAGACCTAAACCCCATCGAGCACGTCTGGGACGCTCTCGGTTGACTTACCGCTGCACGTCTTCAGACCCCTATGGCACTACAGGATCTCCGACAGGCGCTGGTGCAGCTGCTCGACCATCTGATCCAGAGTATGCCAACCCGTTGTGTGGCCTGTGTACGTGCATATGGTGATCATATCCCTTATTGATGTCGGGGTACATGTGCAGGAAACAGTGTCGTTTTGTAGCACATGTGTTTCGGGGCGGTTTTCTCAACTTCACCAATAACGTGGACTTACTGATATTGTCGTGTGTGTTCCCTGTGTGCCTATGCTATTAGAGCCAGTTTTGTGTAGTGCCACGTTGTGTGGTACCACATTCTTCAATTATCCTTAATTTATGAGCATGAGTGTAATTACGCGAACTGTGGCAGTAATTTTTTTCGTATACTGCATTTGTTTGTTTACGAATATGGTCTATTGCTTGTTAAAGATTGCCTCTTTGCCTCTGTGTATCGTCTTTGCCATGACGCCGTTGCTCAAAGCCGACGGGTGGAATCTGGCACTAGAATTGAATGCAACATTTGTATTTGGGCGCTAACTGTGGTACAGAGAACTAAATTACCGACTCTGGGGTACATACATTTTGGCAAATCAAATACTGTTTTTTTGTTATCCGTCTTCTGACTGTTTGATGCACCCCGCCACGAATACCTCTCCTGTGCCAACCTCCTCATCAAGGACTGGCCCTTGCAACCTACGTCCTCTATTATTTTTGGATGTACTCTAATCTCTGTCTTCTACAGTTTTTACTCCTTACAGCTCCCACTAGTACCTTGGAAGTTATTCCACCATACTGTCCCTTCTTCTAGTCAGCGTGTTCCATATACTCCTTCCCTCGCCGATTCTTCGCAGAACTTCCTCATTCCTTACCTTATCAGTCCACTTAATTTTCAACATTCTTCTGTAGAACCACGTTTCAGATGTCTATTCTCATCTTTTCCGATTTCCCCCACGTTCCATGTTTCACTACCATACACACAATGGTAGGCTCCAAACGAAAACTCTCAGAAATTTCTTCCTCAAAATAAGGGCTGTGTAACATTACTTCGTTTCTTTTGGCCAGGAATGCACTTTTTGCCAGTGCTAGTCAGCGTTTTCTGTCCTCCTTGCCACGTCCGTCATTAGTTACTTTGCAGCCTAGGTAGCTCCATACACTTGGTGATCACGCAGTTCTCGTTTCTGCGTACTCGTTAGACTGTTCATCCCATTCGTCAGATCTTGTAATTCTTCCTCACTTTCACTGACGATAACAATGTCATCAGTGAATCCCATAATTCATATCGAATCACTTAGAATTTAACTTACACTCTTGAACCTTTCTTTTACTTTCGTAATTGATTCTTCAATGTACAGACTGGACAGTATGGGCGAAAGTGTATATCCCTGTTTTATACCCTTTTTAATCCGAGTACTTCGTTCTTAGTCTCCCAGTCTTATTGTTCCTTCTTGATTCTTGTACTTATTGTACATTACCCGTCCTTCGTTGTAGATTACCCCTATTTTTCTCAGAATTTCAGACAACTTGCACTATTTGACAACGTCTAACTCTTTTTCCAATTTTACAAATCCTGTGAACGTTTCGTCAGTCTTGCGTCCATTATCAACCAGAACGTCAGAACGGCCTCTATGGTGTCTTTATCTCTATTAAAGACAAACTAATCGTCATCTAAAACATCATCTATTTTCTTGCCCATTCTTCTGTATATTATTCTTGTGGGGAACGTGGATGTACTGTTTCCACCCATCCGCTCTCTCCTCGGCATTTAACAGTGTAATTCCTATTGTAACCTTAATGTTACAACCCTTGCTTTTAATTTCTCTTAAGGTTGTTTTGACTTCTCTACATCGACGTAGGATTATACAGCCAACCGGGTGCAAATCAATGTTTGGTACACTGACCTACATTTCGGCATCATTGTGGATGTCGTCATCATTCTGAAATTTTGAGTAACCTTAAAATTGCATTGCGAGAAAGCAGTGGTCAGAATTTAGTGCAAATATGCTCAAGTCGAGAAATAAAATAAAAACGTTTCAGCCTTTGGTATGTGTGCCTAGCTAGAAACACAATGCGACACTGACACATACGTGATTAAAACAGCAAAGTCTCTCGCTAACATCCCCGGTGGCACCCGCACACGTTTATTTAGTATTTTAAAAATGTGCCTTCGCAGAGAGAACCTGTGAAGTACACCTAGACACCTGCAGGCAGGCAACTGACCTCAGAGGTGTGCCAAGAAGTTGCTTATCTGCAGGTGCCTCATACTACTACGCAGGTATTCTCTGTGAACGCATGTGTCAAATCATATCCCTCCATGGTCGAGTCATAGTAGGGTACGGAACAGGAGCACTGAAAAAACATGAGGACCCTTTACTGCTTCAGATCACACTCAAATTACGACGAATGGTTTTGAACAGTCTCTAGTGGTTCTATCCTGTACCCCAGAGCAACAATTGTGGTAGCACCGCACTCCAGTGGGGACAGATCGTGTTCAGTGGGTTTGTAGCCCCGTGTTGTTCGTCGAGAAGCGTTGTATCACCCAGGAAGAGTCAACAATGCCAAAGACTGACATTAACGTTGTCCTATTGCTAATTGCACTGCGAACTATTGTTTCCGACATCGAAATGTTTGGGAATCAACGTCCAAGAGAAAGGGCTGGTTTCACTGACGCCCGAGGCTGTTTAGATTCTAAGTGACTGTGTGTCCTCAGCCACTCGTAAGAAAATCGCGTGACTTTAAAGCTGCACTTCGCGGTCCTGGCCTCCATTGCAGAGGCTGAAATGTGGGCAAAGATGCTGTGACCACCTTCCAGTCGTGTGACACTTCCACGAAGGCGTTGTGCAGAATTGTGCTGAAATTTGGTGCCAGTGTGGCGTCATTTACAGATTTTACACGTCACGCTAACTTCTCAGCTGTGGCGTTTTTCTAGCATGTGTCAAAACCTTGTAGTTTCAAGTGTCGTCGACCCCAAGCATGACGTTGCAGGGTGTCACGCTTTTGCATCACTACGGAGGAAGGCTGTAGACAGCTTTGAACCGAATTTCAGACTTAGGCGTCGAAGTGGGAGGCAATAACGGGGGTTCGAAGAACTGATCCTTACATCTGTGGCGCCGTGTATTTTCTGGGCCAGTTTTACTTTGTACAACCCGCTCCAGATCTAATACCTACACCACACGTGAGCCTCCAGTTCAACTGAGCCACCTCACGTGTACGTAACGTTGTACGGCAGCTACCGCTCAAAGATACCGTATAGTTGGCAGTCTTCGCACTAAGCATATATTCCGTTAACGTCTAGTTGGATGCTGGGTATAATTTGTTCATAGCTGCATCATCTTCGAGAAGTCCGTGGATGCAATTGATTATGTCCGCCAAGCCATTAATGAAAAACTCGAACAGTAATGTAATTACACTTACCTGGAGCAATACAGAAATTATGGCGGTGCCTGTAGATGACAGTACATACAGAGAAACACGCTGCGTCCTTCATTTAGTTTGATTATCAATCCTGTTATAAACCTGGTTACATTTCTAATAGGATCGTAACTGAGTGTACTACCGATTATTATGTCAGTGTCTGGCGTGCCGTATCTCAGACTGTGCAGGAGAGATGCATAGACAGAAGAAGTATGACCCTTGAAGTATTACATCAACCGTTTTTTCTTTGTTAGTCCTCGATCAACTTATATAATTTTACAATCTAATATGGGCTTTTTAGGGCAACTCATCAGTGCAGGGTAAAATTTTCCGAGTCTACAGGCGTGGCCGGCCGGTGTGGCTCAGCGCTTCTAGGCGCTTCAGTCTGGAACCGCGCTGCTGCTACGGTCGCAGGTTCGAACCTGCCTCGGGCATGGATGTGTGTCACGTCCTATGGTTAGTTAGGTTTAAGTAGTTCTAAGTTCTAGCGAACTGATGACCTTAGCTGATAAGTCCCATAGAGCTCAGAGCTATTTGAATCATTTTCTAAAGGCATTCACTACGAATTACTACCGTTGCGAACTCAAGAACGTGCGGCTGACACCAGCTACTGCTTCCCAATATATTATTCCATGATGAAATCTCAAACCTACAGCACAGCTCGTGGAATCAATATTAGAAACAATCTGCACAAAGATTTAGCCATGTACTTTGATCGAGAAAGGTGCCCATTATTCAGGGGTACACATTTTCAATAACTTGCCAGCAGCTGTAAAAAGCTTAACTGTGCAGTCCTAAGGCATCGACTGCGCACCGACCAGCGCAGTGTCTTGAAACGGCATCAAGAAGGAGCTGACCCGCGCGCCAATGGACACACCGGGCAGCGCTACCGCTCCAGGAAGACAGAGTTCAGCGTCGCTGCCAACGCTGATTTAACCAGTCGCCTGTCGCTTATCGGCCAGTTCGGTCGCAGTCTTTCTGACAGCACCAGTACTGAGTCATAGGAAGACGTTACGCAGCCTACCATCTGCAAGCAGTAATACACTCAAGCGCCAAAGAAACTGGTATAGGCAAGCGTTTTCAACCACAGGCACATAGACACAGGCAACAGAGCATGCACAATGTCGGCACTACTACACTGTATATCCACCTTTCGCAGCAATGCAGGCTGCTATTCTCCCATGGAGACGATCGTAGAGGTGCTGGATGTAGTCCTGTGGAACGGCTTGCCATGCCATTTCCACCTGGCGCCTCAGTTGGACCAGCGTTCGTGCTGGACGTGCAGACCGCGTGAGACGACGCTTCATCCAGTCTCAAACATGCTCAATGGGGGACAGATCCGGAGATCTTGCTGGCCAGGGTAGTTGACTTACACCTTCTAGAGCACGTTGGGTGGCACGGGATACATGCGGACGTGCATTGTCCTGTTGGAACCGCAAGTTCCATTGCCGGTCTAGGAATGGTAGAACGATGGGTTCGATGACGGTTTGGATGTACCGTGCACTATTCAGTGTCCCCTCGACGATCACCAGAGGTGTACGGCCAGTATAGGAGATCGCTCCCCACACCATGATGCCGGGTGTTGGCCCTGTGTTCCTCGGTCGTATGCAGTCCTGATTGTGGCGCCAAACACGCATACGACCATCATTGGCACCAAGGCATAAGCGACTCTCATCGCTGAAGACGACACGTCTCCATTCGTCCCTCCATTCACGCCTGTCGTGACACCACTGGAGGCGGGCTGCACGATGTTGGGGCGTGAGCGGAAGACGGCCTAACGGTGTGCGGGACCGTAGCCCAGCTTCATGGAGACGGTTGCGAATGGTCCTCGCCGATACCCCAGGAGCAACAGTGACCCTAATTTGCTGGGAAGTGGCGGTGCGGTCCCCTACGGCACTGCGTAGGATCCTACGGTCTTGGCGTGAATCCGTGCGTCGCTGCGATCCGGTCCCAGGTCGACAGGCACGTGCACCTTCCGCCGACCACTGGCGACAACATCGATGTACTGTGGAGACCTCACGCCCCACGTGTTGAGCAATTCGGTGGTACGTCCACCCGGCCTCCCGCATGCCCACTATACGCCCTCGCTCAAAGTCCATCAACTGCACATACGGTTCACGTCCACGCTGTCGCGGCATGCTACCAGTGTTAAAGACTGTGATGGAGCTCCGTATGCCACGGCAAACTGGCTGACACTGACGGCGGCGGTGCACAAACGCTGCGCAGCTAGCGCCATTCGACGGCCAACACCGCGGTTTCTGGTGTGTCCGCTGTGCCGTGCGTGTGATCATTGCTTGTACAGCCCTCTCGCAGTGTCCGTAGCAAGTATGGTGGGTCTGACACACCGGTGTCAATGTGTTCTTTTTTCCATTTCCAGGAGTGTATGTAAACAGACAGACAATACGGCGCTGCGGTCGGCAACGCCTATACAGGGTGTTACAAAAGGTACGGCCAAACTTTCAGGAAACATTCCCCACACACAAATAAAGAAAAGATGTTATGTGGACATGTGCCCGGAAACGCTTAATTTCCATGTTAGAGCTCCTTTTAGTTTCGTCAGTATGTACTGTACTTAATCGATTCACCGCCATGATTTCATACGGGATACTCTACCTGTGCTGCTATAACATGTGCCTTTGCAAGTACGACACAACATGTGGTTCATGCACGATGGAGCTCCTGCACATTTCAGTCGAAGTGTTCGTATGCTTCTCAACAACAGAGTCGGTGACCGATGGATTGGTAGAGGCGGTCCACGCTCTCCTGACCTCAACCCTCTTGACTTTCACTTATGGGGGCATTTGAAAGCTATTGTCTACGCAACCTCGGTACCAAATGTAGAGACTCTTCATGCTCGTATTGTGGACGGCTGTGATACAATACGCCATTCTCCAGAGCTGCATCAGCGCATCAGGGATTCCATGCGACGGCGGGTGGATGTATGAATACTCGCTAACCGAGGACATTTTGAACATTTCCTGCAACAAAGTGTTTGAAGTCACGCTGGTACGTTCTGTTGATGTGTGTTTCCATTCCATGATTAATGTGATTTGAAGAGGAGTTATAAAATGAGCTCTAACATGGAAAGTAAGTGTTTCCGGACACATGTCCACATATTTTCTTTCTTTGTGTGTGAGGAATGTTTCCTGAAAGTTTGGCGGTACCTTTTTGTAACACCCTGTATAATACAACTGTCTGGCGCAGTTGTTAGATCGGTTACTGCTGTTACAATGGCGGGTTATAAAAATGTGAGTTTGAATATTGTGTTATAGTCAGCGCACGAGCTATGGGACACAGCATCAACGAGATAGTGATGAAGTGGAGATATTCCCGTACGACCATTTCACGAGTGTAGCCTGAATATCAGGAATGCGGTTAAACAACAAATCTCCGACATAGCTACGGCCGAAAAAAGAACCTGCAGAAACGGGACCAACAACAACGGAAGAGACTCGTTCAACGAGACAGAAGTGCAGTCCTTCCCCAAATTGCTACCTATTTCTGTGCTGGACCATCAACGAGTATCAGCGTGCGAACCATTCAACAAAACATAATCGATATGTGCTTTCGGAGCCGAAGGCCCACTCGTGTACACGCAGCAGTACGTCTGGCCTGGCCCCGTCAACACCGACATTGGACTGTTGATGACTGGAAACATGTTGCCTGGTGGGACGAGCCTCAGGGGATGCACGTGCACGGGTATGGAGAGAACCTCATGAATCTATGGGCCCTGCATGTCAGCAGGAGTCTGCAAATTGGTGGAGGCTCTGTGTTGATGTGGGGCGTGTGCAGTTGAAGTGATGTGGGACCACTGATACATCTAGATGCGACTCTGACAGGTGACACGTACATATACATCCTGTCTGATCACCTGCATCCATTCATGTCCATTGTGCATTCCGACGGACTTGAGAAATTCTAGCAAGACAATGCGAGACGCCACATGTTCATAATCGCTACACAGTGGGTCCAGGGACACTCTTCCGGTTTTAAACACTTCCGCTAGACACCAAACTCCCGAGACATGAACATTATTGAGCATATCTGGGATGCCTTGCAACGCGCTGTTCTGAAGAGATCTCCACACCGTCGTACTCTTACGGGTTTATGGACATCCCTGCACGATTCATGGTGTCAGTTCCCTCCAGCACTACTTCAGACATTAATCCAGTCCATGGCACGTCCTCTTGCGGCACTTCTATGTGCTCGCGGGGGCCCCACATGATTTTAGGCAGGTGTACCAGTTTCTTTGGCTGTTCAGTGTAGATTGTCATTGTACTTGCATGTAGCAGGCATAACAAGCAATGGTTATCTTCTATTTAGGATTCTACCAAGCGGCTTCCTCTTTCATTTCTTACCTCCAATCCATATTCACCTACTACGATTCCTTCTCTCCCTTTTCCTACTATCGAATTCCAGTCACCCATGACTATTAAATATTCGTCTTCCTTCACTATCTGAATAATTTCTCTTATTTGATCATACATTTCATCAATTTCTTCGTCACCTGCAGAGCTAGTTCGCATATAAACTTGTACTACTGTAGAAGGCGTGAGCTTCGTGTATATCTTGACCATAATAATGCGTTCACTATGCTGTCTGTAGTAGCTTACCCCCAATCCTATTTTTTGTTCATTATCAAACCCACCCTGCATTGCCCCTATTTGATTCTGTATTTATAACCCTGTATTCACCTGACCAAAAGTCTTGTTCCTACTGCCACCGAACTTCACTAATTCCCACTATATCTAACTTTAACCTATCAATTTCCAATTTTAAATTTTCTAACCTACCTGCCCGATTAAGGGGTCTAACATTCCACGCTCCGATCCGTAGAACGCCAGTTTTCTTTCTCCTGTTGACGACGTCCTCCTGAGTAGTCCCCACCCAGAGATCCGAATGGGGGACTATTTTACCTCCGGAATAATTTACCCAAGAGGACGTCATCATCATTTACCCACACAGTAAAGCTGCATGCACTCGGAAAAGATTACGGCAGTAGTTTCCCGTTGCTTTCAACCGTTCGCAGTACCAACACAGCAAGGCCGTTTTGGTTGTGTATAAGGCCAGATCAGTCAATCATTCAGACTGTTGCCCCTGCAACTACTGAAAAGGCTGCTGCCCCTCTTCAGGAACCACACGTTTGTCTGGGCCCTCAACAGATACCCCTCCGTTGTAATTGCACCCACAGCACAGCTATCTGTGCCGCTGAGACACGCAAGCCTCCCCACCAACGGCAAGGTCCATGGTTCATGAGGGAATAAAGTGTTATATTAAAATTCAAGTTTAATGTACAGATCATTTTGTATTCCTGCTACCGGCCATCGCAGTTTCTCTTCTTCCTTGTTTGTGTCTGTGATGACTCCCACAGTACCAACACAACAATGACTTCTAATAAAGTTCAGTTTAAGAGGAGCCTAAGGGATTTATTGGTGCCTGATTTCTGCTTCATTGACGAATTAGTTAGTGCAGCCGACTAGTGTGTACATACGCTATTAATAAAATCATATTATTACGTAAAAGGTGACTTGTGTCCTGTGGTCCTCTGGTACAGTAATGTGATGAATGTAAGTAGGATTCTTTGTGGCTACAGTAGCCCGAAAACTGTCTCATGTGTTTCACTGTATTTTAAATTTACATTCCTAATGACAAGCTTGTTACGTTACGAAAGAATATACTTATAAGATGTTTTTGACTGATTCTACATCCATGAGGACAATTTCATCGTTTTTCTGTAAATATGTATTGTGCGTTCATCTATCTGAGATGCTGTACATACTTGAGGATTTCCTAACATGGATCTATGCGAAAGGTATATCTAACCTAGTACAAACGTGTGTCGTCCATTGATTTCCCTGATTGTTTAGTGAATGTGGACTACTTTACCTACCTGTAAACTCTGCGCAGTCACGTGGTGTCATGAAGGAACGTCGGAGGCGTAGGTTGTAGACAACGGTGAAAGGCACCCAAGTACCACCCTCACTGTACTTTACCTCGACGTCGGCCACCGAACCTGAGCAACCCCAGAACAGAGAGACGGTACGGTCCCATCTGCGTCCATGTTTATTTTTGTTGTCAGGCGCGGAGACGGCGGCTGGACGTCACAGGCAGGGCTGGCCGACGCCTGTGTCGCTTCATTAGGGCCTCAAAGGGCCGGGATTCGGCCCGCAGGCTGCGCTGAAAGCGGCCGTCACTCCGTGGTCAGGCGCTGGGGAGGTCAGCGCAGGAAAAGGGCGCGGAGGCCGCTGTGCCCTCAGGACCTCCCATTGTCCTCTAGCGCCATGGAAGGGCGGGCTTCACACTGCTCCGGTGGCCGAGCTGTACTACTAAAAAAGTATCAGAATATGTCGCCTCAACGCTACATCTACATCTACATTTATACTCCGCAAGCCACCCAACGGTGTGTGGCGGAGGGCACTTCACATGCCACTGTCATTACCTCCCTTTTCTGTTCCAGTCGCGTATGGTTCGCGGGAAGAACGACTGTCTGAAAGCCTCCGTGCGCGCTCCAATCTCTCTAATTTTACATTCGTGATCTCCTCGGAAGGTATAAGTAGGGGGAAGCAATATATTCGATACCTCATCCAGAAACGCACCCTCTCGAAACCTGGACAGCAAGCTACACCGCGATGCAGAGCGCCTTTCTTGGAGAGTCTGCCACTTGTGTTTGCTAAACATCTCCGTAACGCTATCACGCTTACCAAATAATCCTGTGACGAAACGCGCCGCTCTTCTTTGGATCTTCTCTATCTCCTCCGTCAACCCGACCTGGTACAGATCTCACACTGATGAGCAATATCCAAATACAGGTCGAACGAGTGTTTTGTAAGCCACCTCCTTTGTTGATGGACTACTTTTTCTGAGGACTCTCCCAATGAATCTCAACCTGTTACCCGCATTACTAACAATTAATTTTAGATGATCATTCCACTTCAAATCGTTCCGCACGCATACTCCCAGATATTTTACAGAAGTAACTGCTACCAGTGTTTGTTCCGCTATCATATAATCATACAATAAAGGATCCTTCTTTCTATGTATTCGCAATACATTACATTTGTCTATGTTAAGGGTCAGTTGCCACTCCCTGCACCAAGTGCCTTTCCGCTGCAGATCTTCCTGCATTTCGCTGCAATTTTCTAATGCTGCAACTTCTCTGTATACCACAGAATCATCCGCGAAAAGCCGCATGGGACTTCCGACACTATCTACTAGGTCATTTATATATATTGTGAAGAGCAATGGTCCCGTAACACTCTCCTGTGGCACGCCAGACGTTACTTTAACGTCTGTTGACGTCTCTCCATTGATAACCTATTACTTCAAAATCTTTCTCAACCGAATCCAGGTACCTTCTACTTGGTCTGCCCCGACTCCTCCTACCCTGTACTGCTGAACCCATGAGTCTCTTGGGTAACCTTGCTTCTCCCATGCGTGTAACATGAGCCCACCATCTGAGCCTGTTCGCCCTGACTGCTACATCTATAGAGCTCATTCCCAGTTTTTCTCTGATTTCCTCATTGTGGACACCCTCCTGCCATTGTTCCCATCTACTAGTACCTGCAATCATTCTAGCCACTTTCATATCCGTAACCTCGACCTTGTTGATAAGGTAACCTGAATCTACCCAGCTTTCGCTTCCAAACAACAAAGTTCGTCGAAAGATTGAACGGGTCACAGATAACTTAGTCTTGGTACTGACTTCCTTCTTGCATAAGAGAGTAGATCGTAGCTGAGCGCTCACTGCATTAGCTTTGCTACACCTCGCTTCCAGTTCTTTCACTATGTTGCCATCCTGTGAGAATATGCATCCTAAGTACTTGAAACTGTCCACCTGTTCTAACTTTGTTCCTCCTCTTTGGCACTCAATCCGTATATATTTCTTTCCCACTGACATTACTTTCGTTTTGGGGATGCTAATCTTCATACCATAGTCATTGCATTTCTGATCTAGCTCTGAAATATTACTTTGCAAACTTTCAATCGAATCTGCCATCACAATTAAGTCATCCGCATATGCAATACTGCTTATTTTGTGTTCACATATCTTAATCTCACCCAGCCAGTCTATTGTTTTCAACATATGATCCATAAATAATATGAACAACAGTTGAGACAGGTTGCAGCCTTGTCTTACCCCTGAAACTACTCTGAACTATGAACTCAATTTACCGTCAACTCTAACTGCTGCCTGACTATCCATGTAAAGACCTTTAATTGCTTGCAAAAGTTTGCCTCCTATTCCATAATCTCGTAGAACAGACAATAACTTCCTCCTAGGAACGCGGTCATATGCCCTTTTTGGGTCTATAAAGCATAGATACAATTCCCTGTTCCACTCATAACACTTCTCCATTATTTGACGTAAGCTAAAGATCTGGTCCTGACAACCTCCAAGAGCCCTAACCCACACTGATTTTCATACAACTGGTCCTTAACTAATACTCGCACTTTCCTTTCAACAATACCTGAGAAGATTTTACCCACAACGCTGATTAAAGAGGTACCTCTGTAGATGTTACAATATTTTCTGTTTCCATGTTTAAAGATTGGTGTGACTACTTCTTTTGTCCAGTCTGATGGAACCTCTCCCGACACCCAGGCCATTTCAATTATCCTGTGCAGCCATTTAAGACCTGACATTACAACGTATTTGATGAGTTCCGACTTAATTTCATCCACCCTAGCTGCTTTATTGCACTGCAAACTATTGACCATTTTCTCCACTTTCTCAAATGTGATCCTATTTCCATCATCATTCCTATCCCATTCTACCACGAAATCAGAAACATTACTTATCCTTTTTTCACCTACATTGAGCAACTCTTCAAAATATTCCCTCCATCTGCCCAAGGCATCCACAAGATTCACCAGCAGTTTTTTTGACCTGTCCAAAATACTTGTCATTTCCTTCTTACCTCCCTTTCGAAGACTGCTAATTACACTCCAGAAAGTTTTTCCAGCAGCTTGACTCATAGCCTCCAACCTGTTTCCAAAGTCTTCCCAAGATTTCTTCTTGGATGCTGCAATTATCTGTTTGGCTTTGTTTCTTTCTTCAACATAACTTTCTCTGTCTACCTGAGTTCTAGTACGTAGCCATTTTTGATACGCCTTCTTTTTCCTTTTACAGGCCGCCTTGACTGTGTCATTCCACCAATCTGTTTGCTTCATCCTACTTTTACACACTATTGTTCCAAGACATTCCTTAGCCACTTCTAGTACTATGTCCCTGTACCTTGTCCATTCCTTTTCCAATGACTGTAATTGACTACATTCAACTAACTGGTACCTTTCTGAGATTGCTGTTATGTACTTGTACCTGATTTCTTTATCCTGAAGTTTCTCCACTCTTATCCTCCTACATATGGACCTGACCTCCTGCACTTTCGGCCTCACAATCCCAATTTCACTGCAGATTAAATAAAGATCAGTGTCATCAAAGAATACCCTGTGTCCCTCACAGCCTTCCTAAAAAAATTCCTGATCTGTTATTATATAGTCAATGACAGATCTGGTTCCCCTGCCTTCTCAAAGGAGTTTGTGATTACTAAGGCCATACTGGCACAGAAATCCAATAGTTGTTTCCCGTTTCTGTTGGCCTCCATATCCTCTCCAAGTTTACCCATAACCTTTTCATACCCTTCTGCTCGATTTCCAATCCCATTGATTTGATAAAGAATTGTGAAATACTCTTCCTCCCTGACCTGCTTTGTTTGTGTTTCTTGAACTCGTTCTGAGTCACCTATAGCCATTATATTTAATAAGAATGAGTTTAGGTATAATTGTGTGTTTGTATAAAATTACATTGAGCCAGGTCTGCGCTCCCCTGTCCCATTCCATAATTACGTGGCAATACTGAACCATTTTAACTAAAGAGACAAGTTGTGATGATGCATATTGCAAGAGAAACACGGCTAGCTGTTTAAATCCCATCGGTACTGAATAAACACATTTAATCTATAGCTTCGACATTATTTCCTCCCTCAATTATAAAGAATAGGTGGAAGTCAGTACCTAAGTCGAATCGTGGGTCATGAAAGCAAATAAAACCTATATACTGTCTATTAAGCCATGCATAGGTGCCTTCTGTAGTGGTTAAAAAAATATTTCGTTATCCGTTGCGTTCAAATTTTTACCGGTTAGTTGAAACCTTCCGCTAGAAATTATTAATACCCGGCAATAACCAGCAGGGGTCCGTAATTCGTGGACCACACGAATTTAAGAAACCACTTGCTACAGACGGTAGCTTGCAGGAGCGGTAGGTCACGACAAAGCGACGGTAATCTTCCTTATCAGGTAGAGTTTTACCACCACCAGTACTGGAAGGTTACGTTGCAGTACGAAGTATGTTTATTATATATATTGCTCTTTGTACAGAGTTGTGAACACAGTTCATGTAATTATTTTCCAGTTACAGCAAAGCGTTTAAATACTTTAAATGAAACACTATTTTGTCTATCATGTAGCTGATTTATTTAAAATTACTGCGTCAGAATCAGTTTAAATGAAATTTCTACAAATATCAGTTACGGAGCTAGAAACGTTCGAAGATGTAGGGGTGAATGCTACATACTGTACATAAAGTTGCTGATGTTATGGAGCAACATATAGTCAGGTTCTGTTAGATCGTAGACTGCACCCTCATCTGCAGTAAACAAGAAAGCTCGGAATGCACAAAACAAATTAGGTTCGGTCTGACGCTGATCTTGACGTGGAATAAGCGAGTAACGAAGATCCAAATACGGCCTCTAACTACCGACCGATCGCGTTGTCGTTATGTGTCGCAAAAATACTAGAGCGAATGGTATAAAAGGATATTAGAATGGTGGTTTGAATACAGTAATTTGATGATTCACAGTCAGTGCTGATTCAGAAATGCCAAGGGTACTATGGATAATCTGAATTCGAGTGCTATGCAATCGTGTCTGCCTTTTAAATGAAACAGAGTCGCCGCCACTTTTCTTGACCTTAGAGAAGCTTATGATCACGAACATATACCGATTCTCTTAAACAAGCTGGTGGAATTCGGAATTTCTTGAAGGATGCTTAATGCTGTCAGTACCCTTGTGCTCAGAGGCAGCTTGTTCACATCTATTCTCGTCACCCAGGGCTTGACATACACTCCTGGAAATTGAAATAAGAACACCGTGAATTCATTGTCCCAGGAAGGGGAAACTTTATTGACACATTCCTGGGGTCAGATACATCACATGATCACACTGACAGAACCACAGGCACATAGACACAGGCAACAGAGCATGCACAATGTCGGCACTAGTACACTGTATATCCACCTTTCGCAGCAATGCAGGCTGCTATTCTCCCATGGAGACGATCGTAGAGATGCTGGATGTAGTCCTGTGGAACGGCTTGCCATGCCATTTCCACCTGGCGCCTCAGTTGGACCAGCGTTCGTGCTGGACGTGCAGACCGCGTGAGACGACGCTTCATCCAGTCCCAAACATGCTCAATGGGCGACAGATCCGGAGATCTTGCTGGCCAGGGTAGTTGACTTACACCTTCTAGAGCACGTTGGGTGGCACGGGATACATGCGGACGTGCATTGTCCTGTTGGAACAGCAAGTTCCCTTGCCGGTCTAGGAATGGTAGAACGATGCGTTCGATGACGGTTTGGATGTACCGTGCACTATCCAGTGTCCCCTCGACGATCACCAGAGGTGTACGGCCAGTGTAGGACATCGCTCCCCACACCACGATGCCGGGTGTTGGCCCTGTGTGCCTCGGTCTTATGCAGTCCTGATTGTGGCGCTCACCTGCACGGCGCCAAACACGCATACGACCATCATTGGCACCAAGGCAGAAGCGACTCTCATCGCTGAAGACGACACGTCTCCATTCGTCCCTCCATTCACGCCTGTCGGGACACCACTGGAGGCGGGCTGCACGATGTTGGGAGCGTGAGCGGAAGACGGCCTAACGGTGTGCGGGACCGTAGCCCAGCTTCATGGAGACGGTTGCGAATGGTCCTCGCCGATACCCCAGGAGCAACAGTGTCCCTAATTTGCTGGAAAGTGGCGGTGCGGTCCCCTACGGCACTGCGTAGGATCCTACGGTCTTGGCGTGCATCCGTGCGTCGCTGCGGTCCGGTCCCAGGTCGACGGGCACGTGCACCTTCCGCCGACCACTGGCGACAACATCGATGTACTGTGGAGACCTCACGCCCCACGTGTTGAGCAATTCGGCGATACGTCCACCCAGCCTCCCGCATGCTCACTATACGCCCTCGCTCAAAGTCCGTCAACTGCACATACGGTTCACGTCCACGCTGTCGCGGCATGCTACCAGTGTTAAAGACTGCGATGGAGCTCCGTATGCCACGGCAAACTGGCTGACACTGACGACGGCGGTGCACAAATGCTGCGCAGCTAGCGCCATTCGACGGCCAACACCGCGGTTCCTGGTGTGTCCGCTGTGCCGTGCGTGTGATCAGTGCTTGTACAGCCCTCTCGCAGTGTCCGGAGCAAGTATGGTGGGTCTGACACACCGGTGTCAATGTGTTCTTTTTTCCATTTCCAGGAGTGTAGATGCAGTTTTAAGCCCTCTCTTGTATAATATATATACTCACGATTTGGAATGTACGTCACCTCCCTCCACTAAGATATTGCAGTATGCGAACTATGTATATGTTTATCCAACTGCCTACTCGTATCTTAAGACCAACATGGCGTTACTCGCTTCCACAGCGCACATCGATAAATGAGTGTTTGCTAACGAGCTGGAATTTTCGGCTGAGAAATCAGTGATCGTCCCTTTTCTACAAATCGAACGCTCTTCGCATTTATAGTCGTGCCACGTGAGGAAAGCAAGCTTTCTGGCCAGAATCGCATTCTCGAGTTAAAGTGGACACCTCTCATTCGAGCTACCATTAAGAAGTCAAAAGAAGCGGCGCGTTTCGTCACAGGGTTATTTGGTAACCGTGATTGTGTTACGGAGATGTTTAACACCAAGAGAATTGCTCTGCATCGCGGTGTATCTTGCTGTCCAGGTTTCGAGAGGGTGCGTTTCTGGATGAGGAATAGAATATATTGCTTCCCCCTACGTATACCTCTCGAGGAGATCACGAATGTAAAATTAGAGAGATTCGAGCGCACACGGAGGCTTTCCGGCAGTCGTTCTTCCCACGAACCATACGCGACTGGAACAGGAAAGGGAGGTAATGACAGTAGCATGTAAAGTGTCCTCCAGCACACACAGTTGGGTGGCTTGCTGAGTATAAACGTAGATGCCGATGTAGATGTAATGCGCTAACTCTCCCGTGAGTAATGGGGAGGGCATCAGAGTACCTTACTCAGTACTACCGAGGGATTATTTGGTCTCGAATAGACTGCAGCTGTCTACCGTAGCTCAGGTTTATCTCTCCAAATTAGATACTCTTCAATAGAGAGCCATTTTTTATTGTCTTGGAGCCATGCGATCGACGACCACAAATTCCCTTGTAGTAGAGGCAGGAGAGAGGCCAAATTTTGTCAGATAAATTTTGCATTCAGGACATGGCCTTCGTGGGCAGTCCTGCCTATAAATATCGAGTACATTTCCCGTATATGAACTACGTTCTACAGATGAAATATACTTCCCAATGTCTGTACCAGCTTTGACACCTGCA
Organism: Schistocerca gregaria; assembly: GCF_023897955.1. Taxonomy (NCBI): domain Eukaryota; kingdom Metazoa; phylum Arthropoda; class Insecta; order Orthoptera; family Acrididae; genus Schistocerca; species Schistocerca gregaria. Next base: position 87,978,173 of record NC_064925.1, on the reverse strand, counting down.
CTCCTGTCACACCTTCTATCCGATGATGTTCGCGTTACCTATATTACAATGTTATCTCGACATGCTCAGCTACCAGATTCCAGTCAATTATTTACATAAAAACATCTCTGACAGTGTTGATGTCAACTGCAGCCTTATTAGTCTCGTTGCAGCTCAGTGTCCTGATTATGTATGTATTGATACCGACAGGTCCAAAATTCTGCAAGAGGAGTGTACTGCTTGTCGATGCCCTCAGCTCCAAGTCGACGCACCCTTCAGATTGCTTAAAAGCGCTCCTGTTTTTACGGTAGAGACAGTGGCTGTTATGGAAGCCGTCAAGTTTGTATCTTCAACTCCCTTCTCAAGGATGTTAATCGTGTCTGACTCCCAGAGCGTTATTAAAACTGATCTCATGTTCGGTAAGAAAACAGAACACCCTGAACGACTTGGGATAGGACGTTCATATTCTCAGAACATGTACATTAGTATGTTCTACATCTACATCTACCTACATCTACGTGATTACTCTTCTATTCACAATAAACTGCCTGGCAGAGGGTTCAATGAAACACCTTCATGCTGTCTCTCTACCGTTCCACTATGGAACGGGACGCGGGAAAAACGAGCACTTGAATTTTTCAGTGCGAGCCTTGATTTTTCTTATTTTATCGTGATCATCATTTCTCCCTATGTAGGTGGGTGCCAACAGAATGTTTTTGCAATCAGAGGAGAAAACTGGTGATTGAAAATTCATGAGAAGATCCCGTCGCAACGAAAAACGCCTTTGTTTTAATAATTGCCACTCCAATTCACGTATCAAGTCTGTGACACTATCTCCCCTATTTCGCGATAATACAAAACAAGCTGCCCTTCTTTGTACTTTCTCGATGTCATCCGTCAGTCCCACTTGATGCGGATCCCACAGCGCACAGCAGTACTCCAGAATAGGGGGGGGGGGGGCAAGTGTAGTGAAAGCACTCTCTTTGGTAAACCTGTTGCACCTTCTAAGTGCTCTGCCAGTGCATCGCAGTCTTTCGTTTGCTCTACCCACAATATTATCGATGTGATCGTTCCAGTTTAGGTTATTTGTAATTGTAATCCCTAAGAATTTAGTTGAATTCACAGCCCTCAAATTTGTGTGACTTATCGCGTAATCGAAATTTAGCTGCTTTCTTTTAGTACTCATGTGAATAACTTCACACTTTTCTTTATTCAGGGTCAATTGCCACTTTTCGCACCATACAGATATCTTATCTAAATCATTTTGCAAGTAGTTTTGATCATCTGATAACTTTACAAGACGGTAAATGACAGCATCATCTGCAAACAATCTAAGACGGCTACTCAGATTGTATCCTATGTCGTTAATACAGATTAGGAACAATAGAGTGCGTTTAACACTTCCTTGGGGAGCGCTGGATATTACATCTGTTTTTCTCGATGACTTTCCGTCTATCACTACGAACTGTGACCTTTCTGACAGGAAATCAAGAAACCAGTCGCACAATTGAGGCGATACTCCGTAAAATGGTTCTGAGCACTATGGGACTTAACATCTGAGGTCATCAGTCCCCTAGAACTTAGAACTACTTTAACCTAACTAACCTAAGGACAACACACACATCCGTGCCCGAGGCAGGACTCGAACCTGCGACCGCAGGGGTGGCACGGTTCCAGACTGAAGCCCCTAGCACCGCTCGGCCACTCCGTAGGCACGCAGTTTGGTTAGAAGACGCTTATGAGGAACGGTGTCGAAAGAATTCTGGAAATCTAAAAATATGGAATAAATTTGGCATCCCCTGTCGGTAGCACTTATTAGTTCATGAGTATAAAGAGCTAGTAGTGTTTCGCAAGAACGATATGTTCTGAATCCGTGCTGACTAAATGTCAATAAATCGTTTCCTTCGAGCTACTTCATAATGTTCGAATACAGTATATGTTCTAAAACCATACTGCAAATCGATGTTAGTGATATAGGGCTGTAATTCAGCGGATTACTCGCACTTCCCTTTTTGGGTATTGGTATGTCTTGAGCAATTTTCCAGTCTTTAGTTATGTATGTTTCTGTGAGCGAGTGGTTGTATATAATTGCTAAATATGGAGCTTTTTTAGCAGCATACTCTGAGAGGAACCTGACTGGTATACAATCTGGACCGGAGGCCTTGCCTTTATTAAGTGATTTCTGCAGAAATGATTCACATTTGTCACATGTCAGCCCTCCGATTCGAGGTTAACATCGATGTCGCGGCCCAACACCGCCTACCGGTAAAATGTGTGTGCTGCTCTCGTTTTCGCTGTAAACCGAAGGTAATGAATCAGTGTGACTTGAGCACACGTCCAGGCTGCCTCGCAGACGAATGCGCGAACCGTACCGTCAAATCAATGAATTTGAAAGTGCGCGCATTATTAGCATGACAGAAGGTGATGCTTCCATCCGCTGTTCGTGTGGAACGAAGTGTTTTGGCAGTGCAACGGGTGTGTGTAGAACGGTGCAAGGAAGGCCGTAGAACACAACGAGATGGTCAGGTCGCACCACCGAGACCACCCCCGACAAGATCGACAACTCATCCGAATGGTATTGCAGGACATACCTGCGCTCTCCTCGGCTCTGGCGCATCAATGGAACAGTGTGACACATCGTAGACTGTCAGGGGTGACAGTGCGTCGTCGTTTATTACGGCATGGATTAGGTGCGCTTCGTCCACTTCTCCGCCTACCTTTGACTTATGTGCAGAAATATGTTAGACGGCAATGATGTATGAAAAGACGTCACTAGGAACAGGAATGGCATTAGATAGCGTTTTCTGACGAATCCGGGTTCTGTTTCTTTGAAATAGACGCCGCAATTTGCTTCGCAGGCAGGGAAGCTGCATCAAAGTGACTGCTTTGGCAGAAGACATACAGCGCCAACTCAAGGACGTACGGAGGGTCTGCTGTTGGGTACAATCACAAATCACAGTTGGCCTGTGTTAATGGCACTGTCACAAGTGTGACCTACGTAAATGTCTTGTAGCCATACCCTTACTGCACAACACCCCAGACGACATTTTTCAGCAAGACAATACACGACCACATGCTGCTGCACGAACACGTGCCTTCTTGATGTCACAGGATGTCAGAATTTTTCCCTGGCCGCCAGATTACCAGACCTGCCACCAATCGAAAGTGTATTGGATATGGTCAAATAATGGGTGGAGCGCTGTGACGCAACGTCAACCATCACCAATGACCTTCGGAACCATGTGAATGCAGCATGGATGCCTATACCACAGAATGCCATTCGCATATCATACACATCGATGCCATCAGGCATGGAATAAGCTATCAGGGCTGATGACGAACTCTGTTCCTGCTAGGTAACAGGACACATGTGCAACAAAGGTGAGTGAAATGCTAATCATTTCTGCAGAACATAGTAATGTACTTGTCCTGTGAATGTGATCGTTATACAAGGGCTATCCGCAAATTACATTACGTTTTGGAATGAAAAATAAAAAAGTATTGGAATTTTTTTTTATTATATACAGATGAAAGCCACACTTAAATACTACTTTTCTACGTAGTTGCCATTTAAATTAAGGCACTTATCGTAGCAATGGACGAGCTTGAAATTCCTTCGTCGTAAAATTCGGCCGCCTGCGCCTTCAACTGCGTGGTTACCTCTTCTTGAAGCTGTGCGTCGTCATCAAAACGCTGCATAGCCAACCACTTCTTCATTGCTGGGAATAAGTGGAAGTCGCTCGGTGCCAGGTCGGGACTGTACGGCGGATGAGGAAACAACTCCCACTTAAAAGATTCGAGAACTTCACGAGTGGCATTTACCGTGTGGGCCCGGGCGTTGTCGTGACTCAACAAGATCTTTGAGCCCAACTTTCCCCTGCGCTTGTTTTGTATTGCTCTTCTCAGGTTGTGAAGAGTTTGGCAATATCTTTGAGAGTTTATTGTAGTGCCTCTTTCCAGGAAATCCACAAAAATCACACCTTTTCTGTCCCAAAAGAGGTAACCACTTGGTTGAAGGCGCTGGCGGCCGAACTTTACGACGAAGGAATTTCCAAGCTCGTCAATCGCTACGATAAGTGCCTTAATTTAAATGGCAGCTATGTAGAAAAGTAGTATTTAAGTGTGGCTTTCATCTGTATATAATTAAAAAAATTCAGTACTTTATTTATTTTTAATTCCAAAACGTAATGTACTTTGTGGATAGCTCTCGTATCTCTAGGGTTTCAATGTGTTGTGTTTCTTCTGATCATGACTGTATTTTCGTAGCGCCAGGCATTTGTTTTGTTTTACAAGGAAAACAAATGGTTCAAATGGCTCTGAGCACTATGGAACTTAACATCTATGGTCATCAGTCCCATAGAACTTAGAACTACTTAAACCTAACTAACCTAAGGACATCACACAACACCCAGTCATTGTTTTACAAGAGCCACTTGTAGTAACTAGATCCCCCAGTGGAGTGATAGCTCTCATAGTAGCAGTAGCAGCTCAACAGAATACTGTGAGGTGACGCAGCTTCTCATAAGAAACGAGTTACTTTAAATTTCGTCGGCGATCTTTAGCTTCAACTTCTATGTTCCGTGCGTCTGCGTATTTATCCGGCCATCTTTAGTATGAACAGGAACTGTTGTTGGTATGTTCAGATGCGAGTCGAGTTGGTGGTGACACTTCATCTACATGGATACTCTGCAAATCACATTTAAGTGCCTGGCAGAGGGTTCATCAAACCACCTTCACAATTCTCTATTATTCCAATCTCGCACAGCGTGTGGAAAGAACAAACACCTATATCTTTCCGTGCGAGCTCTGATTTCCGTTATTTTATTGTGGTGATCATTTCTCCCTATGTAGGTCAGTGCCAAAAAAATATTTTCGCATTTGGAGGAGAAAGTTTGTGATTGGAATTTCATGAGAAGATTCCGTCGCAAAGAAAAACGCTTTTCTTTTAATGATGTCCAGTCCCAACCCCGTATCATTTCAGTGACACTATCTCCCATATTTGGCAATAATACAAAACATTTTGCCCTTCTATAAACTTTTTCGATGTAATCTGTCAGTCCTATCTGCTAAGGATCCCATACTGCGCATCAGCATTCTAAAAGAGGACAGGCAGTCTCCTAAGTAGTAAGGCTTTTGAAATTGTGTGTGGTGTCTGGAACCCAGCCTAAATTTTTAGATTGGTGGCTAGTGTTTTACAGAGTGGCTAGCTTAAATATTTTATTCCAGTGATCGCCCAGCCATAACTATCTTTTATATTTTAATGTTATTAAGGTTTTAATATTCTATAACCCATAGTCATCTCATAAAATTTTAAAAAGGGCACTAAAAACTTTGCCGTTCTGAGCCCATGCAAACACATCACCACCATCAACCTTCCCATTTAACCAACACTTTTGAATTGTTCAATCCACTCGTAAAATTTTGCTATGATAAAGTATAGCCCCCACATTGTGTTGGAGGTCTTCAGATGCTTCTCACTCCTGGAATATCTTCAAACCACAACAGGACTCTGGCTATTGTTTGGTGCTGAAAAAGTGGTGCTGTCACATTTACTTTATCATAGTGTAAAGTGGCTGGTGAGGGCCTTCAGCTAATCTACTAACTTCGTCTACTGAAAACATATACAATGCAAAACAATGGAAGGAAACTACTGAAAAGAGAGATATATATAAACTAATACAGACACAGAACAATATTACAATGAACTGAATTACGAGTTGTCATATTATAAAACCATAAATCTCCTTTACAATGACCTCTTTTGCCAGTGCAGTGTTTGTATTGTTGATAGTACTTGTCAAAAAAAAAAACCTGTACTGAGATTCCTTTCCCACACTGCTTGGAGCTAGTAGGTATTGTAGGGGTTAATCTCAACTATTCTAATTTTCTTGGTGCTTATTTATAAGCTGTTCCAAATATTGGATTAATCATAAATTGTGTTTCACTGTTACATGCACATTTTAACTTCACAGATTTTTCTGTACACACACATAACAACATACAATAATATATTGTAATATATTTACTTTGTTAAGTGCGTGCACTTCTATTTTGTTGGCTCCGATATCTCTCAGATCCCTCTCTGCATCATATTTCAGATCATTTGATACAGAAACCCAGATAGCCCTTTTTCTTCCCTTCAAGTAGTTCTCAAAGATTATTCCAGCTATTGTCCTGCCCTTACCGACTCCAGCTCCATCACCTATAAGAAAGCCAGCCCGGGTTCCATCACTCACAGGTTCAGACTGTGTTGGCTTCGATCACGTAACTTGAGGCTGCTTCCAATGGGCTTCCCTGTGCTGGAGGGCTGCGGGAGGAGGGGGGGGGGATAGTTGCGGAAATGGAGATTCGATGTACGTCCAGTACGACCCATGTGTCCCCCGATCGCTGTACTACTGTGGCTGCTGCCCACCGTAAGCTTGATCCCTCATCCAGGGTCCAGGAGGAGGTCGTTCCAAGGTGCGGCCGGCAGTCAAACACTCCCCGAGGGGACGATGAAAGGGCCTCCATGGTTTGTCTGGCAAACAGGTTTCAGGGACTACCTGTGGCTGACGAAGTCCCTGGTCCAGATGCAATCACTCGCCTCGTTCCAGTGGAATCCTCTTGGTCTGCAGGTTCTGGGCATTCACAGTGGGTGGGATTACTGGTAATTGGGTGCTCCGACACTAGGCACGTAATGGGCACCTAGGAGTCCCCGCTGGATATGTTTGTTTTGAGGGCTCAGTACCGTCAACAGCGTCGTCTTGCAACGAGTAATCCAGTTTGCTAATGGCCGCATATCCCGGGGTCGTGAACCGTGGCGTACCTCGTTGCATGCCCAGAAGTGCTGGGTGATTTGTTTGCTATCCACAAAGGCTCTGGTCGTGACTGAGGACACCGTAGGTCTGGCTGGGGAAACGCAAGATGGCTGTCTTAAGTTTATGGCTGCTGTGGCTCCAGCCTTATCGGGTGTTATATTTACTTGGAGCTCATTTTGAGGATAGGCAGCTAAAAATTTTATTTTCTGTGAAGATGGTTGCTTGTGGAAAGAATGTTTTAATTTTCTTACCTTATTGAGATTAAAGACCATTCATGTCACAGTAGTATTTTTCCATGCATGGATACTTTGAAGATTTATGACTTTGTTTAATGAACTTGTTTTAACAAGGTGTCTTTCACCATTTGTTGCAGTTGCATTCTGTAATTGTTGAGGTAGTTGATGAAGTATACCCATTTCACTTTTTTTAAATATGTTTTTAGCTGGAAGACGGTTTGAATATTGTTTTCTCTTAATGGGAGGTTTGGGAAACAAAATTGTAATGTATTTTGAAGAAAACTCACATAATCCATAATACTAATGAAGGTAGTGCTGAGAGACGAAGAAATGAATTAATATTTGTATCGTGGCCAGGACTCGAACCGAGGTCTCCTTGTAGACTGGACAAAAATGCTGATCATTACACCACCGCAGCACTATGGTCGATATTTCTGCGCGAAATATGCAAGTCCAGTGCCCTCCCGAACACAAACTTCATATCTTGAGCTTATTTTGCTCCTAAATCGTCACTGTTGCCAAGACTCTCCGACATTGGAACAGCACCCCAGCGTTGGACGGAATGAGGAAGTCCTTTATCACAGGCGATCGTATAAATCTTGAAATTAAGTTTTCCCCGAGACATTTAAGTCTCATCTTTATCTACGATAATGCTGGAAGCTGAAGAAATGAATTAAAATTTGTGCCACGACCGGGACTCGATACCGGCTTTTTTTGCTTACTAGACAGAAACGCTGACTCATCATCTACGACTTAAACGCTTCGGGAAAAATTTAATCATATGATCCAACAATGGAAACTCCAGGATAGTATCTAACAATACCAGACAAGGAAAGTTGCTGCTCACCATACAGGGGAGATGCTGAGTCGCGATAGGCACAACAGCTCTGAGACTGCAGACGTGTGTGCAAGTTGCGTTTGCTTGTGTGTGTGTGTGTGTGTGTGTGTGTGTGTGTGTGTGTGTGTGTCTACTGCTGATAAAGGCCTTAATGACCGAAAGCCATAGTTGTGTGACTTCTTTTGTTGTGCCTGTCGCGAAACAGCATCTCCACTATATGGTGAGTAGCAACTTTCCTTCTCTAATTATACAATCCATATGATTACCTGTGGTACAGGACTTCCCCATTACTTTCTAACGCTGGAGTGCTATTCCAATGCCGGAGAGCCCTGGCAATATTGAAATTTACGGGGAAAATAAGGTGAAGATATGAATTGAAGTTTGTATTGGGGAGGGCAGTTTAGTTGGCTAGTTTATGCAGCAATCATTGAGGTAGTGCTACAGTCTTATAATGGTCAGCATTTCTGCCTTAAAGCAAGAGGTCCCGGCTGGAGCATAAATTTTAATTAATTTATTCAGCTTTTAGCATTATCGTAGATAAAGATGAGACTTCAGTATACCAGGGAAAATTTAATTATAACGAATGTGTTTTAAAGTATTGCCAAAAAGAGTACACACAGTAAAAGTCTGTTGTAAGCTGCAAAGTGAGGAAGTTATCGAGCTAGAGTAAGACAGATAAAACATTTTTTACATAATGCTGTAATATATTTTGTGTTTTACAGTTCACTGATTACAACAAACAGTACAAATTTAAAGTAATGTAATTGCTTAAACTGAAACTTCTTACAGACGATAAAAATGTTTTGGTATTTTTAAATGTTCATTTATTTTGATTTCATATCTCGTTCGGATTTTATCTATATATAAACCAAGCCTATAAATATGTAGAAAAACTTGTAAATTTTTGTTTTTACAAATATAAAAAGAAGTATGAGATCTAAGATGATAATAGATCTCTTTCCTGCAGCAGTCTACATGGTATTAATCTCCATACATGTTTTGTAACAATACCAGACCTAACTGGTTCTACCCCTCACCTTAAAGGTGAGTAGCATTAAAAACAAATCTGCACGAGCTGAGAGTTTGAATAATCTTATGAAACTGGATCTATGCAAATATTTTTGAGGTAGTTTTCCATTACTGGCACTGGCCACTTCTGTTCTGTATTACGTTTGTATTACTGTGTTATTGTTTACATTTTCGTCATGAAATTTTCTCTTTCTCTGTAAATAGTGATACGTTAATAATTGTAAGCTTAATTGTTAGGTATCATAGATTTTTTTTTGTTATAACTTACGATGTGTTGAATTGACTTGTTAATCTGTCCTCTATAAATGCATAGTGATATACAAAACTGTGCTTTGTACAAGGGTTAATTACATACATGGTAATATAAAGTGTTAATACATTTATGATTATTGCAATAATGGCACCATATTTTCACACAGCAGCAATTTTTTTTTCCTCGATCGTTTTTTGGTAGTGATATAATTTAGGTAAGCTCTTTGCAAGTGCCGAATAACGTATGGTTTACAGCACCTTTGTGAAACTGTGTTAGACTAGCGGTTACGGTAAGCTGCTTTAGTATTTCAACAAACGAAAAAGTATGCTTTCCTAAAAGCTACAAATCTAGAGAACTGAGGTATTTAAATAAATGGCTGTATCACCTACAACTTGAAGCCTAAAAACCATATAAAAGACTAGTAAATATTACTGAGAAGCCGTGTGGGTTTGCTAATTTCACACAGCTTCCTTCTTCCACTACACACACATTCACAAGCACACTTACACACGCAGAAACTAAGAATTAAGTACTATATCACAATGTGTCTTGTTCATGGAACAGCGTTACGTTCCTCCTAAAAAAATGCACTTTCGTAAAAAAAAGTTTCGCTCACATAAGCACTTTACGTTGAGCTTTTCCACTCGCACAATTTGCATTCTACGTTCTAAGTCACACACTAAGACATTGCTAGAGTGCTAAGCGTTTCGCGAATGTAACAAATGACTATAACTGAGCTCCAGGAAATTGTGAGCTGGAGTCTTTGAACTATTAGTCAAAGCACTTCTCTGATGGGCTATATATAACCGAGAATAATTGCGCAAAACATAGAATATTTTTAGCTCGTTTGTCTCTGGTACAGCAAGTAGAAATGGACGTTGGATTATGAAGCTATCAGTTTAAAAAGGAGTGATATTGGATAGTCGTTGGTGGAAAATAATTGTAATTCTTTGTCAAGGAAGAGACTAAATTACTTTCGAGAGGTATTTTGATGTTCCTGGTGTGCTGTTGTTACTGAAACAGCACTCGATAAAGGATTATGCAGATTTGCTGCAGACTCTGAGACAGATTCTTTTCAAGGAGAAACAATACACTTGAGCACCTCATTTCTACTCGCTATTTAAGAAATTTGTAGATCAATAAAATACATATTGATGGTCTCTGTAAACGGTTAAAAAACTGTGTGGTCGTCTTTGACTTGCAAATGGGCGTTTGCTCTGTGACGTTGCCCGCTTATTACACCGCGTATCTCGGTGGCAGGTGGCGTCATCTTGCAGTAGACAGGCGGGAAGGTGAGGCAGATGCGCAGCTAGGTAGCTTCTCATGTCCATGAGAGCACCGAGCAGAGCCTCACGCGCACGGCGGCGTCTCCGGCTCGGGCAGTGTTTGGTCCCACGGCGGCGGACCTCTTCGACGGAGGTGTCAGCCGGCGACGGCGTCCCCTAGTGGTTATACAGCCGGTGGTGCATCGCGTTCCAGGCGGTCAAGCGCTCCCTCTTGCGCGGACACCGCCCCGCCTTGCGCAGGTACTGGCCGTACTCACAGCCGGGCAGCGCGCACTCCCCACTCTGGATACAACTGCAAGCACAACGCAACAGCCACTCAACATACACCAGACCATTCGAGTCTGTACATCGTACAATGGCGGACACATGTTGCCCACACACACACACACACACACACACACACCACACACACACACACACACACACACACACACACACAATAATCACGAAAGACATCTACCAACGTGACTATACAGGGTGTCACAAAAAAGTAGGGCCAAACTTTCAGGAAACGTTCCTCACACACAAAGAAAGAAAATATGTTATGTGGACATGTGTCCGGAAACCCTTACTTTCCATGTTAGAGCTCATTTTATTACTTCTCTTCAAATCACATTAATCATGGAATGGAAACACACATCAACAGAACGTACCAGCGTGACTTCAAACACTTTGTTACAGGAAATGTTCAAAATGTACTCCGTTAATGAGGATACATGCATCCACCCTCCGTCGCATGGAATCCCTGATGCGCTGATGCAGCCCTGGAGAATGGCGTATTGTATCACAGCCGTCCGCAGTACGAGCACGAAGAATCTCCACATTTGGTACCGGGGTTGCGTAGACAAGAGCTTTCAAATGCCCCTATAAATGAAAGTGAAGAGGGTTGAGGTCAGGAGAGAGTGGAGGCCATGGAACTGGTCAGCCTCTACCAATACATCGGTCACCGAATCTGTTGTTGAGAAGCGCACGAACACTTCGACTGAAATCTGCAGGAGCTCCATCGTGCATGAATAACGTCTCGTATTTGTAAAGGCACATGTTCTAGCAGCACAGGTAGAGTATCCAGTATGAAGTGATGATAACGTGCTTCATTGAGCGTAGGTGGAAGAACATAGGGCCCAATGAAGACGTCACCAACATTGCCTGCCCAAACGTTCACAGAAAATCTGTGTTGATGACGCGATTGCACACCTGCGTGCGGATATTCGTCAGCCCACACATGTTGATTGTGAAAATTTACAATTTGAACACTTGCACTGAACATTTGCACTGAAATGACACATTGTTGGATGAACCATTCGCAGAAGTGTACCCGTGGAGGCCAATCAGCTCCTGATAGTGCCTGCACACGCTGTACATGGTACGGAAACAACTGGTTCTCCCGTAGCACTCTCCATACAGTGACGTGGTCAACGTTACCTCGTACAGCAGCAACTTCTCTGACGCTGTCATTAGGGTTATCGTCAACTGCACGAAGAAATGCCTCGTCCATTCAGGTGTCCTCGTCGTTCTAGGTCTTCTCCAGTCGCGAGTCATAGGCTGGAATCTTCCATGCTCCCTAAGACGCCGATCAATTGCTTCTTCCTGTCGGGACACCTTCGTTCTAGAAATCTGTCTCGATACAAACGTACCGCGCCACGGCTATTGCCCCGTGCTAATCCATACATCAAATGGGCATCTGCCAACTCCGCATTTGTAAACATTGCACTGACTGCAAAACCACGTTCGTGATTAACACTGACCTGCTGATGCTACGTACTGGTGTGCTTGACGATAGTACTGTAGAGCAATGAGTCGCATGTCAACACAAGCACCGAAGTCAACATTACCTTCCTTCAATCGGGCCAACTCGCGGTGAATCGAGGAAGTACAGTACATAACTGACGAAAGTAAAATGAGCTCTAACATGGAAATTAAGCGTTTCCAGGGCGTGTCCACATAACATTTTTTCTTTATTTGTGTATGAGGAATGTTTCCTGAAAGTTTGGCCGTACCTTTTTGTGACACCCTGTAGACACCTCTCCAACTGGAATCAAAATCCATGCAGCCAATGTTACCGCTCCAAAAATCTTACTACACTGCAAACAATTACACAAGAATCTCGCTTATCTGGACTCGGTGGGACTTGATGTACACACATCAGAAGGACTTTTGCGTCACCCCAGTTCCCAGATCTCCTGAAGATAAACGTCGACTGTGGGTATTGTTATCACAGACACAGTCCCTTTGACGGAGGGTGTCCGACAGCCGATCAGTTCCCGTCCTTTCACCACGAAGGAGGTACACGCCTCGTGTTGTCTGTAGTTAAACCATGCCTACTCGGCCAATACCGCGGTTCGATCGAGTCCGCATTGTTCCTTTGTGCCAGGAACAGCTCTCAACAAGGGAAGTGTCCAGGCGTCTCGGAGTGATAAATGGTTCAAATGTCTCTGAGCACTATGGGGCTTAACATTTGACGTCATCAGTCCTCTAGACTTGGAACTACTTAAACCTAACTCACATAGGGACATCACACACATCCATGCCCGAGGCAGGATTCGAACCTGCGGCCGTAGCAGCAGAGCGGTTCCGGACTGATGCACCTACAACCGCTTGGCCACAACGGCCAGCTGTCTCAGAGTGAACCAAAGCGATGTTGTCGGACACGGAAGAGATAGACAGGAACTGTCGATGACATGCCTCGCTCAGGCCGCCTAAGGGCTACCTATGGATTATGGCTCGGAGGAACCCTGACAGCAACGCCACCATGTTGAATAATGCTTTTTGTGCAGCCACAGGACATGGTGTTACGAATCAAACTGTGCGCAATAGGCTGCATCATGCTCAACTTCATTCCCAACGTCCATGGCGAGATCCATCTTTGCAACTACGACACCATGCAGCGCGGTACAGACGGGCCCAACAACATGCCGAACGGACCGCTCAGGATTGTCATCATATTCACTTCACCGATGAGTGTCGCAATTGCCGGAGACGTGTTTGGAGGCAACCCGGTCAGGCTGAACGCCTTAAACACACTGTCCAGCGAGTGCAGCAAGGTGGAGGTTCCCTCCTGTTTTCGGATGGCATTACATGGAGCCGACGTACGCCGCTGGTGGTCACAGTAGGCGCCGTAACGGCTGCACGATACGTGAATGCCATCCTCCGACCAATAGTACAACCATATTGGCAGCATATTGGCGAGGCATTCGTCTTCGTGGGCGACAATTCGCGCCCCCATCGTGCGTATCTTGTGAATGACTTCCTTCAGCATAACGACATCGTTCGACTAGAGTGGCCAGCATGTTCTCCAGACATGAAACCTATCGAATATGCCTGGGATGGATTGAAAACGGCTCTTTACGGACGACGTAACCCACGAATCACTCAGAGATCTGCGGAGAATCGTCGTTGAGGAGTGGGACAATCTGGACCAACAGTGCCTTGATGAACTTGTGGATAGTATGCCACGACGAATACGGGCATGCATCATTGCAAGAGGACATGCTACTGGGTATTAGAGGTACCGGTATGCGCTGAAATCTGGACCACCACCTCTGAAGGTCTCGCTGTATGGTGGTACAACATGCATGTGTGGTTTTCACGAGCAATAAAAAGGGCGGAAATTGTGTTTATTTTGATCTCTATTCCAATTTTCTGTACAGGTTCCGGAATTGTCGGAACCGAGGTGATGCAAAACCTTTTTTGATGTGTGTAATTTGGATTACCAAAAATATGTATAATACGCAAATATTCTACCAAATGGAGCCACGGCATTCCCCTGTAAGGCAGAAACATTTTGTCACCATAATTTAATATTCTCTATATTATTTCGATTTATATTTAAATTAGATCATTGCTTTTATAAAAAAGATCTGAAGAGTATATACTTATATGGATATAGTGTCTGTTCTTTGGGACATGTCCGAAAGAACAGACACCATATCCATATAAGTATGTAGTTCTGGCAATACCGGCCATGACCTTCCTCTCCTGTGCGGATGCACACATATTACCCGAACTCTTACGGGACTTGGTAAGAATGTCTTCCACGAGTAATGAGTGTGTTGGGTAGGGACACTACGAGTGTTGTGTGTGGACATATAAGGTGAGAATGTGGGTCTCGCGGGAGGCGTGCTCGGGATATTCCCTGCAGTCGCACTATCCTCTGTGCTTTCGGTAGCTCAGATGGATAGAGCGTCTTCCATGTAAGCAGGAATCCCGGTCCCAGTCGATGCACACAGTTTCACCTGACCTCGTTGATATTTATCATCACCCGTCAGCTAATTTAGATCTGAAGAGGGTCATTACTGACCGGAACCGGCAATCCGATGACATAAAAATTTGTGACCAAGACGTGAAGTAAAGGAAATTTATTTTATTTTCTTATTACTGTTCAATTCGCGACCATGTCTCAGCTTGTGAAGCAGATCATTGTTTATGATGCACACTCCGATTATTAATCATTTTACTAGCTGATAATGGTTAGTACCACGTTTCAACAATTTATGTAGAACAGCATGTCTGAAGTTAATTAGAACTCAGTACTGACACTGTGCTGACGTAGTGCTATCATGAGTGAAAGTGAAGAAGAATTACATGATCTGCTGAATAGAAAGAACAGTCTAATATGTACAGAATATGGATTGAGAGTAAATTGAAGAAAGATGAAAGTAACGAGAATTATCAGAAATGAAAACAGCGAGATACTTAACATCAGGATTGATGGTCACGAAGTAGATGAAATTAAGGGATTCTGTTACCTAGCAGCAAAATGACCAACGGTGTATGGAGCAAGATAGACATCAAAAGCAGACTAGCACTGAAAAACAGGGCTAGGAGAAGTCTGCTAGTATCAAACATAGGCTTTAATTTCAGAATGAAATTTCTGAAAAGCACAGCAGTTGGGAAATATGGACTGTGGGAAAACTGGGACTGAAGAGAATCGAATCTGGTGTTACAGATGAATCATGGAAATTAGGTGGACGGATAAGGTAAGGAATAAGGAGGTTCTGCGCAGAATCGGAGAAAAAAGGAATATCTGGAAAAAATGACAAGGAAACGGGACAGGATGACAGAACATCTGTTAAGGCATCAGCTAATGACTTTCGTGGTACTAAAGGGAGCTGTAGAGGGCAAAAACTGTAGAGGAGGACAGAGATTGGAATACGTCAAGCAAATAATTGAGGACGTAGGTTGCAAGTGCTACTCTGAGATGAAAAGGTTGGCACAGGAGAGGAATTCGTGGAGGGTTGCATAAAATCAGTCAGAAGTCTGATGGTTCCAAAGAAACTGACAGAAAGGGTGATGTTGGTTATGCATTCCTCAGAAGCTGCTATCAGTTAAAGAGGGCAAGAGTCTTGTCATGTTCTAAAGGTGTGGACATTTACTGCCCTGAGAGAGAGCAGAGGGAGTAGGCGGCAGTCTAGAATGCTGGAGGCCACAGAAGCCCTATAGTATGAACAATGCAAGTGGGACTCAGGTGGAACGGAAAAGATTTCAGAACAGTGTGCCTGGAGAAAGGGTGTCTGGAGTGGGACAAGGTGAAAAGACAGCCATTTAGTGGGAAGGATAGTGTGTGTCACAAACGAAGGTTGCAAGCTGACCTCCAAGAAACCTTTTCATAGGAAGCACCAGGCCATGCCTTCCGCCACGAAGCAGTGACACATATTTGATTGGTGGATTGCTGAAGATGTATGAGGGGAAACGGAAACCTCCAGAAAATCTTAGTAGTAGCTTCAGGTGACTGGCTCGTAGATTCATGATCCAAGTAATGAGAGGAAATGTTTTTGGGATTCATCACCTGAGTGCTAATGTAGACTCTTCATGTCCAGGGTGAAGTGGGGCAGGGCGTGGTGAAGCACTTACCTCTGGGGATCGAACTAGAGACTTTCCTCGCGGGAGCCACCGGGGAGAATCTGGAAACTGTCCAGATGCGGGCGAGGAGGGTTATGTTAGAGTACTTCATTTATTTTGGTACGGAAACTAACACAAAGGTCGATCCGAATTACGTAATTAATCACAAAAATTGGGCCTAATTACTCAACTACATGCATAGTGCTACACAAGAACGGCATAGAAGCGCAACACAACTCAAAAATTGACGACACCATACAACTGGTGTTATCCGCAATACCACTTGAAAGTAGTGACAGGCACATTCTAGCTCTACCCTTCACCTACAAGCTGGTGGGAAAAAGGCAGGGGTGTAAGATACTACCTTTATACTTTTTGGCGGGAGATGCATTCAACTGAGGAGATGCTGGTGTTGGACAGAGAGGAGTTTAAAAAGTGCGTTACCTGTAAGCATACAGTATCTATCGCTGTTTGACATTAGACTTCGCTACAAATGCCAGCTCAAAAACCACCCTGCAGCCCAGTTAATCAAAGCCAATACACGCTACCACAAAGGATGATACAAAAATACATCATTGTTGTAATTATAATTCAAAATTGTGTGAAAAAAACAGCACTCATAATGAAAGTGTCATAATACAGCACATGTACTGGGGAAAATCGTCGTCCTGAAAGACTGCAGAGGGGGCGGTAGTTGAACGTGCGTTCTCCTCGATGTAGATACACAAACTGCTGAACACTGAGGCCGTCTCCCCTCCCTCCCTCCCTCTCCCCAGCCTCCTTTCATCCATCCATCTATGGGAAGGACACATGTCTCTCCAAACAGCCAGAGCATGAGCATGGCTTGAGGTAACGGTCCTAGACAACACAGAAGGGAAATTTAGTAGCACAACTTCGACCATCTGGAGTATGCACCAGATTGTCTACAGCACACAGCTTTCCACCATATGACAACTGCCTTGAGACAATAGTGTGTATAGTCAACTAAACAACAGTAGCTAGAATTACAGCTGCCTCAAGTGCAACTTGTGGCACTGAGCACTGTGGGACTTAACTACTGAGGCATCAGTCCCCTAGAACTTAGAACTACTTAAACCTAACTAACCTAAGGACATCACACACATCCATGTCCGAGGCAGGATTCGAACCTGCGACCGTAGAGGTCGCGCGGTTCCAGACTCTAGCGCCTAGAACCGCTCGGCGTTCATCTTAAGTATAATGACATAGGCGCCCCTAGTATTAAAAAAAAGGAAGACAAAATTGCAATAGTAATAAATATCTTCTTTCCACAAAAACAGGCAAAGTCCATTTTTTTAGTTTTTGAGCAAATTGGGTATGGTTTTTACGTTCGGCTGCAGGATACAATTCTCACTTCATAATTTTGTGACGTCCAACGAAGTACACCACCAGCGATCACAAATAATCAGCAGAGTCGTGTCCATCATGTGTAAAATCAGAAAGAAGATCTTTGACTACTTTGCTGCCAAAAATGGTCATCACCGCAGAACGTTTTTTGTTACTCAAAACCATCATCGGAGTAAAGAATAGGCGAGAATATAAATATATATAGGGTGCCCGTAATCGCAGCAGGATGGCATCAGACCGTATTATTCGTTTCGGACCTCTTGATAAGTATAGAAGTGTGATTACGCATGTCAATCATATCGCGATTACGGGCAGCATGGGGTTCACGCCTGAGCCTCAAGACGTGCGTTAGCAGCGCATGTCGGATGTTTCAAGCGTCAACTTCGCATCTTAATATCTCGGGATGTAATGGGAATATTGCGATGCAATCAACGCCATTGTGTTTGTGATTTGTGATGCTATGGATTGCTGAAGAAAAAATATAGGTCTATTTAAAAAAACATAAGTTTGTGTTATAAAACACATATGCTTTCGTTTTAGAATATTTCCAAATATGTACTTTCATGGGCCCCAGCTCTACATTGATACCGGTGAAAGTCGTTTTCCAATAGCTGTTATTGTTCCAGAGATATTTTGGGTGGACAAGATAGCTGGGACACACTAAGCAATTTCTTTCAGCTTGTTGAACAAATTACGTGGCCTGAGAGCGTCTCTTGAATTCCGTGTCTGTAAATAAACTGTCATGCACGTGTGTAATACAGACATTGTCTTAAATCTTTCACACCATTGGCTCACATGTCGCAGAAATAGAAACACATTCATTTTACATCTGACAATAACAAGCTATAATTCAAGAGAACGTAGGTGTTTTGTAAACTATGACAGGTCCCCTTTTACCAGCGCAATGCTATATCATACTACCGTTTACGAAACAAATTGTGAGAGCCTGTGTCGCCCTGTGTAGATGGGAGATTGAAATTTCCTTAAAAGATTTCGTCTCAATGAAAGAAAAAAAAATCTGTCAATAATCATTCCGTGGTGCCCAAGTCATCTCCTGCACACTGTATGCGACACGTCATTGATATCAATTTGATAGGCTAAGCAATTAAATCGATCATGAAAGACAGTTTCGATGAAGATTTTTTTTTCAGTAGTCCGATTACTCATCAGTTAGGTCAAATAGGAATCCGTGGAGGGAAGACGATGTTCCTCTCCAGGAGCACTATTGAGATACGACAAAACGACATCTGAAGCTGACCGTAAAGGGTTTCTATGACCAACACCATACATTTCGTTTAAGAACTGCGCTATTAAAAACACGATCGTAGGGACTATGTTACCGTCACCGTGCATAAAAAGCGGTCTTGAGTCTACAGGCACACACACAAGTCGCTGATAGCGTTGTATCTTGGGCATAAAATCGGGTCTTCAGTTTCATAACTGTGGCTTGGAAATGTGTGACTAGGGCCTCCCGTCGGGTAGACCATTCGCCGAGTGCAAGTCTTTCGATTTGACGCTACTTCGGCGACTTGCCCGCCGAATAACTGCGGTGATTCTAAGTTAGCAACAGGTGATTGTGAGGTACAGGGGGATGGAGTAAGTCACATAAATCGGTACTACAAGTAAAATTTCTGAACCATGATCGCATGTGAGTAGTGGGGGCTGTACACCTCTGGAAAGCTATACTGTAGATGTATCACAAGGAACCGATGTTTTAAGGAAGTAGTTTTTCATTTTGCAGTTTATCACCATAGTTTATCGTAGAGAAACCTGCAAGGAGAATGCATGTCATGCGCTGAAAATATATTTCTTACATTGAGATAGCAATAGCGTTGCATTCCATATGACTAATAGGTCAGAAACCGCAACGATCTAACATTATAGTGTGTTTTAAGTGAATAACCTTGCAGACTTAGAAGTGCATGTGTTTACGTTCTCTCTTTTTCCAATACCTTCTTAGTAATGACCCCAGACAGAAGAACAATACATTAGAATTGGTAGGGCAATTGATTAACGTAAAATGCAACAAACTCCGTTCGTCTGGGGACCCATCATGCATAAAAGCCACCCCTTTCGTTTTCCTAACAGTCAATTATATAATCACAACAGATTCATATCGACCATACACTGATAAAGGGCGCTAACCTCCTCGACATTCGCGCTTTTGGAGAAAAAAATGGTTCAAATGGCTCTGAGCACTATGGGACTCAACGGCTGTGGTCATCAGTCCCCTACAACCTAGAACTACTTAAACCTAACTAACCTAAGGACATCACACACATCCATGCCCGAGGCAGGATTCAAACCTGCCACCGTAGCAGTCGCACGGTTCCGGAATGCGCGCCTAGAACCGCGAGACCACCGCGGGCGGCACTTTTGGAGAAAGCTTGTGCTCCCGGATGGGTGTGGGACAGCAGTTACAGCCTTGGTAATCACTGTTCCTACACGAAACGTGGAATGTAGCGGTCTCCTTCTGGTCAGCTGCATATCAAATCGGTTCCAGTGCTGTAAGGAGCAATAGTCAAAGACAATGCGAAGACATCTTTTGGTCTCCAACTTTACCATAAGAATGCGAGAATGCCCTATGACTCCCATCCATATAGAGAAAGATCGTAAATATGCACTATGATCGAGGTGCTAGAGATATCTAGGTCGCTGTCTGGTATACTAAGGTGTGTATGTTTGAGAATTAACAATGAATGAACATACCGCACAGTCATCTATTTCCACTCGCGATGGTACTCGCAAAGTAGTGCAGAGGCTGTTTAGCGATGATACAGAAATTGGTACGCATGCTGCCGCATGTTGGAATTACAATAAAATTGCTAAAATTGATCGCACCATCAACTATGATGGTCATTATTACAGTACATCGAGGGTGTCCTTTCCATCCAAACAGTCCACTGGTACGCTGTTGACTGACATCGCTTTTTTGAGATGGATAAAGAGTCTTGGTGGAGGATGCAACACCTTCCAGGGGTGGTTAATACTGAAACAGTGATCGCGTGCATGGCAGCAATATGAGGAATCAATCAAACTGAACACAGCGCCATCAGCTATCCCATCACTGTGAATGATGAGTTTAAAGGTAGAGGTCGGCAGTCACCTTTGGAGAGCTGTTTGGAAACACTCCAGTTCCCTTACGTTGCGACTGTCTTTTATTTCAATCACCCAATGTGTGGATGTGTTGCGTGATCAGCAGCACCAACATGATTTACACCATGCGATGTCTAGTTTTCTGGGGAGCCAATGGACTAAGACGTGTTAGTGTCAGTTTAGAACCTGACACAGATGTTGAAGTCATGGCAGAAAAAAAGTGTATGGCAGTGTAAAAAGCGTTTTACAGCAGGGAAAGTGGTGTATCAAACAACGAAACAAGGAGCCTCCCCTGCAACTGATAATCTGTGGGAGGTGGTTCTCGTGCAATTGAGGTGATGAAACCTTACACCAGTCTGTGCAAGCGACGTCGTTCACTGTCAAACCTGTATATTTAAAAGGACCGCCGCGTATGCAGGCGGTATTCGTTTTCGATATATCGGAATAAGAGATACAGTAAAAATCTACTGGATGAAGTTAGCGGGGCTTTTATAGTTCGTAAATTTTCACTGTTGGATAGTACATTAAAAAGATGATAGAATGTTTGGCTGACGGGCGTGAATGGACCCTGAGGGACGTGGATCTGCTTCGGACTGCAGTATCTGTATGATGTTGAGTCTTCCTGATTTTCCCAATAAGAGACACCACCGTAACTGTTCGTACTGTCTTTTATACTACGTTACAGGAGGAGGCTTCGTTTGACACTGACCTTACACATGGTACACGGGTGGCGGAGCTACGAAAACATGTTCCCATTCCACCAAGTGGTAAAAACACGTTCCTATGGCATTGACTCAGCTCGCTCTGTTTCTACAAGGGTTGCAGCATGTGGTAGATATAGCTCTCTCCGACTTCTGGGTATAATTGATCTCGCAATGAACTGCGGTTGTGTATTATAGTACATCACTCCATATCAATCATGGCTTTCTCATCCCGACCGTCTATTGGGTATCCTTATGATTACCACATTATGATTGACTGACGCCACTCGACTGAGATGGAAGGAACCTTGGCAGAACACTGCATATCTGCTACTCGTCGCCGAGGAGTATGGAATAAATGTAGAGGTCATCACCTCCATACAGTTGTTTGGTAGCGTTTCTCAGTGCTACAGACTGGTCCTATTTCCATATGCTGCTATGCCCTACACTTGGTTCTTTTTTTTCACCCATAAGGTGACAGTACCTCTTTATTTGTACTACCCCACGAGTGTTGTGAACAGCACCTTCCGCTGATGGTCAACGACATAACAAAAATGGTTCAATTGGCTCAGAGCGCTATGGGACCTAACATCTGACGTCATCAGTCCCCTAGAATTTAGAACTACTTAAACCGAACTCACCTAAGGACATCACAAACATCCATGCCCGAGGGAGGACTCGAACCTGCGACCGCAGCAGTCGCGCGGTTCCAGACTGAAGCGCCTCGGCCCAACATCATGTACATGAATACAAAATGAAGGAACAATGCTTTTCGAAATGGAACACAAAGACATCCGCTACCCTGTCAATGGGGAAGATGAGATTAATTGTACAGGTCTTCACCTTCGAATAGCTGTTGGAAGGGCACTACAACACCACAAACTCTTTCAGTTTCCATATATTGTGTTGTCTTCCACATTTTTGTCAATGAGAGACGTCTCCTCTGTGTTTTATTTCTACCAGCCTGTGTTGTGGTAGCTGTACAGTTAATGCCATGTAATGTTCAGCTTTGTGTTAGAGCCAGAGGATTTGAACGTGTTAATGACAGTTTAGCAGCAGCTGACACGGATCTCTAAGTCATGGTTCGAAAAAGGTGACTCGTTTCGAGATATGAGAGTGGCACGAATATGATTCACCAGTGGCTGTAATCATTAAAAGGCGTCTCTACAAGATACAAGTACGTGGTAGAATGGATAGACTTCATTCCAAATCGCAGACAGCATTTCTTCCCGAAAGCGTAACACTGTCAGCAACTCATGTGAGTGCGTGTAGACTCAAGACCGCTTTTTGTGCACGGTGACGGTAACATAGTCACTATGATCATTATTTAATAACGCATTTCTTATGCGAAATGTTTGGTGTGGACTGTAGAATCCCTCTGCGGTCAGCTTCAAATGTCATTTCTCAACAGTGTTCCTTGAAAGGAACATCGTATTCCCTCCACAGATTCCCATTTGACCTGCCTGGTGAGTGTAATCCGAAGTAAAATAAATAAATAAAATTCGCCATCCAAACAGACTTTCATGATCAACTTAATTACTTAGCCTATCATACTGATACCAATGACGTACCGCCTAGTGTGTGCAGGAGATGGCTAGGGCACGGCGGAATGATTGTTGACAGGTGTTTCTTTTTTTTTCGTGGTGGTGGTGGTGTGTTGGGGCTTATGGGCGCTCAACATCGAGGTCATCAGCGCCCTGACACACATTAAAAGGAACGAACGTGGACAGACCTAAGAAAACTAAAGCACACACTCAAAGAAAGCAGGAAAAGAAGGAAAATGTTACATAAAAAAGTAAAACCTAAGGAAAGGGGAAACATAGCAACAAGAATGTCACAGGAAATTGTTATTGGCTGCCCACTTTTAACTAAATTTTAATCTCCCACCTACACAGGGCGAGACAGGCTCTCACGATTTGTTTCGTAAACGCTAGTATGATATAGCGCTGCGTTGGTAAAAGGCGACCTGTCATAGTGTACAAAACAGCTACGTTCTCTTGAATTATAGCTTATTGTTGTCAGACGTAAAATGAATGTGTTTTTTCTTCTGACATGTGAGCCAATTGTGTAGAAGGTTGTCTGAAATGTTTGTAATACACACTTGCATGACAGTTTATTTGCAAACACAACGCGAGACACGCTCTGAGGTCGTGTAATTTGTTCAACGAGTTGAAATAAATTGCTAAATATAGATTTTTTTCTTTGGAGCTTATATTCCCGCTTTTTCTTTAGTCCAATGATGGTTTTGAGACAACTAAAACAATCTTTGGTGATCGGTAATTTTCGCAGCAATACAATCGAAGTTTTTTTTCCTGATTTTCACACATGGTGGACATGTCTCTGCTGATCATTCGTGATTGGTGGTGGTGCACTTCATTGGATGTTACAAAATAATGATATGCGAATTGTATCTTACATTCTAAAGTAAAAACTGTACCGATTTTGCTCATAAAACTAAAAGAAAATGGAGTTAGCCTATTTTCGTGGTCGCAATTGTGTCCTCCTTTTTTAAAATACAGGCTTGATTACAGACGCGTTGACGTCAAATAAAAGTGTTTTCCATCACAGAAAGAGAGACGTATAGGAGATTTTGGGGGGCTACCTAGTCTGTATGAGATCACCGCTGCATGTACTCTCCCTAACCATTATTGGCGGCTGTGTCGCTATACTTTAGACCAAGGATTCCCAGAGTGGTAGATATCGACCCCTTGGGGTCGATATCGGTTTCATAGACGTCGACATAAACGAAACTGATTTTCGGGGTCGACGAGGTCTAAAAATCGACCACTATTAAATTAACACAAGTTTTTTATTTTGTTAAATTTTGATGAGAAAATGAAATCAACTTTACTCACTTAACCAAATGCAAAATTTCCAATTTGTACCTTAGTACCTAGATATTTTTATCAATAAGAAAAAACTAAAGCTAGGCCCCCTTATTCATAATTGTCTGCTAACTTAAAGCATTGCTAATTCTCCCTCTGTCCTCTTCTATTGACCTAAGTCAGAATGAAAAATAACACTCTGTAGCAGCTGTTTTAAGTTAACGGACCATTATGAATAAGGGGGTTGATCTTAAAAGTAGGTAATTTGGCCATGGGGGTCTGAGGTAACAGTTCATTTTGGAAAAGGGGTCACTTGTCCAAAATAGTTTGGGGATCCCTGCTTTAGACGGACAAGTTGCACGTGAGGTGGCCATCCTTTTATCTCCTATTGTTAAGGCGGCGGCCAGATGGTGGAAAGCCGAATGTTGTTAACTATCTGGAACGCTATCCTGATGGGCGGAGCTGTGCTACTCACACTCCCCTGGCCATCAAACTCCCCGAATTAAAATACAGTAGAAAATCTTTGGGATGTTTACGACAGATTCTCAACCGAAAACCCTCTCTCAGCTGGCCAAGGCACAGGGGTTGCCATGTCCCAAGGCACTGTGTGTACCTTACACAACCTCATTGACACCCTTACTGCACGTCTCACAATGGTGCCCGCGACGAATGGTTGTTATTGACCAGAGGTTACATTAATGTTGCTCGAAAGTGTACCTCTGGCGATTTCCCTTTGCGGCAAAACTAGTGGCTCTATACGGTTTCAGATGTGTGGGCAGTGTGTGGGGTAGATCACAGGCACAATACCAGTAGTACAGAAGAAACACACAGAGGAACTACACTACTGGCCATTAAAAATGCTACACCACGAAGATGACATGCTACAGACGCGAAATTTAACCGACAGGAAGAAGTTGCTGTGATATGCAAATGATTAGCTTTTCAGAGCATTCATACAAGGTTGGCGCCATTGGCGACACCTACAGCGTTCTGACATGAGGAAAGTTTCCAACCGATTTCTCATACACAAACAGCAACTGATCGGCGTTGCCTGGTGAAACGTTGTTGTGATGCCTCTTGTGAGGAGGAGAAATGCCTACGATCACGTTTCCGACTTTGATAAAGGTCAGATTGTAGCGTATCGCGGTTGCGGTTTATCTAATCGCGACATTGCTGCTCGCGTTGGTCGATATCCAATGACTGTTAGCAGAATATGGAATCGGTGGGTTCAGGAGGGTAATACGGAATGCTGTGCTCGATCCCAACGACCTAGAATCACTAGCAGTCGAGATGACAGGCATCTTATCCGCATGTCTGTAACGGATCGTGCAGCCTCGTGTCGATCCCTGAGTCAACAGATGGGGACGTTCGCAAGAGAAGAACCATGTGCGCAAACAGTTCGACGATGTTTGCAGGAGCGTGGACTATCAGCTAGGAGACCGTGGCTTCGGTTACCCTTGACGCTGCATCACAGACAGGAGCGCCTGCGATGGTGTACTCAACAACGAGCCTGTGTGCACGAATGGCAAAACGTCATTTTTTCGGATGAATCCAGGTTCTGTTTACAGCATCATAATCGTCGCATCCGTGTTTGGTGAAATCGCGGTGAACGCACATTGGAAGCGTGTATTCGTCATCGCCATACTGGCGTATCACCCGGCGTGATGATATGTGGTGCCATTGGTTACACGTCTCGGTCACTTCTGTTCGCATTTACGACACTTTGAACAGCGGACGTTACATTTCACATGTGTTACGACCCGTGGCTCTACCCTTCATTCGATCCCTGCGAAACCCTACATTTTAGCAGGATAATGCACGGCCTCATGTTGCAGGTTCTTTCTGGATACAGAAAATGTTCGACTGCTGCCCTGGCCAGCACATTCTCCAGATCTCTCACCAACTGAAAACGTCAATGGTGGCTGAGCAACTGGCTCGTCACAATACGCCAGTTGCTATTCTTGATGAACTGTGGTATCGTGTTGAAGCTGCATGGGCAGCTGTACCTGTACACGCCATCCAAGCTCTGTTTGACTCAATGCCCAGGCGTATCAAGGCCGTTATTACGGCCAGAGGTTGTTGTTCTGGGTACTGATTTCTCTGGATCTATGCACCCAAATTGCGTGAAAATGTAATCTCGTGTCAGTTGTAGTATAATATATTTGTCGACTGAACACCGGTTTATCATCTGCATTTCTTCTTGGTGTAGCAATTTTAATGGCCAGTAGAGTGTATAAGAAGAGAGGAGAGGCAGTGTGAGTACTGACTGCTTGTCGGCCTGCGAGAAGTACTCCTTGCCCCGACGCTGGCGCAGACAGTAGTGGTGGCCGCCGAAGCACTCGCAGAGGCAGACGGCGCCGGCGCTCAGGCGGCGGGCCGCAAAGTGAGACGGGCAGCGGCACGAGCCCAGCACGCTGCAACAACAACAACAACAACAACAAAATTATAACACTGTATGACACACAGTCACATGGTAAACATTGAGATTTACGAAAAAGTAGCTATCCTTAAAACTACATCAGTCTATACTCATCCAGTGTTTGAGAATGAGATCCCTTAGCGACGCCCAATACATTTTACATCTACATCCATACTCCGCAGGCCACCTGACATTGTGTGTGGCGGAAGCTACCTTGAGTACCTCTATCGGTTCTGCCTTCAATTCCAGTCTCGTATTGTTCGTGGAAATAAGGATTGTCGGTATGCTTGTGTGTGGACCCTAATCTCTCTGATTTTATCCTCATGGTCTCTTCTCGAGATATACGTAGGAGGGAGCAAAATACTGCTTGACTCCTCGGTGAATTTACATTCTCGAAATTTCAACAAAAGCCCGTACCGAGCTACTGAGCGTCTCTCTTGCAGAGACTTCCACTGGAGTTTATCTGTCATCTCCGTAACGCTTTCGCGATTACTAAATGATCCTGTAACAAAGCGCGCTGCTCGCCGTTGGATCTTCTCTATCTCTTCTATCAACCCAATCTGGTACGGATCCCACACTGCTGAGCAGTATTCAAGCAGTAGGCGGACAAGTGTACTGTAACCTACTTCCTTTGTTTTCGGATTGCGTTTCCTTAGGATACTTCCAATGAATCTCAGTCTGGCATCTGCTTTACCGACGATCAAGTTTATATAGTCATTCCATTTTAAATCACTCCTAATGCGTACTCCCAGATCATTTATGGAATGAACTGCTTCCAGTTGCTGCCTGCTATTTTGTAGCTAAATGATAAGGTATCTATCTTTCTATGTATTCGCATCACATTACACTTGTCTACATTGCCAATCCGTGCACCATGCGTCAATTCGCTGCAGATCCTCCTGCATTTCAGTACAATTTTCCATTGTTAGAACCTCTCGATACACCACAGTATCATCCGCAAAAAGCCTCAGTGAACTTACGATGTCATCCACCAGGTCATTTACGTATATTATGAATAGCAACGGTCCTATCACACTTCCCTGTGACACACCTGAAATCACTCTTTTTTCGGAAGACGTCTCTCCATTGAGCATGACGTTCTGCGTTCTGTTATCTAGGAACTCTTCAATCCAATCACACTATTGGTCTGATAGTCCATATGCTCTTACTATGTTCATTAAACGACTGTGGAGAACTGTATCGAACGCCTTGCGGAAGTCAAGAAACACTGAATCTACCTGGGAACCCGTGTCAATGGCCCTCTGAGTCTCGTGGACGAATAGAGCGAGCTGTGTTTCACACGATCGTCTATTTCGAAACCCATGGTGATTCCTACAGAGTAGATTTCTAGTTTCCAGAAAAGTCATTATACTCTAACATAATACGTGTTCCAAAATTCTACAACTGATCGACGTTAGAGATATAGGTTTACAGTTCTGCACATCTGTTCTACGTCCCTTCTTGAAAATGGGGATGAGCTGTGCCCTTTTCCAATCCTTTGGAACGCTACGCTCTTCTGGAGACCTACGGTACACCGCTGCAAGAAGGGGGACAAGTTCCTTCGCGTAATCTGTGTAAAAT
The DNA here is from genome assembly GCF_023897955.1 of Schistocerca gregaria. Lineage (NCBI taxonomy): Eukaryota > Metazoa > Arthropoda > Insecta > Orthoptera > Acrididae > Schistocerca > Schistocerca gregaria. The sequence goes on along the minus strand of NC_064925.1, from coordinate 87,949,930 downwards.
CGAACTCGTATCCCATTAGGTCCAGCGGCCTTTCCTCTTTTGAGCGATTTTAATTGTTTCTCTATCCCTCTGTCGTCTATTTCGATATCTACCATTTTGACAACTGTGCGACAATCTAGAGTAGGAAGCACAGTGCAGTCTTCCTCTGTGAAACAGCTTTAGAAAAAGACATTTAGTATTCAGGTCTTTAGTCTGTCATCCTCTGTTTCAGTACCATTTTGGTCACAGAGCGTCTGGACATTTTCTTTTGATCCACCTACCGCTTTGACATAACACCAAAATTTCTTAGGATTTTCTGCCAAGTCAGTACATAGAACTTTACTTTCGAATTCATTGAACGCCTCTCGCATGGCCCTCCTCACATTACATGGAAGTTCCATTCTTTAAAGAATCGGAAATGGAGGAGTTACCAGTGTACGACTAGACGAATGCTTTGTATGTAACCCGCATCTGCCTGTTTGACGGTTACGCTACACTCGCCGGAACTTTGCAGCAGTGGAGAATCCAAACTAATCACAGCCGTTGGGGGGGGGGGGGGGGGGGAGGGGACAGGACAGGACAGACTGTGGTCATTCAGATTATTGTGTTATGTATGGCGACCCGACCGTTCTTCCTCTCTAGCAAGTGCTTTACATTTAATTCGACACCGAGCGAGGTGGCGCAGTGTTTAGCACACTGGACTCGCATTCGTGGGACAACGGTTCAGTCCCGCGTCCGGCCATTCTGATTTAGGTTTTCCGTGATGTCCCTAAATCGCTCTAGGCAAGTGCCGGGATGGTTCCTTTGAAAGGGCACGGCCGACTTCCTTCCCCGTACTTCCCTAATCCTATGAGACCGATGACCTCCCTGTTTGGTCTCTTCCCCCAAACAACCAACCATCTAATTCGACTGCTCGCGACTGTGGCCGTACTCAGAGTTAGCAACCTATAACCGTTTATTTATTACTTTATAACCTACAGCCACGTAGCTCAACAGCCACTAAAATTGATAAATTAGGATTTTTTAACCCATTATAACCATGGCACTCAGCGTAACTGCTGTGACGGAAAAAAAATCGCAGCACTAAAAAATAATTAATGTAGTATAACGAAATCTCTGGAATACATTTGTCTAGGTAACATATTTCAGCAAATAAGTTTGCAAGAGCACAGGTTAACGTATGCGACAGAAATGTGAAATCATAAATTTAGACAACATTGTCTATAGAACAATAGTTGACATCGCAAAAAAAAGTGTGTATTAACTCCTAAGGGAACGAACTGCTAAGGTCATCGGTCTCTAGGCTTACACACTACTTATACTAACTTATGCTAAGAACAAAACAGACAAACAGAGCCATGCCCGAGGGAGGACTCGAACCTCCTACGGGAGGGGCCGCACAGTCCGTGACATGGCACCTCAAACCGCGCGGCCATATATTGCCAAATTATAGACCTGTTACCTGATGTTTAAAACAGGTCGTACATCTTACAATTTTCGTTTTTCATCTCTTTTACAGTTTTCGTTTCTACTGTTTAATCTACAACATTTACAGACTGATACTTTTCAAAATAACAATAATTTAAGGTTGAAATATAAATAAGATTTTGTTGTTTTTTAAGAAGAATATAAAAAGATAGGATAGAGGAGAGATTTGTTAGGGCCACCACCGAATGTGACTGACGGTGAATACCTCGGAATGGTTTCTTCAAGCCGTTGACCGCCAGTCATCGCAAAACATTCGTTTATTATTGCCGGTTTCGGCTTGTGTTAAAGCCATCTTCAGGTTCCTTAGGCCCCCTGTGGCTGCTGCTGGTGGCTACTCGGTTCTTCACGTGATAGCACGACAGTGTACGATCGCGGTATCACGTGAGCAACCGAATAGCCGCCAGCAGAAGCCAGAGGGGGGCCTAAGAAATCTGAAGATGGCTTTAGCACTAGCCGAAAACGGTTGTAATAAAGGAATGTTATTGCGATCTCGACTGTTGTTTTAATCGAATATGTGTGAAATGCTGATACATAAATAACAGGTGTAACCGCGAGAATGTTGAACAGACGTGCGTGCATCGTGTTGCACGGGTGCCTGAGGTCAGCTTGTGGGATGAGTTCCATGCCTGTTACACTTGGTCGGGCAATACACAGGCGGTTAATGAGGGATGCGGATGATTCCGGAGTTGTCGTCCGATGATGTCACATGTGTGCTCGGCTGGAGACAGATCTGACGATCGACCATTCTGTAGAGCATGTTGCGTTATAACAACAGTTATTCTGTTGGGGAAAAAAACCCTGGAATGATATCCACGAATGGCAGCCAGTCAAGAGACTGGCGTACAAATTTTCAGTCAGGGTGTGTGGGAAAGTCACGGGAGTGCACCTGCACTCATACGAAATCGCACTCCAGACCATAAAGTGTAAGCCCAGTGTGTGTAGCATGCAGACATGTTGGTAGCAGGGCCTCGACTCGCCTCATCCTTCCAACACACGGCTGTCAGTGGCACCGAAGGAGAACCAGCTTTCATCAGACCTCTACCCTACCCTCCAATGAGTTCCCCGTTGACACCAGTGAAGTCACAAATAGCCGCGATTTGGGGTCAGTGGAATGCACGCAACAGGTCAATTGACTCGGAGCTGTCCGCGATTTGTAACAGTTCGTTGTGTCACTGCGGTACCAAATGCTGATCAAATTGCTGCTGCAAATGCATTTCGGTGCGGCAGAGCGATATGCTGAGCACGATAGTGTTCCCTCTCGGTTGTGCCTGGTGGCAGCGCTGCGTCCGGTGTTCTTGCGACCGTACGTCCGCGTGTCTACCGCTGCGTGATGCGCAATATGCAATGGCTACATTCTTGCCAGAAGGAACATTAAGCTTCTCGTAGTCATGTTACTCTACCTCGTTCAAACACAGTAGTGTTCTGATAACGACGTCTGCGTGACCTTAAAGACACTCTTGACTACCATCAACTCTCCACGTCCAATCTCAAAGATAAGTAACGCTCACGACCATTACAATGTGCATTTTAAGCACACCGGATTTTCATCCTCTTAGCGGCGCTACTACCGCCTCTCTTACGCGACTTGGAACAGACGTCAAGTATCAGGTGTAGGAACACGCTTACCAACTTTCGCTTACGTCGCACAACTCCTTCTAGGTGTTGCGATTTTTTTTGGCATCAGTGAATGAAAGAAAAAATGAGTTATCTAACGTCGCCAACTTTTTTTGTTACTAACACATGTCGTAAGTTAAAAATGAAGGAAAGTATGTTTTCCTTCTTGTCCCAAAATTTGTGTTCTCTCTCCATAATAGTTATAAATTAATGTTCGTTCCTATACTGTACACATAATGAAAAAAACATGCATTGCTACGTGTAAAGTGTGAAATTTATTACCCGTGACCCATACTAATACGTGTACAAATGATGTAAATACAAGCAACAAACAGAAATTTTGCAACGTTGCATTTATTTTGCCACAACGTGGTATAAACGAGTGATAGCAAAGTATGAACGATGTAAAGAATACACGGCTTAAACAACTGCAACTTGCATAGCAGTAGACGAAAATGTTCTTCGTTTTTTCCAACAGATTTGCACACGCATTCCAACAACTGGTTAATGCGCTCGCTATGGTGTGTGGCCATCTCTCGCAGCAATACAGGCCTGACAACAACGGAGCATGCTGTGAATAGCGTCGTCAACATGCTGAGGCTGCTCGCAAATCTTGGAGAGTGGTTGGTGGATGTTGACGTGACGCAATCCGTCTGGCTAGTGCGTTCCAGACATTCTGTATGGGATTCAAATCGGGAGAGCGTCCAGGCCACGCCATGCGTGCAGTATCTTCCCTTTCCAAGAAAACATCAGCCGCTCGTGCTCTATCCTGTATGCGGTCTCAGGCGCTGCAGTCATGGACTGTGCGGCTGGTCTAGGCGGAGGTTCGAGTCCTCCCTCAGGCATGGGTGTGTGTGTATTTGTCCTTAAGATAATTTAGGTTCCTTAGTGTGTAAGCTTAGGAACTGGTAACCTTAGCAGTTAAGTCCCATAAGATTTCACACACATTTCAACATTTCTATCGTGCATTATCGTCCATCAGTACGAAGTGTAGGCGCATAGCACACAGCACTTCGCAACAGTCGTACACGAGGTCCCAACACCTCTTCAAGCTATCTGACAGCAGTTAAACCTTGCCAATTCACCCATACAATTTCGAGCTATCAACATAATCGCTGCCCATAACATTAGCAATCCTCCTCGATATCGGTCTCTTTCCACAATGTTTGGGTTCCGAAATCGTGTTCCACGTTCCCCCCAGATCCGAATCCGTCGAGAACCACTCTTCAGAGCAGTTCGAGACTCATCTGTGAAAAGAACATTGATCCACTATTTCACTGTCCATGTGGCATGTTGACGGCTCCACTCCAGACCCTCGCTTCTGTGAAGACGCGTCTGAATCACACATACAGCAAGTATCCAACAATAAAAGCCACTCTGTCGAAGCCTTCTCTACACCGTTTGCCTCTATAAAACACGCTCAGCGGATGCTGCGGCATCAGATGCCAGTTGCTGTGCAGTACTAAGGCGGTACCGTCGTCCCCTTACAGTCACATAACGGTCCTCTCTTTCTGAAGTCTCGCGTGATCGTTCCTGCCCCGGACTTTCGGATTAAATGGTTCAAATGGCTCTGAGCACTATGGGACTTAACATCGGTGGTCATTAGTCCCCTAGAACTTAGAACTACTTAAACCTATCTAACCTAAGGCCGTCACACACATCCATGCCCAAGGCAGGATTCGAACCTACGACCGTAGCCGTCGCGCTGACTTTGGCTTTAGTTTCGGTATATGTAAACAGTCTCCACATCCGAAAAATGACAAAACAGTTCACATTAAGCCATAGGAGCACATGAGTTTTCGACTGTCCTGCTTCTATTCTTCCCATGGCCTCCACTTCAGAGAGTCTGGTATGTATCTTCTCTGTGCCGTATTGCACCGTCTGTGTCTGCGCACACAGCAAATGTAATGTGGATGTGGGTCTACCCTGTCCGTTCGACAGTTACCCTCACGTCACAGTTGGCGTATTACCACCTTGAAAAAAAATGGTTCGTCGATTCATATACCATCTTCCGTGCAGAACACGGTCATACGGGCATCTGTTGACAGTTTGTACGATTATATCGTGAATTAGACTAGGACGGGGAAATAACCGTTTGTTGCTTTACTTTTTTGACACCAGTGTAATTGAGCTCCATCCACATGAACCCAGTACGTTACAACGTGCTTCTTGCGGCTATGCGGCGACACAGTACAGTTAAAAATTCTTTAAACAGCAGTATATGAAACGTCGTGACATAAACAAGTCACACCCTGACCTCGTTAAGAAGCAGAAATAGAGCTTCTCCGTGCTGCAGACACCCCACTGTCGGCGGAGCTCTAGAAATAGGAAACATGTGTGAGGAACGGCGGTGCAATTAAATGCAACGCTGCGAAGACGTTATGAACACGCGACAGGTGTCCGCCGGTGTCTCGCAGTCGGAAATAAAGCGCACCCAGTTCGCGGGGTCGCCGAGCGCGATGACGCGACGCGACGAACGGCGGCCAGGACCCAGAAATACTCTGGCCGCCCTCGTTGCCCACTGCGCCCGCCCCACTATTGCCAACTATGGCGCACCCGTTACCGTGTGCGACAGTGACCTGCAAACCACGGCCAGCGGAGCCGTTTCGTGCAACACCCAGCGCCATCTTTGCCTTGCTCCTAAAACACGACTATGATACAGGATGACAATTACTGAAATACGCTACTGGCCATTAAAATTGCTACACCACGAAGATGACGTGCTACAGACGCGAAATTTAACCGACAGGAAGAAGATGCTGTGATATGTAAATGATTAGCTTTTCAGAGCATTCACACAAGGTTGGCGCCGGTGGCGACACCTACAACGTGCTGACATGACGAAAGTTTCCAAACCGATTTCTCATACACAAACAGCAGTTGACCGGCGTTGCCTGGTGAAACGTTGTTCTGATGCCTCGTGTAATGAGGAGAAATGCGTACCATCGCGTTCCCGACTTTGATAAAGATCGGATTGTAGCCTATCGCGATTGCAGTTTATCGTATCGCGACATTGCTGCTCGCGCTGGTCGAGATCCAATGACTGTTGGCAGAATATGGAATCGGTGGGTTCAGGAGGGTAATACGGAATGCCGTGCTGGATCCCAACGGCCTCGTATCACTAGCAGTCGAGATGACAGGCATATTATCCGCATGGCTGTAACGCATCGTGCAGCCACGACTCGATCCCTGAATCAACAGATGGGGACGTTAGCAAGACAACAACCATGTGCACGAACACTTCGACGACGTTTGCAGCAGCATGGACTATCAGCTCGGAGACCGTGGCTGCGGTTACCCTTGACGCTGCATAACAGACAGGAGCGCCTGCGATGATGTACTCAACGACGAAGCTGGGTGCACGAATGGCCAAACGTCAAGTTTTCGTATGAATCCAGGTTCTGTTTACAGGATCATGATGGTCGCATCCATGTTTGCCGACATTGCGGTGAACGCACATTGGAAGAGTGTATTCGTCATCGACATACTGGCGTATCACCCGGCGTGATGGTATGGCGTGCCACTGGTTAAACGTTTCGGTCACCTCTTGTTCGCATTGACGGCACTTTTAACAGTGGACGTTACATTTCAGGTGTGTTACGACCCGTGGCTCTACCCTTCATTCGATCCCAGCGAAACCCTTCATTTCAGCAGGGTCCTGTACGGGCCTCCTGGATACAGAAAATGCTCGACTGCTGACCTGGCCAACACATTCTCCAGATGTCTCACCAACTGAAAACGTCTGGTCAATCGTGGCCGAGCAACTGGCTCGTCACAATACGCCAGTCACTACTCGTGATGAACTGTGGTATCGTGTTGAAGCTGTATGAGCAGCTGTACCTGTACACGCCATCCAAGGTCTGTTTCACTCAATGCCCAGGCGTATGAAGGTCGTTATTACGGCCAGAGGTGGCTGTTCTGGGTACTAATTTCTCAGGATCTATGCACCCAAATTTCGTGAAAATGTAATCACATGTCAGTTTTAGTATAATATTTGTCCAATGAATACCCGTTTATCATCTGCATTTCTTCTTGGTGTAGCAATGTTAATGGCCAGTAGTGTATATGAAAAAAAAAGAAAACTTTGAGGTTCGCAGATGACACTGTAATTCTGTCAGAGACAGCAAAGGACCTGGAAGAGCAGATGAACATGATTGTCAGTGTCTTGAAAGGAAGATATAAGATGAACATCAACAAAAGCAAAACGAGGATATGGAATGTAGTCGAATTAAATCGGGTGATGCTGAAGGAATGAGATTAAGAAATGAGATCCCTAAAGTAGTAAATAAGTTTCGCTATTTGGGGAACAAATTTACTGATGATGGTCAAAATAGTGAGGATATAAAATGTCGAATGGCAATGGCAAGGAAAGCGTTTCTGAACAAGAGAAATTTGTTAACATGGACTGCAGATTTAAGTGTCAGGAAGTCGTTTCTGTAAATATTTGTATGGAGTGTAGCCATGTATGGAAGTGAAACGTGGACAAAAAAATGGGTCTGAGCACTATGGGACTTAACATCTTAGGTCATCAGTCCCCTAGAACGTAGAACTAGATAAACCTAACAAACCTAAGGACATCACACACATCCATGCCGAAGGCAGGATTCGAACCGCGACCGTAGCGGTCGTGCTGTTCCAGACTGAAGCGCCTAGAACCGCTCGGCCACACGATTGGCCGAAACGTGGACAATAGTTAGTTTGGACAAGAAGAGAATAGAAGCTTTCGAAATATGGTGCTACCGAAGAATTCTGAAGATTAGATGGGTAGTTCACATAACTAATGAGGAGGTATTGAACATAATTGGGGAGAAGAGAAATGTGTGGCACAACTTGACTAGAAGAAAGGATTGTTTGGTAGGACATATTCTGAGGCATCAAGGTATCACCAATTTAGTATTGGAGGGCAGCGTGGAGGGTAGAAATCGTAGAAGGAGACCAAGAGATGAATACACTAAACAGATTCAGAAGGATGTAGGTTGCAGTAGGTACTGGGAGATGAAGCAGCTTTCACAGGATAGAGTAGCATGAAGAGCTGCATCAAACCAGTCTCTGGACTGAAGACCACAACAAAAACATGTAAACGTCACTACAGATATTGGATTTCAGGTAATGACATGTTCTATGCGCCTGCCATCATTGGCGACGATGTGGCGCAGACGAATAGCGAAATTCTACATGACCCGCTGAAGTGTCGGAACATCAATGCTGGCGATGACCTCCTAAATGGCTGTTATTAGCTCAGCGATTGTTTTGGGGTTATTGCTGTACACCTTGTCTTTAATGTAGTCCCACTAAAAGGAGTCACCTGTGTTCAGACCCGGAGAATATGGCGGCCAATCTACGTCCATGCCGCGCGGTTAAGTCGAGAAGTTTGATGGGAATGATAGTGCAGACAAGAAGAGAATAGATGCTTTTGAAAGGTGGTGCTACAGAAAAAGCTGAGGACTGAGTAACAAATGAGGAGGTACTAAATCTAACTGGGAAACAATTTTATGGCTCAAACTGACTGCAATAAAGTGGTCTATGGTCACAACGAAGTACAGTACGAAAAAAGAACACGGTTTCGAAACCCTGTAGTTGTCTCCCATTTCGACATGTAAGTTTGAAACTTGGCTCGAAGGTGCCTGAAACCTTCCTCTGTACTGGGAAGAAAAAGCGTGGAACCCTGCGATATCACCCCCAGGCACGGCGAAGCTTGAGAGAGTAACGTGTCTGCGAATGAGGAAGAAATACCACAGCTCAGAAGTTCATGTGACGTGCAAGACGTGTTAATGACGTCACATTGGCACCAAATTTCACCACAATTCTACCGAACGCCATCGTGGACATACCACACAATGGGTAGGTCGTTAGGCCCCCTTGCCGGCCGGAGTGGCCGAGCGGTTCTAGGCGCTTCAGTCTGAAACCGCGCGACCGCTACGTCGCAGGTTCGAATCCTGTCTCGGGCATGGATGTGTGTGATCGCCTTAGGTTAGTTAGGTTTAAGTAGTTCAAAGTTCTAGGGGGCTGATGACCTCAGAAATTAAGTCCCATAGCGCTCAGACCTATTTGTTAGGCCCCCTCTTACCCTCGTTTCACCTAATCTTTCAACGCATTTGCCATGGAGGTCATAACCGCGCCACGTAGTGTGGCAATTACGCGGTTTTCTTACGAGTGGCCAAGGACGACATTTTACACGGTCTATCAAAATCGACCCTTCAAGAGGTGGCCTTAAGGGTGGCTTGCAGGTTTGAGTGACACACATTTCGTGTTCGAACACAGCAGGACTGTGTTCTTATAATTCACCCTGATCTAAGGACGTTGTGAGCCTGTAATCTCTTTGTACGTTATCAGACCCCTTTGGAGCGTAGCGCTACGGCAATTTTTGCTCTAAAATACTGGGTGGAACCACATTCATTTAATAAAAATTAGCGCTATGAAATTTAGTTCGTGCTGTACTTCACACGAAACAAATCACAAATTCTTCCGAAATATGTAATACAAACTCGGTCGCCTATAAAGAAAGTAATTTACCATGTATAACACTGGCTAACTGGCGTACACGAATGTATCACTACGCAGTCAGAAACTGGTCATACGCCAGCAACTTCTTATTTACAATTCCACAATAATATTTACCGACAATCGGTATACATGCGACAGCATGCGTTACAAATGTGTTCCAAAACACCGTGCATAAAAACAATATGATTCCGAAACTCAATAGTCGGATCCTATTGGTGATAGAATAGCAGGATGAAGTGTTGTGGATAGTCCTTGGGCTATGGACCACTTATATGCCCAAAAGAAGTATAGTCTTTGTGTCAATATATATATATTACACACTTCCTGTTGCTTAGGCAACGGTCCTTTTTGCATTTGATGTGAGCTACGGTTCGCCTTAAGGGGCTCACGGAGGCACCACTTCATTTATGAGCAGTTGCTGAGGATACCCGAAAAAAGCGTTTTTCCCCATATTTTCGCCATCAGTATCAGCTATCTAAACGACTAACTGCAGCAAATTGATCACTTTTAACGATATATTCTCTAAGCAATCATCTATAAATGCCATCTTCCCGTTATCAAAAATCTTTGTCCATTATAGATAATCATTCCAAAAACATGGATTTTGGGTACCAAAACCGAGGCTCTGATCCCAAGACGGTTATGCACAACAAAAGTCTGAAATTTTTGTATCATATTCATAAGATCCCGATCTCGAACAACCCTGAGATTTTTGCTGATACCTTTATCCGTTTCCGATATACAGTGGCTCAAAATTACCCAACTTGCACACGTAAAATTCGTACGTACGATTCAGTGTGTGGCGATAACGTATCTTACAAAGTGACCGAGAAATGTTTTGTAAAATATCACCATTATCATCGGAAGTACTGAGGCGCATGAACAATTTTTGTTCGCGTAAAATCTGGTCTGACGTGTAAAATTAGTTTTGCGTTATTTTAGTTTCGCTTAAGTAAACAATCAAAATTTTATTGGCCCATAAAGTTCTTTCCATATTCGTGAGAAGCTATGCTTTAGCGGGGAAAAGAATGGTTCAAATGGCTCTGAGCACTATGGGACTTAACATCTATGGTCATCAGTCCTCTAGAACTTAGAACTACTTAAACCTAACTAACCTAATGACAGCACACAACACCCAGCCATCATGAGGCAGAGAAAATCCCTGACCCCGCCGGGAATCTAACCCGGGAACTCGTGCGTGGGAAGCGAGAACGCTACAGCACGACCACGAGATGCGGGCCCAGGGAAAAGAATGGAACCAGCGGAAAGGTGCTCTTATCGAAGAACAAAACAAGCGAATACGCTTCAGCAATCAGCTCTCTCTTCGCTGTGCAAACAGCAATCTACTTATTTTAGTGCCTCCTTTCCTAATCAAATTAGGTCAGCATTGTCTGACATAATACGACTACGCTCCAATATTCTTCTTTTCGTTTTGTCTGCGTTTATTTTGTGAAATCTTTCCGAAACTCTATCCATTCCGTTCAAATAATCCTCCAAGCATTTTGCCGTGTCTGACATAACTACAATGTCATATGCAAACCTCAAAGTTTCTGTTTCTTCTACCTGAAGTTTAACTCCTTTCTCAAAATTTCTCCTTGATTTCCTTTACTACTCGCCCTATGTACAGACTGAGTAACGCAGGGATAAGTAGCAGCCCTGTTTCACTGCCTTCTCAACCAGTGCCTTCATTTTACGTCCTTCGGCGTTATGACTACACTCTGGTTCCTTTGAAAGTTGCAGTCCTTCGTTCCCTGAATAGCTACCATAAATGTGGCTTTGCCTTTCTAAAATAAGTCCTGAGATCACTATTGTTTAGTGTGTTTCTATTTCTCTCCGGAACGGAAACTTATATTCTCCTATTAAAATTAAAATTATATATTAATACCTTCAGCTGCTGACGGGCGTCGATGTATATCAACGGGAACAGGTGAAACTGTGTGCCCCGACAGGAACTCGAACCTGGGATCGCCTGCTTACATGCAGACGCTCCATCCACACTTTTTTTTAAATCTAATTTTGTTCTATATTGTTCGTTGACCTTGTTCGTGGCGGACGTCCGATGACATTCGTTCAGGTTGTTCGTTGATACGTTCACTCAGTTTTTTATTACAGAGGATAGGTAACCCTCTGGCCGAACACGCTGAGCTACCGTGCCGGCTATCCATCTGAGCCACTGGGGGCACAGAGTATAGTGCGACTGCAGGGACTATCTCGCGCACGCCTCCCGCGAGACCCACATTCCCACCTTGTATGTCCACACACATCGCAACACACATAAATGTGGCTTTGCCTTGCACATTCTCGCCTTATATGTCGACACACTATATTCGTAGTGTCCCTACCCAGCACACTCATTACTCGTGGAAGACATTCTTACCAAGTCCCGTAAGAGTTCGGGGAATATGTGTGCCTGTGCACAGTAGAAGAAGGTCATGGCCGGTACTGCCAGAACTATATACTTAAATGAATATGGTGTCTGTTCTTTCGGACGTGTCCGAAAGAACAGACATCACTGATGACCTGCAGCCGTCTAGAACGATATTATAATAATATATTAATACCTTCAGATGCAGACGGGCGTTGATGTATATGCCGTGTCTCACATTACTACAATGTCATGTGCAAACCTCAAAGTTTTTATTTCTTCTACCTGAAGTTTAACCCCTTTCACAAAATTTCTTCTTGATTTTCTTTACTTGTCCCTCTACGTAAAGACTACGTCAGCAGCTAAAGGTATTAATATGTAATTCTAATTTCGTTCTAGACGGCTGCAGGTCATCAATTATGTGTGTTCTATCGGACATGTCCGAAAGAACAGACAACATTTCCATATAAGTATATATTCTCCTATGTCGGCCTGTATCAGTTTCTCCACCCTTTGGAAAATACACTCCTGGAAATTGAAATAAGAACACCGTGAATTCATTGTCCCAGGAAGGGGAAACTTTATTGACACATTCCTGGGGTCAGATACGTCACATGATCACACTGACAGAATCACAGGCACATAGACACAGGCAACAGAGCATGCACAGTGTATATCCACCTTTCGCAGCAATGCAGGCTGCTATTCTCCCATGGAGACGATCGTAGAGATGCTGGATGTAGTCCTGTGGAACGGCTTGCCATGCCATTTCCACCTGGCGCCTCAGTTGGACCAGCGTTCGTGCTGGACGTGCAGACCGCGTGAGACGACGCTTCATCCAGTCCCAAACATGCTCAATGGGGGACAGATCCGGAGATCTTGCTGGCCAGGGTAGTTGACTTACACATTCTAGAGCACGTTGGGTGGCACAGGATACATGCGGACGTGCATTGTCCTGTGGGAACAGCAAGTTCCCTTGCCGGTCTAGGAATGGTAGAACGATGGGTTCGATGACGGTTTGGATGTACCGTGCACTATTCAGTGTCCCCTCGACGATCACCAGAGGTGTACGGTCAGTGTAGGAGATCGATCCCCACATCATGATGTCGGGTGTTGGCCCTGTGTGCCTCGGTCGTATGCAGTCCTGATTGTGGCGCTCACCTGCACGGCGCCAAACACGCATACGACCATCATTGGCACCAAGGCAGAAGCGACTCTCATCGCTGAAGACGACACGTCTCCATTCGTCCCTCCATTCACGCCTGTCGCGACACCACTGGAGGCGGGCTGCACGATGTTGGGGCGTGAGCGGAAGACGGCCTAACGGTGTACGGGACCGTAGCCCAGCTTCATGGAGACGGTTGCGAATGGTCCTCGCCGATACCCCAGGAGCAACAGTGTCCCTAATTTGCTGGGAAGTGGCGGTGCGGTCCCCTACGGCACTGCGTAGGATCCTACGGTCTTGGCGTGCATCCGTGCTTCGCTGCGGTGCGGTCCCAGGTCGACGGGCACGTGCACCTTCCGCCGACCACTGGCGACAACATCGATGTACTGTAGAGACCTCAAGCCCCACGTGTTGAGCAATTCGGCGGTACGTCCACCCGGCCTCCCGCATGCCCACTATACGCCCTCGCTCAAAGTCTGTCAACTGCACATACGGTTCACGTCCACGCTGTCGCGGCATGCTACCAGTGTTAAAGACTGCGATGGAGCTCCGTATGCCACGGCAAACTGGCTGACACTGACGGCGGCGGTGCACAAATGCTGCGCAGCTAGCGCCATTCGACGGCCAACACCGCGGTTCCTGGTGTGTCCGCTGTGCCGTGCGTGTGATCATTGCTTGTACAGCCCTCTCGCATTGTCCGGAGCAAGTATGGTGGGTCTGACACACCGGTGTCAATGTGTTCTTTTTTCCATTTCCAGGAGTGTAGTTTGTGTCGGTGTTTTGCAAGCAATAACTTATTGAACTTACGGTTCGGCAACAACCATACCTGTCAGTGACCGCCTTCTTTAGAAGTGGAATAATTACATTCTTCTTGAAGCCAAAGGGTACTTTCCGCGTCTCATATATCTTGCACTCCAGCTGGAGCACTGTTGCCATGTCTTACTTAGGGAAAGTAAGACCTCAATAATACTGAGGAAATATCCACTCGAAGTGCCGCGTTTCGACTTTTCGCATTAGCATATCAACCATCACATCATCTACTTCATCTTGTCATTGCATAATATTGCTTTAATTTTTTTTTCGTTTTTTAAAGTCATTTTATACATTCTTTCCATCTCCCGGGAAAGAAATATCTTATCAAGAACTAAAGGCAACACTAGGGATTAGGAGACAGAGCAGGACAAGTTTAGCTGTAACCTACCTATTGGCGGATTTATATTTACTGATAATATGCCATGACTCATCACAGGCATCCAGCAAAAGAAAAGAGCTAATTCGTGGGAACAGGGAGGACGTTTACGAAAAGACTAATGGTTCACACAAAGCAATACTATAGGCAGCAACTTCTCCTTTTGGCGAGGTTACGCTATGCTATGTCCTTCTCCGTCCACTTCTATTTAACGGAATAAATTGTTCATGGCCTTGTTTGGAACACGGCTGGTAGCCTCTGCATTATATTCTGGAATTGCATAGGCCAACCTGCCGAATGCGTCGAACACTCCTAGTTAATCGTCTCCACTCACGACCGTGAAGCAGCCTTAATGGACGTACGTGCTGACTGTGATGGGTGGCAGAACCTTCGATGCAGCATTCCAGTACACGAGAGGCTCTGTAGACTGAGGAACGCTTAGTGTTCACTCAGGATCGGAATAGAATGTCCCATTCGTCAGGCGCGTCAGAGGGCACTTTGTTCTACCTCCGCAGGTTCTCGTCGTCGAGAGGAAATAAGGTTGGAATTTTGCGTCCGTTCTACAGTGTGGTTACTACGGACGCATCATAGATCTGGCGGGTAAAGGTGTCAGCTTGCCGCAGCCTAGCCTAACTTTCCAATAAGAAGAGCAATGTTTGAAATGTTTACAACAGGTGGTACCTCACACTTTCGGGTATTTGTCAGAAATCATGTTGCACCACCGTCAGCTGCTACGAAAACCTCTACTATTGCTATCTGTTTCGGCTGTTACATGACATCATTAGCCACAAGTAGTTTGTCAATAACAGAACATGTGTGACGTCCGTCTCAGCCTAATTAACGTCAAAAACATGAACTGGACAACAGAACTCAATACACAGTGTTTAAAGGTTGTTCAGAAGACCAGTACCAGTAAATCCCCCCTCCCTGATTACTAAAAGCACCAATTTCCCTTGCATAAAGAAACTAGTTTTTGACGCAGTTCAATTTTTAGGATGGCGTATTTCGTGAACTACGTATCGTACAATGATATAATTTTGCAAGTAGATTTAGTAGTATATGCGGGTAGCGTCTGCAAAATGTGTATCAAATGGAGCTAGAAGAGAAAAAATAATAAATTAAAACGTTGTACGGGATGCTGAAATCTTACTATGTGAACAGCGAAAATGTGCTAAGGGAAGAACTCTTTTCCTTCAATTATTTCGTGGGGGAAATCGAGGAGTGAAAGTTTTATAGAGGTGTGAAATTATGTACACGTATATTTAGTTCGAAGACGCCAAGCGCTGTCATTCTCAAATCCTGGAGTATAAGCAAACTGTGCTCAGTGTGTGTGTGTGTGTGTGTGTGTGTGTGTGTGTGTGTGTGTGTGTGTGTTTTACACTGTCTCAAGGTGTATGCACAGTTTCTTACTTAAATACTTTACTTATCTTACTTTAAAGGTTTAACGCTGTAAGTGTTAAACCTTTAAAGTAAGATGACACCTCTTAGTAAATTGGTTATGATAGCTTTCTGAAACATTAAAATTCGGTTAATAATTCTATCAAATACTGACAATCAGTTTTTTCTCCATGGAAGCCGTTAGATAGGCTACCTGAACTGGAACTGGATGACCTAGTAATCTTTTCAGTCATTTAGGGACATCACTTCCAAAGTACAAACTTGTGGGTTTGTCTGTTGTTGCGGCAATGCCAATTATGACAACAATATCGGCTTAGTAGTCGTGGTTCAGAACGTTAACAATAAACAATTGTCTCCACAGATTCGGTGCTGATTACTATTACGTTACCAAGACAATGGATCTTCTGATCAATGTTTAAACTTTTTGTGTTGCGTTCCGGTGTCCAGATCGTGTTTTTGACGTAACGTAGATTGGGACGGAACGTCATGTGTCCATCCTCACAGATTCCGTGTTAAAGAAGCCCTTGTTGCTGATGATGTTCAATAACAATACAATAGTGAAGATAAACCTTGATTTTCTAGACGTATTTGAGACACATTTATGCACGACCTGCAGAATAGACTATGCAACTGATTTCAATTCAATGTAATTGTGCTTTCATTTAGCGACAATTCCATCCATAATGATGGAGCGCTCAGTTTTGTGGATAGGAAGCTTAGGATGGTATTAAGCCATTTTCCCGAGCAGTCTTTAGAGCGGCAAGGTATAGAGAAGGGCTTCTGAGTCATGTGGACAGTAGGAGACATGCATTGTAAGAAATGCAACTGCGAAATTACGTCGTAAATCTTCTCTACACAGCCCAGTCATGGCCCGATAAAAACAAGGGTGCGGGTTCGAGTCAAGCCTGCACAACATTTTACCTGTCAAGAAGCTTCACAACAGTGTCGATTCAACAGCAGAGAGGTAAGGAATGACATTTTTCTGTGAGATCTTCGTATCTTTATGACAATTATGTCCCTGCAGGGCATATGAGAGATAGGAGGTGATGTAAGTCACTCAGTAAATTTCTTGCTTGAAGTTCATATTCTATCAGCTTATTCTGCTTTTACGAAGAGCTTTGGAAATAGAAAAAAAGGCCAAGAAAATTTCAAATGGTTGAAATGGCTCTGAGCACTATGGGACTTGACTTCTGAGGTCCCCTAGAGCTTAGAACTAGTTAAATCTAACTAACCTAAGGACATCACACGCATCCATGCCCCAGGCAGGATTCGAATCTGCGACCGTAGCGGTCGCGCGATTCCAGACTGTAGCGCCTAGAACCGCTCGGCCATCCCGACCGGCAAGAAAATTTCATTGTAGTTAATATTGGTGAACAGGTGCTCAGGGGATCGACACATAATTGTGACCAGACTAACGCATGTTCTTTATTTTACAGTGGCAGTATCACAGTCACCGACGTTGTCTGCTAATCCACATTTTTTAAACATTTTTTTGTTTCGTGAGGTTTCATTCTGGCAGCCTGTGGTCAGATTTGTTTTGCTGTGGCTGATTTTGTTTTCCTATAGTGAGATGGTATTGACGTTGATAGCTTATAGACTTCCTAGCTGTAACGTAAGAATTACACTAGGTAGACTTTGGTGTATAGGCTTCAGCTGTCGAAACACATCTACCCTGTCTCGCGGTGGCTGTTTACAACGGGGTCCCCATCATTACCGTTGTCTTGACCATCACTGCGACATCTGCGGAGATAAGGGCCAGGTTATTATGTTTTGATAACCTACATCTACATCTGCATAGATACTCGGCACGCCACCGTATGGTGCATGGCGAAGAGTACCCCGTACCACTACTTGTTGTTTCCTTTCCTGTTCTACTTACAAATAGAGAGAGGGAAGACGACTGTATATATACATCTGTATGAGCTCTAATTTCTCATATCTTCGTCGCCCTTACGCGCAGTGTATGTTGGCGGCAGTAGAATCGTTTCGCACTCAGCTTCAAATGCCCCTTCTCTAAATTTCTCAATAGTGTTTCTCGAAAAGATGATCTCCTTTCCTCATGGATTCCAATTTGAGTTCATAAAGCATCTCTGTAACACTTACGTGTTCCTCGAACCTACCTCTAACAAATCTAGCAGCGGGCCTCTGAATTTCTTCGACGTCTTCCTTCAGTCCAACCTGGTGCGGATCCCAGCCTAGTAACACTCAAGAATAGGTCGCACCAGTATCCTACATGCGGTCTCCTGTACAGGTGAACCACCCTTCCCTAAAAATTTTCCCAAATAACCGAAATCGACCACAGTTCTCATACGTTCGTCCACCTCATATCGCTCTGCAACGTCACGCCCAGATATTTAAACGACATGACTATGTCAAGCAGGACATTAGTAAAACTGTATCCGAACATTACAGGCTTGATCTTCATACTCATCCGCATTAACTTACATTTTTGCACATTTAGGGCTAGCTGTCATTCATCAGACCGACTGGAAATTTCGTCTAAGTCGTCTTGTATCTTCCTAGAGCCACTCAACTTCGACACCTTACCGTACACAGCGGCATCATCAGCAAACAACCGCAGATTGCTGCGCACGCTGTCCGCCAAATCATTTGTGTATATAGAAAACAACAACAGTCCTACCACACTTCCTGAGGCACTCCTGACGATACCCTGGTCTCTGATGAACACGAGCCGTCGAGAACAACATATTGGGTGCTATTATTTAATAAGTATCGTCTCTGGTGAACACTCGCTGTCGAGAACAACATACTGGGTGCTATTATTTAATAAGTCTTCGAGCCACTCACATATCTGTGAACATACGCTTGTCGTACCTTCGGTAACAGCCTGCAATGGGCCACCGTGTAAAGTGCTTTCCGGAATCTAGAAATACGAAATCTGGCTATTATTTTTCATCCATATTCCTCCGTATGGGAGAAAACGGGAAGCTGAGTTCTGCACGAGCGATGCTCTCTAAAACCATGCTAATTGGTGGACATAAGCTTCCCAGTCTCAACAAAGTCTATTGTATTCGAACTGACAATATGTTCAAGGATTCTGTAGCAAAAAGAAGCTAGGGATATCGCGTGTCTGTATTTTTACCCTTCCTATTTACTGGAGTCACCTGCGTGTTTATTTTCCCAGTCGTTTGAGACTTTGTGCTCGGCGAGAGATTCACGATAAATGCAACCTATGCAAGGTGCCAATGCCGTAAAACTGGACGGGGATTCCATCCGGACTTGGTGATCTAGTTGCTTTCAAAACTTTCAGCTGTTTCTCTACGCCACGGATGCTTTTCCTATGTCGTCCAAATAGGGGCCTGTCCGACCTTGAAACGCTGGTATGTTTGTACCATTCTCCAGCGTGAACGGTTTTTCGATCGTGAAATCCAAAACTCCAGCTTTCGTTTTGTTATCTTCATTTTGTGACCTTCACCTGCCGCACCAGATTGGTCAACAGAAGACTGAATGGAAGCCTTAGACCCGCTTAGCGATTTTACCTATGACCAGCACTTTCACCGAGTGAGATGGCGCAGTGGTTAGCATACTGGACTCGTATTCGGAAGGACGACCGTTCAATCCCGCGTCTGGCCAACCTGATTTAGGTTTTCCGTGATTTCCCTAAATCGCTCCAGGCAAATGCTGGGATGGTTCTTTTGAAAGGGCACGGCCGACATCCTTCCCCATCCTTCCATAATCTGATGAGACCGATGACTTCGCTGTCTGGTCTGCTTCCCCGAAACAACCCCAACCAACCCCCAGAACTTTCTCGGGCTCTCTGCCAGATCTCTTGCTAACGTGTGTTGTTGTACGATTAGCGCATAGAACAGGCAAAGCCTAATATGAGGGCTATCCACAAAGTACATTACGTTTTCGTTTGTGTCCATTAGGGGCGGGGCTAGCGCGGCCATCTTGGTGTCATGGCATTCCGCCGCTCAGTCGGCATCCTGCCGTGCTAGTGAGAGGTTCGTGCTGTACTCCGCTGAGTTACTGTGACAGTTTGAAATGTGAGCGTTAATTGAAAATGCCGCGAAGTGTGAAGTGCGTCCTGGAATAAGGTTTCTGACTGCAAAAAACTGTACACCGATAGAAATCTATCGGCAGCTTTGTGAAGTGTATGGGGACAACATAATCACTGAAGGTGGAGTGCGTCAATGGGCCATAAAATTTAAAAATGACCGAACCAGCGTTCGAGCGATGAGCGAAGTGGAAGTCCCAGCATAGTGACTGCCGAACTTGTCAAAAAAGTCGATGCCGCGGTCCGTGAAAACTCTCTATGAATTTTCCACAAATTTCACGAAGTTTGTTGCACGAAATCATTACCGAAATGCTTGGTTACCACAAGTTTTGTGCAAGATGGACACCAAAAATCTTGACAGAGATTCACAAAAATCTGCGAATGGCTACAGCGTTAACGTTTTTGGACGCTTACGAGAAAGATGGCGACTCATTACTGGATCGCATCGTTACTGGTGACGAAACATGGGTTAAGCATGTGAACTGCAAGACAAAATTGCAGTCAGTGCAGTGGGGGCACACAAATTCCCCCCCAAAACCAAAGAAATACAGGGAGACAATGTCGGCAAGGAAGGTGATGGCGACTGTCTTTTGGGACAGAAAAGGTGGATTTCCTGGAAAGAGGCAATACAATAAACTCTCAAAGGTATTGCCAAACTCTGCACAACCTTAGAAGAGCAATACAAAACAAGCGCAGGGGAAAGTTGGGCTCAAAGATCTTGCTGATTCACGACAACGCCCGGGCGCACACGGCAAATGCCACTCGTGAAGTTCTCGAATCTTTTAAGTGGGAGTTGTTTCCTCATCCGCCGTACAGTCTCGATCTGGCACCGATCGACTTCCACTTATTCCCAGCAATGAAGAAGTGGTTGGCTGTGCAGCGTTTTGATTTCGACGCACAGCTTCAAGAAGAGGTAACCACGTGGTTGAAGGCGCAGGCGGCCGAATTTTACGACGAAGGAATTTCGGAGTTCCTCCATCGCTACGATAAGTGCCATAATTTAAATGGCAACTATGTAGAAAAGTAGTATTTAAGTGTGGCTTTCATCTGCATATAATAAAAAAATTCCAATACTTTATTTATTTTAAATTCCAAAACGTAAGGTACTTTGTGGATAGCCCTCGTATGTGCAGAACACGGTGATGAAGAAAAAATTAAAGAGGACATTGCGCCTAAGGGGCCGGTCTCTCTACACACCTGCGCCTGTTCTCCGGCGGCTGCAGCCGCGACGTGTGCAGCGGCAGCGCCATGTCCCGCGGCATCTGGGCGTCCAGCTTGTCCTCGCACCGGCACTCGGTGTGGTTGTAGAAGGTCAGCTTCTCCACCACGTAGCCCGCGCCGGAGCCCAGCGTCGTCGACTGCAAGCACACCACACAGAGGAGGGTCAAAACACACTGCTCACACAGCCAGCGTTTTTTTAGAAATTTTAGAAAAAGTAATGTACAGGTAGCTTGTCAATCATCTGACCACAAATAACGTATTATCAAGAAACAGTTTGGATTTCTGAAGGGTTTCTAACATTCATGGTGGTGTCTGTTTGTTCTATATCGTGTCTCCCTACCACTTTCGCGCAACGACGCTCTGAGCGTGTTTTTAAGGGAATTGACTACTTTGAACCTGAGACCTGTTGCTGGCAAGGAGACGCCAGACCACACATGACATGTAGAATTCAGAAGAGTTCAATGAGACTAGCGATGATATAACCAAATACTTAATGATCTCAGCGTCAGCTCCACTGCACTCCCTGTAAAAGAATCTTAATACTAACTAAATGTAGTAGAAGGGGTTCAAGGCTTTTCCTATTTTTCGTTAGCTGGTAAAATAACGTCGAAAAAGCAGTTAAGCTTACCATTGGAAATTTTATTCTACTCACAAAACATTGTTTATAAATTGCACTATTGATAAAAGGAAGTGTTTTAATACAGGATGGTAAAAAGCAACTGCGTTCAACAAAAATGTGAACGAATATTCCCTAAATGGGTTTCCAAGTTCTACAATCGATCGAAGTATGACCTATGCTCTATCACATCTATAATATAGGTTTAAATTAGGTTTCACAAAAGAGAAAACTATCAAAACGGTCTACAGTGACCCTCAATTATCTTTAATTACTTATCTAACTTGTCGTAAATGACAGTGGCTGATGTGGCTTCTCAATAACTATATAACAGAAAAATCATCGCGTTTCAGACTTTTACTTCAAGTGGCAAATGTGAACACCATGAGCTTTAATTGACGATCGACACTAGTATTACGCAAAAAGAGTGTGTAACAGATGAGACTTCTGCAGTTCTGAGTGAAGCTTTATGCGTTCAAAAATGCGGCATCGCGTGCGTTCATTACCTTGTCGGTGTTCGTCAGGGGGCGGCGGGCAGCACAGCTCCGCTCACCTCGCCATCTCGGAACTAACTCCTCTCCTAACTTCTCCTTACTACAATTTACCGACGTTGGTTTAAAAGAAAAACTATCTGGCTGTGTATTAATCAGACCAATCAGGGCCTCAATGTTAACATTAAGCTCCGCCTACAAAAATTCTGTCTATCCAATGAGAAACGTTATACTTTTCGTGGTGGGGCAATGTTTTTATAGCTTGCTACGTAACAGAGTCGCGAAAAAGTCTCCCGCTAAAACTTGCGGGTGGTGTCGTCATAATGGTTAGCTGGCGATGTGGATGTCGAGTCCGTCCCGTATCGTAGAGCCTTCAAGCTAAACACGGTTCTGCTCTCGCTTTTGTTCTCGTTTCTCCCCTCGGAACTACGTCTGTCTCACGGTGGGAAGATTATGACATGCATTTAGGCATTCTTATGTTAGTGTGTGGTATTCCATTTGCTCACTCGTTACTCGTATTACTTTGGTTAATTTAATGTCACGATTTATTCGGAGCTATGTGACATACTTCTGGATTTGCTTAATGTGTCAGGGTTTTCATGGAAGGTGTTGAATTTGCCTGACACCTTACAGGTTCTTATATCGAAAAGGCTATTTACACCTACAGTGAAAATACACTTAATTCGTTAAATAACAAGTTACAAGCAGCAGGTATTTTTTGTGATTTGTCAAAGGCATTCGATTGTGTGAACCACAACATCCTTTTAACCCTTTCGTGGTTGATGGGTCATACATGTCCCACTAACTTTGAGCGCCAGTTCGAGTGTCGGGATACATGTTACCCAGCTATGCACGGTACTGCCATCTAGGGACGACTGTACTGAACCTGAGAAAAAAATCGGAATTGCACTGCAAAGGCAGGAGTGCTAGTTCTGCAAGGTTCGCAGAAGAGCTTCTGTAAAGTTTGGAAGGTAGTAGACGAGATACAGGCAGAAGTAACGCTGTGAGGATGGGGCGTGAGTCGTACTTGGGTAGCTCAGTTGTTAGAGCACTTGCCTGCGAAAGGCAAAGGTCCCGAGTTAGAGTCTCGGTCCGGCACACAGTTTTAATCTTCCAGGAAGTTTCATATAAGCGCACACTCCGCTGCAGAGTGAAAATCTCAGTCTGAGAACAAAAGTTGTTTGCACGGCTTGTGGTGTACCACATTGTGCCACTCCATGTTTTTCCAAGGTTCATGGAATGTAAAGTTTTGTAAGTATTGGTCATGTATCATGAAAGCTGAAATGTAATGAATATTTTTTACACTGGCTCTACACAAATAAAAAGATTACATGCATGTATAATTTGTAGTTATTTTATTCTCCACAAATTCCAGTTTGTGGCTAAAAAAAAATTACAAAATCAGTCAGTCAGCAGAAAAGGTATCTCGCATTGGTTAGTAGGACATATGTGTCCCACTTCCTGTTATGAAAAAATGGAGAGCTTAAAAAATATTTTGGTGGTGAAAATTTAATTATGGGACTGAAATGAAAACGTTGTCACCTGAATATTTTAAAAATCTGTAAAAAATGAATTTTATCCATGAAAAGGTTAAATAAATTAGGATTCTATGGTGCCACGGGCAGTGCTGCAAAATGGTTAGTCGTACCTCGCTAACCAGAAACAAAGGGTGTAAGTGCAAGCGACTAGTGAATTACGTAGTCAGTCATCATCAGAATGGGAAGAAATTACATGTGGTGTCCCACAAGGATCCATCTTGGGGCCATTGCTTTTTCTTGTGTGCATTAATGATCTCTCATCAGTTACACTGCCAGAAGCAGAGTTCGTTTTGTTTGGAGATGGCACAAGTATTGCAATAAATAGTATGTCGAGTGTAGTTCTAGAAAGATCTGCTAATAATACTTTCATGGATATTAATAAGTGGTTTAAAGCCAACTCACTGACATTAAACTTCGAAAAGACTCACTATATGCAATTCAGAACCTGTAAGAGGTTTCCACCCAGCATATGCATAAAGTATGATGAAGAGGTTGACAGTCTTAAATTCCTGGGATTTCAACTTGATAATAAATTCAGTTCGGAGGAGCACACCATAGAACTGCAGAAACGCCTTAAGAAATATGTACTTGCAATTCGAGTGTTAGCAGACATAGGTGACATAAAAATGAAAAATATTGCATACTTTGTCTTCTTTCATTCCATAATGTCATAAGGTATAATATTTTGGAGTAACTCTTCAAGTCAAACAAAGGTTTTCAGAGACCAAAAGCGTGTAATACGTATTATTTGTGGAGTAAATTTACGGATGTCCTATAGAAACCTCTCAGTATATTTACTCCTTAATGAAATTTGTCCTAAATAATATATCTCTTTTTGCAACAAACAGCTCAGCTCATACATACACCGAGCGAGGTGGCGCAGTGGTTAGAACACTGGACTCGCATTGGGAGGACGACGGTTCAATCCCCGCGTCCGGCCATCCTGATTTAGGTTTTCCGTGATTTCCCTAAATCACTGCAGGCAAATGCCGGGATGGTTCCTCTGAAAGGCCACAGCCGACTTCCTTCCCCATCCTTCCGTACACCGATGAGACCGATGACCACGCTGTCTGGTCTCCTTCCCCAAACAACCAACCAACCAATCTTACATACAATACCAGGAACAAAAATGATCTGCACAAGGACTTAAAAGCACTTACTTTAGTTCAAAAAGGGGTCCACTACTCAGGAACACTCATCTTCAATAATTTGCCAGCAAACATAAAAAATTTAGTTACAAATAGAGATCAGTTTAACAGGAGCCTGAAATACTTACTAGTGGCCAACTTCTTTTACTCCATTGACGAATTTTTTAATAGAAACAAATGATGTATTGTATATATTCACACTACTAGTATTGTTATTTCAGCTTAAAAAAATGAGATGTTCCACATCCACGAGGACCTCCTCAGCATGGATATATGGAACGGAAAACTTATCTAATCTAATCCCATCAAATGGGCGATTCTGTAGCAGCTGCAGTCGGTATGAGCAATACTCTACTATGAGCATACGTGGTGCGACAATAAAGTAATGAGACTGATTTTCTTTGCAAGATGTGGCAACCCTGCAGGCTTGCGTAGGCACAATATCTTTGACCTTGGTCTATAAGCTGCTTATAGTCCAAGCGCGACACATCGATGCAACTGCTCAGTCGTGGGTTGTGCTGTAATACGTTAACATGTGTTTGTGTATCTCTTCACAGAAATGGAACCGCATAATAATGCGCAACGGTATGCCATTTCTTTTTGCGTTATATTGGATGAAAACGCGACGACAACTTACGGTAAGCTTCAGAAGGCCTTTGGAGACGAGGCTGTGCAGGAGCTCAAGTTTTTCGTTGGCATAAAATGTTTAGTGAAGGCAGAACGAATGTTGAAGATGAAGACCGCAGTGGACGACCATCAACCTCACAGACGGAGGTCTACTTGGCCAGGACGCGTGAACTCGTACGATCTGATCAAAGATTATCCATGAAAATGACTGAAGAAGAGCTGAACATCAATCGAGAAACGGTTCGTCCAATAATAACTAAAGAGCTTGGTATGAGAAAGATTTGTGCAAAAATGGTCCCCAATAATATCACACCACAACAGCGAGAAACACGCAAAAATGTGGCAACCGATCTGTTAGAGTCTCAGTCCGGCACACAGTTTTCTTCTGCCAGGAAGTTTCATATCAGCACACACTGCGCTGTAGAGTGAAAATTTCATTCTAGATAATGCTTCTATGTTTACAAATACTCTGCCTTGAGCAGAATATAATTTTGTTTTTCTTCACCCGTGTGTCAGTAACATCAGTGAGTTTTCCTTTCCTGTCGAACAACCAATAATTGGTACCTGAGAAAATATATAGTTTGGGATTGAGCTTATGACACTCAAAATGTTCAAAAAAGTAACTACCATAGTAAAATAACAATGTAGTTACCAGTGTCACTGACCTTTACAACGATGCTAATCTGGATCAAGAGAACAAATGCCATCTTGTGCACATGTAAAGGAGGAGACCAAAATATTGACAAGCCCCTAGTATCCTGTGGTAATTTAATGAAAGCGAAGGACGCTTTAGGGAAACGAGGAGAATGACCCATTAATAAATCGTAAAGCGACAATTGATGTTTACAACCTTTGCTAATCGATAAGATTCTCAGTTGTATGACAGTTCTCTGGTGGAATGGTAACTTCATACATATCTTGAATAACTGGGTCGCATGCAAGAATGCCAACATACACTCCTGGAAATGGAAAAAACAACACATTGACACCGGTGTGTCAGACCCACCATACTTGCTCCAGACACTGCGAGAGGGCTGTACAAGCAATGATCACACGCACGGCACAGCGGACACACCAGGAACCGCGGTGTTGGCCGTCGAATGGCGATAGCTGCGCAGCATTTGTGCACCGCCGCCGTCAGTGTCAGCCAGTTTGCCGTGGCATACGGAGCTCCATCGCAGTCTTTAACACTGGTAGCATGCCGCGACAGCGTGGACGTGAACCGTATGTGCAGTTGACGGACTTTGAGCGAGGGCGTATAGTGGGCATGCGGGAGGCCGGGTGGACGTACCGCCGAATTGCTCAACACGTGGGGCGTGAGGTCTCCACAGTACATCGATGTTGTCGCCAGTGGTCGGCGGAAGGTGCACGTGCCCGTCGACCTGGGACCGGACCGCAGTGACGCACGGATGCACGCCAAGACCATAGGATCCTACGCAGTGCCGTAGGGGACCGCACCGCCACTTCCCAGCAAATTAGGGACACTGTTGCTCCTGGGGTATCGGCGAGGACCATTCGCAACCGTCTCCATGAAGCTGGGCTATGGTCCCGCACACCGCTGGGCCGTCTTCCGCTCACGCCCCAACATCGTGTAGCCCGCCTCCAGTGGTGTCGCGACAGGCGTGAATGGAGGGACGAATGGAGACGTGTCGTCTTCAGCGATGAGAGTCGCTTCTGTCTTGGTGCCAATGATGGTCGTATGCGTGTTTGGCGCCGTGCAGGTGAGCGCCACAATCAGGACTGCATACGACCGAGGCGCACAGGGCCAACACCCGGCATCATGGTGTGGGGAGCGATCTCCTACACTGGCCGTACACCTCTGGTGATCGTCGAGGGGACACTGAATAGTGCACGGTACATCCAAACCGTTATCGAACCCATCGTTCTACCATTCCTAGACCGGCAAGGGAACTTGCTGTTCCAACAGGACAATGCACGTCCGCATGTATCCCGTGCCACCCAACGTGCTCTAGGAGGTGTAAGTCAACTACCCTGGCCAGCAAGATCTCCGGATCTGTCCCCCATTGAACATGTTTGGGACTGGATGAAGCGTCGTCTCACGCGGTCTGCACGTCCAGCACGAACGCTGGTCCAACTGAGGCGCCAGGTGGAAATGGCATGGCAAGCCGTTCCACAGGACTACATCCAGCATCTCTACGATCGTCTCCATGGGAGATAGCAGCCTGCATTGCTGCGAAAGGTGGATATACACTGTACTAGTGCCGACATTGTGCATGCTCTGTTGCCTGTGTCTATGTGCCTGTGGTTGTGTCAGTGTGATCATGTGATGTATCTGACCCCAGGAATGTGTCAATAAAGTTTCCCCTTCCTGGGACAATGAATTCACGGTGTTCTTATTTCAATTTCCAGGAGTGTATTTGCAATTCATACAATCACTGTCATTTATTGCACTGTATCACGTAAGAAAATTCCATGCTAAATGAAACTGAAATAACTTAAATGCTGATATAAATGTGAGAGTATAAGGTAGTAGGTAGGTCATGATATATTCTAATTTTGTATTTGAAACATCAAGGAATATGATGTACGAGTGTGATTAGTAATAATCGAAAGTTGTACAGATTTAAGTTAGTCTCCTAACATGTAATACTACAATGTAACGGAACATATTGAGTAAATAATTAAATAATACTTGGTAACACATAATTTTGGTATCATATGGTAACTAAGAGTCTCAGCTACTGAATTAAATCGATCCTGTACTGGTTTATCCTCCACTGCTCTGTTACCGTCTTCAGATACAAAACTTGAAATCCATATCTGTGTATAATTTGTACACCATTGTTACATGCTGGTTGTAATCAATTAGTAAGCTTCAGTACGTACAATAATAATGCACTGAATGTACTGTACAGAACCATATAATGCAGTTTAGTTAGTATACTACTATTGCAAACGTGAAACTTAGTAGTATATTGTAATCTGCCTTTGACTATGATATACTACTGACACACAAATACGAATTTCTACTTTAGTACCTTAGCACGGTCATGTAGACTGTGTCTGGAACCCTTATTTAGTACATATCACTACAGACAGCAAAAGAATTCCGAAATACAATGTTATGGTTGTAAGGGGTAGGTATAAGTTCAAACAAAAATGTTCGGGAAATTAAATGAGAAACCGTGGAAGGAAGACAACGCAGTTTTCGCGAAAGCCTTTGGGCAGTTACTCATTTATTCTGATACACGATATGTATACATGATGAATGTTAACATTAATGAATGCATTTTTAGTGCTATTCATGTACCTACACTTAAAAACCATTTTCTTTTTTGTTTTGTTTTAGAGGTTACCAATTTCAAAATATAAATTCCTCAACGCAGTAGAAGTAAATGTCCAGGAAAATTTAAAACTTGTTATGCTATCTGCCAGGCATGTTATATTACTGGGGCAAATGATAAAATGAAGAGATTCTCACTTTGAAGGGAACTGCGCAAGCAATCTCTAACACCATTGTGTATCTCGCGTGGAGGCGTGAGAATAAAAATAAGAGAAATTATGGCACATACAGAAGCAAACGGAGAGTAATTGTTCCTTCGGTCGGCACGCGAACAGAATAGGATAGAAAAGCGATTCCGTTAGTTCGGTGTAACGTCAGGCATACATTCTACAGTCGCTTGCGTATATAACATGTCGACTGACGCCGACTGAAGCTGTTTAACCGAATAGCTGGACGTGTTAGTTAGAACGCCATTCTTGCAATTTGTCACAGCTTTGTAGCACCTTTTATGGGACATGATAATCATATTGCTGTTGGTATTGTTGTCTGTATTCTGCACTACAGCTGCTGCTTTATAGTTTATCTGCAACTGATAAGAATGTCTCTAAGATAGGGGCATGAAAATATTTTAACCCTACAGTAAAAACATCAAGCCGGCCGTGTGGCCGAGCGGTTCTAGGTGCTACGGGCTGGAACCGCGCGGCCGCTACGGTCGCAGCTTCGAATCCTGCATGTATGTGTGTGATGTCCTCAAGGTAGTTAGGCTTAAGTAATTCTAAGTTCTAGGTGACTGATGACCTGAGAAGTTAAGTTCCATAGTGCTCAGAGCCATTTGAACCAAAAACTTCAGCTGCCTACTCGCGGAAAGGACATCCTGGTTCGAGTCTTGTTGCCGGCACAGGTTTTCAATCGTCACTTCCAGCCTACCGCATGTTGTGTAACGTTCGGCTGTACAAGTTCCGAAGAAGGCTGCGGACGATTTCTACAACGAGCCGGGCAGCCAGTTAGTTTCGGGGTCTTTATAGCCACGGTGTATCTGCCACTCACCTCCTCGGCGGTAGAAGCTCCGGTAGCACACCACCTCTCCCCTCCACCAGTCCCTTCCCTTTCACAACAACGTTTTGGAAGGGGCGCGGGGCCCCCACAGAGCAGCAACAATTACCCAGTCACGAGCGGGCGCATCTCAATTACCCCCAACAGCAACAAGAGTGACGTAAACACCGGTGCTCCACGGCTACGCTGAAAAGAGAAGCACCGACCCCACACACTGTTGCGTCGCCACACCTCCTGTGTGCAGCGTAAGGACACGGTGTAGGCTGTTAAGCACTACGCTACAGATCGTAGCCGCGGCCGGGGTCGTCCGTGCATTTCTAAGTTTATTTAAAGATTTCGTAACTGGTACCGCAATGAGCTGATAAGCACATTGTAATATTTCCTACAGTTACGATACTATACAGTGTCTGAAACCATTGTCACATATTGCTGCAGTTGGTAGTACTTATGAAAACTTGAAAAAAAAAGTTCTGGTAATTACACACATCGAAAAAAAGTTTTGTACCACCTTTTTTCCAAGAGTTCAGAACCTGTAAAGAAAATTGGAATAGAATAATAATGAGCGTAGGGCATTGGTGGCCGGGAGACCCTTCGTGGGGCGGTTCGCCCGCCGCTCCACAAATTCTTTAACGCCACTACGGCGACTTGCGAGTAAATGAGGATGAAATGATGCTGAAAGACACACACCACCCACTCATCTCGAGGTAGAGAAAATCCCTGACCCCGACGGAAATCGAACCCGGGACCCCGTGCGCGGGGAGCGAGAACGCTACCGCAAGACCACGAGCCGCGGACATTGGAATAGAGATCAACATAAACATCATTTCCACCCTTTTTTATTGGTAATGAAGACCACACATTCCATGTTGTACCAACACACAGCGAGAGCTTCAGAGGTGGTGGTCCACATTGCTGGCACCGGTACCTCTAGTAACCAGTAGCACGTCCTCTTGCATTGGTGCATGCCTGTATTTGTCGTGGCATACTATCCACAAGTTCATCAAGGCACTGTTGGTACAGATTGTCCCACTCCTCAACGGCGATTCGGTTTGTGGGTCACGTCGTCCATAAACAGCCCTTTTCAATCCATCCCAGGCATATTCGATAGGGTTCTTGTCTGGAGAACATCCTGGCCACTCTAGTCGAGCGACGTCGTTATCCTGAAGGAAGTCATTCATATGATGGGCACGATGGGGGCACAAATTGTCATCCATGAAGACGGATGTCTTTCCAATATGCTGCCGATATGGTTGCACTATCGGTCGGAGGATGGCAGTCATGTATCGTACAGCCATTACGGCGCCTTCCAAGACCACCAGCGGCGTACGTCGGCCCCACATAACGCCACCCCAAAACAGCAGGGACCCTCCACCTTGCTACACTCGCTGGACAGTGTGTCTAAGGCGTTCAGCCTGACCGAGTTGCCTCCAAACACGTCTCCGACGATTGTCTGGTTGATGGCATATGCAATACTCATCGGTGAAGAGAACGAGATGCCATTCCTGAGCAGTCCTTTGTGCGTGTTGGTGGACTTATCTGTACCGCTCTGCATGGTGTCCTGGTTGCAAAGATGGGGACGTCGGTAGTGAAGTTGCACATCATGCAGCTTATTGAACACAGTTTGAATCGTGACACGACGTCCTGTGGCTGCACGAAAAGCATTATTCAACACGATGCCGCTGCTGTCATGTTTCCTCCGGACCATAATCCGTGGTAGCGGTCATCGACTGCAGTAGTAGCCCTTGGGCGGCCTGAGCGAGGCATGTCATTCACAATTTCTGCCTCTGTATCACCTACATGTCCGAAAAACATTGCTTTGGTTCACTCTGAGACGCCTGAACACTTCCCCTGTTGAGAGCCCTTCCCGGCAAGTAACAATGAGGACATGATTGATCCACGGTGTTGACCAACTAGGCATGGTTGAACTACAGACAACGAGCCATGTATCTCTTTCCTGGTGTAATGGCTGGAACTGATTGGCTGTTGGACCTCCTCCGTCTAATAAGCGCTCCTCATGCATGGTTGTTTACATCTTTGGGCGGATTTAGTGACATCTCTGAACAGTCAAAGGGATTGTATCTGTGATACAATATCCACAGTCAACGTCTGTCTTCAGGAGTTTTGGGAACCGGGTGATAAAAAACTTTTTTCATGTGTGTGTATACGTTCAGAAACCAGTATGTTTCGAGTTATGGGACGTTGAAGACACGTAGTTCACTGGCTGCTTTTTATTTACAGATATCCCATGATTTACAAGAGGTAGCACCTTTAGGCATACGCACACCATTGAGCAGCCATGAAGGTGGAACCTCAAGATCACTTCAGTAATGATGTATGAGCAAGAAGAGTTGGTGACAGACTGGTAACGACCGTGCACTATACCAAACAGATTAACAGGTGCTGTGTATCAGTCATTTCTGACCAACGAATTTCCATCAATATTGGAAAACGTTGACCTTGCAAGAAGACAGTGTTTTACGTGCGATAGGGCAAATGACAATTTTCGACGCATTGTGCATCACCCACCTCACTAGAGCGTTTTGTAGGCGACGGACGGGTCGTGGAGCTACGGTAACATGGCCTTCCCGTTGACCGAACCTGAAACCGTTGTATTTCTGGCGACGGGCACATTTAAAACCAATGGTGTATGCTCAACCTACCGACAAAGTGCATACATTACAGGGGCGTGTGATCAATGCAAGTGACGGAATCTGAGTAGAGCCAGGTCTACGTGTATTTGCGACATTCCTTGCAAAAAAAAAAAAAAAAAAAAAAAAAAAAAAAAAAAAAAAAAAAAGTTAAAATGTTTATGAAATCTTATGGGACTTAACCGCTAAGGTCATCAGTCCCTAAGCTTACACACTACTTAACCTAAATTATCCTAAGGACAAACACACACACCCATGCCCGAGGGAGGACTCGAACTTCCTCCGGGACCAGCCGCACAGTCCATGACTGCAGCGCCCTAGACCGCTCGGCTGATCCTGCGCGGCTATTGCTTGCAAAGAAGGGCTGAAGAATGTGTCACGACACATGGTAACTACATGAAACACTGTGTATACTAGTGTCTGCTTCTACGTGGGATGACGGAGTGGTCCATATCCCAGCAGATATTGGTTTCCGGACATATGGAATTTATCTGCTAAATTTGACCAGGAGGAATATGAGACACATTTTTAAAAAGTAAATTTCTTTACGCACAGCGGCGCACGTCGTCTTACCACCTATTAACGTTCAGTGGAGACAATGGCCATGGTGTAGGGATATGCACATAGGTAGATGACGGTAGTATCGCGTACACTAGGCATAAAAGGGCAGTGCGTTGGTGGGGCTGTCGTTTTTACTCACGTGATTCATATGCAGAGGTTCCCAATGGGATTGTGGACACACGATGGGAGTTAACAGACTTTGAACGCGCAGTGGTAGTTGGAGCACGGCACATATTCCATTTCGGAACTTGTTAGGAAATTAGTACTTCATGATCCACAGTATCAAGAGCGCGCTGAGAATACGGAACTTCAGGCGTTACCTTTCACCACGGCCAACGCAGTTGCTGATGGTCTTCACTTAACGTCTGAGAGCAGCGGCGTTTGCGTGCTATCATACAACACAGCGTGAAATAACCGCAGTTATCATTGCGGGATGTATGACGAACACATCCATTAGGACAGTGCGTCCAAATTAGGCGTCAATGGGCTGTGGCAGCACCGACGCGTAGCTAACAGCACGACAGCACTTGCAGCACTTCTCCTGGGCTTCTGACCATATCGGCTGGACTCTAAACGACTGGAACACCGTGGCCTGGTCAGATGAGTCCCGACTTCAGTTGGTGAGAGCTGATGGTAGGGTTCTAGTGCGGTGCCGACCCTGCGAAGCCATGATCCCAAGTTGTCAACAAGGCACTGTGCAATCTGGTGGTGGCTCCATAATGGTGTGGGCTGTCTTTAAGCGGAATGAAATGATACACTTGAACGAGCGTTGGCTAGAGATGGTTACGTTCGGCTACTTGTAGACCATTCGCAGCCATTCATGGACGACGTGTTCCCAAACTATGATGGAATTTTATCTGACTATGCGCCATGCCACCGGGCCAAAATTGTTCGTGACTGGCTTCAAGAACGTTCTGGACAGTTCAACCGAATGGTCTGGCCACCCAGATCGTCCGACATGAATACCATCGAACATTTATGGGACACAACTGAGAGGTCAATTAGTGTAAAATATCTTGCACCGGCAACGTTCTCGCAAATATGGACGGCTATAGAAGCGGCCTGGCTCAGTATTTCTGCAGGGGAGTTCCAACACTTTGTTGAGTCTATGCCGCGTCGAGTTCCTGCATTATTACGGTAAAAAGGAGGTCAGGCACGATATTAGAAAGTAACCCATGGCTTTTGTCACCACAGGATATTGAAACATCATGAAGGAGACATGCAACAAAAGTCAAATTGACATTAACTGTACTCCATTCCGGGCTATGCAAATGGTTAGTGTTGGTGGAACTGCACAAAGGGGATGGGAGTAACGAGATCTACATTCTGCATGTAGGGGAAGATGGGTTCGGGTTGTCCATATTCAACACCGTACAGAATCTACCTGTAAATGACTCCACGCACCTAGCACCCGATAGGATATACATAATGGCGTCCAGGATCGTACGTCAAGCACCTTCAGTCAGGAAATGGATTATTTGGAGCAAGATACGTATTCCACTAGGGCTGCTGGAAAAATATCGATATATCATTTCTCCCAGAAAATATCGAAATGCAATGGCGATCATTCTCTTCCGATACAGTGGTATATCGATTTCAAAATGTCACTAATGAGTGCCGATCTGTTTAGTTTATATTATATTTTTTCACAGGTTTCAGTACGTATTTGATATTGTTCTTTTGAAATTGTAGTAGAACATAATTATACTTTCACTATGTGAAGGAGTCTTACTACTTTTTGAGCTTTCATCACGTGCACTCTTTCTCTTCGACTGTGTGGAGCAGATATATGTGGCACAAAAGAAGAAATCCGACTGCACTTGGGTGGAGGAGGGGGGGGGGGGGAGAGAGTGTGGCGGTGTCAATGGAATATCAAGATTTCCGATGCGAAGAAATAGCACTCCGCTTCTGATAAAAAACAACTTTAAACGCAACTAGTGTCCTATTTTTTTCTCATCGGCATTCTTGAATTACCGTTGGTGAAAATGATGAACAAAAATATAAATGGCAAGATTGGTCTTTACGGTGGGAGGACACGTGCGACTGGAAATGCTGACGTAATCGGCGCTTGGCTCTACGAACAAAAAGGACTGCAACGTTTAATTTCATCACGCAGTCTTCACAACAACTGCTAGGGCGCTGGCGTTAGAAGAAATAAAAGAAACAGGGAAGTCGACATGACGTGTTCCCGAAAAATCCGATATGTGACGAAAACGAGCGACGGACCCAATGGACACCTTTTACTGTGCCACTTACACGCAGTTAGCACTGTTAGCGAAATGGTTGTCGCCAAGGGTGGTCGTGCATTGTTTTCCTTTCAATTCTTGCTAGAAGGGGGGTAGGCAGGCTCCTAGTTTGATCATGTACAGACTATCTAACAATAAATCAGCACTTAAATCTACAGCTCTAAAACCGACAGTATCTTTACAATGTGAAGCAGATATTTTTATGGGTCAGCATGTCGACACTTTCTCTACTGGTATATCGATATCTTTCATCAATATGTCGATAGCCGATAGTGGCATCTTTTCAATATCAATATATCGTATTCCTGATATTTTTTAATTTGTCAACAGTCCTAACTCAGACGAGCAGTGCGAGGACGGATGGGAGCATAACGTACTGTCACCAGAGCGACATAGTATTTTCGGACTAATCCAGTTTCTGTCTATAACGATGGACGCATCCACGTGTTTGGCTCCGAGAAGAACGAATGTGGCTAATGTCAATTCGTCACAGTAACATGGGTCCCACACATGAAGTGATGGCACACAATGGCACTGCGTGTACAACACGTACAAAAAGGTTCAAATGGCTCTGAGGACTGTGGGACTTAACATCTGAGGTCATCAGTCCCCTAGAACTTAGAACTACTTAAACCTAACTAACCTAAGGACATCACACACATCCATGCCCGAGGCAGGATTCGAACCTGCGGCCGTAGCGGTCGCGCGGTTCCAGACTGAAGCGCCTAGAACCGCTCGGCCACTCCGGCCGACCTACAACACGATAACCTAGGCGATAATTTGGACGGCAGAAATTCTGTGTCCTGCCATTTGGAGGGTTTTCCTCCAGTTTTATAGCTCTTTTGCTTTTCAAGTAAAGCTGGTACATGTATACCGGAAATGTTTATCCCGGGTTTGTATGAGACAGCCCAAGCTTGCGGATCTGGATTGATTCATGTATCCTATGAGTACTCCTGATGATAAAGTTATCCATTTTATAAATCGACGCCGTGTAAAAATGTCAGTAAATACTCTGAAGGAAAAGACAGAAATAAACTGACTATTGCCAGTGTCGAGCAGCTGAGACTCATTTACCCAGCCGATACAAAGTACAAAATATTCTTGATCTTGTTGCCACTTTAAATTACAGTAAGAATACTAGTTTTCGATGAATACCTCCATCTTCAGGAACAATTGTTTGAGATTGCTGTCGTGGTGTGTTATTGTGTCGTTGCTCACAAATTCTATTCTTATGTGAAGAAATGGAAAAATTACGTTCTTTGTCGAGCAACACTTCTTCATCTCTTTGACGTGTTGTACAAACTGACTACTTAAATGTGGGACGTCTCTAGAGTATTTTAGTTTTTCAGATATGAGGAAAAATGTCAATAATGGAACTGGAAGATCATTATTTAGATCTTTCTTGACACTTTTCTTATAGTGTAAAAGAATATTCTAATGTTTGAAAGAATTCCCTGTGCCAGTAACGCTTCACATGTTTCACTAATGAATCGTTTCCCCTCACTTCCATAGCGAGTGATTATCAGGAAGAATGTAAGGTTTAGCTGGCTGCAGTGACCGAGCGGTTCTGGGCGCTTCAGTCTGGATCCGCGCGACCGCTACGGTCGCAGGTTCGAATCTTGCCTCGGGCCTGGATGTGTGTGGTGTCCTTAGGTCAGGTTTAAGTAGTTCTACGTTCTAGGGGACTGATGACCTCAGATGTTAAATCCGATAATGCTCAGAGCCATTTGAACCAATTTGTAAGGTTATACGCACACGAAAATGTACAGATAATCATCGTTTCAGACAATTATGCATCGCTGCATCATAAAAGACAACCAGTCACTGGTGAAGAGCTGTCCTTTATCTCGCAACATAAAAATAGATGCAGCACGAGTGTCCTTCACCTCACAACATTTCTACCCATGTAGTCACAGAATCTTTTAAATAACAACTGAATTAATCATCGGACGAATTGTGCATTTCACTCCGAGCATCATAACTGTATGCCGCATACAGCAATATATCAGATACAGACACCAAAGGCACCGATACTCTAAAAAGTTGCTCGTACTATAAAGACGGAATTAAGTAAATGCTCTGGTTATTCTTTTGATCATACACTGCGATTTTACAAGTATGGTCGAATCATATATCTCTCCTTACGATACAAGTTTGTAGTGCAAGTACTCGGGTACTCTTTTGTTACTGTAAAGCCCAAAACAAAGCGATTCTGCATACAATAGGATGCTTCTCCATAATTCAGTGCAAGTTAGCTCGTAAACAGGGACGCTGTATAGCTTCGTGAAACAGGTTGGGTGTCGGTGAATGGACTGGCCTCTGTCCTTATCGCGGAACAAACGATGGACTTCACGTACACTGAAGACAAAAAATACCCGCCCAGTAGAAGTTGTGTGCCATGTTTGTTGGCAGCCTCTCAGGAACATCTGACCTACAAGAGGTTGTGTGATAATGTGCGAGGAATGTTTCCTAATATGCAACGATGTCGCCTTCGCGTTTTTTGTTTTTCTTTTATTTTGCAATCTGTCTGAGGTCCACGTTCAAGACAGTAAATTAGCTTTGTGCTTTCTCTCCTACCCCATCTGTTTACATATTTCTTTCCTGTCTCCTGCCAATCGTTTGCTTACTGTATTCTCAGAATAGTTTTGTCTTTAAAACCTCTCCTCTTAATTTTGTTTCTCTATCTTGCTTTGTCTTCAATTTCACTTTTATTTACACCAGTTTGTTCAAAATATTCATGTATTTTCCTAAGCCACATGATATTGCCTTTTAATGTACCAAAACGCTGTACAACTATTCTTGTCATTGTACCAGGATCATTCCATGGGCGTGTACATAGAACATTCGTCCTTCTTATCTAATTCCATCTGTATGTTCCTTCTATTATGTCCGTATACTTCTGTGTTACTATTGTTTTATTTCCTAAAGTTTTTCTTCTGGCATTTTTCCCGTTTTCTTAAGGCTTTCTTTTTCATTTTCTTCTATAGATCTTGTGCATTCTGCGCGTATTACTATTTTGTAGCGATGAATTTCTAGACCGTGATTATTTATTACAAAAAATGCCAACTACATTTTCGTAATATTTATGTGAAAGCTTCTTTTCCTGCCACATGATCCCATACCATTTTTCATAGAATCTTCGGTTTGGCAACGTTTCCACACTTTTCAGTGGATTTTGCTGTCACAGACTTGTTTTGGTCATTATCTCTATTATTTTCCAAAAGAAATTTTTAGTCCAGAGTATCTGCTTACTCTTTAAGTGATTTTATTTGTTTTACGCTACTTCATTTCCTTATGAGAGAATCACTGAATGATCTGGAAATGCTGAGCTGTCAAATTTGAGATTATTCTT
Organism: Schistocerca gregaria; assembly: GCF_023897955.1. Lineage (NCBI taxonomy): Eukaryota > Metazoa > Arthropoda > Insecta > Orthoptera > Acrididae > Schistocerca > Schistocerca gregaria. The sequence continues at coordinate 87,911,465 of NC_064925.1, read as the reverse complement.
TTTCGAACCAGTCTGCATTCCACTTTTGGTGCTGTAGCCTACTAATTTATTTCTCCGTTTTCTGAACATTTTTTCAAGGAAACAGTTAGACCGGACGTGAGATTGTTCATTGCTTTTACAAAAATCCTATCCTAATCTCAAATGGGTTGGTATACGTCCATTAATTTTACTTTAGATATTGCATTTATTAATGTTCCTTGTGAAAGCTCGTATGTTTTCTTACTTATTCTAAATGCTTCCAGAGTTTTGAACAAACTTTTGTATAAATTCCCCTCGTTACGGTCGTCAATAGACAATGAGTGTAGATGAGCTTGAGAAGAATAGGAGAAGAAATAGGAAAAAGTCCAATATTCTCCAGAAGCTATATGTTAAACAGGCGCGTTGGTGGACTTTTGTATCGTAGTAAATGCAGATTTAAGGTTTAAACAGTGAACCGTCTTTCCCAGACATCAATCATCAAGGTCATCACACATGTTGATAATGAACACTCATGTTGATAATGGTACTCAACATGGCTTGCTGATGATTTAAGCAGTGGGTTCTTCCCAACCGTCCCTACAAAATAATCTATTTTCATTTCGTCATATTAATTTTTTTAGCGTATTGTCATCGCGGGCTCGTGCTCTGCTAACTGAGCTACTACCCAAGCGTGACTGACGAAGTGTTTCTGTGAAATCTGTAAGGTATGAGACGAGGTACTGGCAGAATTGAAGTTGCGAGGACGGGTCGCGAGTAGTGCTTGGGTAGCTCAGTTGCTAGAGCACTTGCCTGCGAAAGGCAGAGGTCCTGAGTTCGAGTCTCGGTCCGGCACACAGTTTTAATCTGCCAGGAAGATTCATATCAGCGCACACTCCGCTGTAGAGTGAAAATCTCATTCTGGAAACAAAGGAGTATTTAACGCCAAACGCCAATGTTCACCACAAACAGTGCACCGATGTCCATTTCTTACGAGACGTGGCACAAGTGATGCCGAACGTTCTGGACGCCGTGTGGAGGTTACGACTCCAGAAATCATTGATAAAATCCATGATATGGTGATGGATGACAGAGGAGTTAAGGTGCGTGAGATTGCTAGTGTTGTGAGCATCTCGGATGAACGGGTACATAATATTTTGCGTAAACAGTTGGACATGAGGAAGCTATACGCAAGATGGGTTCCGCGATGGCTCACGCTTGACCAAAAACGGAATCGTGTGAAGTGTTGCAAGGATGGTTTGCAGCTGTTCAGGAAGAAACCGAAGGACTTTAAGCGTCGTTTCGTCACTGTGGATGAAACATGGATACATTACTATATTCCTGAGATTAAACAACAATCAAAACAATGGGTTACAAAGAGAGAATATGCACTAAAAAAGGGGAAGACCATTCCTTCGGCCTAAAAGGTTATGGCGACTGTCTTTTGGGATTCGCAAGGGATAATCCTGCATATTATGCATCAGTACTGGACCGTTTGAAAATCGAGCTGCAAGAAAAACGCCGGCGATTGCACCGCAAAAAAGTCCTTTTCCATCACGACAATGCACCAGCACACACCTCAGCAGTTGTGGTGGCAAAATGAAGGGAAATAGGATTCCAACTCATTTCACATCCCCCCTATTCTCCAGACTTGGCTTCCTCGGACTACTATTTGTGCCCCAATTTGAAGAAATGGCTGGCAGGACAAATATTTTATTCAAACTAGGAGGTGATTGCAGCAACTAATAGCTATTTTGCAGACTTGGACAATTCCAATTATTTGGAAGGAATCAACAAATTCGAACAGCGTTGGACGAAGTGTATACGTCTAAAAGGAGACTGTCGAAAAATAAAAAGGTCTACCCCAAACACGTAAGTAGTTTTTATTTGTGCACTGACTTTTCAAACGCCCGTCGTATCCCGGCTTTGTCAAGTACATGTATATGGATTTTGAAAAGTATGCTCTGTACTGAAGTTGAGCATAACACAATATTTCTCTCACTTATAGTATTCTCTCATCCTATTGATTTCTGCCTCAGAAGTCACGCATCTTCCCGATCGGACAAAAGTTTCCAGTCGACAAGATTTTACTCGGTCACTTCTGTGTGTTAATCTGCAACGGTGGCAAAACAAAGAAATGACGGATCGTGCAACTCTTCTTCATAATGTTTTTCTGTCGAGCTGCAAAATGTGCTCTGGTTTCGCAACTGGTTATGCATTGCATGTGAATGGTGGAAGTCTGGTTCGAGTCCATAACACGTTCACTGTTTCAGCTTGTCAGAAATGAGCCCTCCAGGAGGTCGGTTCTTCAAGGTGCGTCTACAGTGCTCGCGCTCGTCATACTCGTCTGTCGGGAGACTTTTGTCAGAATTGCCTGACTTGCGCTCGTGCTGCTTCTATCTTCGTCCACACTTCTCCAGCTGCTTGCCAGGCATTGGCTCGTGAGGATCCGCACCGTACTCGCAGTTGTCTTCTGCGGCTGATATTTGCAGTGCAGAAATTCAAATGCTTCAAGAGCGATCCGGTTCAGTTTGGAGCGTTCATCTCCCTAACCGCAGTGCCAGGCTTCCCAGGCTCAGTCCCCTTAGGCGGACTCTCCTGTAAATGGCCAATAAGCTTATTTCTATTCTTTTTACTACTGTATTTTTTGATTCGGCCACATCCACACCAAGTTGTGTCGCGATGGAATCCCACGCGTCACTTTTTTTTTTTAATTTTATTTCATATTGGGAGTTTATTGCATCCCACAGCACAAGGTACTGTTCATAAGTAATTATGAATTTAATGACAAAATCGTCGGTCCACTTCATTTCATAAGTAAAGTGTCCACAACACAAGGAATAATACCAAGACCAAATTATAAAATTGCAGCGAGCCAATTGGTAAGTGCTTTGTTGCCGTCCACACCACTCGTGCAGCGCATCCCTTCGATGTACCGACAACAGCCGGAGCCCGACAAGCCATAAAGTCGGGCGGCTAGCAAGCCTGTCTCGCGGCGAGCCCTCAAGGGCCTACCTTCGTCCACATTACTCGTTGTTGTTGTTGTGGTCTTCAGTCCTGAGAATGGTTTGTGCAAGCTGCTTCATCTCCGAGAACCTACTGCAACCTACATCCTTCTGAATCTGCTTAGTGTATTCATCTCTTGGTCTCCCTCTACGATTTTTACCCTCCACGCTGCCCTCCAATACTAAATTGGTGATCCCTTGATGCCTCAAAACATGTCCTACCAACCGATCCCTTCTTCTGCTCAAGTTGTGCCACAAAATTCTCTTCTCCCCAATCCTATTCAATACTTCCTCATTAGTTATGTGATCTACCCATCTAATCTTCAGCATTTTTCTGTAGCACCACATTTCGAAAGCTTCTATTCTCTTCTTGTCCAAACTATTTATCGTCCATGTTTCACTTCCATACATGGCTACACTCCATGCAAATACTTTCAGAAAAGACTTCCTGACACTTAAATCTATACTCGATGTTCTTCAGAAACGCTTTCCTTGCCATTGCCAGTCTACATTTTATATCCTCTCTACTTCGGCCATCATCAGTTATTTTGCTCCCCAAATAGCAAAACTCCTTTACTACCTTAAGTGTCTCATTTCCTAATCTAATTCCCTCAGCATCACCCGACGTAATTCGACTAAATTCCATTATCCTCGTTTTGCTTTTGTTGATGTTCATCTTATATTCTCCATTCAAGACACTGTCCATTCCATTCAACTGCTCTTCCAAGTCCTTTGCTGTCTCTGAAAGAATTACAATGTCATCGGCGAAGCTCAAAGTTTTTATTTCTTCTCCATGGATTTCAATACCTGCTCCGAATTTTTCTTTTGTTTCCTTTACTGCTTGCTCAATATACAGATTGAATAACAGCGGGGAGAGGCTACAACCCTGTCTCACTCCCTTCCGAACCACTGCTTCCCTTTCGTATCCTTCGACTCTTATAACTGCCATTGGGTCTCTGTACAAATTGTAAATAGCTTTTCGTTCCCTGTATTCTACACCTGCCACCTTCAGAATTTGAAAGAGAGTATTCCAGTCAACATTGTCAAAAGCTTTCTCTAAGTCTACAAAAGCTAGAAACTTAGGTTTGTCTTTCCTTACACTAGCTTCTAAGATAAGTCGTAGGGTCAGTATTGCCTCACGTGTTCCAGAATTTTACGGAATCCAATCTGATCTAGTTTTTCCATTCGTCTGTAAAGAATTCGCGTTAGTATTTTGCAGCTGTGACTTATTAAACTGATAGTTCGGTAATTTTCACATCTGTCAACACCTGCTTTCTTTGGGATTGGAGTTATTATATTCTTCTTGAAGTCTGAGGGTGTTTCGCCTGTCTCATACATCTTGCTCACCAGATGGTAGAGTTTTGTCATGACTGGCTCTCCCAAGGCTGTCAGTAGTTCTAATGGAATGTTGTCTACTCCAGGGCCCTTGTTTCGATTCAGGTCTTCCAGTGCTCTGTCAAACTCTTCACGCAGTATCGTATCTCCCACTTCATCTTCATCTACATCTTCTTCCATTTCCATAATATTGTCCTCAAGTACATCGCCCATGTATAGACCCTCTACACACTCCTTCCACCTTTCTGTTTTCCCTTCTTTGCTTAGAACTGGGTTTTCATCTGAGCTCTTGATATTCATGCAAGTTGTTCTCCTTTCTCCAAAGGTCTCTTTAATTTTCTTGTAGGCAGTATCTATCTTATCCCTTAGTGAGATAAGCCTCCCTTACATTTGTCCTCTAGCCATCCCTGCTTAGCCATTTTGCACTTCCTGTCGATCTCATTTTTGAGTGTTCGATAAACTGATCATGTTTGGGTTTTTTTGTTTTTTTTTTTTTTTTGTTTTACCTCGGCTATTTCCACGCCGATGGAATCCCACGCTTCACTTTATTTTATTTTATTTTATTTTGGGAGTTTATTGCATCCCACAGCACAGGGTATTGTTCTGAATTTAATGACAAAATCGTCGGTCCATTCCATTTCAAAAGAGAAGCCGATGTCCACAACACGAAGAATATTACCAAGACCAAACTGTACGAGGGCAGCGAGTCAACTAGTAAGTGCTTTTTTGCCGTCCACACCACTCACGCAGTTCACCGCGTATCTCTTCGATGTACGGACAACAGCCGAAGCCAGACAAGCCATAAGCTCGGGCGGCTCCTAAGCCTGTTCCGCGGCGAGCCCTCGGGGCCTACATTCGTCCACATTACTCGTAAGGCTCGCAAGTCTCACAAGTACACCAGTGGCGTGGACGCACCCAAGGCCCGATCACGTGGTGGGCAACGTCACGTCATCGTCAGTTTGCCTGCCGGCTGGTATACTTCGAAAGAATAGTTTGACGCTGACGGTGGGTCACGTGGTTGGCGAACTGCTTACGATTGGCTGTTACTTTTGTCTGTTCTGCGGCTGCTCACATCGCACGAGTTTGACTCTGCTAACAGTGATCTCCACATCGAAAATATCTACTGAGTTTTTAGTTATAAAATATGTTGGTATAAACACGAACGACGAGAAGTTAATCGAACTTGTTGGCCAAAATGTGGAGTTGTATGACATGAGCTGCAATAAATACTGCGACACTTTATTTAAAGAAGAAATATGGAAGAAAACTGGATTGGTTGTCGGTCGCCCGGGTAAATAACTGTATGAATATTGTAGGCCTATTGCAGATTATATTTATTTTGTATGTAATGTATTTAGACGTATAACATCGCACCTGCATCTATTTCTGTATGTATGTACTCACGATTAGAGGTGAAAACGCTTAGCAGAGGTTAGAACCTTCCTGCTTTCCAATTTCACAATTATTCGCGAGTCGTGAAAGTTTATTTCGATCATGTTTATATGTAATACTTATCATTCCGAAACAAATATGAGTATTCTACACATCATAGTCATTTTGGCTAGCAGTTTACTTACGTGTAGTATTTATTTACATACTTTCTCGTACTGTGTCGCACTCAACATTTTGTATGGGTACATCTTATTTAAGTACAACTGCAGTAAAAAGTTCGATGTTCCACATTCATATACAATGTGCAGTTGGTTCTCTGCAGTGCCAAAGTTATGCAGGACGAACTGTAGCAGATTTAGATCTACATAACAAGGTGCCATAAATTGTGAATGTTTAGCCTATAGATCAATTTGTTGATAGTGTGCAGTATTAGAATAAATATTCTGTTCTATAAAATACGTAAAGGTACAGAACAGGAACCCTCGAAGGAATTGGTAAAGCTGAAGCATCAGACTCACCTCAAACAAACCATTAGTTTTACCTGTGGAGAAATTGCATGGCGCATGTTTGTGTCTGCTTCCTTGATGCTGCTACTTATCAAATTGCTGTCTCGACATTCGTAAATATTTATAAAATGACGTCTCTTCTTCCAGCTCTCTATACAATGTGTGATATTCGCCTTCACACATTCTTTTCAAAACCATTTTCTTCACCCACGTTCGTTGTGATTGCCTTGCCAGTTTCCTCTCTCTTTCCTCATCATCTAAAGCAATTGCGACCGTAGCAAGTTCATCAAGACTAAATATAATGTTCGCCATGCTCTCTCGTGAACACTTCTGTGAGTTTCCAATAACGCGCCAAAACGTGGTTGAAGTTTTGCCGTCGCCTGACGTTCCGTCCAGTGTGAATGCAAGTGGATTTTTGACGGTGTGTGACGTCACTGACGTTGACATGACGTTGTCCACCGTGTGAATCGAGCCTAAGTGTTGCGTTTCAGCAGCACAATTTGAATATGCGTTTGTGGGCCTGCATGTGTACATGTCCCTTTATATACATTGTCGTTACATATACCCGTTGAAATGGCAGCTACGGATGTGCACAAAGTGAAGGGTGGTACCGCAGGAGTGCAGAGGTGGTGTGCACCGACCGTGACTGGCTGCGATTCACAGCGCGCTGCGCTGCGCCGTCGCGAGGAGGCGACGACGTAATGGACGCCTGCAGCGGACACGGGGAAGGGAATTGTGTTCTGCGCTCTCGCTCTCGCATTCGCCTCCAGGGACGCCTGGAATCTAAATTACTCCGACGTGCCGGGCCGTAGCGCCGAGCAACACCTACGCTCTATTAATAGTCTCGTCTGCCGAGGCGGCGGTAGAAGACGGTACCTCTCCGCCACTACACTGCAGCCGAAAGGTTCGTAGCGTCGCACAGTTGCGCCATGGGCTGCAGGTTCACCGGACCTCCACTCATTCATCAGCGAAATATTAGCCACATGTACACTAAAAGACAATAAAAAAAACACGCATTACGGAAGAACTATCCGAAAGCGACGGAAATCGGTTGAAGTGGTGTACAGTACATGTACAGGCAAACAAATAATGACAGTTTCAAGGAAAGTGGATGATTTATTCAAAAGATAGAGCTTGACAAACTGAGCATGTCAAAAACGCGTTGGTCCACCTCTGGCCCTTAGCCAAGAAGTAACTCTGCTTGTCATTGATTATAGAGTTGACTGACGAATATCATGCAAAATTATAATTTGAACAGTTCTCGGGTATCCGACCGGGTAGCTTCGTAATTTCTCCACAATATTTCGGCAGACGTGGACGCTGCCATCTTCAGGTGGTTCCGGACGAATGCTGTGCTGTTCCTCTCGGAGCCCTATATATACTAGCCGTTACCCCCTCCACTGTTCCTCTCCTGGTGTCTTTGGTGCGGCCGGCTCGAAGGCTACCGGAGGTGGTGGGGGAAGCGGAGCCTGGGTGTGAACTAGCTGGCCAATCTAGGGTTTGGCAAGCACGAAGACAAACAGTAGCAATCTCAACGAGTGCGGGCGGGTGTTATCTTGCTGAAATGTAAGTCCAGGATGCTTTGCCATGAACGGAAAAAGAACGGGGCGTAGAATATCTTCGACGTACAGTACAGACGTGCTGCGGATGACAACGAAAGGTGTCATGCTAGGAAATAAAATCGCACCCCAGACCATTACTCCTGGGAGTTGGGCGACACTCAGAGTGGTATTCCACCGCTGTCTGGAGTGGTGGTTGGGGCTCATTTCGAAGTGGAAGTCTTCACTGAAGTCAATTCTGCTGTAGTCAATAAGATTCCAGGCTGAATATGCCCGATACCATTGCAGCTTAGCTTGTTGCTGTACAGAGGTCAATGGCAGTCAACACAAGAGGCATTACGAGCTCAGCCCCTATTCTGAAGGCTTCTATTAATGATTCCTGTCGTCAGTGACGCACCAGTTGCGAGTTGGATCGACAATAATGATGAATCCTGAGTTCTGAGTGGCTTTCTGACAGTACTCGGTCCTCGCTTTGTGTCACCTGTCCAGGTTGACTGCTTCTTTCTCGAAGCTATGTTGGGTCATGGTTCACCTGTTTCTGCCAACATCGTCCAATAGTGGCATCGCTGCTATTCAAATTTCGAGCGATTCGCCGGTAACTCCAACCCTTCCTTGAGACCAACTAAACGTCCTTTCTCAAAAGCTGAAATCTGCGTATAATGTTCACGCGCCTTGCTGCCAAGCTGAGAACACGGAATTAAATTCGCGAAGACTTTATGCTCCCGGTATCGACATATGTCCTCCTAACTACTCTCGCCAGTTGCGCGATGAAATTGTGCTCCAGCGTCACACATTCATCCCTCGGTCACCGAAGTTAAAAATTTTTCATTTCCTTCGATATCTGTACGATTGGCAGTTTGTGACCAATTTGCATGTTGTTGTTATCGTCTTGAGTCCTGAGACTGGTTTGATGCAGATCTCCATGTTACTCTATCCTGTGCAAGCTTCTTCATCTCCAAGTACCTACTGCAACCTACATCCTTCTGAATCTGCTTAGTGTATTCATCTCTTGGTCTCCCTCTACGATTTTTACCCTCCACGCTGCCCTCCAATACTAAATTGGTGATCCCTTGATGCCTCAGAACATGTCCTACGAACCGATCCCTTCTTCTGGACAAGTTGTGCCACAAAATTCTCTTCTCCCCAATCCTATTCAATACTTCCTCATTAGTCAAGTGATCTACCCACCTAATCTTCAGCATTCTTCTGTAGCACCACATTTCTAAAGCTTCTATTCTCTTCTTGTCCAAACTATTTATCATCCATGTTTCACTTCCATACATGGCTACACTCCATACAAATACTTTCAGAAACGACTTCCTGACACTTAAATCTATACTCGATGTTAACAAATTTCTCTCCTTCAGAAACGCATTCCTTGCCATTGCCAGTCTACATTTTATATCCACTCCGAGTATCCTCAGTTATTTTCCTCCCCAAATAGCAAAACTCCTTTACTACTTTAAGTGTCTCATTTCCTAATATAATTCCCTCAGCATAACCCGACTTAGTTCGACTACATTCCATTATCCTCGTTTTGCTTTTGTTGATGTTCATCTCATATCCTCCTTTCAAGACATTATCCAATCCGTTCAACTGCTCTTCCAAGTCCTTTGCTGTCTCTGACAGAATTACAATGTCATCGGCGAACCTCAAAGTTTTTATTTCTTCTCCATGGATTTTAATACCTACTCCAAATTTTTCTTTTGTTTCCTTTACTGCTTGCTCAATATACAGATTGAATAACATCAGGGAGAGGCTGAAACCCTGTCTTACTCCTTCCCAACCACTGCTTCCCTTTCATGTCCCTCGACTCTTATAACTGCCATCTGGTTTCTGTACAAATTGTAAATAGCCTTTCGCTCCCTGTATTTTACCCCTGCCACCTTTAGAAATTGAAAGAGAGTATTCCAGTCAACATTGTCAAAAGCTTTCTCTAAGTCTAGAAATGCTAGAAACGTAGGTTTGCCTTTCCTTAATCTTTCTTCTAGGATAAGTCGTAAGATCAGTATTACCTCACGTATTCCAAGTATTTCTACGGAATCCAAACTGATCTTCCCCGAAGACGGCTTCTACTAGTTTTTCCATTCGTCTATAAAGAATTCGAGATAGTATTTTGCAGCTGTGGCTTATTAAACTGACAGTTCGGTAATTTTCACATCTGTCAACACCTGCTTTCTTTGGGATTGGAATTATTATATTCTTCTTGAAGTCTGAGGGTATTTCGCCTGTTTCATACATCTTGCTCACCAGATGGTACAGTTTCGTCAGGACTGGCTCTCCCAAGGCCGTCGGTAGTTCCAATGGAATGTTGTCTACTCCGGGGGCCTTCTTTCGACTCAGGTCTTTCAGTGCTCTGTCGAACTCTTCACGCAGTATCGTATCTCCCATTTCATCTTCATCTACATCCTGTTCCATTTCCATAATATTTCCTGAGGTACATCGCCCTTGTATAGACCCTCTAAATACTCCTTCCACCTTTCTGTTTTCCCTTCTTTGCTTAGAACTGGGTTTCCATCTGAGCTTTTGATATTCATACAAGTGGTTCTCTTTTATCCAAAGGTCTCTTTAATTTTCCTGTAGGCAGTATCTATCTTACCCCTAGTGAGATAAGCCTCTACATCCTTACATTTGTCCTCTAGCCATCCCTGCTTAGCCATTTTGCACTTCCTGTCGATCTCATTTTTGAGGCGTCTGTATTCCTTTTTGCCTGCTTCATTTACTGCATTTTTATATTTTCTCCTTTCATCAATTAAATTCAATATTTCTTCTGTTATCCAAGGATTTCTACTAGCCCTCGTCTTTTTACCTACTTGATCCTCTGCTGCCTGCACTACTTAATCCCTCAAAGCTACCCATTCTTCTTCTACTGTATTTCTTTCCCCTGTTTCTGTCAATTGTTCCCTTATGCTCTCCCTGATACTCTGTACAGCCTCTGGTTCTTTCAGTTTATCCAGGTCCCATCTCCTTAAATTCTCACCTTTTTGCAGTTTCTTCAGTTTTAATCTACAGTTCATAACCTATAGATTGTGGTCAGAGTCCACATCTGCCCCTGGAAATGTCTTACAATTTAAAACCTGGTTCCTAAATCTCTGTCTTACCATTATATAATCTAACTTAAACCTTGTAGTATTTCCAGGGTTCTTCCATGTATCAACCTCCTTTCATGATTCTGAAACCAAGTGTTAGCTATGATTAAGTTGTGCTCTGTGCAAAATTCTACCAGGCGACTTCCTCTTTCATTTCTTAGCCCCAATCCATATTCACCTACTACGTTTCCTTCTCTCCCTTTTCCTACACTCGAATTCCAGTCACCCATGACTATTAAATTTTCGTCTCCCTTCACTATCTGAATAATTTATTTTATTTCATCATACATTTCTTCAATTTCTTCGTCATCTGCAGAGCTAGTTGGCATATAAACTTGTACTACTGTAGTAGGTGTGGGCTTCGTATCTATCTTGGCCACAATAATGCGTTCACTATGCTGTTTGTAGTAGCTTACCCGCATTCCTACTTTCCTATTCTTTATTAAACCTACTCCTGCATTACCCCTATTTGATTTTGTGTTTATAACCCTGTAGTCACCTGACCAGAAGTCTTGTTCCTCCTGCCACCGAACTTCACTAATTCCCACTATATCTAACTTTAACCTATCCATTTCCCTTTTTAAATTTTCTAACCTACCTGCCCGATTAAGGGATCTGACATTCCACGCTCCGATCCGTAGAACCCCAGTTTTCTTTCTCCTGATAACGGCATCCTCTTGAGTAGTCCCCGCCCGGAGATCCGAATGGGGGACTATTTTACCTCCGGAATATTTTACCCAAGAGGACGCCATCATCATTTAATCTTACAGTAAAGCTGCAATCCCTCGGGAAAAATTACGGCCGTAGTTTCCCCTTGCTTTCAGCCGTTCGCAGTACCAGCACAGCAAGGCCGTTTTGGTTATTGTTACAAGGCCAGATCAGTCAATCATCCAGACTGTTGCCCTTGCAACTACTGAAAAGGCCGCTGCCCCTCTTCAGGAACCACACGTTTGTCTGGCCTCTCAACAGATCCCTCTCTGTTGTGGTTGCACCTACGGTACGGCTGTCTGTATCGCTGAGGCACGCAGACCTCCCCACCAACGAGAAGGTCCATGGTTCATGGCGGGCCAATTTGCATAGCTTTGCGTAACTCCTTGTGGTGCGTTGTCGTTCTCTTTCTTTCCCTAGAGGTGTAGGCTACGTGCTGGCACCATGGTCTGACCCTTCTCTTTCTCTTACTTAAGACGCAACTCTGATGTACAAAAGGTCATATTATTCTTTATTGGTATTTGCCATATCATGATATAGCAGTGTCACGAGCAGGATACAAGCCCACATCGGCAAGTAAAAGACAATTTCAGAAACTGATACCAATAAATATATCCACTACGCTAACATCATTATTTTTGTAGGTGTAGTAGCAAAAGGCAAGGGTACCTTTCTTTCTGAATTGTTAAACTGTATCCTCTACCTCTACCTTTGGGGCTGCACAGAATGTCTGGGTCACTGAAGCACTTAATTTTGGAAGTGTGAATTACCGAACATGTTTCGTGCTATGTAAGTTTTAATCTGCCAGGAAGTTTCATATCAGCGCACACTCCGCTGCAGAGTGAAAATCTCATTCTGACAACGTATGTAGTATCCCAAAATTATCGAACGGTTGTGTTAACAGAGGGTAGTTCTGTTCATAGTGTACAACGGAAACAAAAGCATTTCCCTCAGCTAGGAACCCATACGGAGACTGCAGTGCTGGACTAACAACAGAGCCGCCCTCCCCCGCGACGGAGTCGGGGCGCGCCAGGTGTCTGTGGTTGGAGAGCCCTGGAGCGGCCCGGCGTGCGGTTTTTGTGGCGTCGGCGGGTGGGCGGGGCAGCCACCCACGCGGACAGCCTGACGGACAACTTAATATCAATTCTCCACGCGCGCGCCGCCGCGTCTTCATTATTTGCTCATTACGGGCGGCCTTGTCTCAGCGCGTGACAGCCGCGGGCCGCGCCGCCAGCGCGCCAGAGGGCGACTCACGAGGGTCAGCCGGGCAGACGGCCGTGAAGGTCGCGCCAGAGCAGCAGCCTCCGGGGAGCAGTAAGCCACACGAGCCACCTCACACCTCACACCTTATGGCCGCCCAGCTGCCGCTGTCACTCACGCATCCAGCGCGCCCGCCTACAACTCACACCGTGTCACAAGACCAGTAATTAACACGCCGCGAGATTCCCAGACACGGAGGTTCGCGTAAAGGCGAGGTACCCACCGTGACTTTCAGATGTGTACGGGAAATAAAAGCGACGTACAGATAATTCTGAAAGTACAGTGGGGCAGAATTTTCGATGATACCGCTGTCTTTGCCAGCCGAGTGACATAAGGTAAATATACTACTGGCCTAAATTGCTACACCAAGAAGAAATGCAGATGATAACGGGCATGCCAATGTTCAAATTTATGTGAAATTTTATGGGATTAACTGCTAAGATCATCAGTCCCTTAGCTTACATACTACTTAACCCGGCGGAGTCAGGGATTTTCTCTGCCTCGTGATGACTGGGTGTTGTGTGATGTCCTTAGGTTAGTTAGGTTTAAGTAGTTCTAAGTTCTAGGGGACTGATGACCGTAGATGTTACGTCCCATAGTGCTCAGAGCCATTTGAACCATTTGAACTACTTAACCTAAATTATCCCAAGGACAAACACACACACCCATGCCCGAGGGAGGACTCGAACCTCCGCCGGGAACAAATATATTATATTAAAACTGACATGTCATTACATTTTCATGCAATTTAGGTGGATAGATCCTGAGAAATCAGTACCCAGAACAACCATCTCTGGCCGTAATAACGGCCTTGATACGCCTCGGCATTGAGTCAAACAGAGCTTGAATGGCGTGTAGAGGTGCAGCTGCCCATGCAGCTTCAACACGATATCACAGTTTACCAAGAGTAGTGACTGGCGTATTGTGACGAGCCAGTTGCTCGGCCACCACTGACCAGACGTTTTCAATTGGTGAGAGATCAGGAGAATGTGCTGGCCAGGGCAGCACTCGAACATTTTCTGTGTCTAGAAAGGGTCGTACAGGACCTGCACCATACGGTCGTGCGTTATCAAGCTAAAATGTAGGGTTTCCCAGGGATCGAATGAAGGGTAGACCAACGTGTCGCAACACACCTGAAATGTAACGTCCACTGTTCAAAGTGCCGTCAATGTGAACAAGAGGTGACCGAGAAGTGTAATCAATGGTACCCCATACCATCACTCCGGGTGATACGCCAGTATGGCGATGACGAATACACGCTTCCAATGTACGTTCACCGCGATGTCGCCAAACACGGATGCGACCATTATGATGCTGTAAACAGAACCTGGATTCTTCCGAAAAAAGGCCTTTTTGCCATTCGTACACCCAAGTTCGTCGTTGAGTACACCTGTCTGTGATGCAGCGTCAAGGGTGACCGCAGCCATGGTCTCCGAGCTGATAGTCCATGCCGCTGCAAACGTCGTCAGACTGTTCGTGGAGATGGTTGTTGTCTTGCAAACGTCCCCATCTGTTGACTCAGGGATCGAGAGGTGGCTGCAGGATCCGTTACAGCCATCCGGATAAAATGCCTGTCATCTCGACTGCTAGTGATAGAGGCCGTTGGGATCCCAGCAATGTCGCGATACGATAAACCGCAATCGCGATAGGCCACAATCTTACCTTTATCAAAGTCGGAAACGTGATGGTTTGCATTTCTCCTCCTTACACGAGGCATCACAACAACATTTCACCAGGCAACGCCGTCAACTGCTGTTTGTGTATGAGAAATCGGTTGGAAACTTTCCTTATGTCAGGACGTTGAGGTGTCGGCACCGGCTACAACCTTGTGTGAATGCTCTGAAAAGCTAATCATTTGCGTATCACAGCATCTTCTTCCTGTCTGTTAAATTTCGTGTCTGTAGCACGTCATCTTCGTGGTGTAGCAGTTTCAATGGCCAGTAGCGTATTTCTTTTTTGCCACCATTTCGTGATTGATATTGTTTAGTGTACTGGGCGTATTTGCTAGGAGAGAAGCTTTGCATTTATGTCACTGGGAAGGCGTCACACCACGGGGTGTCTGGTTTCTCTTTGTGAGCAGGAGGCGGTCAGTGAAACTCCGGGCGAACGTGCGATTGGAACTGGGCAGTTTTCCCGGAAGCAAGTTGTGGCCTTCTTAGTGCCGTTGTCGGCGGACGGGAAGGTGCCGAGCTGTCACTGCCATCCTGAGACATAATTGAGACTGACAGTTTTGTCTATTCTTTCCGTTCTTGCAGACACAATCACCCCTCCGTCTGGCGTGGAAAAATCTGTTGCTTTCACTATAAGAACTGAATTCAGTTCCGCCACCACCGTGCTTGGTGCCAAGAAGCCAAACTATCGATGGGACACTGCTCAGTCCCCGTATCAAGCTTTTACTTCTTAAGGTGTTTCCAGAATGAGATATTCACTCTGCAGCGGAGTGTGCACTGACATGAAACTGCCTGGCAGATTAAAACTATGTGCCAGACCGAGACTCGAACTCGGGACGTTTGCCTTTTGCGGGCAAGAATTCTACCATCTGAACTGGTACTGGCAGAACTAAAGCTGTGAGGACGCGGCGTGAGTCGTGCTTGGGTAGCCCAGATGGTAGAGCACTTGCCCGCGAAATCAAAGGTCCCGAGTTCGAGTCTCCATCAGGCATATAGTTTTAATCTGCCAGGAAGTTAATTAAGGTGTGTTTTGCACATGCGTTTTACTCATCACTCGTGGAAGATATTCTTACCAAGTCCCTAAGAATGCATCCTCACAGAAGAAGATGCTCATGGCTGGTATTGCCGGAACTATCTACTTACACTCCTGGAAATGGAAAAAAGAACACATTGACAGCGGTGTGTCAGACCCACCATACTTGCTCCGGACACTGCGAGAGGGCTGTACAAGCAATGATCACACGCACGGCACAGCGGACACACCAGGAACCGCGGTGTTGGCCGTCGAATGGCGCTAGCTGCGCAGCATTTGTGCACCGCCGCCGTCAGTGTCAGCCAGTTTGCCGTGGCATACGGAGCTCCATCGCAGTCTTTAACACTGGTAGCATGCCGCGACAGCGTGGACGTGAACCGTATGTGCAGTTGATGGACTTCGAGCGAGGGCGTATAGTGGGCATGCGGGAGGCCGGGTGGACGTACCGCCGAATTGCTCAACACGTGGGGCGTGAGGTCTCCACAGTACATCGATGTTGTCGCCAGTGGTCGACGGAAGGTGCACGTG
Source organism: Schistocerca gregaria (assembly GCF_023897955.1). Lineage (NCBI taxonomy): Eukaryota > Metazoa > Arthropoda > Insecta > Orthoptera > Acrididae > Schistocerca > Schistocerca gregaria. Next base: position 87,895,425 of record NC_064925.1, on the reverse strand, counting down.
CCCGTCGACCTGGGACCGGACCGGACCGCAGCGACGCACGGATGCACGCCAAGACCGTAGGATCCTACGCAGTGCCGTAGGGGACCGCACCGCCACTTCCCAGCAAATTAGGGACACTGTTGCTCCTGGGGTATCGGCGAGGACCATTCGCAACCGTCTCCATGAAGCTGGGCTACGGTCCCGCACACCGTTAGGCCGTTTTCCGCTCACGCCCCAACATCGTGCAGCCCGCCTCCAGTGGTGTCGCGACAGGCGTGAATGGAGAGACGAATGGAGACGTGTCGTCTTCAGCGATGAGAGTCGCTTCTGCCTTGGTGCCAATGATGGTCGTATGCGTGTTTGGCGCCGTGCAGGTGAGCGCCACAATCAGGACTGCATACGACCGAGGCACACAGGGCCAACACCCGGCATTATGGTGTGGGGAGCGATCTCCTACATTGGCCGTACACCTGTGGTGAACGTCGAGGGGACACTGAATAGTGCACGGTACATCCAAACCGTCATCGAACCCATCGTTCTACCATTCCTAGACCGGCAAGGGAACTTGCTGTTCCAACAGGACAATGCACGTCCGCATGTATCCCGTGCCACCCAACGTGCTCTAGAAGGTGTAAGTCAACTACCCTGGCCAGCAAGATCTCCGGATCTGTCCCCCATTGAGCATGTTTGGGACTGAATGAAGCGTCGTCTCACGCGGTTTGCACGTCCAGCACGAACGCTGGTCCAACTGAGGCGCCAGGTGGAAATGGCATGGCAAGCCGTTCCACAGGACTACATCCAGCAACTCTAAGATCGTCTCCATGGGAGAAGAGCAGCCTGCATTGCTGCGAAAGGTGGATATACACAGTACTAGTGCCGACATTGTGCATGCTCTGTTGACTGTGTCTATGTGCCTGTGGTTCTGTCAGTGCGATCATGTGATGTATCTGACCCCAGGAATGTGTCAATGAAGTTTCCCCTTCCTGGGACAATGAATTCACGGTGTTCTTATTTCAATTTCCAGGAGTGTATATGGATGTGGTGTCTGTTCTTTCGGACATGTCCATCTACGTATAGTTGTGATAAGAAGTTTTTATTTATTGTAATTTAATTAGTTACTCATCTGCAAAAGAAGAAGTTCTTTACCGCATCTCAACCGATTCCCGTCAGATGGGCTAGTACTTGGATGGGTAACCATTTGGTCTGCCAATCACTGTTGGCAAACGAGCTTCACTCAGCCCTTGAGAGGCAAACTAAGGAGACACTTGATTGAGAAGTAGTGGCTCCGGTCTCGTAAACTGACACAGGGCCCGGGGGTGAGCTGATCCCATGCCCCTCCATATCCTCATCCAGTGACGCCTGTTGGCTGAGGATGACACGGCGGCCGGTCGATATCGTTGAGCCTTCATGGCCTGTTCTGGCGGAGTTTAGTTATCACAGCTGAGAGCCTAGCTTTTTTTCTCAGTTGAATGGTCTCATCCGTAAAGGGTGTTCCACAATTTCTATTATAGGCCTCTAGGGGTTGTAGAGGGTTCAAAAAATGGTTCAAATGGCTCTGAGCACTATGGGACTTAACGGCTATGGTCATCAGTCCCCTAGAACTTAGAACTACTTAAACCTAACTAACCTGAGGACATCACCCAGTCATCACGAGGCAGAGAAAATCCCTTACCCCGCCGGGAATCGAACCCGGGAACCCGGGCGTGGGAAGCGAGAACGCTACCGCACGACCACGAGCTGCGGACCGGTTGTAGAGGGGAGTGAGTTGAAACGTACCGTGTGGACGTGCAAGAATTTTGAAGATCGGATCACTTTCAAACCTCCAGCTTCACGGCACGCATACAGATTGAGAAGTGAGTGTTGTCGTCAGTCCCTTTTCTGATTGTAACACCAGCTACAACTTTATTTCTACCACGACAAAGGTTACGAGAAACTAATAATTTCGCGACTAGAAGGGGTGACTGTAGTGTTCTACGGACACCCTGCACTGTCGACACCCGAAAACGGGTGCACGAAATATTGTCCATGTCATAGCCGCCTGGAGAGCACATGGTCACAACTCATTGTGTCCGCTGTGTGCATACCCTGAACCGTGAAATTTGAAAGTGATTTAATCTTTTAGCTTGTACATCCGAACTAGGGATGTTGACTAAACGTCGATATATCGATGTTTTTACCAAAAATGTCGATGTAGATCGACGACAGTTATTTCACCAATACAGCGACAATTCGACATCGAAAATAAATATTTGAATTTGTTCTTTTGAAATCATAGTACAACGAATTTTACGTCCACTGTTTGAAGGTGTCTTACTACTTTTTGAGCTTCATAGCATTTCTGTTTGAACGTGGAGAGGGGGGGGGGGTGAATGGAATAATGGCACACAATTTTTAACGATACTACGAAACTAGTGTGTTATTTCTTCGCTTCGGCCTTCTTCAAAAACAATTGCTCCAACTGATGGTCTCTGCGGTGGGCGGAAACCTGTAGGGGGGAAGTGCTGACGTAATCGGCGCTACGCGCTAGCAACAGAGACTGCAACGTTTAACTTCACCAGGCAATTTTGACACTATGACTGCTAGGTCGCTGGCGTTCGCAGAAATGAAAAAAGACATGGAAGTCGACATGAAGTGTTCCAGACGAATCTGAATCTGACGAAACCGAAAACCCAACGACGGACCCATCGGACACCTTTGTATTGTATCAAAATGGTTCAAATGGGTCTAAGCACTATGTGACTTACCATCTGAGGTCACCAGTCCTCTAGACTTAGAACTAATTAAACCTAAGGACATCAAACACGTCTATACCCGAATCAGGATTCCAACCTGCGACCGTGGCGGCAGCGCAGTTCAGGACTGAAGCGCCTAGAACCGCTCGGTCACAGCGGCCGGCTTTATTGTGTCAATTACATGCAGTTACCGTTGTTATCAAATTGATTATTGCCAAAAGGCAGAAGGCAGAAGTGCTCTCAATCACTGAATGCTGCATACTCAACGACGACTCCTTACCTGGGATATAAGTTCGCAACAGTGCAGTGCCTAACCATTCTAACTATAAAATCTCCTGAGAGCAAAGACAGCAAGTCCGTCTGTACCAACGAAAGCTGATACTGAGCGACTGTCAAACATTGGCGCTCGAAACGGAAGACCTTATTGTCTCCACTGCCGGCTTCCCAGCAATGCTCGGTTCCCTCTTTCATAACTGCAGAAGGCGGATCATATTCTAGAAACCACGGAATATTCTCCCTCTCTACAGATACTTCCGAACGCCGACCGACCATATTTTAGACTTTTCTCGTCCAGCGCGAGAAGTTTGTGAGGAAATACCTATTCCGTTGATTAGGTATTCATACAATGGTACACTTCTCAGAGTAAAAATCCTCGGAAATAACCCAGACTGCGTGATTTCCGAGGTAACGCTTCCTCATTCCTCTCTGCTGCGTCCAAGATTTTCAGAGTTTCCGAAGTATTATCCGGTTATCCTTCCGGCCACGCTACCACACCGACCGGCCGCCACTGTATTGTGCTTCAGCACTCAGGTCCCCCGACCGTCCGACTTGGGATACGTCCTGTGTTAAGAATACCAACACGTCTGTGCGGGCTTTTCCACCCAGGGCCTGAGTTACGCCTGCCGTTTCATTTCCACTGGCGTTCCAACCTCTGCTAGTATAGGCAATCATTCATTATGCCGTTTTGTGAATAAAGATAATCCATCGCCTTTCATGCAGCAGACATTAACAAGGACTACTTGACAATGGCAGTCTTCTTTAAATATTCATATATACGATGTACAACCTATCAGATGATACCTAATTCCGGTTGTAAATCACGGCAAAGTTTGTAGATGAGTTGTTGTAAGTTGCGAAATTATAGCCACCTTACAAGAGGAGTGTCGCCACACCCTGCATACAAGTTAAATAAGGCAAGTGATTAAGAGTACCCTTGTCTGATATCTTGGTATACAGTTATATATTTGAGTTTCTATGCCCACTTACCTTCACTTCAATTAAGTATCTAAGGGAGACATTCCACTAACAGTTCTTAAAAACAAACACAAATATTTTTTGAATATCTATACATACTTCAAAGACACAAGCATTCACCGGGCAAGTTTGGAAAGGCAAAAATCTTAGTGTAAGGTAAATCTGTAGAGATGGAGAACGTTTTTAAATACCTTGGTTACAAAATTTTTGATCAGGCGAACATCCACACCTGAGGAACATATTGATGGAATAAAAATCCGCTTCAGATGCCACTTCTGTATCGTGCTGTCCAGAAGGGGACTTTAGTCCCTGGACCTATACATTTGTTTGACGGGGCTGTGACACCCATCCATGATTCACTGGCCGACCGCTACTCATTTTTGTCCCCATCATTGTTTGCTGCCACCTGAAGACGAAGCTTTAAGCTTGGAAACCGGTTACAAAATTACTGGCATTCAAGCAGAATTTTATTCTATAAACTTTAAGTATAGTTTAATTTTAGATAATGCCAGTGAGATTGTCTCTGAGCCGTGGTAAAAATTGCTGTTTTGAAGAGCGCGCCGCAGCGCGTTGTATGAAGCAGTCACCCTCCGTTTGTGGCGCTGGCGCCGCTGTGGCAATCGCAGCTTTGGTGCGTCCCTCTGGTGGGAAAGGGGAAAAGCTGCCTCTTTACGTGCGTTTAAGGGGCGTTGTGAGCTTGCCAGTCGGTCACCCTGGGTCAGTTTCGTCCTAATTTTTTAGGCAGTTAGTGTCTGTCTATCGTTCGGAGCTGCCTCTGTCATGTTTGTCGGATTTGGTGTGTTAACGAATTTAGTTCTTGCAGTGTACCGGCCTAATGCCTGAAATATGTTTTCATCTTCTCTACCATCTTCAGAGGCGGTATCTGTGTACTGTAGAGCATCGTAACTTGTTTGGCCAACCTTATAGACTTTTATATAAGGTTGCATTTCATGGGCTTTTATTTAATTGATCATTTTAGTATATGAAGTTGCCACCCTTTCACCGTAAGACTTTTCTTAGAAGTTAAAGTCAAGTTGCACCTACGGTGCCCGCATCTCGTGGTCGTGCGGTAGCGTTCTCGCTTCCCACGCCCGGGTTCCCGGGTTCGATTCCCGGCGGGGTCAGCCATCTCGTGATGGCTGGGTGTTGTGTGATGTCCTTAGGTTAGTTAGGTTTAAGTAGTTCTAAGTTCTAGGGTACTGATGGCCATAGATGTTAAGTCTCATAGTGCTCAGAGCCATTTTGAGCACCTTCGGTGGTAATATTAATACTTTAATTGTTAGTGTTTCGTACCATTTCCATCCCTCCAACAGGGGGTGCATAGTTTGTCTGCATGTGTAAATTGTTAAAACTCTTAGTTTGAAGTTATCTGGTGTGTTGCAGATTTGCACCAGTGTAGTCTTTCAGAGGCTGTTGTGAGCGGTCGTAACTACAGCCGTGTCAAAGAGGAGCGGCGAGGTTCTCTGCCCGAAAGCTCATTCAGTCAAAACTTGTTTCTCTATGCCTCTAAATAAATTGTAATTTGATATTTAGAGGCTGCTTTCTGATTATAATTTTAAACCTGTTTCTTTCAAAAAATGCATTTAGGCACTATTAAAGTGAGCAAAATTCCCATTTGTTAAAAGGAATTCGATTATGATTTGATCAGTTACTCCCTGGCAAAAACTTCCACGCTTACATAGTGTGATTAAATGTGTTAATGTTCTTGATGAGTCGCTAGTAAACAAAATACACTCCTGGAAATGGAAAAAAGAACACATTGACACCGGTGTGTCAGACCCACCATACTTGCTCCGGACACTGCGAGAGGGCTGTACAAGCAATGATCACACGCACGGCACAGCGGACACACCAGGAACCGCGGTGTTGGACGTCGAATGGCGCTAGCTGCGCAGCATTTGTGCACCGCAGCCGTCAGTGTCAGCCAGTTTGCCGTGGCATACGGAGCTCCATCGCAGTCTTTAACACCGGTAGCATGTCGCGACAGCGTGGACGTGAACCGTATGTGCAGTTGACGGACTTTGAGCGAGGGCGTATAGTGGGCATGCGGGAGGCCGGGTGGACGTAACGCCGAATTGCTCAACACGTGGGGCTTGAGGTCTCCACAGTACATCGATGTTGTCGCCAGTGGTCGGCGGAAGGTGCACGTGCCCGTCGACCTGGGACCGGACCGCAGCGACGCACGGATGCACGCCAAGACCGTAGGATCCTACGCAGTGCCGTAGGGGACCGCACCGCCACTTCCCAGCAAATTAGGGACACTGTTGCTCCTGGGGTATCGGCGAGGACCATTCGCAACAGTCTCCATGAAGCTGGGCTACGGTCCCGCACACCGTTAGGCCGTCTTCCGCTCACGCCCCAACATCGTGCAGCTCGCCTCCAGTGGTGTCGCGACAGGCGTGAATGGAGGGACGAATGGAGACGTGTCGTCTTCAGCGATGAGAGTCGCTTCTGCCTTGGTGCCAATGATGGTCGTATGCGTGTTTGGCGCCGTGCAGGTGAGCGCCACAATCAGGACTGCATACGACCGAGGCACACAGGGCCAACACCCGGCATCATGGTGTGGGGAGCGATCTCCTACACTGGCCGTACACCTCTGGTGATCGTCGAGGGGACACTGAATAGTGCACGGTACATCCAAACCATCATCGAACCCATCGTTCTACCATTCCTAGACCGGCAAGGGAACTTGCTGTTCCAACAGGACAATGCACGTCCGCATGTATCCCGTGCCACCCAACGTGCTCTAGAAGGTGTAAGTCAACTACCCTGGCCAGCAAGATCTCCGGATCTGTCCCCCATTGAGCATGTTTGGGACTGGATGAAGCGTCGTCTCACGCGGTTTGCACGTCCAGCCCGAACGCTGGTCCAACTGAGGCGCCAGGTGGAAATGGCATGGCAAGCCGTTCCACAGGACTACATCCAGCATCTCTACGATCGTCTCCATGGGAGAATAGCAGCCTGCATTGCTGCGAAAGGTGGATATACACTGTACTAGTGCCGACATTGTGGATGCTCTGTTGCCTGTGTCTATGTGCCTGTGGTTCTGTCAGTGTGATCATGTGATGTATCTGACCCCAGGAATGTGTCAATAAAGTTTCCCCTTCCTGGGACAATGAATTCACGGTGTTCTCATTTCAATTTCTAGGAGTGTAAATTCTTAAGAATATTTTTTGAAAAAAAAAATCACGGTTCAGTCACCCAAATTAATTCATTCTCTAACTTACTCGACGACGACTATAAGCACTTTAAACGGCAAAGCCAGTGGTGTTCCGGTGATAAAATCTGATAGAGCTATGGCTGTCCCTACAGTCTTTTAAGGAGCAGACGTTTGGACTCAGGCGGATACAAACTCAGGCAGCTGAAATAAGGCATTAGGATACACAAGAACTCATCATAACCTAAACGAATAAATAAGGTTCTCATTATGTGTATAGAGTAAGTTTCGAGAAACTGAAGTACATCAGACAAAGTGCTTCAGTTATGTACAGAGAATCGGAAAAAAATGGATGACTTCAAATCCATAGGGAAACCTAGTAATTCTTCATTTGTCTGGCCATAATGTCCGTAGTTGCTTTATAATTCAAAAGGGTATTTTTGTTTCTGTCGCTGCAACTACAAAAATGGGCGATTTTTGCGCCAAACGCGTTTGGATCTAAAAGCAAATCACAATGTGAATAACTTAATTATATATCTCAAAGTGAAACGCGTCTTGTGAAAAAATCACGCATTTTTGTAGTTGCTTTTTTGCATTCCTTTACTAGTGCTCAGCTGATTAGCAGATGCTATTTGACGATCTATGTTAATGAGGCTCACTAAACTTAAAACTAATTTCCACTGGGATTACTGGAAACAAAGTAGGCTGGACGAGAGAAGAGATACAGCGACACAAATAAATACGTGATGCGAAAGAGGAGGCGCTGCCAGAGATAAGCCTAAGTGCTCCACATGTGTGGAGGAGGGAATCCAGAAATATGCGTCTCCCGGGTGGCTATCGGGGCTTTCCGCCACGACTGGTAGCGCAGTATCAGCCTCTCGAGGGATGAGTTTCCCCAGGCTGTTCCTGAACAGTTGCCCAACAGTCGGCATTTCTGAAGTTCCAGTACTATAAAAAGCAAACAGTTACGTCTAGAAAGTTTTGATAACCTAATCGCAACGTCCAGAAATGTCTCAGTTTAGCCTGTGAGTCCATAGACGGTGGTATAACGGGCTATAGAATAACTGGCCACGCTTTTACACCCGACTTTTGCGATATTTAAGCCAATCCATCGTTCAACTGACTTGATTAGCCACTGTGTAGGGAATTCTTCGTGCCTGTTACGTGGAGATGCTCTCGTAGTTTTTGAAACGTCCCCTTAGAAAAAATATACACGACTGTGCTTAAGCTGACACACAATATTTTTAGCGCAACGCAATCTGACTTCCAAAAATCCCTACGAAAGAATGGCCCATGATTAACATTAACCTATACGTTTCATAAATCACTTACCTCACAAAAATCTTCGTTACTCAAGCTACTGCAATACAGCGAGCGCCACTACTGCCAGCTAAATAAAAGATTCAAACTACTGAAGGCACTAACTACTGATAGGCATTGTTAGCAAATGAAAGATTTTAATACAGAACAGACAATGTATTTACCTTAATAGTCATAATATATATATCAGTTCGTGACACCAATTCTTACAAATTTCAAAACTCCGCCATCTCTCTCCCCACGTCCACCACTGCTGGCGCCTCACCTCCAACTGCGCAACGCTACGCGCTGTTAGCATCCAGCTGCCGCTGCCCAAAACTACAATGGCAGACAACAATGCATACCAGCCACAGACTGCACACGGCACAGCCAGTGATTTTCATACAGAGCGCTATGTGGCGGTGGCGTTACCAATAAAAAAACCTAAACAGCCTACTTAAATTTTAAGTCGCCTTACAGAGCCGTAGCAGCGACATCGGATTCTGGAAGTGCAATTCTGCTGTCTGTGTTTTCGGTAATGAAACCGAAAGAAGTTATTTTGTGCATATGATTTTTTACACCGGATGCCATCATGGTCTACATCTACATCTACGTGATTACTCTGCTATTCACAATAAAGTGTCTGGCACGGGGTTCAATGAACCACCTTCATGCTGTCTCCCTACCGTTGCACTCTCTCGAACGGCACGCGCGAAAAACGAGCACTTAAATTTTTCTGTGTGAGCCATGATTTTATCGTGAGGATCATTTCTCCCTATGTAGGTGGGTGCCAACAGAATGTTTTCGCAATCGGAGAAGAACATTGGTGATTGAAATTTCATGAGAAGATCCCGTCGCAACGAAAAACGCCTTTGTTTTAATGATTGCCACTCCAATTCACGTATCATGTCTGTGACACTATCTCCCCTATTTCGCGATAATACAAAACGAGCTGGCCTTCTTTGTACTTTTTCGATGTCATCTATCAGTCCCACCTGATGCGGATCCCACACTGCACAGCGGTACTTCAGAATAGGGCGGACAAGAGTGGTGTAAGCAGTCTCTTTAGTAAACCTGTTGCACCTTCTAAGTGTTCTGCCAATGAATCACAGTCTTTGGTTTGCTCTACCCACAATATTATCTACTTGATCATTCCAATTTAGGTTATTTGTAATCCCTAAGTATTTAGCTGAACTTACAGCCCTCAGATTTGTGTGACTTATCGCGTAATAGAAATTTAGCGGATTTCTTTTTGTACTAATGTGAATAACTTCGCACTTTTCTTTATTCATGGTCAATTTCCACTTTTCGCACCATACGGATATCTTATCTAAATCATTTTGCAAGTCGTTTTGATCATCTGATGACTTTACAAGACGGTAAATGACAGCATCATCTGCAAACAGTCTAAGACGGCTACTCAGATTGTCTCTTATGTCGTTATATAGATCAAGAACAATAGAGGGGCTATAACATTTCCTTGGGGAACACCGGATATTACTTCTGCTTTACTCTATGACTTTCCGTCTATTACTACGAACTGTGACCTTTCTGACAGGAAATCACGAATCCAGTCGCACAGCTGAGGCGATACTCTGTAGGCACGCAGTTTGATTAGAAGACGCTTGTGAGGAACAGCGTCGAAAGCTTTCTGGAAATCTAAAAATATGGAATCAATTTGACATCCCCTGTGAAGATCAATCGTAACTTCATGAGTATAAAGAGCTAGTTGTGTTTCACAAGAACGATATTCTCTGAATCAGTGCTCACCATATGTCAATAAATCGTTTTCTTCGAGACACTCCATAATGTTCGAATACAGTACATGTTCTAAAAGCCTACTCCAAATCGACGTTAGTGATATAGGCCTGTAATCAGCGGATTACTCCCCTTTTTGGGTATTGGCGTGACTTGAGCAATTGTCCAGTCTTTAGGTAAGTATCTTTCTATGAGCGAGTGGTTGTATATAATTGCTAAATATGGAGCTATTTTATCAGCATACTCTGAGAGGAACCTGACTGACATACAATCTGGAGCGGAGGCCTTGCTTTTATTAAGTGATTTAAGCTGCTTTGTTACACCGAGGATATCCACTTCTATGTTTCTCATCTTGGCAGTTGTTCTTGATTCGAATTCAGGAATATTTACTTCGTCTTCTTTGGTGAAGGAGTTTCGGAAAACTGTGTTTAATAACTCTGCTTTAGTGGCACTGTCACCAGTGACTTCATCGTTGTTATCTCGCAGTGGTGAGTTTATTTAAGAAACATTGTAGAATGAATTTATTCATACTGATTATAAGTTAACTATTAACGGTACGAGAGCATGGTCTACTGCAAGAAGAGATCGAAAGACGTCCCATCGACGATTGCCGATTATGGGTCACAGTCTGTAACTTGAGCGTATAATCGGTATGCTTCGTATAAGATTGTACATCTTCGGCTACGCCAAAGTTATTCATTTATTTATTAATATCAACGTTTTCTGGCATTGTAAAATTGCTGAAGGATAGAATTTATGACCAGCAGACTCCTCCTGATGTCTGAGTGGCAAAGGGCAACGTTAGTTAGCAAATATTTATTAATAACATGCACTTGATTGGCGCCAGAATAAATGTACTTCCCGTACATATCTCTTTGCTGATGCCGCGAGCAATTTCTCCATCGGCACCTCATCTCTCTGGCTCTTAAAGCTCTGCTAGCTAGCGTGGGAACCTACCGTTCGCTCCTTACTCCACGCTACTGCAGCGCTGAATTGAGAATTCACGTTTGTGAAATAGAAAAACTGGAAATGAAGTAAAATGCGCTCTTATCTGCGAATAAAGGGTACCTGGCAGTAGCAGCAGAATATGTTTTATTGCAAGGATCTTTCACTCGCAAGAGTCATAGAGCACTTGATCCTATCCTATATGTAGGCCTATGCAGGCAGACCCAATATTATAGATGCTGCATATTTGGAACGATCTTCTCTATTTTTGTTGTACTAAGGTTATTTACGATCTAATAGCAGTTTTTTTTATCTAACAGCAAATTGCAATGCGTCTGAAACAGTTTCAATTTTGAGTGTGAAACAGTGGACGATTAGTAAACGTCGAATGGAGCTTCAACGTCTGATCAGTTCAATTCTGAGACACTAGAAAAATGACGTGAGATACTTGTTACAAAAATATTCTACAATTTATGCTGAAGTAGTGTTGAACATTTAGAAGCGAATTAAGGATTAAAAGCGTTGTGTCGTACGAAAGTACAGTCGGCGGAACGATGGTTTCCTCTGGAAGGAGTCGGAATGGAACTGTAACATGCAGAATATTAGTTCACTCTATTACAATACCGATATGAATATTCACGTAACTTTACATAATTCATTTCCACGGGGAGGTAATGGGTATTTATAACGGTCTTTGAATATTGATGTATCATTTGATACAGATAACTTCACCAGACTCCTCACCTGAAGAATAAATGACATAATGTTCGCATTAACTTTTGCCTGAGACGTTTAATACACTGGGCCTATCTAAGGCGAATCTGTCGATTTGATAGTTGACTGCGAGCTATTCTGAGCGTGCTTCTCCCTAACAAGGGTAACTTTCCATCAAATGTCTCTTTTTGTCGGTGTTTTCCACGTATTTTTATCCTGGCCGATCCTGTGGAGAAATACTTCATTTCTTACCAACCTCATTTTCGGTATACTTCACCATTTCTCAAACACTTCGATTCTTTTCTTTTACGATTTTTCCCACTGTACATGTCTCACTTTTTTACAAATTACAGATTAAAGTCAACAGCTGATACTAGCAAATTTTTTTGGGCCAGGAATTCCCTCTTTAACTCAGTTTGCTTTCTTTGTCCTCCTTGCTTCGTCCATCATATTTAGTTTTGCTACCCCTGTAATAAGATGCTTTTTATATTACTATGAGACAGCACGTAATACAGTATAGTAGCCATACAAAGACTTAAAAGCCGAAACTACTATACGTATATTCATTTCACTTTTTAACCTGATCAGTTCGTTATATCATAACTAATTGTAAACTTTCACATAATTAAATGCAAAACTTTAAAAGCTGTGTTATAGGATTCCAGTTCTAAAATTGGTCTAAATCCCTATATTTTGCGTTTACTTATAACAATATTTCCACTTGCGGGGTCCACACCACAGGCTTTGGCCCAAGCTCTTCATGATATAATGAAGGGAGAATTTTTTGTTCCGCTAACCTGAAAACCTGTTGTATTGAGGCTAAATTCAAGTGCTCGCAGTAGAAGTTCTTAAATAAGAATATCTTCCACCACAGATGGAAAGTTTTGATCACGTTAACTAACCATATAATCTTTGTCTTACGATTCATTGTTCCATTACAGGAAAAGTTAGCTTCCATTTGAGCAAAACAAGTTTTTGGGTTGTGTGGCCAAAACAGTGGTAAACGTAGGCCCAATTAAACCTGTGTCTGATCGACCAGTGGTGAAATTTCGACTGGAGTTTTCTCTAGATCCTACTTTCTTGCAACTGTTTGTAAATTCTCATCTTCCATTGCTGATTTACACGATTGCACTTATGTCGGTACACATGATACTGTGTTCATAAAACTGGGGTCTCCATGATATTTGCCGGGCAGTGTGGTAGAGCTGTTCTAGGTGCTTCAGCGAGACCGCTACGATTGCAGGTTCGAATCCTGCCTCGGGCATGGATGTGTGTGATGTCCTTAGGTTAGTAAGGCTTAAGTAGTTCTAAGTTCTAGGGGACTGATGACCTCATATATTAAGTCCCATAGTGCTCAGAGCCATTTGAACCATTTCTCCATGATATTTGTTGTTTATCTATAAGGAGTGATCAATTGAAAATGAGAGAAATGCAGAAAACTAAGTAAATTGTTTATTTTTTTCAAAAGTAATCGCCAGAATTCTTAGTCTCAATGTAGGACAATACTATCAGTGCCTTCATGGAAAAATGTTTGCAGTTGACCACGATACCATGGTTGTACCCAGGCGTGCACCTCTTCGCCCACTGCCACTAATCTACTGCTTCAGGGTTGCAAAAATATGGAAATCGCATTGGGGGAGATGTGAACTGTATGGATTGTGAGTAAGGCCTTCTCAACGAAACATCTGTAGCGTAGTAGAAACAACAGGCACGACAGCTCGGAAAAAGTCGTGCTAATCTTTTTGTTTGACTGCAAGGTCAGGCTGCTCTTTCACTCGCTGGAACAGGGCCTCACAGTTAACGCACAGCAGTACCGGAATACTTTGCAAAATTTGAAGCGCGCCATCAAGTTCAAACGCCCAGGAATATTAACGTACGGAATCATTCTTTTGCAATAACGCATGCACATATGCTGCTGACTTCTTTTAAAAAATATGTCTCGTTGCTATTTTCACTCCGTCTTTAGGCCACGAGTGGCCTACAGGGACCATCCGACCGCCGCATCATGCTCAAGGAGGATGCCGATAGGAGGGGCGTGAATATGGTATTCTTGACCGAAGCCGCTACTATTCGGTCGAGCAGCTCCTCAGTTGGCACCACGAGGCTGAGTGCACCCCGAAAAATGGCAACAGCGCATGGCGGCTGGATGGTCACCCATCCAATTGTCGGCCACGCCCAACAGCGCTTAACTTCGGTGATTTCACAGGAACCGGTGTACCCACTGCGGCAAGGCCGTTGACGTTGCTGTTTGACTGCCCCTAATACTACAGTCGATGCAGACGAAAACACCCTTGCAGATTAGTGAAATTCTTACTTAAGGGGGGTAGGACGTCAAACGGGACGACTTGGAGCAGGAGAGACACCACAGGAATTTTTAATTTCCACAATCTATACTTTTAAAAATAAATTCATGAAACTTTGCCAGAATGAGCAGAAAGTATTCAGGATTTACACTTATAGTGGTGGAAGTTCAAAACTATAAGAAAATAAATTATTTTTTTACGTTTGTATTTCACCTTTTTTCACTTACCATTGGCTGCATTTGTTGCTATAGGTACACTTTTCTTCATAAGTAAGGAAGATTCTTCGATGAATTTCGCACAGCATATAAACCATACGTACAGGTGTATGAAACTCTAGAATTTTCAAATCTATTAAAAACTGTGGTAAAATTGAGATAATTAACTATAAAATTTGAGCTTTTTCTAAACATGAAGTTTAAAATGTAACAGCACATTCATTTTTTCATAAACTAAATAGTTTCTAGAGTTTTATACACCTGTAAGTACGGTTTGTATGCTGTACAAAATTCATCCAAGAATCTCTCTTACTTATGAAGAAACATGTACCTATAGCAATAAACGCAGCCAACAGAAGTGAAAAAAATGATGAACTTTCACATGCAGAATAAATTATTTTGCTATTTTTTGAACTTTCACTGCTATGATTGTGAATCCTCAATCCTTCGTGGTCATCCTGACTAAGTTTTATTAATTTATTCGTAGAAGTGTAGACAGTGGAAATTAAAATGCTCTGTGGTGTCTCCCTGCTCCGAGACGGCCCGTTTGACGTCCTACCCCCTTAATTACTGACGTTCATAACTTAGGTAACTTAGCTGAGAAGCACCACTATTACATGTACGGATTTCATAAGAAAAACGAGGAAGAAGGTATCACAGACGTCAGAAAGGCAACTGTATTTTGCTCTGTGTTGGAACCACTCTGCTTTCAGCGCTGCCAAATCGATTCAGGGTCTTCTGTCGCACGTCCTGTAGATTCAACATACGGCCCTGAGAGTGTCGCCGTTACGACACCTCGAAACACTTTCCGGAGCCTCCAATATTTTAGCTGTGCGTCTTTACCGCCCGTAATTCGTCAGGCGAACCGCTCGCCGAATGTTGATGTGATAGCACAGCTCCGACGCGCAGTAAACACAACGGCCTCGGCAAGTTTTGCACTCGTAAACACCGTCGTTTGCGCCAAAAACGAACGCCTGCAAAAGCTGTCGAAGTGAGATCTCTTTACCGGTGCTACCAGCGCGCGCGCTCGCTTTCCGTCAAGCCGACGCGGCCGTTAGAAAACATCGCCACGTGACCAGCATGCGAGCAAAGACGCCCGCTGCAATTTAAGCTCCGGTAACCAGCCATTACATTATCACTTTCTAAAGCCGTAACCGTGACGGCTTTTATAGGTTTACGTGAATGGAACGGGTAAAGACGCCCGCGTCCGCCATCGCCGCCCGTGTCCGAATACCCGTCGTGCCTAAAACCGCGCCGATACGCATAAGGTCAGTTGCTCTCAATTATCTGATAGTTCCGCAGCTTAGCAACCCTCGGAACCGCAAGTGCTGCGTAGAAATGAAACGAGGGGGCACGGTCACACTTTCTCTGCCGAGGTAACATATCCGTTGCGAAGGATAACAAAGCAGCAGTGACCGTAAAATTTAAGCACAGCGTTACATGAAAGACTGTGTCGAAATGATATTGGTGTGATTGTCGCTTATGAACAAGCCATATACTATGAAGTTAGGTGCGTCTATGGAGGAACCAAATATGAGAATTCGTTTTACATTCCTTTACCGCATCGTCTGTAAATTTTTCATGTGATCTATAGCTCACTGGCATATCTAACGGGTCGGTTTAAAAATACTCTAGCTTCGAGCGTACCGATCAGGACATTCTTGACCGGTGTGCTTTACTGTCGAAAGGGCCGCACCTGGACGGTGCCTACGTCACCGCAAGATCATCATTATAGCTCTGATCACGAGAAAAATTATTTACAAGGCAAACTGGCACTTTGCTGAATTTTTTCCATTTCCACATAAAACTGACCTCCCCCTTCGTCTCGTGAAAGTCTCCCACGACCCACCGAATCCTCAGCGTTTTTCTCTAGCACCACATTCAAAAGCAGGCCGGTGTGGCCGAGCGGCTCTAGACGCTTCAGTCTTGAACCACGCGACCGCTACGGTCGCAGGCTCGAATCCTCCTTGGGGCATGGATGTGTGTGATGTCCTTACGTTAGTTAGGTTTAAGTAGTTCTAAGTTCTAGGGGACTGATGACCTAAAATGTTAACTCCCATAGTGCTTAGAGCCATTTGAACCCATTTTTGGAACCTCCCATTTAGTTTTCGTTCGATAACGTTCTCTCAGTTCACCTGGCTTTCCTTGTAAAAATTTTATTAGTATTTCTGTATCATTCATCTGTGCCACTTGCTTGGCCTACCTCAACGCAGATGACTTCACAATTCTTGCAACAGGATGGTCCTTGTAGATGGCGTACAACTCATAGTCGTATCTCCTCCTCCAGGTCTGCCTCTCGCAAATTCTCTTGAGTATCCTTCTCTCGAATGCATCCAGCGATTCAGCATCCTTTGCTGCCAGAGCCCACGTGTCAAAGGCGTATATAAGCACTGGCCTGATCAATGTTCTATAAATGACTAGTTTTGTGGTCCTAGTCAGGGGCTCTGAAGACAGAAGATTCAGTAAGGCGAAATAAGCATTACTAGCTGAATAGGGTGATGCTGAGGGAATTAGATTACGAAATGAGACACTTAAAGTAGTAAAGGAGTTTTGCTATTTGGGGAGCAAAATAACTGATGATGGTCGAAATAGAGAGGATATAAAATGTAGACTGGCAATGGCAAGGAAAGCGTTTCTGAAGAAGAGAAATT
This sequence comes from Schistocerca gregaria, assembly GCF_023897955.1. Classification (NCBI taxonomy): domain Eukaryota; kingdom Metazoa; phylum Arthropoda; class Insecta; order Orthoptera; family Acrididae; genus Schistocerca; species Schistocerca gregaria. The sequence continues at coordinate 87,878,418 of NC_064925.1, read as the reverse complement.
TGTTAACATCGAGTATAGATTTGTCAGGAAGTCATTTCTGAAAGTATTTGTTTGGAGTGTAGCCATGTATGGAGAGTGAAACGTGGACGATAACTAGTTTGGACAAGAAGAGAATAGAAGCTTTCGAAATGTGGTGCTACAGAAGAATGCTGAAGATAAGGTGGATAGATCACGTAACTAATGAGGAGGTATTGAACAGGATTGGGGAGAAGCGAAGTTTTGTGGCACAACTTGACTAGAAGAAGGGATCGGTTAGTAGGACATGCTTTGAGGCATCAAGGGATCACAAATTTAGCATTGGAGGGCAGCGTGGAGGGTAAAAATCGTAGAGGGAGACCAAGAGATGAATACACTAAGCAGATTCAGAAGGATGTAGATTGCAGCAGGTACTGGGAGATGAAGAAGCTTGCACAGGATAGAGTAGCATGGAGAGCTGCATCAAACCAGTCTCAGGACTGAAGACAACAATAACAACAACATTAGTCTCTGCTTTATTTCATCTGAAGTATCATTTATTCTGGTTACAACCGAACCCATCGGTATTTAGGCTCGCATCTTCTCTCTATGCGATTTCCCAGTAGTTAGGTACTTTGCTTTAAGTTCACTGACATTTAATCCCATATTCCTGCCGGCCTAATCAAGTGCAGTGAATGACTCATCTATTGCATTACGGATATCACTGGATGAAACATCTCTCCAAGTATCTATTCGTAGTACGAGCTGTGGCCTAGTTACATTAGAGGCCACGCATGTCAAAAAATGTAGAGAAATCATCCCCATGCACATAGGCAAGCTAATGAACGGGTTGTTAAAGCAGGCTGCTGTCACTCCTTCCCCAACAGTTCGTGTCAGTGGTTCAGTGCATAGCAGACAGGTATCCAAATTTCACAGGTCCCAAACGGAGACCGATTATAAAACACTAATACGACCTATTCTTTAGTACTGCTCGAGCGTTTGGGATCCGTATCAGGTCTGATTGAGGGAGCTCATAGAAGCAATTCAGAGGCGGGCTGCTAGATTTGTTACTGGTAGGTTTGATCATCACGCGCGTGTTACGGAAATGCTTCAGGTACTCGGGTGGGAGTCTACATCTACATGACTACTCTGCAATTCACATTTAAGTGTGGGGAAAGGAGGTGTTCTTTTCGTGAATCGCTACTGAGGAAATTTAGAGAACCAGCATTTGAGGCTGACTGCAGTACAAATTTACTGCCGCCAACTTTTACTTCGCGGAAAGACCATAAAGATAATTTGGTATGCGTACTGTAAGACCTTCGGTGCACACACCATCAGATTATTTGACTTGTCGCTCTAACGAAGTAGGCGAGTGTCAGCAATATATCTAGTGGTCTTATCGTGACGTGTTTATCTTCTGCCGTTAGGTCAGACGATGGAAATGCCACTTGCACGTTTAGAGTAGCAGATTGACGGCGACCAACTTTAAATAGAACTTGATTAATTTTCAGACACATTTATTAAATAATAAAGAGCATAACTTGATTCTGGATTCTGTTTACAATTGACAATCTGAAGTTCCTTTGGTCTTGGTACGTTAATCTTATTGTCACATATATCTGATATGATGCAGGAATATGATAATCTTATTAGGAGCAGACTGAAACTGGACTATAGACTGGTACACACTAATGTAGACTGGTACAGACAGGTAAATGCAGACTCTTACAGACTAATGCAGAATGATTAATCGGAGGTCTGTACACTCGTTATAATACCTCGCGCGGTCAGATATCACTGCGCGAGTGTGATCCGCGAGGAGAAAAGGTTCTACGTAAGCAGCAATCTCATTGGCTGCGTTACATATTAATACGCGGATCGGCGGAAGCAGAATTTGCTCCGTCTCTAAGACAGCGCCATCTCGTAGTGCGGAGACGGACGAGCGCTGCGCCTGCGCTGTTGTGCTTAGCGGGGCGCGCTCTAGTGGGAAAGTTGTGTACGCGCTGACTACGCGGAACTACGTACACAACAGATAAGATAAGAGAGATCGGGGCTCGTACAGGGCGTATAGGCAGTCATTTTTTCCCTCGTTCTGTTTGGGAGTGGAACAGGGAGAGAAGATGCTAGTTGTGGTACGAGGTACCCTCCGCCACGCACCGTATGGTGGATTGTGGAGTATGTATGTAGATGTAGATGTAAAAGCTTGGAGAGAATCTGTGTCCCCTGATATGCAGTTATTTTGTATATGTTTTACAATTGTCCACAGTGGTCTTCCGAAACCCCGGAGACACTTGCGGACAGCTGCATGTATCATACACTGCACTGACTGGTGATACATTTACGGTCATCAGACAGCCTTTGTCGGCTGCTGGAGCCACATTGTTTGCCTGACTAATGACTCTGGTGGGCGTTTTTCTGGCTTGACCGGCGAGCGCGGCCGGTGTAGGGCGTCCCCCAGGTGTCCGGGGCGGCCATATACGGTCAGCGAGGGAGACACCTGTCGCAGCCGCGGCGCAGCTCGACCGCCCAATTCGCGACGCATTCCGCACGCGGCCCGCTGTGGCCCGGCTCAGCCCGCATTCCCGAGTCCGCAGGCGCCCTTTTTGCCCGCTGCTCGCCACCTGACACGCAGAACCGTTAACCGGCGAGCTTCCCTCCACTGCGAGACCTAGGGTCGCACCGCCACAAAAGAAGCGGAATTCGGAAGGACGGAAGGCTGTCCTGATTGAGATGTTCCGTGACTTCCCCTTTGAAGGTCAATATGAATGGTGAATGTCTGGATGGCATCCTCGAATGCCGGACATTTGCCAAGCCGGACGTTTGCCACACTTTCCCCTTCGTCAGGTAGCTTGAGTAGCGATCCGTCAGGTAAGGGGCGCCCTTCCTCGTACTACTTCTGTCCGCTTTCAAACCGCCGTGTCCACATCTTACACGATATAACCAGTAGGTAACAGACCTTCTTCGACATCTTGGCGAAGTACAGAGCTTCTTTTCCGAAATCGAAATATTTATAACTTTTGGGAAAGGAAAGCAAATACCGACGATTATGTCAGTGTGTAATTAGTTCTGCCAAGTATAAATATAGATCCCTCTGTCTCTACGGTAGCTTCCTTTCACGCTTACTGATTGCGATAGAAACAGTCCATTGGCAGGGGAGCAACAAGAAAGGAACGATGTAAAGACAATGCGAATTGTACGCTAATCATTTCTTTGTGATCACTGCATTTGTGCCTACTTTAATTACTACAACTGCATGCCCAAAAGACAATAAGGAAAGAAGAAATGGGAATTTGAATGTTTGAAAAGAAGAACGACATACTCCATATTAATTTACTCTCTAAAATCCGATATCCCTTGCGGCGAAACATTAGTTAATAAACATGAGGATGTTTAGAACATGACTGAAAATACGTTCACTAAATAGAGATAAGAAGATCTATGATTGACATGTCATCTAAGGTCGACATACAATTTTAATATGTTAGAAATAGGGAAACGTTGTAATACAGAATGATATGCTTGTAACGTACGTTGTTGTTCTACATTGTTTAACTCTGGTATTTACAGGATCACAGAGAAAGCATCCTAGGTTTTGGAGGGAAAAGCCGTGATTGTAATGATCTGCACTACAACAGAAACAAGAAGCACAACTTAAGGGAAAATAATGTAATCTGTGTTTCAGCTCACATGGGACATTGAAGCAGATAGTTCCTGTGACTTAGTTTGGGCAGAGGTTATATTCGATAACCGGAATAAATTAACAACTGGCTCCTGTTACCGACCCCCGGTCGCAGATGGAACAGTTGCTGAACAGTTCAAAGAAAACTTTAGTGTCATCACAAATAGGTACGCTACTCATACAATTAGAGTTGGCAGCGACTTGAATCTACCTTCCGTATGTTGACAAAAATACATTTTCAGACCCTATTGCAGATAGAAAACTACTTCCGTAATTGTTCTAAATGATTTTTTGAAAATTATTTTGAACAATTAGTTCACGAGGCCATTCAAATTGTAAATGGTTACGAAAACACACTTGACCTCTTAGCCACAAATAATCCTGAGCGTCACGACGGATACAAGGATTAGTGAACACATAGTCGAGCGAGGCTCAATTCCGTAACAAATAAATTCACCAAAACTAAACGTGAAATATATCTATTTACAAAAGCCGCTAAAAATTCGGTTGACGTCTTTCTGAGAGACAGTCTCCAATCCTTCCAAACTATGTAGGTGGAGACCATATGTGGCTTAAGTTCAAAGAAATAGTACCAAGAGCAGTCGAGAGATTCATACCGAATAAATTAATAAGAGACGGAACTGATCCCCCAATGGTACACAAAACACGACAGAAAGCTGCTGCAGGAGCACCGAAAAAGGCACGTATAATTTAGACAAACGCTAAATCTCCAACATTGGCGAAGTTTTACTGAGGCTCGAAATTTTGTGCGGATTTCATTGCGAGATGCACTTAATAGTTTCCATAACGAAAGTCTCTCTAGAAATGTGGCGGAAAATCCAAAGATATTCTGGTCCTATGTTAAGTAAATCAGCGGAAAGGCTCAGTAACCGATGTGGAGGAGGAGGAAGAGGGGGAGACAAGGGACCCAACCCTTCGGAGCAGGTAAACTCGTGGCAAATGTCCGGCGTGGCACATGTCTTCACACCGGTATCCTCCACCCAATCAATATGTGTTTTAAGGCGCCGTTCAGTCTTCATGCTTTTATATCCCATACAATTCGGACGGGCTTAAACTAACTCCTTACTCTCTACAGTTAGTCGACGTCACCGCCTTGCTATAGATCTCAGAAATGAGGTATGTGTAGGGTAAGTCCGAGAGGGTTACACCCCTTTTTTTCCACACCATAAAATTTGTGTGTTTTCCAACTTTTCTGCAGCACGTTCGTACAACCTTAAATACAACATATTGTTGAGGCGCTGACACTTAAAATATTCGAGGTATGATAAAATGAAAATATACATAGTAGTCCATCTCATCCTTAGGTGCACGGGTGAGATCGAACAGTATACTGGGAGAGATTATATACAATTAGCTATAAATGAAAAAAGAGTCAAGAAAAGTTTCATATTTTGCGTCGAATATGTTGTAATGAATACAGAATTATACTATTAAATATTTTATTCCAGAACAATTTTATCAGTTTATTATGAATCTTGACTGAACATTGGCTTTTCTAATGAGTTATAGCTTTTGTTCAAGCGTTAGCCTCTCTTTCTCCTAATCCACAGTTACTCCTTATTACCAAATGTTGACCATCGTGAGCAGGTAACACACTGAATTCAATCTTAATTTTTACTAGTTTCGAGATAGATTTCACCACAGCCAACACATACATCCTCATCTCATCCATCAAAGTTATATATGTTGTCTCTTAAATACAAGAAAACAGCAACCAGCCACTTTTGACAATGCTGTGGATTTATTCCGGTTTCGAACCGACAGGTTCATCTTCAGACGGCTAGTTCACATTAAGATACATTTTACATTAGCTTTACATCCAAAATAAGATCAGATACAATGACTTTTTAACTTTAATTGTGGCTCGCAATGACTTTAAGTGGTGTACACAGACGCGGGCTCAGAATGTCAGTGTTCGACAAAATAGCACCTAAGTTATTTGAATAATTTTGTACAATGTATGCACATGATGAACACGGCGAGCTATTTGTAGTATTTTTCTTACTGAGCTTCTTCAGTTTGTTTTTCTCTTCATTAGTATTCTTCTTTGGTGATCTTTTTGTGTCTTTTTCTGTTTCCTTTCTTTTCTTACACCTCTTTTCCTTTACAGTTTCAATATTTTCAGCAGAGTTTAATCCTTTGCTGCGTTCCTCTTAACATTCATGTTTTTATCAACAGAAAGAACAGGTGACATTTCTTCCAGAAGTTTTCCCTCTGCTGGCTTAGGACTAGTCAAATCTTTAATGAAAAGTCTTAGGCTTAGCAGGAGCGCAGGCCGAAGTTGTGTCTGTGTAGGAATTTGACTTCTGCAGATAACATTTGGTGTACTTGAGATCAGTAGGTGTTTTGATGAGTTTTGAAGTGGTTTTTTGGCCTGTGTACATAATTCTCTCGCACAGACGTGTCTTCGGACAAATAAATATAGTCCGACACTGCGTCCATCTTCGTTTGGATTACGCTTTGAAGCTAAATTAAATTATGTGTTATGCTCTATAGCTCTATAGCAATAGTTCTTCACCGCCTTTGTTGACAGAAGAGATTGCTTGCAAGTAGCGGCAACTGCTCGACACATATATGAATTATGCCACTGGTCCGTCTCACCCAGTGGTCCATCTCTCCCGGACTCATCCTGCTCACCTTATTGTTCTGTTTATACATACATTTATATAGATGAAACATTTTCCAATACTGATGTAAATTTATTTTCACACTATTATTTTCATATGACAACAAACGGGCTTTTAAAATTTGATTTACAATGTTACTTAAAGACATTTCCATTAAGGTAATTTTAATTCATGCGACATTACATAAGTAATCTTTGAATATGGTGGTTTCTACTACCAACATCGTTTCGATAATTTTAATTATGCAACTTTCAGGTGTTTTGTTTTCAAAATACACTGAAGAACCAAAGAAACGAACCGTGTAGGGCCCCCTCCAGTACGCATAAGTAGAGCAACATGATATGGCGTGGTCTCGACTAATGTCTGAAGTAGTGCTGGAAGGAACTATCATGAATCCTGCAGAGCTGTCCATAAAACCGTAAGAGTACGAGAGGGTGGAGATCTATTCTAAACAGCACGGTGCAAGACATTCTAGATATGCACAATAATGTTCGTGGCTTGGGAGACTGGTTGCCAGGAGAGGTGTTTTAACCCAGAACAGTGTCCCTGGAGCCACTCTGTAGGAATTCTGGACGTGTGGGGTGCCCCATTGTCCTGCTGGAATTGTCCAAGTGTGTCGGAATACACAATGCACATGTCGGTGAGCCGACCGCTGTGGCCGAGCGCTGCTGCTACGGTCGCAGGATCGAATCCTGCATCGGGCATGGAGGTGTGTGATGTCCTTAGGTTAGCTGGGTTTACGTAGTTCTAAGTACAGGGGACTGATGACCTCAGATGTTACGTCCCATAGTGCTTAGAGCCTTTGGATGTCGGTGATCAGACAGGATGCTTACGTATGTGCCACCTGTCAGAATCGTATCTAGACGTATTAGGGATGCCTGTCACTGCAAATGCACACGCCCCACATCGTTATAGAGCCTCCACGAGCTTGAATAGTCCTCTGCTGACATACAAATTCCATGGATTCATGAAATTGTCTCCAGATCCGTAGACGCCCACCCGCTGGATATAATTTGAAACGAGACTCGTCCGTCCAGGCAACATGTTTCCAGTCATCAACAGTCGAATGTCGGTGTTGACGGACCCAGGAGAGGCGTAAAGCTTTGTGTCCTACAGTCATCTAGGGTACACGAGTGGCTCTTCGGCTCCGAAAACCCTTATCGTTGATGTTTCGTCGAATGGTTCGCACGCTGTCACTTGTTGATGGCGCAGCACTGAAATCTGCAGCAATTTGCGGAAGGGCTGCACTTCTGTCACGTTGAACGATTATCTTCAGTCGTCATTGGTCCCGTTGTCGCAAGATCTTTTTCCGGCCGCAACGATGTCGGAGATTTGATGTTTCACTGGATCCCCGATGTTCATGGAACGCTCGTGGTATGGTCGTACGGAAAAATCCCCCACTTCATCGCTACCTCGGAGATGCTGTGTACCATCGCTCGCGCGCCGACTATAACACTACGTTCAGACTCAGTAAAATCTTAGTAACCTGCCATTGTAGCAGCAGTAACCGATCTAACAACTGCGCCAGACGCTTGCCGTTTTATATAGGCGCTGCCGTTCAGAACAGTATTCTACCTGTTTACATATCTATGTACATGAATATCAGTTCCTACAATTTTCGTTGGTGCTTCGTTGTAATTAGTCGTGATGGAGTCCGATGCACGTAAAAAACGTAAGTCTTTTGGTATTTTATCCCAGTTTGCTATAATACGATGTTCTGTAGTATCGTAGAAGACAAATTAATAATGGAAGCTGTATGATCTTGCAGGTATTAAGTGGAGGAACACATCGGTAATGGCCAACGAATAGGCCCTTAAAGGTCGCCCGGATAGGTACACATGATCTGCGGACACGTCTTCGACTCCATTCCGCCACATTCAGTGGAGGGTGAATGTTGGACAGTGCCAGCCACTCGTGCTCATAAAGATCATTAAACAAACATAGCGAGACGTAAGCTAACACTCAATGGACTGTAAGTTTCCGAACAACACAAAATCATACAGTAACGAAATACTGTTGCACGGAAAGATAATCATCAGTACGTCCAAGTTCGAACAGTTCCGGAACTTTTTAAAAAAGGTTTCCCTTTTTTGAAAAGGGTTTACGATTAGGGTTCTTTTTAATTCCAAAGCATTGATTACATACGTGTAATTGTTACGATATTCAAAATAATTCCTTATGGAGGTATACTTTTGACGTGATTGAACAAGACGAAGATAACTATAAATGTAAGTGAAGAATTCAGTACCAGTATTTGGTGGATCGGATTGTATACTACAATAAACTTTATTGTCAATACAATCTGAAAGGAACATATACTACAATGAAGACCCGTCCATGGAGATTTGTTCTAACTCAGCACATGCTCAATATGTCCACCATTTCGTTTCCTAACTTCCTTCAAAGAAATTCTGAAGTTAGTGATTACCCTTTGGCACATGTCTTCCGTAATTTCACTGCAAGCTTGAAGAATAAGTCTTCTGAGCTCCATTAAATCACGTGGACGTTTTGGGAATATTTTTTTTCCTTTTGGCACCCCCAAAGAAAAAAGTCACATGCATTGAGGTCTGGTCTGTTGGGGGGCCAATTTTGTCCGTCATTGAAGCGACCTGGAAACCCGAGTGAAATGATCCGCATGTCGAAATGCTCGTGTAAAAACTCCAACACAGTGTTTGCACTATGTGGCCTTGCTCCATCTTGCATGAACCACTGCGTGTTTAAGGGCAAGGCAGTAGCAAGAATCTGTGGAATGAAGCTATTGCGAAGCATGCTCAAATAACGCTCGCTGTTCACAGTTACTTCAAAGAAAAAGGGTCCAATAAGTCCGTGACTGGAAATTGCTGGCCACGCTGTAATCGTCGGAGTACAATGTTGTCGTTCATGGAGCACTTGTGGGTTTGAGTGGCCCAAAAGCGTACATTTTGTTTGTTAACCACAGCGTCTAAATGAAAATGCGACTCATCTGAAAACCAATGTTGAGACTTCCTTCCCTATCCTCCGCCCACTGAACAAACAGTAGTCTCTGCTGCTTGTGTTCTTCAGTGAGCTTCTGTGCACAGGTCATCTAGTATGGGTACATATGGTCACTTTTAAGAATGCTTTGAACGGAGTGTCTGGACATTCCCAGTTGCACTGCTGCCTTTCTACACGATTTCCCTGGACTTCTCTGCACAGCAACTCGTACCGCTTCAATATTCTCCGGCGAACAAGCAGGCTTAGGCCCAGGTCGCTTCGCTTCCAATACTGTTCCTTCCTGTACAAATTTATCGTACAACCTGTGGATGGTCTTCTTGCAAGAGACCAATCGTGTGTTAAACTATTGTCGATAATGCCTCTGAGTCAGAACAAGGCTTTTCGCTTCATGAAAAAGTAGCACAATTGCCGATCGTTGCTGTGTCGTCAGTCTTCCATTGTCAGCCATTGCTGCTTGCTAGTCTCCTAGCGGCAGTATCGTGAATTACACGTCATTTCGTAACTCATTTGTTTTTCCAAGCTCTGCTGGTACTGCTGTAGAGATCCCAGCGGGATATCTAGTGTGCGTCGTAAATCGTGAAAGAAACAATTGGTAACACATTTCGTGCGCCACACTGTAGATTTGTGCATCAGGGTGAGCAAGACACACTGTTCAGGTCCTTACAACGTCAAGCGTGAATGAACCGTCAGACAGGAGCGTGTAGACACAGTAGCCAAGACAGTACAAGAGCGGCCTTGACCGCGTAACGCTGAAGGGCGCGGACTGGTGTCTGTCTGCTGCTGGTGGGACGTCGGTGTGAGCCCCCACTGGCTACTTGCTGCTGTAATCGCCCGCACTTGCGGCCGGCCCGCCGCTGGGCCACACGGCGTGAGCGACCGCAGGACACCATTCGGTGTAAGTGGGCGACGTCCCCGGGAACTGCGGCACCCCGCCAGTCTGGCCGACGCCAAAAAAGGCCTGTGGGACGTCAGGCCGCTCGCGGGGCCATTTGGGGACCGCCGGCTGCTCATTAACGCGCCAGCGTCTGTTCCGCGCGCACCCAAGCGCGAACGAAACGGGCGTGCGCGAACGCAAGCCCCCGCAGATCTCGTAAACCAGTGACGCGCCTTAACAAGCGGACAAAGGGACATTTCTCTGGCGACAGAGCCTATCACATCATCTATAGCAGAGAACTCACAAAAGGAACGAGCCAGAATAGTTATACGGTGTGATGAGCCCTTACAAGTGCGAGAGAGAGAGAGAGCGGGGGAGAGAGAGAGAGAGTGAGAGAGAGAGAGAGAGAGAGAGAGAGAGAGAGCGGGAGAGATAGAGAGAGCGGGAGAGAGAGAGAGAGAGAGAGAGAGAGAGAGAGAGAGGAGCGGATGCGAGAGGGAGAGAGAGAGAGAGAAGTTGACAAGATGGTCGATGCAAAAAAGCCTCTGCTATGACATTTTTTTATTCTTTGAGTCATCAGTCTTCTCACTGCTTTGATGCCGCCCGCCACGAATTCTTCTCCTGTGCCAACGTCTTCAACTCAGAGTAGCACTTGCAACCTACATCCGCAATTATTTGCTGCATGTATTCCAGTCTCGGCCTTCCTCTGCAGTTTTTGCCCTCTACAGCTCCCTCTTGTACCATGGAAGTCATTCCCTGATGTCTTAGCAAATGTCCCATCTTCCTGTCCATTCTCCTTGTGAGTGTCTTCCACAGTTCCTTTCCTTTCCAACCCTGCGCTGAACCTCCTCATTCGTTACGTGGTCAGTCCACCTAATTTTCAACATTCGTCTGTAGCACCACGTCTCAAATGCTTCGATGCTTTTCTGTTACAGCCGGACGGTGTGACCGAGCGGTTCTAGGCGCTTCAGTATGGAACCGCGCTACCGCTACGGTCGTAGGTTCGAATCCTGCCTCGGGCATGGATGTGTGTGATGCCCTTAGGTTAATTAGGTTTATGTAGTTCTAAGTTCTAGGGGATTGATGTCCTCAGATAGTGCTTAGAGCCATATGAACCATTTTCTTCTGTTCCGCTTTTCCAACAGTCCGTGTTTCACTATCATACAATGCTGTACTCCGAAGGTACATTCTAAGAAATTTATTCCTTAAATTAAAGCCTATGTTTGATGCTAGTAGACCTCTCTTGGCCAGGAATTCCCTTTTTGCCAGCACTAGTCTGCTTTTGATGACCTCCTTGCTCGGTCCGTCACTGGGTATTTTGCTGCCTAGGTAGCAGAATTACTTCACCTCATCTACTTCGTGACCATCAATCCTAATGTTAAGTTTCTCGCTGTTGTCATTTCTGCTACTCCTCATGACTTTCGTCTTCCTTCGATTTACTCTCAATCCATATTCTGTGCTCATTAGATCGTCCATTCTGTTCACCAGATCATGTAATTCTTCTTCACCTTCACTCAGGATAGCAACGTCATCAGCGAATCATAACATTGAAGATCTTTTCACCTTGTATTTTAATTCCACTTCTGAACCTTTACGAGGACTACAAACGAAATATTTCATCAGCTTTATTTGTTGCAGCAAGTACCCCATTATCAGGGTGCTGGTTATCCGCCTTGTGGATTACACGTGCATAGTTCGTCGGTTTTCGTAAAAGTTTTATAAACATTCTGTTATAATTGGAACTCATATTGTCCTTTAGAATAAATGGTTCAGATTGCCCTCAGCACTATGGGACTTTAACATCCGAGGTCATCAGCTACAACTACTTAAACCTAACTAACCTAAGTACATCACTCACATCCATGCCCGAGGCAGGATCCGAACCTCGACCGTAGCGGTTGCTCGATTCCAGACTGAAGTGCCTAGAACCGCTCGGTCACAGCGGCCGGCTTTCCTTCAGAATACATATTCCTAAGTGTGACGGTGTGTATGACGAAAACACCCACCAGTAATTAACTGGCGATGCCAGTGACCAGGGATATGAGCAGCTAAGTGACGCGGAAATTGTGTACACACAGTGTTCTGGAGAGGAACAAAGGCTAGTCGAAGTAATGGCGGAGCCCGTTACCACGCACACTGAGGCAGTGAAATGCGCTGATTAGTTATTACAGGACACAGAAATAAACGCGTTCCACTCCACTGAAGTTTCGATTCTCCATGAGATACGAACCGTTCTCGGAAACGGAAGAAGTTGAAGAATTGCTTCCCGAAAATGAACTGAAAGCTACTTTCACGAAAATAATGTAATATGTTTTCAGTGAAATGTTGTCAATGTATCGTCAGTTTTCGGCCAGTAGGGGGTAAGTAACGCAGTGAGCTTTCAAGTGGAACATTTGGCGTGTAAGCCGTACTGGTACGCCTGAAAAAAAAAAAAATCAAAACCGAAGATTTTGGGCTGTGATACGTGTGGTTGCAGCAATGTAAAACAAATGTTGTATTCACACTTCAGGATCTCTCAAAAAGAGTTAAAAACAAGTTTAAGAGATCTAAACCTAAACTGAAATGACAAATTTTTGCCACACGTGCCTCATTTCGACAGTTACAGTTTATTATTATTCACTGTCATTCAGTTATTAATTTTGTTCTGAACTGTGACCATCAGTTCAGCTTTGTCGTACCCACTCCTGTAGCGGTTACGTGTAACATTCCACAGGCTGACTGTTGGCTCCCCAGCTCTCATTCGTGTCGTTAAGACGCATGCACATCTGTGCTCTCGTCACTTGCATGGGATGAAGAAAAATATGGAAACGCCAAAAGCATGAGACATTACCATGCCTAATACGGATTAAGAAAATCGTTGGCATTCAAAATAGCTTTCAGCCTCCCTGTATGGTTTGCAAGGCAATCTTGTGCAATTAGTCCTGCAAAATTGTACCAAATTCAGGTAACGATCATGGATGTGGACAGCGATCACGCACCCTTCTCTCCAAAGTAGGCCATAAATCCTGAATTATACTGAGATATTTTGGCTACAGTGGCAATGCAGGAGGATCTGCAGCGAATTGACGCATGGTGCACGGAATGGCAATTGAATCTCAATGTAGACAAGTGTAATGTGATGCGAATACACAGAAGGATAGATCCCTTATCATTTAGCTACAAAATAACAGATGTAGATGTAGATGTAGATGTAGATGTAGAAGGGGATATGCGACAATTTATCGTCGTGCCCACCAAAACAGTCATTGCCAATTTGAGTTGTGAACAGTGGCATGTTTCTTCTTGGAACATGGCATGACATGTGGAATAAACATTGTACCATGACCAAAATGGTCGCATAATCCTTGCCAGTAATGTTACTTTGCAGAGTTAGTCATTATCGAACTACCACCACGTCTCAGTCTTGGATGTAAATTTGGTCAGAGGTTGGTAACTGTCAAACAAGACTCGTCCGACGAAGTGGCAACCTGTTAAGGGCATTTGCACCACTGCGTGGTTTTGAAATTCCAGCTTGCCTTGCAGTTCCCTGCTTATGGATATTTTTGTTGTTGTGTGGGCGCTGACGGATTCAGTCCTGCAGTTAATTTTGCAGCTGTCGACCTCCTATTTTTCGTCACAGTCCTCTACAATGATCGCTTGTCACGAACATGCAACACACACACACTTTCGTTAGCCCTCTGACAGCGGATGGCGTTTTTCCGCTTTCCTTGTATGTCGTATAAAAGTTCGAAATGGAGCGTTTTTAATCCCCAAACATATCGGCTACCTTCGTTACAGAAGCACCGACCATACCATGACTAACACTTTGCCAACCTATTTCACTTAGCTCCCCACACAATGCTCTCACAGATACACAAAACATTGTTCTGACCACGGGTGCCACTTGTAACGTACTGAAGACATTGCACAGGTGCTTGTCTAGGTTCTGCATCTACTTTCAAGCATGCATTTCTCAAGGAGTTTGTAAATTTTTGTCCAACCGCTGTATATCACATAAAATCAAACAGAAGGGATCACAGTGCCAATAGAATAACTATAATGCCATGTCGTCTATTTTGTTAAATATTTAAGTAATATGTTAAAGATCACGTTAATACGTGCTGCTTGATAATAAATCACCAAATTTGTTAGTTGTTGGTGTGGTGTCACCGCCAGACACCACACTTGCTAGGTGGTAGCCTTTAAATCAGCCGCGGTTCGTTACTATACGTCGCACCCGCGTGTCGCCACTATCTGTGATTGCAGACCGAGCGCCGCCACACGGCAGGTCTAGTGTAGAGAGAGACCCTAGCACTCGCCCCAGTAGTACAGCCGACTTTGCTAGCGATGGTTCACTGTCTACATACGCTCTCATTTGCAGAGACGACAGTTTAGCATAGCTTTCAGCTACGTCATTTGCTACGACCTAGCAAGGTGCCATATTCGTTTACTATAATTACTTCAAGAATGTATTCTGAACAGACAATATTGTGAATCATGTACCGTCGAGAGCGACGTTCATCATTAATGGATTACAGTTAAGTAATTACGTCCGCTTTCTGAATCCTCATTCCTTGTCATGTTCCAGACCTCACGTCAGTACAGTTCTTCCCTCCTCACGCCAGCCTGCGTGAGCTAAAACGCGTGCATTTTGGTCTCCCCTCGTAAAACGGTGTTGGCTCTTCAGCCAACACACAACAGTTGGACTGGTCATTGATATACAGTCATCACTGTGAGAGCACCCGTCATTAAGTCGCATCAAGAAATTACATACTGAGGAAACTCTTACGTTAGACCAAAGATGCCGAGAAGTACAGTCCAGACACAGTACACCTCCACTGCAGCATGTGCTCTCCCAGCGATGTTTAGAACTGCACATGCCAAAACTGTCAACATGAGCTTAAATGAAATATGACGGCTAATATCCGGTAGTAAATAACCCACGTCGCTCAACTAAACTGTACAAGTCAGCCCGATTTACGAAATCAAATTGTGTAAGAGCACACCTTATTATGCGCTCTCTGTGGACCTGAAAGGTTTAAATCTCGCAAGACATTCGTGAACTATGAACTTACCGAACCTCCAGACAACTAAAAGCTACTATAGGAGATGCCCAGTTGAGGACCTTGTAAAGAGACATCCTCCTCTAGTATTACTTTTCCTCAACAGGACTAGTCGAATTTTGGATACATTATTATCTCAGCTGTTTTTCTGAAAAATTTCATTTAATTTTGTGCGCAACATGTTATATTTTAAGGTAAAATTTGTGAACAGGGGTTACTTTATTTTAGTTGTTACAATCGATTTGCACTGGCTCATATACATTTAACATTGTTTTTTTCCGAAACATTAAGAAATTACGAAATATTTGGCACACTTAAAATTCCTATTATTAATTTTGCACTATATTACTGTTTATTGCGTTTATTTGTGGATTCATTAATAAAGTAATAATCTAAACTAATAGAAATTCATTTGTCAAGAAAAACTGTAAACCCTTTGGGATACTCTTATTACCGCAGAGTGAAATAGAAGTAAGCATGCCTCTGATGTGATCGGATGTATTATTGTGTTTTGAACGAACAGTCTCTAATTTCGGCGTTGTTAGTCTGAAAATTCAAAAGACAGTGAGATGTAGTAAAATGTGAGACAATAAATTATTGTAAGAACAAAAATTCTGCAACGACATTCTTCAAAATTATTTAGATCAATTGAACTATGAGAAACTAAAATGTGAGAATTCCAGCTTCAAGTATCAGACCCCTAGACATGAAGAACTGGAGCCAGCTGTGGGAGAAAAGATAAGTGAAAAGTTTATTGTAAATCTTACTCCTCTCGAATCTTCTGAAAAGACTTTCCCATAGCGGACAGTAGCAACAACAAAGAGGGGAGGGATAGATTACAACCTGGAAGATTTGGAGGAGCGTGAACCGCAACAGAACTCGCTTAACACCATGAAGCAAACTTGATGAAGTGGGGCCCTATAGATGAATAAGATGAAAGATGTGATTGTGGCGGATATCGGAATATGGAACATCTCCTAACCTGTCCTAACTGTCCAGTAGAGGTACGCTCCATGAACTGTGGGAGGTAAGTGAGGAAACATTGGACGTAACCCCGTTCGGCTTGAGAAACTGATCTCTAAACACAAGTAAGTTAAGTGCTAATTGAAATGTCGATCGTTTCCAATGCTATTTACACTACTGGCCATTAAAATTGCTACACCACAAAGACGACGTGCTACAGACTCGAAATTTAACAGACAGGAAGAAGATGCACTGATATGCAAATGATTAGCTTTTCAGGTTGGCGCCAGTGGCGACACCTACAACGTGCTGACACAGGGATAGTTTCCAACCGATTTCTCATACACAAACAACAGTTGACCGACGTTACCTGGTGAAACGTTGTTGTAATGCCTCGTGTAAGGAGGACAAAAAGCGTACTATCAAGTTTGCGGCATTGATAAAGGTGAGATTGTAGCCTATCGCGATTACGGTTTATCGTATAGTGACATTGCTGCTCACGTTGGTCGAGATCCAATGACTGTTAGCAGAACATGGAATCGGTGGGTTCAGGAGGGTAATATGGAACGCAGTGCTGGATCCCAACGGCCTCGTATCACTAGCAGTCGAGATGACAGGCATCTTATCTTCAAGGCTGAAACGGATCGTGCAACCACGTCTCGATCCCTGAGTCAACAGATGGGGACGTTTGCAAGACAAAAACCATCTGCACAAACAGTTCGACGACGTTTGCAGCAGCATGGACTATCAGCTCGGAGACCATGACTGTGGTTACCCTTGACGCTGTATCACGGACAGGAGCGCCTGCGATGGTGTACTCAACGACGAACCTGGGTGCGTGAAAGGCAAAACGTCATTTTTTCGGATGAACCCAGGTTCTGTTTGCAGCATCGTGATGGTCGCATCCGTGTTTGGCGGCATCGCGGTAGACGGACATTGGAAGCGTGTATTCGTCATCGCCATACTGTCGTATCACCCGGTGTGATAGTATGGGGTGCTACTGGTTACACGTTTCGGTCAGCTCTTGTTCGCATTGACGGCACTTTGAACAGTGGACGTTACATTTCAGATGTGTTACGGCCAGTGGCTCTACCCTTCATTCGATCCCTGCGAAACCCTACATTTGAGCAGAATAATGCACGACCGCATGTTGCACGTCCTGTACGGGCCTTTCTGGATACAGAAAATTTTCGAGTGCTGCCCTGGCCAGCACATTCTCCAGATCTCTCACCTACTGAAAACGTCCGGTCAATGGTGGCCGAACAGCTGGCTCGTCACAATACGCCAGTCACTATTATTGATGAACTGTGGTATCGTGTTGAAGGTGCATGGGCTGCTGTACCTGTACACGCCATCCAAGCTCTGTTTGACTCATTGCCCAGGCGTATCAAGGCCGTTATTACGGCCAGAGGTGGTTGTTCTGGGAACTGATTTATCAGGATCTATGCACCCAAACTGCGTGAAAATGTAATCACATGTCAGTTCTAGTATAATATATTTCTCCAATGAATACCCGTTTATCATGTGCATTTTTTCTTGGTGTAGCAATTTTAATGGCCAGTAGTGTACCATAGTGTGACAAGCTTTCGTTTAGACCTGAAATATGCGAGTTGGTCTAAACGTAATCGTAAAGAACGAACTTAGAGACAGTAGAGGAACCTTACAAAGCTCAGAATATCTACGAGGGGCGTTCAATAAGTAATGCAACACACTTTTTTGTGAAAACAAACTGGTTTTATTCGGGATTCCTATACACCGTATTATTCCCCACCCTTTTGACTACAAAACCCTATTTTTCAATATCATCACCGTTCTATGCGACAGACTTATGCCACCTTATTGGCAGGTCCTGTATGCCCGCACATTACCACTCTACTTCTCGACGTCGGAGGCAACGTTTTGCTGCATCAGTAACCTCCCCATCATCCACGCATTGCTTTCCGGGAAGTGCGTCCTTCATTGGGCCAAACAGACGGAATTCGGAAGGTCCAAGATTTGGGCTGTAGAGTGGACGAGGAACTGCAATGAAGTTCTGTGAGCTCCTCTCGGGTGCGCAGACTCGTATGAGGCCTTGCGTTGTCATGAAGGAGAAGCTCCCTTACTTCTGCTGAAGTAATTTCTGCAATTTCCTGAGGGAAGCACAATGCATTTCAGAGTTGATCGTTGCGTCATAGGGAAGAACATCAAACAAAACACCCCCTTCACAATCTCAGACCAGCGAGGTGTTTGACTGTGATGCGTCGATCTCCTTGCATGAGAGTGTCCGCACGTTCCAGCATTGCTGGAGCCACAGTTGGGTGCGGCCGGCCCGCACACGGGAGATCGGACAGGCTGCGTGACCTCGTTGAGATTGTGATAAGCGCATCATCTAACGACTCACCGTGCCTTTGTTCACTGTCAGGCTTCTGTAAACATTATGCGAGCGCCTATGAATGTTCAAATGTGTGTGAAATCTTATGGGACTTAAGTGTTAAGGTCATCAGTCCGTAAGCTTACACACTACTTGACCTAAATTTTCCTGAGGGCAAACACACACACCCACGCCCGAGGGAGGACTCGAATCTCCACCAGGACCAGCCTATGAATATCAACATCTATATTTATACTCCGCAAGCCACCCAACTCGGGAGGTGTAAGTAGGGGGAAGCAATATATCCAATACCTCATTCAGAAATGCATCCTCTCGAAAACTGGTCAGCAAGCTACACCGCGATGCAGAGCGCCTCTCTTGCAGAGTCTGCCACTTGAGTTTGCTAAACATCTCCGTAACGCTATCACGCTTACCAAATAACCCTGTGACGAAACGCGCCGCTCTTCTTTGGATCTTCTCTATCTCTTCTGTCAACCCGACCTGATACGGATCCCACACTGATGAGCAATACTCAAGTATAGGTCGAGCGTGTGTTTTGTAAGCCACCTCCTTTGTTGATGGACTACATTTTCTAAGGACTCTCCCAATGAACCTCAACCTGGCACCCGTCTGACCAACAATTAATTTTATATGATCATTCCACTTCAAATCGTTCCGTACGGATACCCCCGGATATTTTACAGATGTAACTGCTACCAATGTTCGTTCCGCTATCATATAATCATACAATAAAGGATCCTTCTTTCTATGTATTCGCAATACATTACATTACATTATATCGTGAATTAGACACAGGACGGGAAAATAACCGTTTGTTGCTTAATTTTTTTGACTGAGTTCAATCCACATGGACTGGGTTTTCCAGAAAACAAACCCAGTACGTTACAACGTGCTTCTTGAGGCTATGCCGTAACACAGTACAGTTAAAAAATTTTTAACCGGCAGTATATGAAACGCCGCGCCATAAACAAGTCACACCCTGACCTCGTTAAGAAGCAGAAATACAGTTTCTCCGCCGTATCGTTTTTTTCCGTGCCGCAAACACTCCACTGTCGGCGGAGCTCTAGAAATAGGAAACGTGTGAGGAACGGCGGTGCAATTAAATGCAGCGCTGCGAGGACGTTATGAGCACGCGACAAGTTTCCGGATATTTTACAGATGTAACTGCTACCAATGTTCGTCCCGCTATCATATAATCATACAATAATGGATCCTTCTTTCTATGTATTCGCAGTACATTACATTTGTCTATGTTAAGGGTCAGTTGCCACTCCCTGCACCAAGTGGCTATCCGCTGCAGATCTTCCTGCATTTCGCTACAATTTTCTAATGCTGCAATTTCTCTGTGTACTACAGCATCATCCGCGAAAAGCCGCATGGAACTTCCGACAATATCTACTAGGTCATTTATATTTATTGCGAAAAGCAATGGTCCCATTGGCCGGAGGTTACATTAACGTCTGTAGACGTCTCTCCATTGAGAAAAACATTCTGTGTTCTGTTTGCTAAAAACTCTTTAATCCAGCCAAACAGCTGGTCTGATATTCCGTAGGCTCTTACTTTATCAGGCGACAGTGCGGGACTGTTCGAACGCCTTCCGGAAGTCAAGGAAAATGCCATCTACGTGGTAGCCTGTATCTAATATTTTCTGGGTCTCACGAACAAATAAGGCGAATTGGGTCTCACACGATCGCTGTTTCCGGAAACCATATTGATTCCTACGGAGTAGATTCTGGGTTTCTAAAAACGACATGATACTCGAGCAAAAAACATGTTCTAAAATTCTACAACAGATCGATGTCAGAAAGTAGTAAGTGTAGAGAGAGATCTGCGATGGTCTGATTTTGTGCCAATAGAAAATCAATGACAGCTCAGCTTGGGACGCACCTCTGTTACAGACGCCATTCTGATGGCTAAATACAGTGCCGCCACCTACCAGAAGTTCATGAAACTATTGGAGATGAAGCGGAAGTATTCCACGAGATCCCACAACAAATTCCGCATCTTTCCGACTGACACTGGACGAGATAGAAAGATGCGTTGCATTACTTAGTGAACGCCCGTCGTAGGTAGCGATTCTATTCGAGAATCGATGTAACGATCCATCCACGGGACCAGGTATTTATTTCATGCAGAAAGCTAAAGACTATCATGTCCCGGCTACGGATGGTGAAACTACGTACCACACAAATAATATCACCGCCCTCTCTCTGTATCAGAGTCGCTAGGTCGTGGGATATCACGGGAACCCTAGACAGTATTTTCTGGTCTTAGGTACTGGCCTTGGCATCGTGAAATATCAAAAGTTGTGTCCTCTAGAGAAGTAACGAAGCTTTTCCGGCTCGTCTTTTATTTTCTAAAATCATTTGTTATGATCACATTGATCATCTATCCAAGTTTGTTAAAGTAATATTTCCTCGACCTCTACATCGTTACAGGTGACAAAAGAGCTGCTCGACAGTGCCTGGATGTCTCAGTAAATCGCTGTGGACCTAGGAAAGCGAAATCCCGAATCATGTTAGGAAACCTTAACGAGGATAATTGTTGTATCGGGTAAGTCTGAAGTACGAGAGAATACCATTGTGTGGAGGAGATATATACGAACGCCAAGACAGTTCCTCTTACACGTTAAATGAGGCCTAGGAGGAACCGACAGTGGCATTGACAGGGCGAGTGACTAACGCAGTTATTAAAAGAGGACGCCCAAAGAGATGGACGGACCTGAACGTTGCCTGCCGGGGACGAAAGCACTCGTTATCAGCGAAAGCCAGAGTGTGTTTGTGTGTGTGTGTGTTTGGGGGGGGGGGGGGGAGGGGGGCGGCGGTGAGTCAGGGGACAAAGCGAGAAGCGGTCGCTATCTCGCTACACTTACTACTCTCTACAGGGCCGGCTGCGGCTTTGTCTGCTGACGTCTCTGTTGTTAGGCGCGCCGCACGATTGCCGAACGATGCGATTGGTCCCTTTATGGACTTACAGCTTCCTTTGTGTGCATGCTGCAGCTTCCCGTCTCCATCTCCTATGTTTGCCGAGGAAAAGTAAAACATGTACGAGAAGCAGTTCTGATTGCGCGTTTGTTATCGGCAGCAAGACTAAAGAAACAACTTGGCATCGTAACGGTAACTCAGCATCATCAATACTCAAAGAGAGAAGAGTGACAATGGAACATCGAGAGAGCCATGTCGGTAAGCAGAGGCCATGTTGCGATTCGCCAATATAGGCCTTCTAATTAAGTGTGTCCGGTACAAAACACGACTGTCTGTTAGGAGGACTGCAGATATCTGTCATTAGTCATTTACGCTGAGGAGTCAAATATCGTGTAGGGCCCCCGCGAGCAAGCAGAAGTGCCGCAACGCGACGTGGCATAGGCTCGGCTAATGTCTGAAGTAGAGCTGGAGGGAAATGACACCATGAATCCTGCAGAGCTGTCCATAAATCTGTAAGAGTACGAGAGGGTGGAGATCTCTCCTGAACAGCACGTTGCAAGGCATCCCAGACAAGCTCAATAATGTTCATGACTGGGGAGCTCGGTGGCCAGCGGAAGTGTGTAAACTAAGAAGACTGTTCCTGGAGCCAATTCTGGACTTGTGGGGTGTCGCATAGTTCTGCTGGAATTACCAAAGACCGTTGGAAAGAGGAATGGACATGAACGGATACTCGTGATCAGACAAGATGCTTACCCAAGTGTCACCTGACACAGTCGTATCTAGACGTATCAGGGGTCCCACATCACTCCAACAGCACATTCCCCACACCGTTACAGAGCCTCCACCAGCTTGAACAGTCCCCTGCTGACATGCCGTGTCCATGGATTCTTGAGGTTGTCACCATACCCATGAACGTCCATCCGCTCGATACAATTTCAAACGAGACTCGTCCGACCATGCAGAGTGTTTGCAGTCATCAACAGTCCAACGTCGGTGTTGAGATCCCCAGACGAGGCGTAAAGCTTTGTGTCGTGCAGTCATCAAAGGTACACGAATGAGCCTTCGAGTCCGGAAGTCCTTCTCGATGATGTTTCGTTGAGTGGTTCGCAAGGTGCCACTTGTTGATGGTCCAGCACTGAAATTTGCACCACTTTGAGGAAGGGTTGCACTTCAGTCAACTTGAACGATTCCCTTCAGTCGCGTTGGTTCCGTTATTGCAGGATCTTTTTCCGGCAGCATCCACGTCGGAGATTCTATGTTTTACCGGATTCCTCATATACACGGTACACATGAAATGGTCGTACGGGAATATCCCCACTTCATCGCTACCTAGGAGACGCTGTGTCCTATCGCTCATGCGGCGACTATTTGCCACGTTCAAACTCAATTAAATCTTGACAACTTGCCATTGTAGCAGCAGTAACCGATCTAACGACCACGCCAGACACTTATTGTCTTATACAGGCGTCGCCGACTGCAGAGCCGTAATCTGTCTGGTTACATATCTCTGTATTTGAATACACATGCCTACACCAGTTTCTTAGCAGCACGAACGGAAAGATTTAGGTGTTCCTTTTTCCCCACGTGCCATTCAAGAGTGGAACGGTAGAGAAGTAGTATGAAAATGGTTCGATGAACCCTCTGACAGGTTTAAGTATCAATTGCAGAGTAACCATGTAGATGTAGATATGGGTTTGACGTTTCAGCGTATGAAGTAATACTTTCATAAACTACTTCTCGAGCCTGTTCGAGACGTATGTTTACATAGTCGTTCTTAAATAACTATACTGATAAATGAAGTTTGCTTCACAATGACGGTAAGGTATTAAAACCTGTAATGTATCGGCTTTTGAAATACTTGTTCTGTAAAGTATGTCGACAGTTGAACTTACTGACTTATGCGGGCAACAGTGACCACGTAATGGTTAGAGTCCCACTAATAGCTTGCAGTTTCATTGCCTTTTAGTGGCAGAGTTGAGCGCTAAGCGTTATCACCGAAAATTTATTTCTATCACTTTGTAAAACTCCATACATTACAAGAAAGTAGTCAGTATTCACCATCTTCTGTAAAATTGGTACAAACTATAGTGGAAAGATCTTCAAGTTAAGATATGACATCCATGTTTGGAGACAGTTCATCGTTTGCAGATGTAATTCATAACCCTTATAATCTGAAAGAAGAAACACTTAGAATTCAATATAAAATTGGGTTAATACGGTGAAAATGAATACCTCTGATTGATGTTTTGTTGTAAATTGGTAAAATTATTAGGTATGTTATTGATAAAACATCCGCTGACTAGATAATACAGCACTTTACGTAGAGTATATCAGCTGTGGAGAAATAAACAGGAGACGAGAGTGATGACACTGTAAAAGCTTGCCATAAGAAGAGGTAAAAGTATTTCCTGAGTACCAAGATTACAGACTATGAAGTATCTGTGGTAATTTGGAGTCTCTTACGTTGGTTGGAGATTTTATATCGTCTGTAGACGTAGATATACTGCAAGACAGTGAACTGAAATGGAAAGAAGACATGGATTTCTGATCACACGAATATCAACAGGACCACAAAACGGTATAACGGGAGTGGAATTCATTTCTAATAGGAACGCAGGTGAGAGATAGAGAGTTACTTTGAACAAGGCAGTGATAGAATTAGTCTCAGCAGAAAAGATACCAAAAAAACGCTAGCAACAACAATTCAGGTATAGACGCCGACGTCATGACCAGAAGCTGAAGAGAAGGAGAAATTATAAGAGGATATTGAACGCATAATTTAGTAAAGGCAAAATGAAATCTAATAATCGTAGAGGAAGGAAATCGAGACCTTGTAACGAGAGAATGTCGTAGGAATGAGAGAGGAGAAAGACTTGTAGAGTTCTTCGGTAAATTTCAGCTGGTAATAGCGAATACAGTGTCAGTGAAGGAGGTATACTTGGAACAAACCTGGAGACACTGGAATATTCCAGCTGCATTACATCATGTGAGACAGAGGTTCCAAAATCAGATATTGGATTAGCGAAAGCAGCAGCAGATATAGACACGGGTTACAATTCAGTAGTGATGAAGAACAGACTGCGGTTCAAGGGAATCGTCCGGAAAAAGTGGTATATGAGGAAGTGAGGAATGAAGAGGCGTTTGAAGTTTCTAAAGCTGTATGTATTAAGGTAGTGGATATCACTATAAGCAAGTCAACTGAAGAGGATTGGAATCTCTAAAATAGCTATCATAAGAAAGCTTCATGGGTGGTGAACTTCTGACATTTTTGCTACATAAAAAGTGTTTCTTTTACCTCCTCTAAACACTAAAATTTTGTGTAGGTGGTTCTTGACGCCAAACTTATAATTACTCTACGAGGAATGTTGCAAAAGAACCTTGGAAAGATTATCTTACAAAGAAAAATGGCAGGCAGCATACCAAGAAGAATATAGCTACGATTCGGTCGAGCAGATGGCATTGTAGGTGTATATAGGAGTGTAGAACTCCTTTTGAGCCCGAAAGACACAGAAAAATAAACCATGATATTCAACAATAAGTAACACATTTGGTTGTGATAATCACATACATCCTGTGCAAAGACCACGCGTTAGGCTTAAATAGATACAGCAGCCCCATGGCAGACTTATCTGTCTCTGAAGCTAGATCTTAAAAATAAAGTACATTGCAACCCTACGACTAACGGTTCTCTGACGGCAAACGCATGACAAAGAGGCACGCAGATGAAACATATGCGTCATATATGGGAGAGATCTGTGGAATTACGATAATTATACTTCGAAACTTCAGATAATAAAATATATACAGCCAAGATGGCAGTAAATTCCGAAGTTTACATTTCCTCTACGTCACGACCACTGTGAGATCAAAGGACATAAGCTAGGCCCATTGTGAAAGGCATTGTACCATTTCATTGTGATTAAAATGACTATTGCTGCAAACTCCAAGTGCCATACCGCTCTTTATGCACCAATATCTCTTGAGGAATGTTCATGAGGCACCGCTTAATAATGCAACGGGGAGTAAAATGTAGGCTTGATTGCATTTAAAAAAAAAAAAAAAAGGTGATTTAAGTTCGTGTAGCGGAGAGGCACCGTCCTGTCAATAAAATTCGCTTTAAAATTCTACATCGTATCGACTGAGAACACAGTACCAAGAATCTATTGTTGCGTGGAGTCGAATACCGCATCGGTCTTCGGGAACGGTCGAACTAATTCAATTAAAAAACGTAGTCTTTGGTCACAAGCCGGTTTGTTCATTCAGAGAGAGTTACCGGGCAATAAAAAATTGGGCGTGTGTGCGCCTTACATGACTTGGATGTAGGTTAAAGATTACTTTCTCGTAAGTTGCGTTCTTTACGACACCTCTATGCACCTGGGTATCAATTTTGTCTTAGGCAGGCATTGAGATCGCAGTTTTACTGCTGCCTTCTTTAGGCGCACTAGGCTGGTAATAGCCTCCTCCAAATCTTCCCAACTTAGTGAACTAACTTAATATTTTACAGTGACCATAGAAGATCATTTTTGCTCCTTTCTCTGTATTTCATATTTTTCCATTAGTCCATCTTCTTTCCATATTATCTTTTTTCCCGATTCACGCTGTTCCTGATTTCTTACTATCTCTGCCGTGAGAAATGTTCTAAATAAAGTACGTTAGCCTTAAGTAAATTTCGTTCCGTAATTTCACATTCTGCAGACGTAGTTTCATTCTAGTTATTTTCTGATTTTTGTAATTCACGCTATAGTTGACTTATTCTTTCAGAAACACTGGAATATTTCTACATACAACGTACGACCACGGGCCCAATTCCATTCCAACACCAGCAATGAAGTGAGAATCTTCGACCATACCAAACGTCACTGGAGGCGGGCTGCACGACGTTGGGGCGTGAGCGGAAGACGGCCTAACGGTGTGCGGGACCGTAGCCCAGCTTCATGGAGACGGTTGCGAATGGTCCTCGCCGATACCCCAGGAGCAACAGTGTCCCTAATTTGCTGGGAAGTGGCGGTGCGGTCCCCTACGGCACTGCGTAGGATCCTACGGTCTTGGCGTGCATCCGTGCGTCGCTGCGGTCCGGTCCCAGGTCGACGGGCACGTGCACCTTCCGCCGACCACTGGCGACAACATCGATGTACTGTGGAGACCTCACGCCCCACGTGTTGAGCAATTCGGCGGTACGTCCACCCGGCCTCCCGCATGCCCACTATACGCCCTCGCTCAAAGTCCGTCAACTGCACATACGGTTCCCGTCCACGCTGTCGCGGCATGCTACCAGTGTTAAAGACTGCGATGGAGCTCCGTATGCCACGGCAAACTGGCTGACACTGACGGCGGCGGTGAGCAAATGCTGCGCAGCTAGCGCCATTCGACGGCCAACACCGCGGTTCCTGGTGTGTCCGCTGTGCCGTGCGTGTGATCATTGCTTGTACAGCCCTCTCGCAGTGTCCGGAGCAAGTATGGTGGGTCTGACACACCGGTGTCAATGTGTTCTTTTTTCCATTTCCAGGAGTGTATTTGTGTCGTTAGCCTGCTCTCATTCATTATGTAGAGATCCAGCAAGAAGATTAATCTTCTCTTTGCCATTACGTCTGATAACTTCTGTGTATTTTTAGTATTATGTAGCACCCGGGGTCTATGGGCACCACCCCCACAGTTAGGGTGTTGCTGCAGTGAGGAGCTGATCCACGCTTTTTTCACTCTTACATCGGGTTATTCCAGATGGCAGATATAAGAGTCGAGGGGCATGAAAGGGAAGCAGCGGTTGGGAAGGAAGTGAGACAGGGTTGTAGCCTCTCCCCGATGTTATTGAGCATGCAGTGAAGGAAACAAAAGAAAAATTCGGAGTAGGTATTAAAATCCATGGAGAAGAAATAAAAATGTTGAGGTTCGATGACATTGTAATTCAGTCAGAGGCAGCAAAGGACTTGGAAGAGCAGTTGAGCGTAATGGACAGTGTCGTGAAAGGAGGGTATAAGATGAACATCAACAAAAGCAAAACGAAGATACTGGAATGTAGTCGCACTAAGTCGGGTGATGCTGAGGGAATTATATTAGGAAATGACTAATAGTAGTAAAGGAGTTTTGCTATTTGGGGAGCAAAATAACTGATGATGGTCGAAGTAGAGAGGATTTAAAATGGAGACTGGCAATGGCAAGGAAAGGGTTTCTGAAGAAGAGAAATTTGTTAGCGTCGAGTATAGATTTAAGTGTCAGGATGTCGTTTCTGAAAGTATTTGTATGGAGTGTAGACATGTATGGAAGTGAAGCGTGGACGATAAATAGTTTAGACAAGAAGAGAATAGAAGCTTTCGAAATGTGGTGTTACAGAAGAATGCTGAAGATTAGATGGGTAGATCACATAAGTAATGAGGAGGTATTGAATAGAATTGGGGAGAAGAGGAGTTTGTGGCACAACTTGACCAGAGGAAGGGATCGTTTGGTAGGTTATGTTCTGAGGCATCAAGGGATCACCAATTTAGTACTGGAGGGCAGCGTGGAGGGTAAAAAACGTAGAGGGAGACTAAGAGATGAATACACTAAGCAGATTCAGAAGGATGTACGTTGCAGTAGGTACTGGGAAATGAAGAAAATTGCACAGGATAGAGTAGCATGGAGAGCTGCATCAAACCAGTCTCAGGACTGAAGACAACAACAACAACAACAACAACAATAACAACAACCTGCTATTCTCTGGTCATCGGAATGTTCTCCGGAAAACGAGTCTCACTAAGTCTAGCGTCTTGCCGCTCCCTTCTTGGAAGTCCACAAATAAACAAATCATTGATGTTCTTTGCACTTCTGATTTATGCTCCCTACGCTTTGCTTAGCTACTGGGGAAGAGACCGGCCTATGGTGGCCAGGCTTCGGGATGCGGAACGCCAGCCAGTCTCTTTGTCGTTCGTGCAGGCCGTTTTTGCCTTGCCCTGCACTGAGCTGCCCTGCTGTCACATTGGTTGGTCGATTGGTTGATTTGGGGCAGATCATCGGTCCCATTGGATTTGCCAAGGACGGGGAAGGAGGTCGGCAGTGTCGGTTCAAAGGAACCATCCCGGCATTTGCCTGAATCGATTTAGGGAAATCACGGGAAACCTAAATCGGGATGGCTGGACGCGGGTTTGAACCGTCGTCCTCCCGAATGCGAGTCTCGTGTGCTTATGTCACAATGATGCAGACAATTTTTACAGGGTGGGGCACGTCTTCTGTATCTTTCGCTCGCCATAGTACTGACGATATTCTCTGTGTAGTAAATTTTGACAAGGAGAGAAGGGTATGCCTAGGATCTGGTTTCTGGCGTTCCCCAAGGTAGTGTTATAGGCCCTTCGCTGTTCCTTATTCATATAAACGATTTGGGAGACAGTCTGAGCAGCCGTCTTCGGTTGTCTGCAGAAGTCGCTGTCGTTTATCGACTAATAAAGTCATCAGAAGATCAAAACAAATTGCAAAACGATTTAGAAAAGGTATCTGACTGGTGCGAAAATTGGCAGTTGATTCTAAATAACGGAAAGTGAGGTCATCCACATTTTGAGTACTAAAAGGAATCTGTTAAAGTTCCTTTACACGATAAATCAGTCAAATATAAAGGCCGTAAATTCAACTTCATACCTAGGAATTGCAATTACGAACATCTTAAATTGGAAGGAACACATAGAAAATGTTGTGGGGAAGGCTAACCAAAGACTGCGTTTTATTGGCAGGACACATAGAAAATGTAACAGATCCACTAAGGAGACTGCCAACACTACGCTTGTTCGTCCTCTTTTAGAATACTGTTGCGCAGTGTGGGATCCTTACCAGATAGGAACGACGTAGTACATCGAAAAAGTTCAAAGAAGGGCACCACATTTTGTATTATCGCGAAATATGGAGAGAATGTGTCACTGAAATGATACAGGATCTGGGCTGTTGAAACGTAATCTTCTCAAGTAATTCCTATCACCAACTCTCTCCTCCGAATGCGAAAATATTTTGTTGACACCGACCTACATAGGGAGAAACGATCACCACGATAAAATAAGGGAAATCAGAGCTCGTACGGAAAGATATAGGTGTTCGTTCTTTCCGCGCGCTATACGAGATTGGAATAATAGAGAATTGTGAAGGTGATTCGATGAAGCCTCTGCCAGGCACTTAAATGTGATTTGCAGAGTATCCATATAGATGTAGATGTAGATCTTTCAACATTGTTCCCTCGACGGTGCGGCTTAAGGCCACGAAACAGGTCGTGTTTTAATAAACAACATTTTTTTCCAGTTGTAAGGGGAGTTCTTCCTAACATCATGTCTTTCAACAGCTGCGGTTGCCCGGAATATAAAAGAGTTTACCTACCAAAAGAACGTCGCTTTTATGGTTTTGTACTTCAATCGATAAAAACGGAACCCTTACAGGATTGTTTTGTTATCCGTCTGTCTGTCTATCTGTCTGTTAAGAAACCTTTTTTCAGGATCGCTTTGAGATGTGAAGTTGAAACTTATGTCACATCCTAAGACGCATGGTGCCTCAGGGGTGTAAAAAATTTAAGCTTCTAAATGAAAGCAGTCAACAGATAAGACCAGTTACATCACATAAGGTATTTAGATACAAAGTCAATCATCAAAGCCTACAGGGTACTGCCGTTGACTTATAATCATGAAATTTGGCAAGAATCAAGTCTCAAAGAACAATTATAGGAAAAAATTCAAAAATTGTTAATTTGTAGCTATACGACGCAAAAAATTTATCTCTCCATTTATTGTCCGTCTGTCTGTCTGTTAAGACACCTCATTCTGAGAAACAGTTAGAGGCATCAAGTTGAAATTTATGTCAATACTAAATTCTACAGTGCCTTGGAGGAATTAAAAATTTAAGCTTCGAAGTCAAAACGATTAAAAGATATGGGCAACTGTTAAGAGCCCTTTTACTCAGGCACGTGTAGCGGTGTCTAATACTGAGGCCAACAGTTCGTTGAAGGTGTAAAAAGTTTAAACTTAAGTGAGTGCAATGGATGCTCCTGTTTATGTCATGTGTTTGATACTTCCAAATTTACTCATCAAAATCTATGGATAAACTATTTATGTACGTCGTTTGTACGGAACCCTCAGAGCGCTAGTCTTATTCGCTCCTGACCGGCTTTTCTAAAGAATGCTTCGTATTTGGAGTGCGTTCCGTGAAGAAAACGTAGCTGAATATTAGAAGTTCGCTTAAACGTCAAGTGGAAACGTTCATTTTAATCTTCAGTCTTTATTTACCAGGTGTACCGGTATCAAATGAGCGTATTTTTTTGTGAAAATGAAACACTAATTTTGAATTGAAAAGTAAAAACATTTTATTCAAAGTGCTGACTATTGCTTTCTATACATTTTGACCACCTTTCTGGCAATTTGTGGACACCACGCCAACAGAAATGTTCGTCTTTTGAAGCAAACCAACCAGACACCCAATTTTCGACTTTTTCGTAGGAATCGAAGTGTTCCTCAGGCAATGCGTGTCCCATTGATGAAAACAAATGGTAGTCGGAAGGGGCCAAGTCTGGTGAATACGGTGGGTGGGGTAGCAGCTCCCAGCCAAATGTTTTGATTGTATCCTGAACCGGTTTTTATTTGTGTGCAGGTGCATTGTCGAGTAAAAAAATTACTATGCCATGTCTTCTGGCCCATTCTGGTCTTTTTCGATCAATGCATAGTTCAAATTGATCATTTGTTGTTTGTAGCGATTAGTATTCACAGTTTCACCGGGTTTTAGAAGCTCATAATACACCATACCTTTCTGATCCCACCAAACACAGAACATTGTGTTCTTGCCGAATCGATCTGGTTTTGCAGTCGACGTTGATGGTTGTCCCGGATTAACCCACGATTTATCCCGTTTAGGATTCTTAAAATAAATCCATTTTTCACGACCAGTAACAATTCGATGCAAAATTGATTTTCTTTCACGTCTTTGAAGCAAAATTTTACAAATGGTTTTTCGGTTATCCATCTGTCTTTCATTCAATTCATGTGGCACCCATTTTCCACACATTTGGATCTTTCCCATAGCTTTCAAACGGTCAGAAATTGTTTGTTGTGCAATATTCAGCATTGCTGCCATTTGCTTCTGACTCAAAGTATCATCTTCATCCAATATTGCTTGCAATTCGGCGTCTTCGAACTTGTTTGATGGTCTTCCCCGTTCTTCATTTCTTACATCAAAATCATTATTTCAGAACCGTTGAAACCATCTTCTGCATGTTGCTTCTGATAGAGCATGATCACCATATGCCTCGACAAGCATTCGATGCGACTCTGAAGCACTTTTCAAATGAAAACAAAAAATTAAAGCTTTCCGCAAATCATCACTTGCTGGTACAAAACTCGACACTGTGAACGCGATGAAAACATATGATGTCGTTTGTTCCATGACTTGATGTATACTAAATATCTTTTACAGATGTCATACCAACCAAACAAACAAACAAAATTAAGGCTCGTTCACAACAAATGTTCCCTATCGACACATTTGTATCTTAACGCTCATTTCATACCGGTACACCTGGTATTTGCTTACAGGCTACAGCTTTCGCTACACAGCACCATCCTCAGACTGTCCCCTGGCACGCAGTCCTCACGTTCGACTCCCAAGTAGGAGCGTCAAATAAGTAAATAAATAAATGCCGACCATATAGACAAAACAAATTTTTCAGTATTTTACTGGTCGTTGTTCCACCGTCATTTTGTTGGGAATATCTAAGTATTAGGTGTTGAAATAGGGGTGGAACGCTGACCACAAGTGATCTGATGTGTGCTTTCTGCCTTGAGGAACCTACCTCAGTAAATTTTCCGTTTAGCAGGTGACTACTTAAGGTGGTTAGTGTGAATTCCGTAACATCGCCGGCAGGAAGTGTGTTTAGGCCCGTGTGTCCACACCGAGGCAGCCGCCGAGAAGCTTGTGGGAGGGGCGGTGTGCTCGCCGTTCCTCTCGCTACGCTATGCTGCGGTGCGGTACTGCCTGTTATGGGGAGGAGCCGGCTCTGGAGTGATTTAGATGCGGGCGGTGGCTGTTGGACGACCGGACCGTGGGCAACTGCAGCAGAGAGGGGCGCCGGCAGTGTTTGTTTATGTAAACGGCCGGGCCCTCTGGGGGTGACGCTCTAATTCCTTGAGATACGCTGCCCGCCGTAATCACGTAATGCCCCGCTTCCTGCCGCCCCGCTCCTTGGAAGGCGCCGTCGCTCCTGAGCAAACAGAGTACCACGCCGCAGCAGGCTGCCACCTGCTGACGGTTGCAGCTGCGTCATCTGGCCGCTGCCGAGAGACTACTACAGCACCTGTGCAGGCGGGCAGCGTCTGGGGCACTTCACGTGTTTATTCTGACTACTTTCAGCCTTAGTTAACTGAGCAAAATGTAATTAACGCAAATCCTATAGTTCAATTCTTTTATCTTGGCGGTTCGCGCATGCCCGCCCAGACGCGGGAGATTGCTGCGTTGCCAGTTGCACGCGCCAAGCAAACTTACGTTTCGGGGGGAGCGCGCAGTTTATGAAGTAAAGCCACCACGGCTGTATTAAGCCTTTCACTGCTACAGAGACGTGCTGCCCGCATTACGCGCTGTGCGCCATTTTGTCATCACTGCACTGCTCGCCTGTGCAGACACACGGTGTTCCGACTGCTTTGACACACTTATCATACGATTTCACAAAAACTATTTGGCAGAAAAAATTGGTTTTTACACATCTTCTTGACTGATACCTTCCTCCCAAAAATTACTTAATTTTGTTTCGTTGTTCAACGCAGTTATTGTGCAGCATTAAATGTAGTAAACCAGTGAACGAAATTTTGAAGAGTTTACAGAGGTAAAAGTCCATAGCGTATAATTTCCGTATGGTCGATTTCAGTTGCCACTAGAAATTTCAAAAAATTATATTCAAACGAATAAAATTCATGAAGTAAGACACTTCGATATTGTTTTTAAATAAAGAAAATATGAAACATAGAACAAGGTTTGAACTCAGAACCTTTCGCTTAGCAGCCAAACACTTTTTTTTTATTTGGAAGTGTGACTTTTTTTTTAATCTCATTTTGTTCACTTTCGTTCGTTGCATCTGCTCGGGGCGGACGTTGTAACACACCCGTTTAAGTTCGTTGTTGATCCATTAACTCAGTTTTTTTTATTACAGAGGGCTGCTAACCCTCTGACCGAACACGCTGAGCTACCGTGCCGGCAAAACACTTTGACCATTACGCTAACACAGCTCATCATTCAATATGATTCCTGGAGGACTTTCAACTCGGATGCAAACCACCGACAAACACTGTTGGTATTACTCACATTTCATCGAAGTACAATAGGAAATAAACAATTACTGCTGTTCTTTATTGCGAAAAGGCGTTTAGTGAGAATGATACAAACACCTTTCCTTGCTATCGCCTGAATTAGGAGGCTTATTGCTTGTTTGGTTTAATTAATTAATAGAATATGAAGCAATTGGTATAAAGAATGTTTTTTCCAAACTTTCTTTTGTAGAAAGTCTGCTATCAAGACATTGTTTTTGTTCAATTACTTTATTTGTGACTGAACGTTTCTAAAACTGAAGACACTCGTCCGTGCTCTGCACTGCAGTCAAGCTCTGGCAACGTCGTTCTCTGTTCATTAGCTGACTGTGATTTGTGACGCTCAGATGCGCAGAACGAACCTAAACTCGGCCGCCGTCATAAATGACGCGCATTTTAATTCGTCGCCAGAGATGACCGCCCCTCTCCCCCTCCCTCCCCCCCCCCCCCTCCCCGCACTACCTTCCTGCAATATTTTTACATCGATTGTAATTTGTCAGGTAGGCTCAAATGGCAAGGTTGTAACAATGGAAAATTGTACTGAAATGCAGGAAAATCTGCAACGAATGCTGCAGCGAATGGCAATTGAATCTCAATGTAGACAAGTGTAATGTGCTGCGAATACATAGAAAGATAGCTCCCTTATCATTTAGCTACAATATAGCAGGTCAGCAACTGGAAGCAGTTAATTCCATAAATTATCTGGGTGTACGCATTAGGAGTGATTTAAAATGGAATGATCATATAAAGTTGACCGTCGGTAAGGCAGATGCTAGACAGATTCATTGCTAAAGAAATGCAATCCGAAAACAAGGGAAGTAGGTTACAGTACACCTGATCGCCCACTGCTTGAATATTACTCACGAATGTGGGATCCGTACCAGATTGGGTTGATGGAAGAGATAGAGAACATCCAACGGAGAGCAGTGCGCTTCGTTACAGTAATCGCGAAAACGTTACGTAGATGATAGATAAACTCCAGTGGAAGAGTCTGAAGGAGAGACGCTCAGTAGCTCTGTACGGGCTTTTGTTCAAGTTTCGAGAACATACCTTCAGCGAGGAGTCAAGCAGTATATTGCTCCCTCCTACGTATATCTCGCGAAGACACCATGAGGATAAACTCAGAGAGATTAGAGCTCACACAGAGGCATACCAACAATCTTGCTTTCCAAGAACAATACGAGACTGGAACAGAAGGGAGAACGAATAGAGGTACTCAAGGTACCCTCCGCCACACGCCGTCAGGTGGCTTGTGGAGTAAGGATGTAGATGTAGATGGAGACTTAACATCTGAGGTCATCAGTCTCCTGGACTTAGAACTACTGAAACCTAACTAACGTGACATCAGACACATCCATGCCCGAGGCAGGATTCGAGCCTGTGACCGTAGCGGCCGCGCAGTTCCGGATTGAAGCGCCTAGAACCGCTCGGCCACATTGGTCGGTTTGTCAGGTAGAGCTAATAATAATGAACTGTTATTGAAAAATATTACTTAAATATGCTTTAGAGACGAATTACTGTACTTCGCTACTAGTGTTCCGAAAGCCTAGACGATACTTTACGATTTCTTCTGTGATGTTATAGTCTGACAGAGTTTTTCTAGTTCCTTCTCACCAGTTAATGTCAGTTAATAATGTTGAACAGTCTTCTGCTCAGTCTTTTGTTGTCCATTATACATATTTTTTATTGCGTCGTCTGTCTTCTGAGTGGTTTGATACGGTCCGCCACTAATTCCTCTCCTGAGTCGACATCATCATCTCAGAGTAGCACCTGCAACCTACGTCCTCAATTATTCCAATCCCTGTTTTCCTCTGCAGTTTTTACCCTGTGCAGCTCCCTCTAGTACCACTGAAGCTATTCCGTGATGTTTTAACAGATTTGCTACAAATATAACTGTAGAACAGTGGTTCCCAACCTGGGGGTAATTACCCCCTGAGGGGTTCAAATGGTTCAAATGGTTCAAATGGCTCTGAGCACTATGGGACTCAACTGCTGTGGTCATTAGTCCCCTAGAACTTAGAACTACTTAAACCTAACTGACCTAAGGACATTACACACATCCATGCCCGAGGGAGGATTCGAGCCTGCGACCGTAGCAGTCGCACGGTTCCGGATTGCGCGCCTAGAACCGCGAGACCACCGTGGCCGGTCCCCTGAGGGGCAAAACGAAATTTTCTGAGGGGTAAAAACCAAACGACTCGATTCTGTTTCAGTCGAAAGGTTATTGCTATTGTCACAATTTTTTAAGACTGCCGTTGAATGTATAAGTTATCAATAATTACTTTTTCTCAATTAGTAGCATTAATTTGGTGCAGGTTACAGGTTCTTCACAAAGTCCACACACTACATACTTATGTTGCGCTTTGTCCCATAAATGATAAAAGAGAGACGTATATGTAACAAATGCTGGTAACATGTCCGCTCGAAGCTGTAGATAGTACTTGCTGTAGACCAGAAGTTGCTTCATTACTCGCTTCGAAACAGCACTACACAGCAGTAACTGCGTAAGGACTACTATAGCACTGTACACAGTATTATTATTATTATTACTATTAGTGGCCGTGGTCAGACACAAAGCATTAACAATCTGAAGTCTGTCAATTCCTGCCAGTTCAGAAGTAAGGCATGCAGCAATCAAGTGATTTACGAACAGTAAGTACAGTGCACACATTTTAACTTCATTGAGAGGAGTAATGCAGTGGAAGCATGTTTTGTAACGAGTCCCAGAGGAGGTGCGAGTCCTCGAGCATGGGTGTGTATGTTTGTCCGTAGGATAATTTAGCTTAAGTAATGTGTAAGCTTAGGGACTGATGACCTTAGCAGTTAAGTCCCATAACATTTCACACACATTTGAACGTTGTTTTTTTTTAAAATATTTTTTTAATGTGACGACTGCCTAGTAGTAGTTAGTTAGCTCTCTTACCTGAGAAGGAGTTGTGGCTATCACTTGCAATGCACCATGAATTCGTTCGTCATTCATTGTTCATTATATCAACCCCTCCCCCCCCCGTCCCCCCTCCCTCCTTCCCCCCTCCCTCCTTCCCCCCTACCCCCTCAATCCCTCCCCCCTGTAATGGTACTTGAATTACGTACCCATTACGGCACCTCACCTCAATCTCTCGATACCAGCAATATTCTACTGTGTTTCTGTAAAGTAGTTAACATATTTCTAAGACAACATTCAAATTTGATTTCATTAATGTAGAGGTACTTTGATACATCGATATGTTTATATTGCAACGATATTAGTCTTAGGCGAATTCTTTCTTTTGTCGCTATGATCTCTGTCGTACTTGTAACTCTGACTTTTTGGGCGCGCAAGCGGTTATTAGAGAGTCAAGGCCTGGTCGTCATGTCGAAAAGACACAAATTGTAGTCAGTTTATGGAATGTGAACTTTAACAGTGAGCAAGATATTTTCAAGTATGTTTTATATTGTGAAGCGATGTTTTGTGAGTTACGTGATATTGCAACAAAAGTAATAAAAAAGAAGTGTATCTTAAATTCGGAGTACTGATTATTTTTTTACATCACCATAGTGCTAACTTGAAAAAGTTTAATCTACAAGAATGGTTTATGAACCACATCTATAAAACTTTCGAATATCGCAGAATAACACCTAGGCCTCTTTGCATCCGAGGTTGGAATCATCACTACCTAGATGTTCGACGATTGAGTTCACAACGAGACCAGCGTGGGAAACACGAAAAGATGAGTGCCTAGTTTACCCATTATTTTATGAAATGGCTTTAACTCTGCTCTAATGACACCTGCCACATAACTTTGTTGTTGCCTGAAAATGCCATATTTAGCAGCGTGAGCTACACTATAAATCATGATTAATTTTTTCCTTTGTTGTGGTAGGTTTGGTAGACGCCCCTCGCACACACAGACTAATGTTGGGGGAGCGAGGGTAACAGACGGCAGCCGGTCGGGGGGCAGGGGGGAGGGGGGGGGGGTTGGAGAGAGCTGTAGTACTAGCATGTCTGGTCACACTCTGTAGTAAGGTTGGGAACCGCTGCCACAGAATATCAATAGTCTCTTGTTCACGGCGCTGGTGGACTACTCTATTTGTGTGTGGAGGTTCTATGTTCCATTCAAATTCCATTTTGGTGCACAGGGCGAATTATTTTCCTAGGAATTTTACGCTCCTGTCCTATTATGTCTGCAGCTTTCAAACTCAGTCCAACAGTCTCGGTCTCTGTATTTTTTTTTTCACTCAAAATTCAATGTGATCCACACCCCGCTCAGGTGGCACGTATATTCGGGAACGCGAAACTCCTACCACACGAGTTCCTCTGCCTCGGTACGCACGAAGCGGCGACCTACGCCACGCGTGTAGCCGCTGCCAGTGTGGGGTTCCCCGACAGCGGCAGGCGGGTGGCGATCTTATCGTATGTGCGGCAGCAAAGAAAAACGCTCTAGCGGACAGCCGGCCCGCTGTGAGCCACGCCCCACGCCCCTGCTACAGATCTCTTCATCACGCACGACGACCGCCCGCGTAAACGATACTCGCTACTAATAGGAGGGCGCCACAGACACGCACGCT
Organism: Schistocerca gregaria; assembly: GCF_023897955.1. NCBI lineage: Eukaryota > Metazoa > Arthropoda > Insecta > Orthoptera > Acrididae > Schistocerca > Schistocerca gregaria. The sequence continues at coordinate 87,840,157 of NC_064925.1, read as the reverse complement.
AAGTACTGCAGTCTGTTTCTTTTAACGTAACAACGTGATTGTCGATTCTTAAATAGGGTGCTGTCACGCAGTATTGACTCGGAAACATATTGTTTGCCTTGAGTTTGTGACTGCGGTAACAAGTGTGTAGAAGCGAGGTGCATGGCTGTTGGTTTGAGGCTGATTTATGATGTTCTTTCTCCCTGTATTTCACCCCAGGCTGAGAGCATTTTTCCTTTATTCTACGGGGCAATTCAAATGAATATAGCGATTACTAACAGCTATAACTATTTAATGCATCGTGACATATCGACGGTAATTGCACACAATTTAAAACAGATTATTAAAAAGAATTTACTTGCTTTACAGGTGTTCTCCATGACTCGTCTTGGAAATAGGGACAAAATATGAGTTATAACCAATTCACAGCCATCCATACTGAGGCATATAAAGAATTATCAACGCTAGCGCGTCACTCTTCCTCAAATTGATGCAGATTTCATTGTTGGACCACCAACACGTGTCAGCGAGCGAACCCTTCAACGAAACCATCGATATGGGCTTTCGGAGCTGAAGGCCCACTCGCATACCCTTGATTTCTGCACGACACAAAGCTCGCCTGTGTCAATCAACACGGGCTTAGCACTGTTGATGATTGCCTGGTAGGACGAGATTCGTTTTAAATTGTATCGAACGGATGGGCGTGTACGGGTATGGAGACAACCGCATGAATCCATGGACTCTGCATGTCAGCAGGGGGCTGTTCAAGCTGGTGGAAACCCTGGAAGGGTGTGGGACACGTGCAGTTGGAGTGATATGGGACCCCTGATCCGTCTAGATATGACTGACAGGTGGCACGTACTTAAGCATCCTGTCTGATTACCTACATCCACCCATGTCCATTGTGCATTCTGACGGACTTGAGTAAATTCCAGAGGAGATCTCCACCCCCTGTTACTCTTACGGATTTATGGACATCCCTGCAGCATTCATGGTGTCAATTCCCTTCAGCACTGCTTCAGACATTAGTCGAGTCCATGGCACTTCTGCGTGCTCCAAGGGGACACTACACGATATTAGCCAGTTGTACCAGTTTCGTTGTTTCTTCAGTGTATATCTGGGATAGTTTTCGTCGAAGGAGTACATACACAACGTCTTTCACAAAACCTCGTAAAAGTAAATCCACGGTTCTCACGTTCCATGATGTAGTAGCCAAGAGCAGAAGTCGCTATCGTCATACCCAACACGAGCGAGCCTACGGTTTTAAAGATGACTTGAAAACATCTGAAACTCCATACCCTAATCTGGGTGTACTCCATCTTGCTGAAAGATGTATCGTTGACTAAATGTCCTCTCTTCTGAAATTATTAAGGTAGCAGGGATAATATATAGGGAGCGAAAGGCTATTTACAACTTTTACGGAAACGAGACGCCAGTTATAAGAGTTAAGGGGCGTGGAAAGCAACCAGTGACTGAGAAGGAGGCAGTAAAGGGAACCAAAGAAAATTTTGGAGAAGGAATAAAAGTTCAGGGAGAAGAAATAAAAACTTCAAGGTTTTCCAATGACGTTTTTATCATGTTAGAGGCGGTAAAAGAACTTGAAAGAGCAACTGAACGCAATGGACGTGTCTTAAAAGGAGGATATGAGATGAGCTCAACAAAAGCAAAACAAAGGTAACGGAATGTAGTGGAATTAAATCAGGTCATGCTGCGGAAATTGTATTAGGAAACGAGACACTTAAGGTAGTAGATGAGTTTTGCTATTTGAGCAGCAAAAAAACTGATGATGACCGAAGTAGAAAGTATATAAAACGTAGACCTGCAATGACAAAAATAACGTTTCTGATGAGGAGGAATTTGTTAACATTGTAAAGTGTTAGGACATCTTTTCTGAAGGTGTTTGGAGTTTAGCCATGTGTGAAAGTGAAACATAAACGATAGATAGTTTAGACGAGAAGAGAAGCATGGAAATATGATACTACAGAAGAATGCTGAAGATTAGATGTGTAGATCACATAGCTATTGACGAGGTAGTGAAAAGAGCTTGGGAGAAAAGAAATTTGTGGCACAACCTGTTTAGAAGGAAGGATCGGTTGATGGGACACATTCTGAGACCCCTTGATGCAGAGAAGTGTGTGTGTGTGTGTGTGTGTCTGGGGGGGGGGGGGGGGGTAAAAACTATAAAGGGAGACCAAGGGATGAATAGAGTAACCAGATTGAGAAGCATGTAAGTTGCAGCAGTTACTGAGAGATGAAGAGGCTTGCATAGGAGAGTAGCATGGAGAGCTGCATCATACCACTTTTCTGATTGAGGACTACAGCAACAAGTGAAATGAAAAGGCGACAATTACTTAATTCTACCTCACATAATGCTGTCCTTACACGATACACCATTTTCACTAATGTCATGGAATTCTCACTTCTTTGTCGTCGCGCAAGCGGCGACTTTCGATTCACTACGACAGCAACTCGTTTTTTTATACAATCTCAGAAATTCTTTTGATTTACCGCTACTCATTAAATAGCTATAGTCTTTTGTATTCCTACACCGCATTCATTTTGGATTGCACTTTACATCTTATCTGATGTAAAAAGGAGTAGACAAATCGTTCCACAATGAAGAGATGATTAGCACATAATGGGAGGACATGAAATACTGCATCAAACAGATCTAAATGCTGACAAAGCCGTTTGTTTCCATAGAAAGGAGTTACTCACTACCTCCTCCTTCAACGAGTTTTCTACAACGTTTTTATTTTTCGCGAAGGAAAACAAATATTTTCCATTCGTTTTTTTTACCTTTCTCTTCATCCGCTCAGCTGTATTTAGTGATTTCAGTTGTGCATGTTCCCGATGAAATGAGAAGAATCGCACTATACTCTTCAGGACACCGTTGCCACTTACATGCTCTCCGCGGGTTTCCCATCAAGCGCTCTCGCGTGATTTCAAATTTGAGGATTTGGCGGGAGATTTGGAAAGTGTGGCTATCAACAAAGCGGCTGGTTTCTGAGAAATGTATTCATAGTTGCTGAAAAATACTGATACGAGAATTAGGCAGTAGGTTACAGTACATCACAAGATTCTGGGTACTGGAAAACCGCCAGCAAAATGTAGGGCTGCAAAAGAAGTAAGTGACATAAAACCCAACAAGGATGACAATGAACCATCATATCTCAGACTTATAACCTACTATGATGAATGATGCTATATCGGATCCAACCACTAACTGACAGAGTAACTGCACTCCAACGAGCCAGTTTCCGAAAGAATCGCAGTTTCCGTGGCCTGTTACCGGCATTAACATCTTTTACGTCAGAAGGTTATGGGCGTAAACGAAAGGCTACAGTAGAATTTGTTGATCTTGCTGCCGCATTTGATACCGTATCGCGCCATGGCCTGTTATTTAAAGTTACAGAAATCATACCACGCAAAATACTGGTTAATCTAATAGATAGCTCCGTTAGCAACAGGCTATTCCACGTACTCCTTGGAGAAAAAATGTAGTAGATGGCGAAGGCTGAATGACAGGCTACCACAGAATTCTGTGCTACCACTAAGTCTGTTTATTCTTTACAACTCAATACTAATGCTAAGAAGATCGCTTTTCCTGACGACGAAACACTAGCTTATCATGCAGGAAACCAGGAAGAGTATGAAGAATCTTTGACTGCATATTTGCACATTATGAATGATTCAGTAGCTGGAAATTGGTGCCAAATACGTCTAAAACTGAGGTAAACGCTTGCGATGTAAATAGCCGTGAGGCGAATCACAAACTAAAAGTACTCTTCGAAAATGTTCGTCTGGAACATAACCCATGTCAGCAACGCTTGTTTGTCATATTAGACAGGGCCCACACTTTTATAAACCACTTAGAAAAAAAAAGGAAAAAGTGAATACCAGAACTGATATCATTAGAAAACTAGTTGGCTCGGGATGGCGTGCAAACGAGGGCAATCATGGTACTGCTCCATCTGCGTTTTTCTGTTCTAAGCAGAATAGCGCGCTCCAGTATGGAAAAACAGTGCACACGCACGCAAAGCTGTTATTGAACTTAACAGACCAATTAGAAAATTTGAGGCACTTCAGCTCACCACGTTTATGGCCGACTGAAGTGTCAATCAGACGAGATGCAGCAGCTGTTAGAGCGTTCCAGCGGTGAACTACTCATTAAAACACTACTCATTAAAAATCACTTCTGTACAATCACCTACAGAAAATATGTCAGGAGACTTCAGCCCAGAAGAGCATCCTGGCCAACGCAAGATGTGCCTCTTGAATATAATGTGTGTCAAGAATGGAGAGAAGTTTGGCTGAAGTTAGCGGCAGCAAATTATCGCCTTACTACTGATCCTTCTAAAGGAGGGAATGGATTTTTCTTCACATAAAACAATGGACAGCTCTTACTGGATACCGTACGGGGCATGGAAGGTGTGACGAAGGTTTTTATGAATGAAGGATCAAAGATGCCCCGACGTGCGACTGTAGAGTTGCTGTGCAAACTCTGGAGCAACTGACCGAAGGGTGTTAACTACAGAAATTTTTTGGTGTACTAAATGAACTGCATTCGGTGACACCAAGACCTGTGGGCTTGTTAAGAGACCTCGATTTTAAGCGATAAAATTGTTTGTTTTATGGATGCTTTATAAGCATATAGCTGGACGGTGTGGCCGAGCGGCTCTAGGCGCTTCAGTCTGGAACCGCTAGACCGCTACGATTACAGGTTTGAATCCTGCCTCGGGCATGGATGTGTGTGATGTCCTTAGGTTAGTTAAGTTTAAGTAGTTCTAAGTACTAGGGGACTGATGGTAAGTCCCATAGTGCTCAGAGCCATTTGAACCTATAAGCATACCTGTATATTATGTATAATCAGTTCAAGTGGTTCAAATGGCTCTGATCACTATGGGACTTAACTTCTGAGGTCATCAGTCCCCTAGAACTTAGAACTACTTAAACCTAACTAATCTAAGGACATCTCACACAACCATGCCCGAGGCAGATTCCAAACCTGCGACCGTAGCGGTCGCGCAGTTCAAGACTGTAGCGCCTAGAACCGCTCGGCCACCCCGGCCGGCGTATAATCAGTAATTGTATGTAAAATCCTTCTGTAAGAATCTAATATGACCATGTAAGCTATACGAATGTTACTAATAATAAAATATAACGTACAAAAAAAAAAAAGATTCACTGAAGAGCCAGAAAAATCTTGCATAGGCACGCGTGTTCAGATACAGACATACGTAAACATGACGATGCGGTCAGCAATGCCTATATAAGACAAGTGTCTGGCGCAGTTGTTAGATCGGTTACTGCTGCTGCAGTGCCAGGTCATCAAGATTTTAGTGAGGTTGAACGTGGTGTTATAGTCGGCGCACGAAAGATCAGACACATCATCTCCGAGGTAGTGGTGAAGTGGGGATATTCCAGCACGAGCATTTCACGAGTGTACCGTGAATATGAGGAATCCGGTTAAACATCAAATCTCCTACATCACTGTGGCCGTAAAAAATCCTGCAAGCAAGGGACCAACGACGACTGAAGAGAATCGTTCAAAGTCACGGAAGTGCAACCCTTCTGCAAATTGCTGCAGATTTCAATCCTAGGCCATCAAAAAGTGTCAGCGTGAGTACCATTCCGCGAAACGTCATCGCTATGGGCTTTCGGAGCCGAAGGCCCTCTCGTCTACCCTTGATGACTGCACAACACAAAGCTTTACGCCTCGCCTGGGCCCGTCAACACAGACATTGGACTGTTGACGACTGGAAACGTGTTGCCTGGTCGGACGAGTTTCGTTTCAAGTTGTATCGAACGGATGGAAGTGTACGGGTATGGAGACAACTGAATGAATCTATGACCACTGCATGTCAGCAGGGTATTGTTCAAACTGGTGGAGCCTCTGTAATGGTGTGGGGCGTGTACAGTTGGAGTTGGAGTGATATAGGACTGCTGCTACATCTAGATATGAGTCTGACCGGTGACACGTGCGTAGGCATCCTATCTGATCACCTGCCTCCATTCATGTCCACTGTGTTTTCCTACGGACTTGGACAATTCCGGCAGGAGAGTGCAATACCCTACCCCATAATTGCTACAGAGCGGCTCCAAGAACACTCTTCTGAGTTCAGTCACTTCTGCTGGCCACCAAACTCCCCACACATGAACGTTTTGAGCATATCTGGGGTGCCTTGCAACGTGCTGTTCAGAAGAGATCTCCACCGCCTCGAACTCTTACGGATTTATTGACCCCCCTGCAGGATTCATGGTGTCAGTTCCCTCCAGCACTACTTCAGACATCAGTCGAGTCCATGCCACGTCGTGTGCTGCACTTCCGCGTGTTCGCGGAGCCCCTACACGATAGTAGGCAGATGTACCAGTTTCTTTGGCTCCTCATTGTATTTATTTTACTACTTTTCTTATCAGTTGAGTCTCCGTCGCCACATCGTAATGAAAGCTACAAGTTGATTTATTTCGGTGTAGTCAGTATATCTTCTGGACATAGCATACAAAGTCTCATAAACTGTACGACGTGCCATCGTCTTAGGGGAAAAAAAACTATTCTTTTAACTTTCACAGTAGTAGTGAGTTTTATTCGGCTGTGCTAATGAAACAAATCACTAAAATCTAGAGACCTAAAATCTATCGTCCCACTGACGATGGGCATTTGCTATAGCGGTTCTCGCTTGGTATGATTCCAGCAGTTAGTAATTTGCAGTTTAAGTGGTATGGAGCACCACATTCAGTATTAAAAATTTACTCGGTTGGTACCATAAGAGGGCGCCAATCTTTTTTTTTCCTTTTTTCCTAGTCAAAAAGTTACGAACTTATGAGAATGGTAACGCCGGCCACGATGGCCGAGCGGTTCTAGGCGCTTCAGTACGGAACCGCGCTGCTGCTACGATCGCAGGTTCGAATCCTTCCTCGGGCATTGATGTATGTGACGTCTTTAGGTTAGTTGGGTTTAAGTAGTTCTATGTCTAGGGGACTGATGACCTCAGATGTTAAGTCCCACAGTGCTTAGAAGATGTTAAGTCCCATAGTAATTAGAGCCATTTGAACAATTTGAGAATTGTCATCCGTGTCATGGTAAGTCATGGTCAGCCATGATAAATGGAGCTTTCAACTTCTTTACGTTGCGCATCAGCGGTGTATGCCTTTGACCAATTTAAAGACTGTTCATGTCGGTAATTATTACGAAAGTGCGTATTTTAATGCCAAAGTTATGGAGACGTGTAGGTAAATTACTATTTTTTATTAGAGATAATGTTCACCTGGAACGGTGTTTAACTATCGATCTATGTCGGTATGTTATTTGATTCACTCCAGAAATGTACCTACAGAAAGATTGATCCAAGAATCCTGTCTCAGATACTAGCTCACATTTCATTTTTAAACAAGCTCAAAATTACATCCGTACTTTGACGTACTGTTAATAAGGAGTTGCTTAGAATCTGTAGCTTGTCAGATCTCTCGGCTGAAACGGGAAATTTTCTACCGAAGTCCAAGACACTATAACATTGTCTCGGAAAGTTACGAAATGTTAAAAAGTGATATCATACTTGATTTCACTCTATCAGTCAATGTGATCAGAAAATTTAACTCTCTGAATGTTATCAAACACGGACAGTCACTAATGGTTGTAGTCAATACGAGATCAAGGACAGATGAAGGGATTTCCCTTCGATCCGGAAATACTGAAGCTCCTCGAGAAGATAACGAGTCCTGTCACTGTCATGAGGAAGGTCAACAGTTCGTCTGCTGGCTGCGCCCCCTAGTCTGGGAGAAGGCAACACCCGATACGGCTAATGCAGTCGAAACCTTAGCTTTGGTGCTCTGCGGCACTCGTGGCCGGGACGCGACACCAGGTATCACTTTCAGCTTTAAAAACAAACGCTCGCGGCGATATTATTTTTTACGATCAGTCGACCGCCCTTAATGGAGTGTAACTGGGTCCATGACACCCCCTCCTCCTCCCCTCCCCGGCCCTTTATGAGAGGGGAAGGACTCGGGAAACGAGGAAGAGAGGAAAGAGGGCCACCCACGGAGGGGAATACACGCACACGTCGTGTAGGGGTGGACAAGGCGGCGGCTTCGCTCCCGACAGGAAAAGTGGAACGTACTGTGGACGTGCTGTTGCTTAGAGAAGGCACAGTAGGTTTCTCTTGGTACCTGCCGCGGGTCTTAAATCAATTTTCTCCTGGGATTTTGGTCACCCTAGATGATCCAGATGGTTGAGCAGCAAGCGGCACAAAATATTTACGCAGTATAACTTTAGATTGAGAACCTGCAGCAGGTAACACTGCGTCACGCAGCACCCCTTAGTATCAGAAAGTTTCGACGAACTGCCATCTTGGGATAGAATGATATGAAACACTAAAAATGGTGGCTTGTAATCTCCTGAAAGAAGTTAGCAGGAGAAAGACTCTGCAGGATTAAACGTAATAGCCGAAGGCGCTTCGACAAAACACTATCGCGGATTATGGGTAGAAAACAAAATATAAAATTGAAGTAACGAAAATAGTCCAGCACCAAGAACAAGATGGTGAAATATAGGGAGGAGACAACACTATACTGAAGGAGATACAAGAGGCAGTACAGCAAATGAAACAAAGAAAAATAGCAGGACCTGATTAATGTAGAATCTATCAGAGGTAGAGATTTAATGTTAGAACTGAGACTATTGCACTCATCAAGTGAATGTTGGAAATTGAAGATGATACCTTATACTTGAAGAGTGGCGGAAGTAGTATCATTGTATAAAAAAAATGAGTTAGGAATGCTGGTGAAAACTACAGAGGAATATGTCTGTCGAATACTGGCTATAAATTATAGGCACAAATAATTCGATAAATACAGCTGAATAACTCGTATCGGAGGAAGAAAACGGTTTTAGAAAAGGATGATCATGTAGTGACAGTATCATAACCGTACAGCAGTTACATAATTGAAAAGAGACAAGAACAAAATTTGGAAACTGACGTTGCATTTGTAGATTATGAGGAAGCCTTTGACAGTGTCAATAGGTATATGCTGTGAAACATAATGAAAAGACGAGGTCATCCGAAACATTGAATACAAGTGATTTAAATAACGAAATTTGAATTAATACAAGCAAAGAGAGAACAGGACCAATAGCAATGAACAGAGGAGTTCGAAAAGGGTGCAGTCTCTCACCCAACTTATTTAATATACATATTGGCGATATTCTTGGACAATGGATACAAGAAGTTAACCCAGGAACAAAGTTAATTCCTAGAAACACACATTTTAATGGTGTACTCTTTGCTGATGATTTAAAATTTTCTATATATCTTTTGGACTTCCTAATCAGACTCCATTGCTTGAAAACGTCAGGAAATGAAACAAATGTTACGGCTTTTTAAGGAAAATATCCAGTAAGTTCATTTTCTTTTAATAAAAAAATAATAATCTACTGACACGTTTCCACAATTTCGGGATTAATAATTACTTACATGAACAGTCTTTAAATTGGTCAGAGATATACATCGCTGATGTGCAATGTAAAGAAGTTGAAAGCTGCATTTATCATGACTCACCATGGCTTAATATGACATTGATGACCATTGTCGTGAGGTAACGTAGTGAGTAGGAAAAAAGTAAAAAAATAGACTGGCGTCCACTCATGGTCACATCCGATTAAATTTTTAGTACTGAATGTGATAATCCATATCACTTAAATTGCAAATTTTTGACTGCTTCATTTATACGGGCGAGAACCGCTATAGCAGGTGCCCTTCGTCAGTGGGACGATAGATTTTTAGGTCCCCACATTTTAGTACGTATTTACCCGGTCATCTCACAGAGTAGCCTTAGATAATCGCGATATGTTTAGTTAACATAGTTGACCAAAACCCGTAACAACTGTCAAAATCAAAGAAAAGGCACACCGAAACGTGTACGAACATCAATCACATTCTTTTTTTTTTATTTTTCCAGTTTTTCAACTCTATTTTATTCACACTGAAAATATAATTGTGAAGACGACGAAATGGAGAACAGTTTATAAGACTTTGGATGAATTGTCCAGCAGCTTAATGGAAAATCAACTGAATTGCAGGTATTAGAATGTGATGTAAGGTATGAATACATTAATGACATCTTCAACAAGTAAAATAAGTTTCACATGACATGTAGCACAATACATGGATCATCAGCCAATAAAACCAAGAAAGATACGAAGACAAAACTGATAAGTGATGGCAACACCTGTGATCACATATGGAAGTGAGACCTGAACAGCAACTAAGAAACATCAAAGAAGGATTTAAGTCAGCTCAAATGAAAGTTTTAAGGAAAGCAAAAGGCTGTACCCTGAGAGATCAAATGAAGAATCGTGAAATAAGGAAAGAATTAAGTATATTCTGCATGAATGAAAGAATAAGAAACGAGATAACAGAATGGAAGAAGCAGTATACATGTAAGAAAGAGAGATATAGGCAGGCCTAGGAAATGAGTGGCTTTTGTCAAGACGCAACAGGCTGCAAGCTTACTCCTTGAAGTGAAGAAGAAGAACTGCCGTCTCAGAACGTGATAAGTTTAATGAAAATGTATTTCCAAATTCGGCGTCCTCATGGCTTAACACATAAAACATACAAAACCCTGAACCACTGGCTCCTCGAATAGCGTAGCGGAATAGTACACCTAAATTTGTGGAATTATCCGAAGTCTAGCTTCCCACGTTACATCTAAATGTCAAGAACACTGAAAAACCTGAACTTCTAGCTAAGAACAGATTTGTTAATGTTGTGGTCTCCAGTCCGAAGACATGGTAAAGCAGCTCTCCAAATTCATCTGTACTGTGCAAGCCTCATAATCTCTGCATAACTACTGCAACCTACACGCATTTGCACCTACTTACTGTATTCACGCCCTTGTCTCTTTCTAAAGATTTTACGTCCCAAACTTTCTTCCGTTAGGAAACTGTGTTCGATACCTCAGAATGCGTCCTATCTAACTATCCCGTGTTTTAGTGAAATTGTGCCACAAATTTCTTTTTCTCCAATTTACAGTACCTCCTCATTCGCTATTAGATCTGCTACTTTAATTATCGCAATATCAGGTAATGTGGCTTTCCGGAAGTGCTAGTGTTGCTACGCAGCGTCAACAGAAACGACGTTCAGAAATTTTTTGTAGGTTAAAACCATTTTACCACCTTAGCCTGTTAATAGCTTTAAAATGAATATTTCGTTATTTCAGCCTTCAGTAATGCACTACCTGTAGACTTCAGCTCGTGGTCATCGACAAGTAGTTCAGAAATTCCATCTCCGTAAACATCTAACGGTTATGGGAATAATATCGAAATGCAAACAAGACTTTGGACAAAAAGTGACAGACCACTCATCGAGATGTTGGCAGAACTTAACCAGCCCAACTTATATAGATTTTATTTTTAAAGTAGTTGATAATAACCGCTCAACGAAATCAGCATATAGTGGAAAAGCGAATTTCTTTTACAAATTAAAACAGTCGAAGGTACCTTTCTCATCTCATCTTAGGCTGGGACTTAAACAAAATGTTTAGGTCCATGTGCTCAAAAAAATAAAAATGCGATAGAAGCTGAGACAAGATTAATGGGTTTCATCCCTGCTTTGAATGGAAGCAACTAATTTTCCACTAACCATTTCATCTGAAATGGAATACGTGGGAGCATAAAGTCACTGTGATACCATGTTGGAGTTCAGAGACGTATATCGCTGTGTATCGAGAGAGAGAGAGAGAGAGAGAGAGAGAGAGAGAGAGAGAGAGAGAGAGAGAGAGAGAGAGGAACATGAAGAAAATTAGCCATTTGGATGAATAGTTTCAAAAATTCCGAATATTTGACTGATAATGCTTTTGTAATCTTTAACCCCTACTGTTCAATCTGTACATATAAGGAGCATTGATGGAAATAAAAGAAAGGTTCAGGAATGGGACTAAAATTGAAAGTGAAAGGATAGCAATGATGTGACTCGCTGATGACATTGCTACCCGCAGTGAAAGTGAAGAAGAATTACACGAACTGCTGAATGGAATGAACAATCTAATGAGTACAGAATATGGAATGAGACTAAATCGAAGAAAGACAAAGGCAATGAGAAGTAGCAGAAATGAGAGCAGTAAGTAACTTACCAGGATTCGTAGTCACGAATTATATGAAGTTAAGGAATTCTACTGCGAAAGCACTCTGTATTTAGGCCACGAGTGACCTACCTGGACCATCCGACCGCCGTGTCATCCTCAGAGGAGGATGCGGATAGGAGGAGGGGGTGGGGTCAGCACACCGCTCTCCCGGTCGTTATAATGGTATTCTTGACCGAAGCCGCTACTATTCGGTCGAGTAGCTCCTCAATTGGCATCACGAGGCTGAGTGCATCCCGAAAAATGGCAACAGCTCATGGCGGCCCGGATGGTCACCCATCCAATTGCCGACCACGCCCGACAGCGCTTAACTTCGGTGATCTCATGGGAACTGGTGTATCCACTGCGGCAAGGCCGTTGCCCCTCTACTACGTACGCACCAAAATAACCAGCTACGGACGGAGCAAGGAGGACATCGAAAGCAGACTAGCAATACACTGGTAAAAAGGGCCTTATTGATCAAAAGAAGTCTGCTAGCATCAAACATAGGCCTTAATTTGAGGAAGATATTTCTGAGGGTGTACGTTTGGAGCACTGCATTTTATGGTAGTGAAATATGGACTGGGGGAAAACCGGAGCAGAAGAGAATCGGGGCATTTGAGATGTGGTGCTACAGATGAATGTTGAAAATTAGGTCGACTGATAAGATAATAAAAGTGGAGGTTCTGCGCAGAATCGGCAAGGAAGGGGATGAGTGGAAAACTCTCACAAGGAGAAGAGAAAGGATGATAGGATATCTGTTGAGACAACAGGGAATGACTTCCGTGGTACTAAAGGGAGCAGAAGAGGGTGAACGGTAGAGGAAGAGTCGGCCTGTGTGGCCGAGCGGTTAAGTCCCATAGTGCTCAGGACCATTTGAATTTTTTGTAGAGGAAGACAGAGATTGAAATACATCCAACAAATAATTGAAAATGAAGGTTGCAAGTGCTGGTCTGAGATGGATGAGAGGAATTCGTGGCATCATCTGGCATCATCCTTTCCAGACAGTGTGAAACACGCACACACACACACACACACACACACACACACACACACACACACAGACACAGACACACACACACACACACACACACACACACACACACACACACACACACTACTAGTACTGAAAATTTCTCTCGCACTGTGAAATATAATAATATAATACACCGCTTCGGCTGCTGCTGTAAGTGGCCTCCATCGAGGTGATGATACACATAGATGATCTGAAACAAATTCCCTGTGCCTAATACGAAATGACAGAATATTTACTACAACGCCAGAACCTGTTACATTTAAATTCCTTCACATAAACAACTCCTGGCGTTCCCAACCGTCTTCCGTCGCCTGATGTATTAGATTTGGGTCCGAGTGTTTATAAATATTTTTACATAAATTTGCCTAAGCTTGCACACTATTATACCGACGTAGAGAACCTTTAAGAGTGGTCGCAACGTTCAATCGGTTGCACGCGCAGAAAGAGTTTAGTCAGCTCGAGCCCTGAAGCCGCGAAGTCATCCAGTCTTTCCAGGAAAACTGAGACAAGCGTCCATTCTTTCAGTAAAACCAAGGAAACCGATTAAGGCGTCGCATGATCCGTTAAAACATCTGCCCCGAGACAGACGGTAACCGACCCCAAATCATGTCCAGACAGAAACGTTACTTTCACCCACAGTCAGAGGAAAAGGAGCAGCAAAGCCCCGTTATTATCCCAGGAAGCCCTACTTTGTAATTTGAGAGCCGTAATTAACTGCCGAGAATTACATAGGGAGTGCCCGTTGCGCGCAATCACGCACGATGGAGGACGATTAATTTCTACCGGACCACGCCGCGATATCCATCTCAACCATCCGTCAGTGAGGGACCAAAAAAAGTCTTTAATGTACGGTTCCGTTAAATGAATTTGATTATGTGTAAATTAAGTATTGAATATTAAATTACGTAAGATAAATGTGTATCAGTAGCAGGGGAGAGGAATTACACGGAATTATCCCATCCGCTGGCGCCATTACACGCCCTGGTGTGAGCGCTCCGAGGAATGCGCCGCCGGGCTGTAAATATTGTCACGTGACCTGAGGGCGTACCGGCACGGGAGCCGTCCGCCGTCTCCGGGCTGAATGTTAATGAAGGCGGGCCAGGGCGCTCAGCCAGTGACGTCACACTGCTGGCTCCGTGTAAGCCACTTGCCAACCGCCACGGTCCCATTCTACACCGGCCTATGCAGAGCTCGCGGTATTTCCGCTTCGGTGCTCCGCCACAACATAGCTCCGACTAGTGTCGGGGTCACCAGTGTTCCACAGTTACTACTTCGGGTGTTCGCAAGTCTAGTAAGCACAATAAGTAATACTACCTAGCGAGGTGACGTAGTTACAACACAACGGACTCGCGTTACAGAAGAGGGGAGGTCGAATCTCCTTCTGGCCATCCAAGTGTAAGGGAGAGAGTATGGATAGTGAGCAAGTAAGATGAAATTATTGTCTTTAAATGCGAGCATTTTAGAGTATGTTGTTACTGACATCAAATGACGCAACAACTTTACTGCTACCATTCGCTATTTACACTGCTAAGCCAAAATATTATCCCCACTGCCCGCTGTAAGACTGGATGCCTTCAGGTAGCGTTACGGGCACAAGAGAACAGTTGCCAACATTAGTAACGTAGAAGTAAATATCCTCGGAGTAGTGAAGCAACTCAAATCACTTAACAAAAGCAAGTCTTCTGGTCCAGACTGTATAGCAATTACGTTCCTTTCGGAGTATGCTGCTGCATTAGCTCCATACTTAACAATCGTATACAACCGTTCGCTCGACGAAAGATCCGTACCCAAAACTGGAAAGTTGCACAGGTCACACCAATATTCAACAAAGGTAGTAGGAGTAATCCACTAAATTACAAAAAAATGGTTCAAATGGCTCTAAGCGCTATGGGACTTAACTTCTGAGGTCATCAGTCCCCTAGAACGTAGAACTACTTAAACCTAACGAACCTAAGGACATCACAAACATCCATGCCCGAGGCAGGATTCGAACCTGCGACCGTAGCGGTTGCGCGGTTCCAGACTGTAGCGCCTAGAACCGCTCGGCCACTTCGGCCGGCCACTACATTACAGGACCATATCGTTAACGTCGATATGTAGCAGGATTTTACAACATATATTGTGTTCGAACATTGTGAATTACCTCGAAGTAAACGGTCTATTGACACACAGTCAACAAGGATTTAGAAAACATCGTTCTTGTGAAACGCAACTAGCTCTTTACTCGCATGAAGAGTGTTACTGACAAGGGATTACAGATTGATTCGTGTTTCTGGATTTCTAGAAGTCTTTTGACACTGCACCACACAAACGGCTTATAGTGAAACTGCGCGCTTATGGAATATCGTCAGTTATGTGAGTGGATTCGTGTTTTCCTGTCAGAGAGGTCACAGTTGGTTGTAACTGACGGAACGTCATCGAGAACAACAGAAGTTGTACAGAAGTTGTAACCCCAAGGTGGTGTTAAAGGTCCTCTGCAATTCTTTATCTGCATAAATGATTTACGAGATAATCTGAGCAGCCGTCTTAAGTTGCTTGCAGATTATGCTGTCGTTTATCGTATACTGGTCATCAGGCGTTTCGTCCTTACTTCTGGTTTCTTTTTCTTCCTTCCTGGCGCTCAGTAAAGCACGAAAGTAGTGATTTACAAATTTTAGCCAGTCGTGTCTTCTCATTACTTACTGTCTTCTTCATTTTAGCTTGTTCCAGCTTCGACTTCAACTAGTGTGCATCAGCTCTCTTCAGCGCACCATTACACCATCCTGCCAGTTATTATTATGGAAAATCTGCGGTTCAGAGATGAAGCAAGTTTCTGCACAAATTGTAAGATTTTTACAGCTGCAGACAGATATATTTCTTACAGACGCCTTGAAATATCACCCACAACATCTCGCAAGCACGTCATATACACCAGTGTCTTTATCAGAAACAAAGTCCACGGACTTCCTCACCCGATTAACTTCATTTCCCTTAGTACATAAACGTTAATTTTTATTTTTTCCAAGTGAAGTTCTTACTTCCTTTCACTATTCCCACACGGATACCATCGCCTTATTTCCTTCAGCAGAAATGCTAACAAAGTCACTGATGTACCGACGTGCATTGAAATAAGCGCGCCGCCAGTTACGAAGCCGCTTATCCTACAGCCGCCACCGCGGCATGAGCGCGCTGTCACGAACGGTTATGCCGCTACCAGCGAGATGCAAGCATCCCCTCTCCGAAGCTCCAGGGTGGTACTTAAGTTCGAACTTCCGCGCCCTGGCCCCAGCTTGCCAGTTGAATAATATTTGCAGACTTTCAAAGTGGCAAGGGCTCTACATCTTCTGAATAGACGTTGTATTGAAGGAAGTCTCAAGCAGCAGTGTCGGAAATCTACGGACGCCAACGATGGCCGATTCTGATATGCGTTGCAACGTCGCAGCGCTGCATTCCGTACCTCAGGCTCTACATCTTCTGAATAGACGTTGTATTGAAGGAAGTCTCAAGCAGCAGTGTCGGAAATCTACGGACGCCAACGATGGCCGATTCTGATATGCGTTGCAACGTCGCAGCGCTGCATTCCGTACCTCAGGCCCTACACAGTTCGGCACTATAGAGGGCACTGAAATGTTATTCGCTTTTCAGTGTACGCTGGAATAAAAAGAGCTTTTTAATTATTTACAAACTCCTAAGGTATCTTTGTGGTAATAACGCAGCTGTGGCCCACTGGAAGCTATATTAACAATCGTTAACTTTATGTATTTCGTATATACAGTTATTTCAGCTTAGGCATCTAATATTTTTACTACTTAAATTTCTGGTGTCAGTCCAACTAACCTTGTCAAACTACTGTGCAAAATTTACGCTATAAATCTCTTTTGCAGTGGCTGTTCAAACACCTTCGTTACACCAGTATTTGTCTGTTTATATTTGTGCGTTGTTAAAAACCAGTACTATTATACTCTTATTACACATTTTCCTTTAAATTAACCAAACTTGTTATTCAATATTTCACTTACTTGCAAATCGACAAGAGGCTTAAAAAGCACTTGTTGAACTTGTATCTGTATGTTCTCATATTACGGCACCAACTTTTGTTTTATGCTAGAAAAGGACAACTCCTGCCGTAGAGGCCTCGGAAGGCCCAACGATCTGACCGACCGCCGTATCATCCTCACCTGATAGGCGTTAATGGATGCGGATATCAGTGGGCACGTGGCCAGCACACCGCTCTCCCGGCCGTTGTTGGTTTACGAGATTGGAGTCGCTACTTCTCAATCAAGTAGCTCCGCAGTCTGCTTCACAAGGGCTAAGTGCACCCCGCTTGCCAAAGAACGCTCGGCAGACCGGATGGTCACCCATCCAAATGCTAGCCGAGCTCGACAGCCCTTAACTTCGGTGATCTGACGAGAACCGGTGTTACCACTGAGATAATGGCGGTATGTCAATTATGTCTCTTCCACCTGGCTAAGGTACCAGAGAGATCCGGTCAGTAGTAAAGCTGCAGACTTTCGGTGTGTTTTTGAAACTTTTTACGCAATTCCTCTATGTCCTTGTAAGTACAGGGTGTTGCGTACGACGAAAGCGCATGCCCGCAGTTTACACGAAA
This sequence comes from Schistocerca gregaria, assembly GCF_023897955.1. Taxonomy (NCBI): domain Eukaryota; kingdom Metazoa; phylum Arthropoda; class Insecta; order Orthoptera; family Acrididae; genus Schistocerca; species Schistocerca gregaria. Next base: position 87,822,440 of record NC_064925.1, on the reverse strand, counting down.
TACGGTGGCAAGTTCCCTCTGCAGCTGCCACAAGGCAACTCAACGAGTCTTTTTTGAGTTGTAAATACAACAAGACCTCACTTGTGTTATATACTAGATTTCGGGCGTGCTGTTCCAAAACTCTATTTCTTCATCTGATATTTTGACCGTACATCTTCCCGACACCTTATGAGCGACCCTACAGACTGCAGCTAAAGCGCTCGCTGCAACATTCTGGACCTGCGCAGTACTACAATGCGGCCATAGATACATAAATACCAGATACAGCGTTCGGCAGTAATAAACTATAAACATACTGAATCTATCTTTTAAATAGCCTGTCTACGGTGGGATATTGATGCATCATTATGAAGTGCACTGTAGCTACGCCTGTGCGACTTTATTAAAGAAAGACCCCAACTCTATAATTTACCCTGGCTGAAACCAATGTCCCTATTGCTATTAATTATTTAATTAACAGAGGCACAATGTATTTTCTAAAAGACTGTGGCTTGCATTCCTTGCTGCTCTGGCAGGGTAGCAGCGGTCGCCATACGCCGCTTGGTTCAGGCTACTTGAATTACGTACGGGTTGGGCGGGTTGCGTCTTGCAGGCGCAGTTAAGTTCTTCCGCCGTTAAACTGAGAATTGGGTGGCGCTGATGACAAAAAAGCTTCGCTATATGATACTGATTTTTTTCTTTTTAAACCGTAGTTATATGAATGAACCTCGACCCTGAATAAATATTAAAAAATGTGGTAAACTAATTTAAGTAAGTTTTTAAATATTGGTCTGAATCGAACGAAGTTTCGATTTAAGTTCGCTAACATCACTGCAGCTGTTTGGCACGTGCTGATATTTACGTTTCTGTCATGTTTTTGTGCATGAGTCATACATTCTAGTTCTAAAAAATCTAGAAACTTAGTTCCAAATTGATGATTTACAAGCACCTTTCAACCAGATTTAACCAAAGAAGATGTGCTATTCAATATTCTGTACGCAGAATAACTGTATGTAACAGCTACAACTAACGGAGACATCGGAATTATATTCTTTACTGAAAATTGCACATCATTGTTACTCTGGTTCTTCAGGATATGGATTAACGGGGACTATTCGTTGTCGTGCTTGAGTCCTGGAGCTCCCAGAGAAGTATTGAAACGTAGGCGCTGTTTCTCGCTGTTCTCATTTCTGCTTTTCATTCCTTTCGTCTTTCTTCGATTCACTGTCATTCCTTATTCTGTGCTCATTACATTGTTCAGTCCATTCAGCTTACCATGTAATTCGTCTTCATTTTCAGTCAGGGTACCAATGTCAGCAACGAATCGTATCATTGATATGCTTCCACCATGAATTCTAATCCCACTCTTGAACCTTTCTTATGAAACATATTACACAGGAACGTAATCGTCAGCAAATAATAAAGCTGACAGAAAGCCTACATAATGGTACAAAAATAAGAATAAAGACTAACCTTGCTGTTTCAGATTATATACCGGTAAACCAAGGAGTTCGACAAGGGTACAGCTTATCATCCAAGCGTTTAGTATATAAGCTGACGATTTGATTGAAACATGGAACAAGAAATTCATCCTGGCTTGAGATTATCACATAACATATTTTTTTTAATACGATGCTTTTCGCAGACGACCTTGCCATTAGACAGGATAGCGAGACTTCTACACAAAGATCCATCTATAGACTGAACTAAATTTCTAAGCAATGTAATATGAAAATATCCATTCCAAAAACAAAAATGATGGCTTTCAAACGGACAAGACGGCTGAAAAGTAAGATCACAATAGGAAACAAAATCATTGAACAAGTTAGTCACTCACATTACCTTTGGAATATTATAAGCTACCAGGGTGAACTCGACACTGACAACAAACGTCAGGAATTTCAAACATAATGTGCGGGACAGTCAATACAAAATTGAGAAATAAAGTGAGAAAAGACACCAAAATGAAGTTTTATAAGGTTGTGGGCACCCCGACATTGCTATCTGGAAGTTAAACCTGGACAGTTACTATAAAGCAAGAAAGTAGAATATAACCAGCATAAATGAAATTTCCAAGAGGAGTTAAGGCCTGTATCAGAATAGATGGACTTAGAAAGACGACATAGAAGCAGAGCTTGAGATATATGTCATTAATGAGAAGATCAAGACTACTCTGCAAAGTTAGTTAGAACATCTGCTATGAGTACCAGGTTCAAGACTATAAAATCAAGCCTTAAATTTTAAACTTCCAAGTACAAAATACGTAGGAGGACCAATAAAAAGATGGCTGGATACCAGGAAGACGGGACATTCCTATAGCGTAGATCATAATGAAAGAGGAAGAACAATCTGAATATTACGAAAATCGACTACCTTTTAATTAGCTTGCAGAGCGTAAGTAATAAAATCCGTAACTGCATAAATGACTTACCAGCCAGAGCAAATGCATCACCACAACAGAATTTGAAGAATTTCATATCTCAAGCAGGGATAGTACGATAAAGAGTTAACGATAATTTATGCGTTTATTTACTAAACGTATGATGACAATAGCGAATGTTAAGAAGTACGTAGTTTGCAGTTGTACATTTAAAGATTTACAAACAAAGCTAATATGTTTAAATTCTGAAAATTAATAATTTGATAATGCTAACAAGGGCGAAATTTATACTATAAAATTAGGACTGTTAACTAAAGTAGGTAGATTTTATCATAGTTCATATCTAGAGAATGAAGTCAGTGGATAGCAAGGTAGCAGCATTAGTAAAGCCACTGGAACGTCCTCGACACTTTCTCAGAGGGCAGTCTCTGACAATATGCTGAGTGATATGCTCTTGAACCCCACAATCGCTAGCTCGAAAGTTTCCGTATCCCAACTTATGCATTGTCACCTGGCGTGACCGATTCCTATTCTGTTCAGCCTTGTTCACTCACTTTCACTTCTAATCCAAATAGGCTAGCAGACTGATCGTGAATACCTTGATGTTTTATTGCTGTTGCGTTCCATTTCCTGCACCACTCTTCCTTGATGTCAAACCTCTTATTGTTTCTCCCATTATGCCACAGTGGAATGAGTACGAGGGTCGGTCAAAAAGTAATGCCTCCCATTTTTTTCTACTTAAAAAAATTAAGTTAAGTGAAAAATTTGAATTTGGCGCCATTCCTCAAACCTTCTTCTGCAATCCACTGCAGTAGTAACTTTCTGTGTCAACAGGTGGCAGCACAGCAGAAGTTTGTAAGATGGCCGACATCGATGTTCGTTTGAAACAGCGTTGTGTGATTGAATTCTTGAATGCAGAAGGTGAAACGCCCATACGCATTCATGAAAGACTGAAGAAGGTGTATGGTGTTGTGACAGTGGATGTCAGCACTGTTAGACGATGGGTTCGTCGTTGTAAGGAAGCTGAAGAGCAAACACCGTTGACTGACGAAAAGCGGAGCGGCAGGCCGGTGAGTGCAGTGACTCCACACAACATTCAGCAAGTTGATGACATCATTCGTGGTGACCGTCGGGTGACTGCAGATGAAGTGTGTCGCATTATTTCTCTTAGTAAAGGCAGTGTGATCACGATTATTAAACAATTGGGGTACTCAAAAGTTTGTGCACGGTGGGTTCCAAGAATGTTAACCGATCAGAATAAAGAGGCAAGGAAAACAATAGCCTCCCAACACTTGCAGCGCTTCCGTTTGGAGGGAGATGAGTTTCTGAAAAAAATTGTGACTGGGGACGAAACATGGGTGCATTTTTTTGAACCCGAATCAAAGAGGCAGTCAATGGAGTGGCGTCACACAAGCTCGCCGAGGAAGAAAAAATTCAAAACTGTGCGATCGGCAGGGAAAGTTATGGCAACAGTTTTCTGGGATACAGAGGGTGTGATTCTGGTTGATTTTTTGGAGCAGGGATGCACAATAAATTCTGTTCGATACGTCACAACCCTCAAAAAACTTAAAGCACGTCTTCAGCGAGTTCGCCCAACAAAATCAATGGCAGATGTTCTTCTTTTGCATGACAATGCAAGACCACACACCAGTCGTCACACCTCTGACAAGATTGTCAAAATTGGATGGGAAGTTTTGCCTCATCCCCCACACAGCCCTGACCTGGCACCATCAGACTTCCATCTGTTCGGGCTACTAAAAGAAGCTCATCGTGGGATTCATTTTGAAGATGAGGAGGCCGTCAAAACATCCGTGCGTCAATGGCTTAGGAAGCAGAGCTGTGATTTTTACCGTGCTGGGATACATGCCCTTGTTCAAAGATGGACCAAAACTGTAGAGATGGGCGGAGATTACATTGAAAAATGACAAAATGATCCTCAATGTTGTGGTTTTCAACCTATGTAATTGCAATTAAATTTCCTGACAATTAAACGTAGAAAAAAAAATAGGAGGCATTACTTTTTGACTGACCCTCCCACTATGAAGAAGACTCGAGGAGGGTCATTTAAGACCGAAGATCTTGGGAGTAATGCAGCTCCCCCTACTGTCGACTGGTCGCTTCTTGGTGCCGCAGTTCACGAGGTAGAGTAGTGCTGATGGTGTGTAACCGTAATAATTCTCATTGATTCATTCAGAAGGACGTCTACTCTTCCTTGTATGAGCACTCCTTTCTCTTATTGGGGCACAGCATCCAGCTACGGGGTATCCAGTTTCAAAGCTGCAGTGGGTAGAGTGGAGGCTACAACACCCTGGTTTGTGCCCGCCAGTTTCTTTATGATGTTATGTGTTGCATGTCACAGATAGTAATCGCGCTTTCCGTGGGGAGGCGATGGGCACTGAGGACAGTATTTTCGTACCGAACCGCTGTCAGCCCTCCATCGGCAGCGCTGTTTTCTCAGTCGGGGCTTCTGGATTCAGTCATTGGCGCGTCCTGCCGGCTGCGGACACCGTTTGTCAATACGCTGCGCTCTGCTCCCCTGAGTCAACACCGCGCTGCCCCGGGCCGAGGCGCGGGTTAAGAGCCACTTAATCACAGCCGGCCACAGCCCGTAGCTCGAGTCTCCTCCCAACCCCTTCTCGGCACGTGGCGACCCAATTTTCAGCACTCCATTAGCGGGTTCCGGCATCGGGTTCCATCCGACCGGCATCAGCTCAAAAAGCGGAGGCAGCGTTTGACGAGTGGTCTCACGCTGGGCTGCAGCTGTTTAGACGTCACTCTGTTCGCCCTCTTCACACCTGGTATCCTGAGAACCCCCTGGCAGGGGTAACCACGTCGATTGGGTGTATATGCAAAAGCTTTCTTGGCAGTGCACTAGAGACACAGACAGTTCCTCTTCTTCTTTTACTGTATCTGCATGACCACAGGCAGCCCGTTTCTCAGTTCTTCTGCGACGTCCGGTATCCTTCTGTCCTGTGTGCTTTCCTGCATCACTCTCTATCCTATTCCTGTACCCTTCTCCGTCTTTGGTCTCTGGAATGTTGGTCGGTGTGTACTTGCGTCTTCAGTTTCCTTCCTCGATCTCCATCTCCGGCCATTTCTTTCTAGCGTAGAGAAGGTGTGGATAGCAGCATGTGCAGACGACCAAACGATTTTTTTAATAAAATATTTGTAGCCAGGATTCGATTATGAAACTTCGCGATGTTGTGTTTAAAGAATCAGTCTAATAAAAAATTTAATTTAAAAAAGATGCGAATATTTTCGCAGTTTTGCCCTCCATCCGCCCGTACTGCTTAAGATGGTCCACGAGGTTCTTTGCAAGATGTGGCAACCCTGCAAGCTTGCTTAGGCACAATATCTTTAACCTTGGTCTATAAGCTGCTTCCAGTCCAAGCGGCACATCGATGCAACTGCTCAGTCATGAGTTGTGCTGTAATAAGTTAACACGTGTTTGTGTCCCTCATCACGGAAATGCGCAACGGTATGCAATTTCTTTTTGCGTTCAATTGTATGAAAACGTGACGACAACTTACGATAAGCCTCTTGGAGAGGAGGTTATGTCGAGAGCTCAAGTTTTACGTTGGCATAAAATGTTTAGTGAAGGCAGAACGAATGTTGAAGACGAAGACCGCAGTGAACGACCATCAACCTCACGGACGGATGGCAACTTGGCCAGGCTGCGTGAACTCGAACGATCTGATCGAAGATTATCCGCGAAAATGATTGTAGAAGAACTGAACATCAATCGAGAAACGGCTCATCTAATAATAACTGAAGATCTTGGTATGAGAAAGATCTGTGCAAAAATGGTCCCCAAAAATATCACACCACAACAGCGAGAAACACGGAAATATGTGGCAGCCGATCTCTTAGAGCAAACGGAAATCAATCCAGAATTGTTGAGCCGTGTTATCACTGGTGATGAAAGTTGGTTTTTCCAGAACGATCCAGAGACAAAACTCCGAAGTTCGCAATGGTGCTCAAAGGGATCTTCCAGACCGAAACAAGCTCGCATGTCAAAGTTAAAAGTGAAATGCATGCCTGAGTGCTTCTTTGATTCAAAGGGAATTGTAAATAAAAAGTGAGTGCCTCCTGGACATACAGTTGACCAATATTACTACAAAGAAATTTTAGAAAGACTTCGTAAAAGAGTTCTTAGTGTCCGTGCCAACATTGCTGATAATTGTATTCTGCATCACGATAATGCTGGCTCTATCAGTACAGCAATTTTTAACTTCAAAACAAATTTCAGTTCTACCACAGCCACCTTATTCATCAGATATCGCTCCGTGCGACTTTTTTATATTGTCAAGAGTCAAAACGACGAATAAGGGACACCATTTTCAAACAACACGAGATCCCAAAAAGCTGTGACGAGGGTCTTGGAGGATATTACAGAAGATGAGTTACAGAAATGTTACCACCAATACAGAAGCGCTGGAAAAAGTGTGTGCAATCAGAAGGGAACTACTTTGAAAGAGAAGACACAAAACTTTACTAAAACGGTAAGCAACTTTTTTTTCACATCAGTCTCATTACTTTATTGTCGCACCGCTCGTGGTCTTGCGGTAGCGTTCTCGCTTCCCGCGCACGGGGTCCCGGGTTCGATTCCTGGCGGGGTAGGCGATTTTCTCTGCCTCGATATGACTGGGTGTTGTGTGTCTTTCATCATAGTCCCATCCTCATTCACTCGCAAGTCGCCGTAGTTGCGTTAAAGAACTTGTGGAGCGGCGGCCGAACCGCCCCCAGAGGGGTCTCCCGGCCACCAATGCAATACACTCATTCATTCATTGTCGCACCCCGTACACAGTCTTCCCCAACTCCGCCCCTCCCCCGCCCCCTCTCCCACACACCACTCCAGTCCCACTTGGGGACAACGCGAAGAACGTCCATACAACCATGTCAAACAGGTAGGGAAGTTTTCATTAGCGATGTTGTTCAACTCGCACTTTACACTGACTTGAATGATGTCGGTTATGCCGTCAAAGCGTTGACATATAACTTGAATTGCGGCACTTTTTCGTTTTGTGGTATGTTCTCCCTGGTTACGCCCTCGTTACCCATAATGACTGTTTCCGGAAAATGATTGTCCCCGTTTTGCAGATCCATCAAGCCGCGGCTAGCCTCCACGCATGGTTCTTTTTGTTCGGGATAAAGATGCGCGGTCTAACTTTGTACACACAAGACTTTGACACACAACAGCCTCACGTCCACTACAGATATTGACTCCTCACAACAGGCTGTTCTTTACAGTTCTTTCATCACGCTGACATCGTAATTACTGCGCTCACGTTGCTTATACCTCAATAATAAAATCAGTCTCGGAACTTCCTAAAGGAAGTCTTCTTTTCCCCTTGGAGGCAGGCGATCACCTTGGTGAAATTCGAAGGTGTAGACTCCATTTATGAACACACACTACCCATCCACGGACATTACGAGCGACGGGAATAAACTCTTCAGATTAGGTACCTCCCAGCAAACAACACCGTACCACCCTTTCTTTAACCTGTAAACGAAATGGAGTACAGCTTTAATCTGTAAAAAGGGAAATGCCAAGGCTCAATGTAGACATAGTAGGGGCCAGTGAAGTGAAGTGGAAAGAAGACAAGGATTTCTAGTCAGATGAGTATAGGGTAATATCAAGAGCAGCAGAAAATGCTATAACGGGTGTAGGATTCGTTATGAATAGGAACGTAGGGCAGAGAGTGTGTTACTGTGAACAGTTCAGTGGTAGGGTTGTTCTTATCAGAATCGACAGCAAACCGACAACGATAGTTCCGGTATATATGCAAGCTGAAGATGAAGAGAGAAAGTATATGAGGATATTCAGAGGGGAATACAGTACGTAAAAGGAGTCGAAAACCTAATAGTCATGGGAGACTGGAACACAGTTGTAGGGGAAGGAGTAGAAGAAAAGGTTACAGGAGAATATATGTTTGGGACAAGGAATGAGAAAGGAGAAAGACTTAATTGGGTTTTGTAACAAGTTTCAGCTAGTAATAGCGAATACTTTGTTCAAGAATCACAAGAAGAGGTAGTATAGTTGGAAAAGGCCGAGTGATGCGTAAGATTTCAGTTAGATTACATCATCGTCAGACAGCGGTTCCGAAATCAAATACTGAATTGTAAGGTTTACCCAGGAGCAGACATAGAGTCAGATCACACAATATAGTAGTGATGAAGAATAAACACACAGTGAAGTGGGATACAGAAGTACTAAGGAATGACGAGATACGCTTTACGTTCTCTAAGGCTATAGATACAGCAATAAGGAATAGCTCAGTAGGCAGTACAGTTGAAGAGAAAGGGACATATCTAAAACAAACCATTACAGAAGTTGGAAAGAAAAACATAGGTGAAAGAAGGTAGCTATGACGAAACCATGGGTAACAGAAGAAATACTTCATTTTACTGATGAAAGGAGGAAGTACAAAAGTGTTCCAGGAAACTCAGGAATACAGAAATACAAGTCGCTGAGGAATGAAATTAAGAGGAAGTGCAGGGATGCTAAGACGAAATGGCTCCAAGAAAAATGTGAAGAAATACAAAAAGAAATTACTGTCAGAAGAAGATTTGTCTGATGTGATAGAAGAGGAAACAGGAGTCGATTTTAAGAGAGATAGTCGATCAAGTATTAGAATCAGCATTTAAAAGAGCTTTGGAGGACTTAAGATCAAATAAGGCAGAAGGTATAGATAACATTCCATCAGAATTTCTAAAATCACTGGAGGAAGTGGCAACAAAACGACTATTCACGTTGGTGTGTAGATCGTATGAGTCTGGCGACATACCATCTGACTTTCGAAAAAGCATCATCCACACAATTCCAAAGACTGCAAGAGCTGACAAGTGCGAGATTTATCGCACAATCAGCTTAACAGCTCATGCATCCAAGTTGCTCACAAGAATAATATACAGAAGAATAGAATAGAAAATTGGGGACATGCTAGATGACGATCACTGACTTCACAAAAGGTAAAGGCATGAGGGAGGCAATTCTGACATCGCGGTTGATAATGGAAGCAAGACTAAAGAAAAATCAAGAAACGTTCATAGAATTTGTCGACCTGGAAAAAGCATTTGACAATGTAAAGTGGTGCAAGATGTTCGAAATTGTCAGAAAAATAGGGGTAAGCTATAGGTAGAGACGGGTAATATACGATATGTACTACAGCCAAGAGGGAATAATAAGAGTGGACGACCAAGAACGAAATGCTCGGATTAAACAGGGTGTAAGACAGGGATGTAGTCTCCCCCGCCTCCCCCCTCTACTGTTCAATCTGTATATCGAAGGAGCAAAGATGGAAATAAAAGAAAGGTTGAGGAGTGGAGTTAAAATTCTTGGTGAAAGGATATAAATGGTACGATTCGCTGATGACACTGCTATCCTGAGTGAAAGTGAAGAAGAATTACATGATCTGCTGAATGGAATGAACACTCTAATGAGTACAGAATATGGATTGAGAATAAATCGAAGAAAAACAAAAGTAATGAGAAGTAGTAGAAATACGAACATTAGGATTGATGGTCACGTTGATATCAGTAACCGATACCTACTTAACGAAAACCTTATTTCATCTATTAATGACTTCCTACAATCATTATCGTCACTCCTATATTGTTTTTTACTGTATCCCAAAATGGACAAAAAACATTTAAGACTACAGGTTGATACAATTCTGTGTAATATGTCTAGGAACTCATCGACGTTACACTTATGACGCGAGCCGATCCCGGGTAGCCGCGCGGCCTAGGAAGCCTAGCCACGGTTCGTGCGGCTCCCCCAGTTGGAGGTTCGAGTCCTCCCTCGGGCATGGGTGTATGTGTGTGTGTTTGTGTGTGTGTGTGTGTGTGTGTGTGTGTGTGTGTGAGTGTGTGTGTGTGTGTGTGTGTGTGCTTTGTCCTTAGCGTAAGTTAGTTTGATTAAGTAGTGTGTAAGACTAGGGACCAATGACCTCAGCTGTTTGTTTCCATAGCAACTTATCACAAATTTCCAAATTTACTTATGACACGTACGAACAACAGCACACAAACATATTAGTCCCGGCAACAAATTAAAGTAGTTCCCCCTTCCGTTAGGTACAAACTTTCTGGATGTCTCTGGAGAGGATGTCGTAGATTGTGAAGCAAATGCTGGTAATGAAATAAGTTGATATTAGTACAGAGAACAACTGTCTGTGCTACAACTTCCCACCATTTAAACACCAGTCTTCCGTAGGAGGGGTCCGCTTAGTATTTTCAAACTAGATCGCCCCAGTTTTTACATATTCGGATTCTAGGCCACATAGTACATACAGTTTACTCAGAGTATGGTTTGCTGTTCATAATAGATGTCACTGTAATCGACAAACATAATGTGTGCCTGTTTATGCAATTCAGAACCAATGCATTTGATTCTACACTCCTGGAAATTGAAAAAAGAACACCGTGAATTCATTGTCCCAGGAAGGGGAAACTTTATTGACACATTCCTGGGGTCAGATACATCACATGATCACACTGACAGAACCACAGGCACATAGACACAGGCAACAGAGCATGCACAAGTCGGCACTAGTACAATGTATATCCACCTTTCGCAGCAATGCAGGCTGCTATTCTCCCATGGAGACGATCGTAGAGATGCTGGATGTAATCCTGTGGAACGGCTTGCCATGCCATTCCCACCTGGCGCCTCAGTTGGACCAGCGTTCGTGCTGGACGTACAGACCGCCTGAGACGACGCTTCATCCAATCCCAAACATGCACAATGGGGGACAGATCCGGAGATCTTGCTGGCCAGGGTAGTTGACTTACACCTTCTAGAACACGTTGGGTGGCACGGGATACATGCGGACGTGCATTGTCCTGTTGGAACAGCAAGTTCCCTTGCCGGTCTAGGAATGGCAGAACGATGGGTTCGATGACGGTTTGGATGTACCGTGCACTATTCAGTGTCCCCTCGACGATCACCAGAGGTGTACGGTCAGTGTAGGAGATCGCTCCCCACACCATGATGCCGGGTGTTGGCCCTGTGTGCCTCGGTCGTATGCAGTCCTGATTGTGGCGCTCACCTGCACGGCGCCAAACACGCATACGACCATTATTGGCACCAAGGCAGAAGCGACTCTCATCGCTGAAGACGACACGTCTCCATTCGTCCCTCCATTCACGCCTGTCGCGACACCACTGGAGGCGGGCTGCACGATGTTGGGGCGTGAGCGGAAAACGGCCTAACGGTGTGCGGGACCGTAGCCCAGCTTCATGGAGACGGTTGCGAATGGTCCTCGCCGATACCCCAGGAGCAACAGTGTCCCTAATTTGCTGGGAAGTGGCGTTGCGGTCCCCTACGGCACTGCGTAGGATCCTACGGTCTTGGCGTGCATCCGTGCGTCGCTGCGGTCCGGTCCCAGGTCGACGGGCACGTGCACCTTCCGCCGACCACTGGCGACAACATCGATGTACTGTGGAGACCTCACGCCCCACGTGTTGAGCAATTCGGCGGTACGTCCACCCGGCCTCCCGCATGCCCACTATACGCCCTCGCTCAAAGTCCGTCAACTGCACATACGGTTCACGTCCACGCTGTCGCGGCATGCTACCAGTGTTTAAAGACTGCGATGGAGCTCCGTATGCCACGGCAAACTGGCTGACACTGACGGCGGCGGTGCACAAATGCTGCGCAGCTAGCGCCATTCGACGGCCAACACCGCGGTTCCTCGTGTGTCCGCTGTGCCGTGCGTGTGATCATTGCTTGTACAGCCCTCTCGCAGTGTCCGGAGCAAGTATGGTGGGTCTGACACACCGGTGTCAATGTGTTCTTTTTTCCATTTCCAGGAGTGTACATTTCATTTACGATGTAAACGTACTCCTTCCTGTTCGAACGGTCGATTTTTATGTTCGAAATTGACTTAAGTGTTGCAAATTTGACTTGTATTGTACAATGTGGTTAGCCATTTCAACGTCTAGTTAGTGTGATCCAGGTATAAAGACATGGATAATTCTTCTCTGTTTCCATCGGGATGCTTGATATCGTTGAGTCCCGTTTCCTCTCAACATTGAAATGCTTGAATGTTCGAAAGGCTTCATGTCTGAAGAACATGCTGACCACTCAAGTCGAGTACCGTTATCATTTACAAGATGTGCATGATATGGCGGGGGGGGGGGGGGGGGGCAATTCTCGTCCATGAAGATGAATGCATCGCCAATATGCTGCCGATATGGTTGCACTATCGGTCGGAGGATGGCATTCACGTATCGTACGGCCGTTACGGCGCTTCCATGACCACCAGCAGCGTACATCGTCCCCACAAAGTGCCACCACAAAACTGCAGGGAACCTCCACCTTGCTGCACTCGTTGGACGGTGTGTCTGAAGAGAAGGCGATGCCATTCCTGAGCGGCCCATTCGGCATGTTGTTGGGCCCATCTGTACCGCGCTGCATGGTGTCGTGGTTGCAAAGATGGACCTCGTCATGGACGTCGAGAGTGAAGTTGCTCATCATACAGCCTACTGCGCACAGTTTGAGTCGTAACACGACGTCCTGTGGCTGAACGAAAAGCATTATTCGACATGGTGGCGTTGCTGTCAGGATTCTTCCGAGCCATAATCCGTAGATAGCGGTCAACCACTGCAGCAGCAGCCCTTGCGCGGCCTGAGCGAGGCATGTCACTGACAGTTCCTGTCTCTCTTTATCTCCTCCATGTCCGAACAACATCACTTGGTTCACTCCGAGACGCCTGGACACTTCCCTTGTTGACAGCTCTTCCTGGCACAAAGTAACAACGCGGACGCGATCGAATCGCGGTATTGACCGTCTAGGCATGGTTGAACTACAGACAACAAGAGCCGTGTACCTCCTTCCTGGTGAAATGATTGGAACCTATCGGCTGTCGGACACCTTCCGTCCAATAGGCACTGCTCATGCGTGATTGTTTACATCTTTGAGCGGGTTTAGTGACATCTCTGAACAGGCAGAGGTATTGTGTCTGTGATACAATATCCACAGTCAACAACTACTGAAGATAGTTGGAACTGGAGTGATGCAAAACTTTTTTTTGATGTGTGTACATATGTACACTGAAGAGGCAAAGAAGCTGGTGCACATGCATAATGTACTGGGCACCCGCGAAGACGAGGCATGGACTCGACTAATATCTGAAGTAGGGCTGGAGAGAACTGATACCATGAATCCTTCAGAGTTGTGCATAAATCCGTTACTGGACGAGGGGTGGGGATCTCTTCTGAACAGCACGTTGCAAGGCATCCCAGATATGCTCAATAATGTTCATGTATGAAGAGTTTGGTGGCCAGCAGAAGTGTTTAAATTCTGAAGAGTAATCACGGAACCACTCTGTAGCAATTCTGGGCGTATGGAGTGTCGCACTGTCCTGCTGGATTTGCCCAAGTCCGTCGGAATGCACAATGGACATGAATGGATGCAAGTGATCAGACCCGGCCGGGGTGGCCGAGCGGTTCTAGTCGCTACAGTCTGGAACTGCGCGACCGCTACGGTCGCAGGTTCGAATCCTGCCTCGGGCATGGAAGTGTGTGCTGTCCTTAAGTTAGGTTTAAGTAGTTCTAAGTTCTAGGTGCTGATGACCTCAGAAGTTAAGTCCCATAGTGCTCAGAGCCAACAAGTGATCAACCTAGACGTATCAGGGGTCCCATATCACTCCTGGTGGACACGCTCCACACCATTACAGAGTTTCCATCAGCTTGAACAGTCCCCAGATGACATGCATGGTCCGTGGATTCATGAACTTGTCTCCATACCCGTACACATCCATTCGCTCGATAGAATTTGAAACGAGACTCGTACGACCAGGCAACATTTTTCCAGCCATCAAAGTCCAATGTCTGTGTTGATGGGCCCATGTGAGTCCTTGTGTCGCGTAGTCATCAAGGGTACACCGAGGGGGCCTTCGGCTCCAAAAGCCCACATCGATGGTTTTTCGTTGAAGTTCGATTGCTGACACTTGTTGATGGCCCAGCATTGATATCTGCAGCAATTTGTTGAAGGATTGCACTTATGTCACGCTGAACGATTGTCTTCAAAGGTCGTTGGTCCCATTTTTGCAGAATCGTTTTCCGGGCGCATCGATGTCGGAGATTTGATGTTTTACCGGATTCCTGGTATTCACGGTAGACTCGACGGAAAAATCCCCACGTCATTGCTATATCGCTCGTGCGCCGACTGTAACAAGTCAAAGTCATTTAAACCTTGATAACCAGGGATTGTAGCAGCAGTAACGGACGTAACAAGCGCGCCAGACACTTGTCTTATATAGGCGTTGCCGACCGCAGCGCCGTATTCTGCCTGTTTACATATTATACCAGTGTCTTTAGCTTTCCAGTATATATATGTCCGCATCTCGTAGTCTTGCGATAGGGTTCTCGCTTCCCGCGCACGGGTCCCGTGTTCTATTCCCGGAGGGGTCAGGGGTTTTTCCTGTCTCGAGATGACTGGGTGTTGTTGTGTCGTCTTCATCATCATCATTCATCCCCATTACGGTCGGAGGAAGGCAATGACAAACCACCTCCGCTAGGATCTTGCCTTGTACAGCGGTGCGAGTCTGTGTTATGTGAGGTCCTTAGGTTAGTTAGGTTGAAGTAGTTCTAAGTTCTAGGAGACTGATTACCATAGATCTTAAGTCCCATAGTGCTCAGAGCCATTTGAACCATTTTTTGGTGCGAGGTTCTCGCATCGTTCCCTACGCTCTTTGGAGATTATATATACAGGGTGTTTCAAAAATGACCGGTATATTTGAAACGGCAATACAAACTAAACGAGCAGCGATAGAAATACACCGTTTGTTGCAATATCCTTGGGACAACAGTACATTTTCAGGCAGACAAACTTTCGAAATTACAGTAGTTACAATTGTCAACAACAGATGGCGCTAAGGTCAGGGAAACTCTATAGTACGATATTTTCCACATATCCACCATGCGTAGCAATAATATGGCGTAGTCTCTGAATGAAATTACCCGAAACCTATGACAACGTGTCTGGCGGAATGGCTTCACATGCAGATGAGATGTAGTGCTTCAGCTGTTCAATTGTTTCTGGATTCTGGCGGTATACCTGGTCTTTCAAGTGTCCCCACAGAAAGAAGTCGCAGGGGTTCATGTCTGGCGAATAGGGAGGCCAATCCACGCGGCCTCCTGTATGTTTCGGATAGCCCAAAGCAATCACACGATCATCGAAATATTCATTCAGGAAATTAAAAACGTCGGCCCTGCGATGTGGCCGGGCACCATCTTGCATAAACCACGAGGTGTTCGCAGTGTCGTCTAAGGCAGTTTGTACCGCCACAAATTCACGAAGAATGTCCAGATAGCGTGATGCAGTAATCGTTTCGGATCTGAAAAATGGGCCAATGATTCCTTTGGAAGAAATGGCGGCCCAGACCAGTACTTTTTGAGGATGCACGGACGATGGGACTGCAACATGGGGCTTTTCGGTTCCCAATATGCGCCAGTTCTGTTTATTGACGAAGCCGTCCAGGTAAAAATAAGATTCGTCAGTAAACCAAATGCTGCCCACATGCATATCGCCATCATCAATCCTGTGCACTATATCGTTGGCGAATGTTTCTCGTGCAGCAATGGTAGCGGCGCTGAGAGGTTGCCACGTTTGAATTTTGTATGGATAGAGGTGTAAACTCTGGCGCATGAGACGATACGTGGACGTTGGCGTCATTTGGAACGCAGCTGCAACACGGCGAACGGAAACCCGAGGCCGCTGTTGGATCATCTGCTGCACTAGCTGCGCGTTGCCCTCTGTGGTTGCCGTATGCGGTCGCCCTACCTTCCAGCACGTTCATCCGTCACGTTCCCCGTCCGTTGAAATTTTTCAAACAGATCCTTTATTGTATCGCTTTTCGGTCCTTTGGTTACATTAAACCTCCGTTGAAAACTTCGTCTTGTTGCAACAACACTGTGTTCTAGGCGGTGGAATTCCAACACCAGAAAAATCCTCTGTTTTAAGGAATAAACCACGTCGTCCACAGCACACTTGCACGTTGTGAACAGCACACGCTTACAGTAGAAAGACGACGTACAGAATGGCGCACCCACAGACTGCGTTGTCTTCTATATCTTTCACATCACTTGCAGCGCCATCTGTTGTTGAAAATTGTAACTACTGTAATTTCGAAAGTTTGTCCGGTTGAAAATGTACTGTTGTCCCAAGCATATTGCAACAAACGGTGTATTTCTATCGCTGCTCGTTTAGTTTTTATTGCCGTTTCAAATATACCGGTCATTTTTGAAACACCCTGTATATACACAGGGTGAGTCACCTAACGTTACCGCTGGATATATTTCGTAAATCACATCAAATACTGACGAACCGATTCCACAGATCGAATGTGAGGAGAAGGGCTAGTGTACTTGTTTAATACAAACCATACAAAAATGCACGGAAGTATGTTTTTCAACACAAACCTACTTTTTTAAAAATGGAACTCCGTTAGTTTTGCTAGCACATCTGAACATATAAACAAATACGTAATCATTGCCGTTTGTTGCATTGTAAAATGGTAATTACATCCGGAGATATTGTAACCTAAAGTTGACGCTTGAGTACCACTCCTCCGCTGTTCGATCGTGTGTATCGGAGGGCACCGAACATTCCGCAATTAACACTAGGCTGACCCTTGACAGGATGTTCGACGGGCGTTTCATAGGACGTGGAGGACGCATAAATTGACCAGCCCGTTCTCCTGATCTTACACCTCTGGACTTCTTTCTGTGGGGTACGTTAAAGAAGAATGTGTACCGTGATGTGCCTATAGCCCCAGAGGATATGAAACAACGTATTGTGGCAGCCTGCGGCGACATTACACCAGGTGTACTGCGGCGTGTGCGACATTCATTACGCCAGAGATTGCAATTGTGTGCAGCAAATGATGGCCACCACATTGAACATTTATTGGCCTGACATGTCGGGACACACTCTATTACAGTCAGTAATTGAAAACGGAAACCACGTGTGTACGTGTACCTCACCCCTCATGGTAATGTACATGTGCGTCAGTGAAAAAGACCAATAAAAAGGTGTTAGCATGTGGACGTAATATGCTGTTCCAGTCTCTTCTGTACCTAAGGTCCATCACCGTTCCCTTTGGATCCCTACGTAATTCGGTGCTCTCCGATACACACGATCGAACAGCGGAGGAGTAATGTAATTAACATTTTACAATGCAACAAACGGCACTGATTACGTATTTGTTTATATGTTCAGACAAGCTAACAAAACTAACGGTGTTCCATTTTTAAAAAAGTAGGTTTGTGTTACAAAAACATACTTCCGTGCAATTTTGTATGGTTTGCATTAACCAATTACACTAGCCCCTCTCCTCACGTTCGGTCTGTGGAATCGATTCGTCAGTATTTGATGTGGTTTACGAAATACATCCAGCGGTAATGTTAGGTGACTCACCCTGTATCCATATATATATATATATATATATATATATATATATATATATATATATACCATTTTAGAATTAAAATTTACGAGGATTTTTAAGGTAAGGAATGATGAGGTTCTCCGTAAATTCAACATAAAGGGACAGAATGATAGGACACGTGTTAAGACGTCAGGGAACAACCTGTACTGTACCGTATATATATATATATATATATATATATATATATATATATATATATGTGTGTGTGTGTGTGTGTGTGTGTGTGTGTATTACCGTGTAATATTAAAATTTACCCCCGGTCGGAGTGGCCGAGCGGTTCTAGGCGCTACGGTCTGGAACCGCGCGACCGCTATGGTCGCAGGTTTGAATCCTGCCTCGGATATGGATGTGTGTGATGTCCTTATTCGTGTTAGGTTTAATTAGTTCTATGTTCTAGGGGACTGATGAACTCAGAAGTTAAGTCCCATAGTACTCAGATTCATTTAAACCATTTTTGAATTAAAATTTACGAGGATTTTTAACGTAAGGAATGAGGAGGTTCTCCGTAGATTCAACATAAAGGGACAGAATGATAGGACATGTGTTAAGACGTCAGAGAACAACCTGTATTGTACCGTACTAGAAGGAGCTGAATGGATAATTGAGGACGTTGATGGCAAGAGCTACTCTGGGATGAAGAATTTGAGAGGCTGGCATGGGAGAGGAATTTGGGCGGACCGCATTAAACGATTCGGAAGACTAAGGATCAACCCTCTGCGCCATTTCCCCCCCCCCCCCAAAAAAAAGGGATGTGTAGGATGGAGGACAATCGAGTACCCAGACTGGCAAGATACTGCTAACCAGTGGGGTGGAAGAGACGTCGGTAGACCAAAGAACGCGTTCAAAAATGGTTCAAATGGCTCTGAGCAGTATGGGACTAAATATCTCAGGTCATCAGTCCCCTAGAACTTAGAACTACTTTAACCTAAGGACATCACACACATCCATGCCCGAGGCAGGATTCGAACCTGCGACCGTAGCGGTCGTGCTGTTCCAGACTGCAGCGCCTAGAACCGCTCCGCCACTGCGGCCGGCGAGACGTAGAAACAGGAGGCAACGGGCCACGTGGGCGGCAGCGAGTGACCCGGGGTGGGCGTGTCCGCATTCCCCGCGCTCCGACCCGCGACTCCGCCGTGCGCTGCACGCGTGATGAATCGCCGCCGGCCGCGCTGTCGCGTTCGCCCTCCGCCAATCACGCGCTATTGTGGTCTGCGCAGACTGCCAGCGCCGGCCTTACGTCACGTGAGTCGGAACGTGCGAGACAGTACTGGGGTTACGGAAAAAAATTAATGCGAGGTCGTACGCATTCTTTCTAGCTTACGAGAAATTCTGCACAGTACTGACATTTGCGTTGAAATGAGTTGTTAATGGTCACGGAAGGCCACGCTCTGAACCGTGTTCCTCAAGGAGCGATTCGTCACCGTCATTCGCCAAGCGTGCAGGCGCTGTTCGTTCGCTCTGGCATCCACTAATCAGGCGCTATTGTGCTCCGTGCAGAATGTCATCGAGAGTCGAGACACACAGCCGACGTTACGAGAGAACGTATGTCTATGGAACCAAGCGTTGTTTGTGACAAGCAACTTCTCTTTCCGCCTAATGATAAATAATGCACGATACTTGGCTCAGGTAGTTATGAAGAGCCTTAATACGCGAGGGGCGTTCATTATGTAATGCAACACTCATTTTTCTCTTCCAGTTTCAATTGAAAAAACGTAGAGCTTGTCATGGGACATCGTGGAATATTCTTGCTTCAGCCTCTATAGTATCTTGAAATTCCGATAGGTGACGGGGCTATGCTCAGCCCTTAAAATGGCGTCTGTGACGGAGGAGCGTCCCTAGCAGAGAGCTGCCACTGAGTTTCTTTTGGCGGAAGACTAGAGCATCAGAGAAATTCATAGGCGCTTGCAGAATGTCTACGGCGACTTGGCAATGAACAAAAGCACGTTGAGTCGCTGGCCGAAGCGTCTGTCATCATCGGAACAGAATAGAGGAAACCTGTTCGATCTCTAGTCTGCGGGCCGGCCGCACGCACCGGTGACTCCTGTACAACTAGATGTCTCTGTTGGTAGTGCTGACTCACTCGTCCACCAGGCAGATTAAAACTGTGTGCCGGACCGAGACTCGAACTCGGGTCCCGAGTTCGAGTCTCGGTCGGGCACACAGTTTTAATCTCCCAAGAAGTTTCATATCAGCACACACTCCACTGCAAAGTGAAATCTCATCCTGGAAATATCCCCCAGACTGTGGCTAAGCCATGTTTCTGCAATATCCTTTCTTTCAGGAATGCTAGGTATGCAACTTCCGCAGGAGAGCTTCTGCGAAGTTTGGGAAGTAGGAGACGAGGTTTTGGCAGAATTGAAGCTGTGAGGACGGGTCGTGAGTCGTGAATGGGTAGCTCAGATGGTAGAGCACTTGCCCGTGAAAGGCAAAGGTCCCGAGTTCGAGTCTCGGTCCGGCAGACAGTTTTAATATGCCGGGAAGTTTCATATCAGCGCACACTCCGCTGCAAAGTGAAAATCTCATACTCGTCCACCAGTTGGACTACTCGAAGGTGTGTGCCCGCTAGGTTCTTACCGACATAAAGAGTAACGAAGGACCACCGGTCGGATTTGCTGATCGTGACAATTTTCTATTGTACATCGTCACAGGCGATGAAATGTGTGTTCATCAGCCGGAATCGTCATCCATGGAATGGCTACATGTCATCTTTCCTCCGAAGAAAAATTTCAAAAGCTCACCCTCAGTTTGTGAAGTCGTGACCGTCTTACTTTTAAGAGGTAAGACAGATTGAGGAACCAAGTTTTAAATTGTAAGACATTTCCAGAGGCATATGTGGACTCTGACCACAATCTATTGGTTATGAACTGTAGATTAAAACTGAAGAGACTGCAGAGAGGTGGTAATTTGAGGAGATGGGTCCTAGATAAACTGAAAGAATCAGAGGTTGTAGAGAGTTTCAGGGAGAGCATTAGCGAACGATTGACAAGAATGGGGGAAAGAAATACAGTAGAAGAAGAATGGGTAGCTTTGAAAGATGAAATAGTGAAGGCAGCAGAGGATCAAGTAGGTAAAAAGACGAAGGCTAATACAAATCCTTGGGTACCAGAAGAGATACTGAATTTAATTGATGAAATAGTGAAGGCAGCAGAGGATCAAGTAGGTAAAAAGACGAGGGCTAATACAAATCCTTGGGTACCAGAAGAGATACTGAATTTAACTGATGAAAGGAGAAAATAAAAAAATGCAGTAAATGAAGCAGGCAAAAAGGAATACAAACATCTCAAAAATGAGATCGACAGGAAGTGCAAAATGACTAAGTAGGGATGGCTAGAGGACAAACGTAAGGATGTTGAGGCGCATATCACTAGGGGTAAGATAGATACTGTCTATAAGAAAATTAAAGAGACGTTTGGAGAAAAGAGAACCACTTGCACGAATATCAACAGCTCAGATGGAAACCCACTTATAAGCAAATCAGGGAAAACAGAAAGGTGGAAAGAGTATATAGGGGGTATATACTAGGGCGATGTTCTTGAGGACAATATTATGGAAATGGAAGAGTATGTACATGAAGATGAAATAGGAGATACGATACTGCGTGAAGAGTTTGAGAGAGCGCTGAAAGACCTGAGTCGAAACAAGGCCCCGGGAGTAGACAACATGCCATTAGACCTACTGACAGCCTTGGGACAGCCAGACTTAACAAAACTCTACCATCTAGTGAGCAAGATGTATGAAACAGACGAAATACCCTCAGACTTCAAGAAGAATATAATAATTCCAATTACAAAGAAAGCAGGTGACGACGGGTGTGAAAATTACCGAACTCTCAGTTTAATAAGTCATGACTGCAAAATACTAACACAGAAGAAGCCGTTCTCGAGGAAGATCAGTTTCTGGACAAATGTACAACACGTGAGGCAATACCGACCTTACGACTACTCATAGAAGGTTTGTTAAGGTAAGGCAAACCTACGTTTCTAGTATTTGTAGACCAACAGGAAGCTTTTGACGATGTTCATTGGAGTACTCTCTTTCAAATTCTAAAGGTGGCAAGGGTAAAATGCAGGGAGCGAAAGGCAATACACAAATTGTACAGCAACCAGATGATAGTTATAAGAGTCGAGAGGCACGAAAGGGAAGCAGTGGTTGAGAAGGGGATTACATTGGGTTGTACAGTATCCCCGATGTTATTCAAAATGTATATTGCACAAGCAGTAAGGGAAACAAAAGAATAGCAATTAAAATCCAGGAAGAAGAAATAAAAACCTTGAGGTTTACCGATGACATTATAATTCTGTCAGAGGCAACAAAGGACGTGGAAGAGCAGCTGAACGGAATGTGTTGAAAGGAGGGTATAAGACGAAGATGAAGAAAAGAGAAACGAGAATAATGGAATGTAGTTGAATTAGATCAAGTTATGCTGAGGGAATCGGATTACGAAATGAAGCACTTAAAGCAGTAGATGAGTTTTGGTATTTGGGCAGCAGAAAACTTATGCTGGCCGAAGTGGAGAGGATATAAAATGTAGCCTGGAAAGGGCAATAAAAGCGATTCTGAAGAAGAGAAATTTGTAAACATCGAATACTGATTTAAGTTTTTCCTGAAAGTATTTGTATGGAGTGTAGTCATGTATGGAAGTGAAACATGGACGATAAACAATTTAGCCGAGAAGACAATAGAGGATTTTGAAATGTAGTGTTGCAGAAGAATGCTGAAGATTAGATGGCTAGATCATGCAACTACTGAGGAGATACTGAATGGAATTGGGGAGAAGAGAAATTTGTGGCACAACTTGACTAGAAGAAGGGATGGGTTGGTAGGACAAATTCTGAAGCTTCATGGAACGGCCAGTCTAGTACTGGAGGGAAGCTTGGGGGGTAAAATTCGCAGTGGGATACCAAGAGATGAGTACACTAAGTAGACTGATAATGACGTCTGTTACAGTAGTTACTCGGAGATAAGGAGGCTTGCACAGGATAGAGTAACATGGAGAGCTTGATCAAACCAGTCTTTGGTCTGAAGACAGTAACAGCACACCGCAAATATTTTCCTTTCGTAATACATACCCGGGAGATGTCGGGTACTCTGATAGTACCTATAATAAAATTTTTGTTTCTAGACTTGTATCTTATTTAAAACAAAGTGCTACAAACTTAATTCTGGTGTGAAAATAGATACTTTTTTTTAAGTATCTGTAAATGGCAAAGACACAGCTATACTGAAATACGAGTTGAGCACTGACCCTTAAATTGACTGGTTCTAAGTGACTGCAATATGTCCTGATAGTGATCGATGCCACTTGCAGCTCGTACAGTTCGAGTACTACATCTTACTAATCTCCAAGTGAAAGTACGTTGGCTGCTAGCCAGAAGCTATATCTCCCAACATAAAATTCATTATGATGAGAGCTTGAAGGTTGGCCTTGAGAAGCTATAAATGTAATGCGACGCACTACAAAAACTGTCTATTCCAGGTTTTACATTCCTTTATCTTTTTTTTTTTCGAAGGGCGAAGAATGTCCTTGATATGCGTTTGCACGTGAAGTACAAGTTGTTTTGAATGTACATTAAATGTATTCGCAATTGCGAACATTGACAACCATCAGCTGTAGAATGGGATGGAGACAATGAAAATTTGTGGCGGACCCGTGCTTGAACGTGGATTGCCCGCTTATCACGAGCGGCGGCCGTACCATTTGTCTATTTTTTTTCTTTCAATTGTTCGTTGCGTTTGGTCCGGACGGAGGTCACATGACACCCGTTCTAGTTCAGCGATGCTCCTTTCAGTTTTTCTTTATTATTATTATTATTATTATTATTATAGAGGATGTACGTCTGGAGTACAGTAGTGAAACATGGACTGTGGGAAAACCGGAACAGAAGAGAATCGAAGCATTTGAGATGTGGTGCTATAGACGAATGTTGAAAATTAGGTGGACTGACAAGGTAAGGAATGAGGAGGTTCTACACAGAATCTGAGAGGAAAGGAATATGTGGAAAACACTGATAAGGAGAAGGGACAGGATGATAGGACATCTGCTGAGACATGAGGGAATGACTTCCATGGCACTAGAGGGAACTGTAGAGGGCAAAAACTGTAGAGGAAAACAGAGATTGGAATACCTCAAGCAAATAATCGAGGACGTAGGTTGCAAGTGCTACTCTGAGATGAAGAGGTTAGCACAGGAAAGGCGGGCCGCATCAAACCAGTCAGTAGAGACTGATGACAAAAAAAAAAAAAAAAAAAAAAAAAAAAAAAAAAAAAAAAAAAAAAAAAAAAAGATGACAGCCAGCTCTCTGAGCGAACACATTTAGCTAACACGTCGCCAGGCTATGCGTGCATGCATGCTCTGAGGCCCTATAAATCCGATTATTACGTCGGATTACGTCGCCTAGCAAGCGAGCAACGCGAACTTTAATGCACAGATTCTCCGTTAATTCTTTTTTCAACATGTCGTTTTCGCTAAGGAACTCCAAGTCGGTGGCAGCTCTTGAACCTACCGGTAAAATAGTATATAATCCTCTCTCTCGCAGCTGTTACATAAAGTGAGGAAAATATACTGTGGAAACATAATCACGAAGTAGATTGCAAATTTCATTAAAAGATCTCTTAGTTCAGTTGATGAATAAGTTGTTCCTCGTGTCCAAGCAAACATTGGGCGCAGATGTAAGTAGGTATAAGTCTTCCTAAGACGTCAGAGAATCACTCCGCGTTTATATTTGTTGTTTAGGAGGCTAGTGTGATTTCATGAGTGTTGCCGCTTCCGCGTAGTTGCCTTTGTGTATGGTGTGATTCACAAATTGAACTCTTCAATGTGCGGAAGCAATGCCAGGTAGTGCTTTTGTTGGTTGTCATTCTCATAAACGCAACGCTTTGAAACAGTGCTTCATGCTTTCCCTGGCGATGCAAATCTCCAAAAAGATTTGGCTGTCGAAATGCTGTAGAAAAGATGCTTTCAGTGTTAGAAAATGGGAAATTTGTGTATGGACTATGCGACGAAACTGCTGAAGGAGATTAAAGTGAAGCCTCCTGTGAGTTTTTCTGCGTCAGCATCTAAATCATCCTGCCAAAAAGCTCTTCGAGTACCCAAAATCATTGCAAAAACAGACCAGTGTGTTTGAGTCACAGAACAACTATAGACGCATTTACATTCAGTATTTGCCGTATAAACTAGTAAGATTTGACTCGCAGAGGCAAATTTGATTGGACTGAACGTGTGAAATGCCCCGGATGGATTTGTGGCCCATGCAGTGATGGAAGTACTGATCCGTAACACAATTGTCCCAGCTGCGAGAATTCAGATGATGAAATTGTGGAAGATAGTGACAAGAACTAAGACCTCACATCACAGTGAAAATCGAAGAAAGAGTGTCAATGTGTCTTGGAACAGCGTTTAACGTCTCTTAGATATTAATTCTTTGAACGGTCTCCTAACATTATTAGAAGTTTATAGTATTTGGCCTTATTTTCAGTAATCATTTCGTGTTAATCTGTTGTTTTTTCGTTCATTCATGTACTACCACTTTCTTTTGGCTTACTTCCAGTATATGTAATCGTTTATACATGTAAGGTACCCAGTATATTTAATCGTTTATACATGTAAGGTTTTAAATGTTGATTAAACAGTTTCAGAGTAATTAAAATGAGCCCAGAAGCATGTTTTACTTATTTATCGGGCAACATGAAATGTCTCTAATTTTATAAACTGTTTTCTTATAGAATAATGCAAGGTATTCAAGTATCCCCAAATACGAGGTTAGTAGGACACAAAAAAAAGTTTTTCGAGTTTCTGTTTCTACATATTCCAATTTTGATTTGAGCTAAGGAAACCTACCAGGTAAATCGTACATGCATTTTACCGAAGAATCTCATAACAAGAATGTAGCGAGCCAGGTCGAAATACACACTCAAAAAGTGTCAAAGTATGGGCCTTTTACGGTATTTTGCTACAGATCTTGGTTTCCATCTGCGGATACATGAACTGTGTCGAATGGTACGGTAAGCGCATTTTCCTGTCCGGAATATGTTGAACAGCCACTCAGTCCTCCTCAGACCAATCCACGTGGGCTTGCCCTTAAGCCATCCTTACACGTGTTTCCCATGGCGGAGCACACCACACGTGGGATCCGCGTGGTTACTGCGCGCTCTGAACTAAGTTATTCATTAGATCAATTGTACTTCCATCACATTTGATTTTTGGATTGAATATACATAAAGTGTGGGGCGTAATGTTAGTTTCTATACGTATAATAACCACATTCGTGATGTTGTATTGACTTCCACCACTCTGAAGTAACATACTTCATCACATACATTTCAAGATCGAGATTCATTGAGCAATTTCATTCGAATGGGAGGATAGATTTTTTTCGAAGTTACTCACCGTAATTCAAAAATATATTTACCTGAAAGATACTAACACGACGCAGTCCATAAAAACGAGATAAGTACATATATTTTACATAATATTTCATAATAGCAAAATCTTCCAGTATATTATTGGTGTTTACTTTTTGGCGCAGACCAACTATCACGTTAAAATTACTGGTCACTGGGGAAACATTCGAGTCATTGGCCTTTAGAACAATAATTACAGCATATTCATAATAAATTACATCGACAGTTGGCGAAAATACTGTCATTAAATTAATTAAGAGGAGCCATAATCTTTTAGAAAACAGATAAAAATGAAGCGGCTAAATGGAAACTTGCTATCCGTCTCGTTACAGTTTATGATGATATCAACTACGCTACATATCCAGCATGGCAGGAGCGCTCGACGTATATGTGTATAATATGTAAGGGCTGTAACTACGAATCTCATTATTTGATATTTAATTAGAACTAATTATACCAAAAACGACAAGCTTTTGATGAATCATTGTACCACTGGGCTCAAATGGTAAACAGCGACATACAGTTTCTTGTCATTTTATTACAACAAATCGTACCTAAAACGATGCGTTTTCGAGAGATTTTCGATGTGCTCGTGCTTTGCAACAGCTTGTACACATACCACGTACTCTGTAACATAAAACTACCAACTATATGTTCATCTCCAGATGCCTTAATGTAATATGGCGTCACCTAAGTTCTGCTTGTAGCTTCAAACCGCTGCTGCATCTGATTCGCCACGTTTCTCTCCATCGGGCAAAAATTTGACATGGAAGATTGTCTGGTAAATAATAGATTTCAGCTATCAGTAGCCCTTTTTAAATTTTATTAAAAGATCTAGATTTCAGCTAGAAACTAGCCATTCTCAATGCACTATCATTTTTGATCAATGCATGTAATGCCTGTTGGTCGCGCTTCATCCACAGTTCATGAAGCGCGACCAACAGGCATTACATGCATTGGTCAAAAATGATAGTGCATTGAGAATGGCTAGTTTCTAGCTGAAATCTAGATCTTCCAATAACATTTAAAAAGGACGACTGATAGCTAAAATCTACACTCCTGGAAATGGAAAAAAGAACACATTGACACCGGTGTGTCAGACCCACCATACTTGCTCCGGACACTGCGAGAGGGCTGTACAAGCAATGATTACACGCACGGCACAGGGGACACACCAGGAACCGCGCTGTTGGCCGTCGAATGGCGCTAGCTGCGCAGCATTTGTGCACCGCCGCCGTCAGTGTCAGCCAGTTTGCCGTGGCATACGGAGCTCCATCGCAATCTTTAACACTGGTAGCATGCCGCGACAGCGTGGACGTGAACCGTATGTGCAGTTGACGGACTTTGAGCGAGGGCGTATAGTGAGCATGCGGGAGGCTGGGTGGACGTATCGCCGAATTGCTCAACACGTGGGGCGTGAGGTCTCCACAGTACATCGATGTTGTCGCCAGTGGTCGGCGGAAGGTGCACGTGCCCGTCGACCTGGGACCGGACCGCAGCGACGCACGGATGCACGCCAAGACCGTAGGATCCTACGCAGTGCCGTAGGGGACCGCACCGCCACTTCCCAGCAAATTAGGGACACTGTTGCTCCTGGGGTATCGGCGAGGACCATTCGCAACCGTCTCCATGAAGCTGGGCTACGGTCCCGCACACCGTTAGACCGTGGTGTGGGGAGCGATCTCTTACACTGGCCGTACACCTCTGGTGATCGTCGAGGGGACACTGAATACTGCACGGTACATCCAAACCGTCATCGAACCCATCGTTCTACCATTCCTAGACCGGCAAGCGAACTTGCTGTTCCAACAGGACAATGCACGTCCGCATGTATCCCGTGCCACCCAACGTGCTCTAGAAGGTGTAAGTCAACTACACTGGCCAGCAAGATCTCCGGATCTGTCTCCCATTGAGCATGTTTGGGACTGGATGAAGCGTCATCTCACGCGGTCTGTACGTCCAGCACGAACGCTGGTCCAACTGAGGCGCCAGGTGGAAATGGCATGGCAAGCCGTTCCACAGGACTACATCCAGCATCTCTACGATCGTCTCCATGGGAGAATAGCAGCCTGCATTGCTGCGAAAGGTGGATATACACTGTACTAGTGCCGACATTGTGCATGCTCTGTTGCCTGTGTGTATGTGCCTGTGATTCTGTCAGTGTGATCATGTGATGTATCTGACCCCAGGAATGTGTCAATAAAGTTTCCCCTTCCTGGGACAATGAATTCACGGTGTTCTTATTTCTATTTCCAGGAGTGTATTATTTACAAGTCAATATAACAGACGCTGCATGCAACAACCTGGAAGGTAACCTGATGGAAGATTGTTCCTTCCGTGCTTTGCAATGTAGTGGAATTCCACACTGTAACGTCAGCAGTTCCACATCCGCGAACGTTTTCAGGTGCCGTGAGAGGACCCGTTTAAGAGTGCAACTGAAAAGTTTCGTGTCTTAAAGTAAGCTTCCAATTACTTTTTTTTAAATTTATTGATGTTTTATGGACTCTTTTATTCTAATACTGTAGTGTCCGAAAGATAGATGAAAAATATGCAAATTAATGTATATTTAAATATAAACACTACATGTGTCATTGGGAAGGTGGGTTCATGGCTCCCGGCCCTCTCGAACTCCCGTCTACCCGTAAACAAAACAGAAAATTGATGTGCAGTGGGACTAGCCACTGTTGGTTGATTGGTTGGTTTGGGGGAGGGTACCAAACAGCGAGGTCATTGGTCCCACCGGATTAGATAAGGATGGGGGAGGAAGTCGGCGGTGCCCTTTCAAAGGAACCACCCCGGTATCTGCCTGAAGCGATTTAGGGAAATAACGGAAAACCTAAATCTCGATGGCCGGACTATTCACGGTTAGTTTGCTAAGCATAGGCCCTGCAGTTGAAACATGTATCAATTCTTTTAAGCATAAAAGGTTTCGCCTGGGGTAAGTTTTTTGAAATCCACACACTTCCGTTTCATCATCGCTGATTGGCTGTCGTTCTATGACAGCAGCTCTACAACGGTGTTTTTTTCGATCTGTGATAATATGAAAACTGTTGCTCGATTCGATGTACTCCGCCCTCCGCTGACCTTAAATTGGTTCGATTTCCCCCCCTATAAACAGTACAAAAATTCAGCTTCTAGACAGCTAGCATAAGTAACGAGTTCTAAGATTTCCTGCCTTACTGTTACTATGGACGATGTTAACTTGCTCCCTCGTTCTGAATGTTATACACAGCATACTTTGCTAAGTTATATAGCACTCCATTTGCAGTACCGTTATTTAACGTTTCGGAACGGCGACTTGAAATGGCTGGAGTATACATAAAGTACAGCTAGGGAAGATGCAGACGTGATTGCATTCCATCCCTGCTCCAGTAAACGAGCGACCACTAGTCGATAGTCGAACGGCAGACAGCGTGAGGCATGGCTGCAGTAATTGCCGCTAAGCCGGCACATCAGCAGGCTATAGGCTGCTCCCACTCAGCTCAGCTGGCGCGGCACTCCTTCTTCCTGAGGAGCGGCCAAATTTATTGGCATTCCGATGCCTGCCCCGCGTCCGCTGCAGCGTGTAATCGGCGAACAGACTGCCGCGTGACGTGCCCACCACACCGAAACGAGACACACACGTGTACGAAAGGCTGTTGGTCGGGTGGGGGGGGGGGGGGGGGGGGCGCGGGGTAGGCGGAGGGGAGCGCCAGTGCCGCAATTAAATGCATTGTTGGCAGACGGCGGCGTGCCTCCGCGACATGTGGCGCGGTATGTACCTGGCTGCCTGACGCTCCTTAGGACTCGAAAGCAAAATGAAGGCCCCCAGTAGAATTCGACCGACATACTCCAGGCTTCTGCTCTTCGAATAGGGTCATGGACTAAAGCTGAGACAAGAAAGGAGAAAGCTTTATACCAGGTATAAAAGTATGAAACCGCAATTTCCATATACAGGATGGTCCATTGATAGTGACAGGGCCAAATATCTTCCGAAATAAGCATCAAACAATGAAACTACAAAGAACGAAACTCATATACCTTGAGGGAGAAACCACATGGCGCTATGGCTGGCCTGCTAGATGGCGCTGCCATAGGTCAGACGGATTTCAACTGCGTTTTCAAAAACAGGAACCCCCATTTTTATTACATATTCATGTAGTTCGTAAAGAAATGTGAATATTTTAGTTGCACCACTTTTTTCACTTTGTGATGGATGGCGCTGTAATAGTCACAAACGTATAAGTACGTGGTATCACGTAACATTCCGCCTGTGCGGACGGTATTTGCTTCGTGATACATTACCCGCGTTAAAATTGACCGTTTACCAATTACGGAAAAGGTCGATATCGTGTTGATGTATGGCTGTTGTGATCAAAACGCCCAACGGGCGTGTGCTATGTACGCTGCTCTGTATCCTGGACGACATCATCCACGTGTCCGGACCGTTCGCCGGATAGTTACGGTATTTAAGGAAACAGGAAGTGTTAACCCACGTGTGAAACGTCAACCACTACCTGCAACAAATGATGATGCCCAAGTAGTGTTTTAGCTGCTGTCGCGGCCAATCCGCACAGCAGTAGCAGACAAATTGCGCGAGAATCGGGAATCTCAAAAACGTCGGTGTTGAGAATGCTACATCAACATCGATTGCACCCGTACCATATTTCTATGCACCAGGACTTCCATGGCGACGACTTTGAACGTCGTGTACAATTCTGCCATGGGGCACAAGTGAAATTACAGGAGGACGACAGATGTTTTGCATGCCTTCTATTTAGCAACGAAGCGTCATTCACCAACAGCGGTAACGAAAACCGCCATAATATGCACCATTGGGCAACGGAAAATCCACGATGGCTACGACAAGTGGAACATCAGCGACCTTGGCGGCTGAATGTATGGTGCGGCATTATGGGAGGAAGGATAATTGATCCCCATTTCATCGATGGCAATCTAAATGGTGCAATGTATGCTGATTTCCTACGTAATGTTCTAATGATGTTACTAAAAGATGTTTCACTGCATGACGGAATGGCGATGTACTTCCAACGTGATGGATGTCCGGCACATAGCTCGCGGGCGGTTGAAGCGGAATCGAATAGCGTACTTCATGACAGGTGGATTGGTCGTCGAAGCACCATACCATGGCCCGCACGTTCGCCGGGTCTGACGTGTCCGGATTTCTTTCTGTGGGCAAAATTGAAGGATATTTGGTATCGTGATCCACCGACAACGGCTGACAACATGCATCAGTGCCCTGTCAATGCATGTGCGAACATTACGGAAGGCGAACTACTCGCTATTGAGAGAAATGTAGTTACACGTATTTCCAAATGCATTGAGGTTGACGGGACATCATTTTGAGCATTTATTGCATTAGTGTGGTATATACAGGTAATCACACTGTAACAGCACGCATTCTCAGAAATGATAAGTTCACAAAGGTACACGTATCACATTGGAACAACTGAAATAAAATATTCAAACGTACCTACGTTCTGTACTTTAATTTGAAAAGCCTACCTGTTAACATCTGTTCGTCTAAAATTGTGAGCCATATGTTTGTGACTATTACAGCGCCATCTATCGCAAAGCGAAAAAAGTGATCCAACTAAAACATTCATATCTATTTACGTACTACACGAATACGTAATAAAAATGGGGGTTCCTACTTCGAAAAAAAAATAAAAAAACGCAGTTGATATCCGTTTGACCTATGGCAGCGCCATCTAGCGGGCCAACCATAACGCCATCTGGTTTCCCCCTTCAAGCTAGACAAGTTTCGCTCTTTGTAAATTTTTCGTTTGACGCTTATTTCGTGAGATATTTGGCCTGGTCACAATGAATGGACCACCCTGTATACGGTGCTAGCCGTAAGTGTAGGGCCCGCGAGACCGTGCTTGCAGCGCTATCCGCTTTCTGTAACGGATGACGACGAATGTCAGCACAAAGTAACCCAAGTTCCGCATCTGTTTCAAACCCGTAAATCAATCAAGCTTTGTGCCTACGAACTACGATTTTCGGACAACATTGGTTTTCTGTTATCATTTGAAGAAAACTGCTGCAAAATCGCATCGAATGCTTGTCGGTGCTTTCTGCGAACAAGCTATTGGGAAAACACAATGTTTCGAGTGGTCCAAATAATTCAAAAGTGGTGATTTTAACGTGAAAAACGACGAGCGCGGGAGACCACAGAAGACAACGAATAGCAACTCTTATTGGATTAAGATGATACTCACACTCAACAGGAACTCGCGGAACAACTGAATGTGACGCAGAAAGCCGTTTCTCTTCGGTAGAAATCTATGGGAAAGTTGCAGAACGTGGGAAAATGGGTTCCGCGTGAACAGAATGGAAGACAGCAAGCAATTTGAAAGACCGCTTGTTAAATGGTGCTCGCTAGACACAAAAGAAAGTCGTTTCTCCATCGGATAGTGGCATGTGACGAAAAATGGATATGTTTTGAGAATCCTAAGCGTCGTAAATCAAGGGTGAATCCAGGCAAACCATCGACATCCACTACAAGACCAAATCGCTTTGGAAAGAAGACATTGCCCTGTGTTTGGTGGGATCAGAAGGGTGTCATCAATTATGAGCTGCTAAAACCTGGTGAAACCGTTAACACTGATCGCTAGCAACAGTGAATGATTGATTTCAATCGAGCATTACGTGAAAAATGACCGGAATATGGAAAAATGGCAACACAGAGCCATACTGCTCCATGATAACGCCCCATCACACGCAACAAAATGGGTCAGGGAAACAATCGAGGTGTTCAGTTGGGAAATAATAGAGCATACGGCTGACTTGTTTCGGTCCGATTATCGTCTATTCGCATCACTGGGACACGCCGTCGCTCAACAATGCTTCAACTCGTATGAAAATGTACGAAAATGGCACGCTGACTGGTTCGCTTTAAAAGAAGAACTATTTCTTGGCGTGACATTCATAGCCTGCTAGAGAGGTGGGAGAAACGTACAAATAGCAATGAAGGTTACTTTGAATAAAATGTTATCGGTTTCAAACAACATAGGTGTAATTATTGCAACGAAATTCGTTTTCATACGTGGTCGTTTCTGCTCCCGTCGACGACACGCTTGTTACAAACAGACTGTCTGTGGTGTTGGCCAAGAAGGGCGACCCGTCTTATATGTGGAACCGCATGCCAGTTTATAAACACATAATCAGCCTTGAAAATAAACTTGGGGGAAATGGCACTGCGCAATCTGTTATTCTGAATGGACCATTTTTTTTCCCCCGTGGATGTCGAGTTAATTTTTCAGTCGATGTCGCAACTGGAGCAGCCGGCAGGGGGTGGTTTACACTCGCAATTGCCCGCTGTGAGAACGCATCTCTACCTGGACTAGAATCTTTTACCGACCCAGATGTCATCGCCTACAAGACTTGGCACTGTGGAATCGACCCGAAGACTCAAAGTAAACCTAGTTTTGTTTATAGTAATATCCTTTTACTTTGTATACCCGGTCATGTAGAAAAGGTTCTAATGATGAGAAAATACGTGTATGGATGAAAGGACTTGGTGTACTTGCTGAGAATGTAACTGCTATATCTTGAGAATGTCTTTATTCTATAACACGAATAGTTTCTGCGGCACATTACCGCGATCCTCAGGCTCCACCACTGCAAAAAGGGTGGTGAATGATTTCCCTGGCGCATTTACTGTGGGATCCTTGTTACTACCACACGTGGGCTAGCTTTCATCAGGAGTCTGTACTCAACACCATGCTGTCTCCAGTTCCTTCGCTCACACTCCATTACCGTTGTTTTGCTTGTGTTTGTGTTCGTCTTGTAACCTCTCTTCACGACGGAACCCATTCCGTTTACTATCAGTTAAAAAAAAAAAAAAAACAAAAAAAGGTTCAAATGACTCTGAGCACTAGACTTAACATCTGAGGTCACAGTCCCCTAGAACTTAGAACTACTTAAACCAAACTAATCTAAGGGCATTACACACATCCATGCCCGAGGCAGGATTCGAACCTGAGACCGTAGCGGTCGCGAGGTTCCAGACTGAAGCGCCTAGAACCGCTCGGCCACAACGGCCGGCAGTTCAAAAACAGAATAATGGTTACTCTACGC
This sequence comes from Schistocerca gregaria, assembly GCF_023897955.1. Lineage (NCBI taxonomy): Eukaryota > Metazoa > Arthropoda > Insecta > Orthoptera > Acrididae > Schistocerca > Schistocerca gregaria. Next base: position 87,788,144 of record NC_064925.1, on the reverse strand, counting down.
CATTCACCGTGTTTATTTTCCCCTTCTCTGATAGTAACGATACTTGTTTCCTTATTGCAATGACTAAACATGGCTTTTGTGTTGGGCAATAATATGCGAATTATAAGCAAAGCGCTGTTTCGAAGAAAAAAAAAAGACAGCAGAACACGGGGAAATGTAAGAACATACATCAAACTGGGAAGGGATGAGATTTACGGCTGGAGTCTGTGTTAGACATATGGTAATGCAGCACGAAGAGCGAGATATGGCGTGTTCTATCGAGGAAGCTACGAGCCGGCGTATGGATCACACGGGAAGAACAGGAAATCGGCGCGAAAAGTCGTGGAGGATGGGCGACGTGTTGTTATTGGCTTTCCGCACAAGATGCCCCGGCGGCGTGCAAAGTATTTACGACCGCGGAACTAGCGTGTTCCCTGAGATAACAGCGTCCCAACAACAGGCGCGGGAGTCTGTGCTGGGAGAATTTAGCGCCGCACGGGCAGCGCCAACAGCTTTTCGTCAAGACGCAGCGCTGATCGTAGCCACGTGAATAGCGTCGCTGTTTCCGCCTTTCGTTATTGTCTTACCAGTAAACATCCCTACGATTCCGTAATACAGGGTTTCCCATCCTTTTTCAGCTGGCGAGCCCCTTCATCAGTCGAAAATCCATGGCGGACCCCTAGTCAGTCAAGAGCACAGTAACTTTAAATTTCAGAACGAAGTACATGGGAAATCATTCTCCCAATGATCGCGCCGGCACGGTAGCTCAGCGTGTTCGGTAACCGAGCTAATCGATCAACAACGAACTTAAACAGATGTCTTACGACGTCCGCTCCGAGCAGATGCAACGAACAAAAGTGAACAAAATGAGATTAAAAAAAAAAAAAAAAGATCATAACTACACGGCTCTATGAGATTTTCTGCAATTGTATGAGCTTTGCCTGTTTTGCCACTCGGTTACTAACCAAGAAAGAAGCTTTTAATGAATTTTCATTAATTGTTTTTGCATGAGTTTTCATGCAATGCTGAGAAGCAGCTATTAAGCACTCTTCCTTTTGAAAAAAATCGATGTCTTTAGCCTGGAAATCCGGGAGAGTACCTTCAAAATGACGGTGCGATTTAACTGGAACCATTAAACTGTTCGGAAGGACTCGCGCACAAATTACACACTGAGCTTTACCCTCCTTTGTCTCCATAAATCCTATTTTTATATAGCTGTCGTTCTTCTTACGCTTCTTGGTTATTCCACTTCCACAGGATATTGCAACCAATGGAGTACTTACCGCGTTTTCACATAATAAATCCGGCTGCGGAGCTTCTTGCGATTTTTCTTCCTTTGGTCGTCCTCCCTCCTCATTCATTTCAACTGGAAACTTCCCTTGTTGTGAAGACGATGGAGAAACTTCAATGATCCTGACTTCAGCCACCGATCTATGTTAGAAGTAATAAACTGCTCAAAAAACGGCTTATGAAATAGGGAGTGCACTGACGAAGCAAGTTTAACATTTAATGATGTCTGGGTCCGCATACGTGCCAGCGAGCGCGATGATTGGTCGACAAAGCTCGCTCGGCGCATGCGTAAAAGGTTTCAGCGCTTCTAGCGCCTTGATCCGGCGCACAAACGACTCCCGTATTGTTGCGAAACAGTCGAACAGAGAAGCCGCATTCTCCGGCATTAAACTGTGTATGGGTTCTGACTTAGGAACCGCAAAGGCTGCTTGGGAATTCGACCTGAAGTAAAAGTACACATGCTTTTCACACGAAAAACAATAGTGATGAATTTGATTTTCACATTTTTATTCAATAATTTTACTCATTATTTTACACGATTTGGTGAAATGTGGCCGCGGACCGCCTAGAAAGAGCTGGCGGACCCCTATGGGGTCCGCGGACCACACGTTGGGAAGCCCTGCCGTTATAGAATCTGTCTCCCATGTGTACAACGTCATATCTGCCGAAGTATTTGTCATACAATGATGTGACTTTGTGGGTACTTTGAGTGTTATAAGGGAACATTGCAAAACGTGCCGCAAGTAAAGTTAGTAGCAAAGATGTAATAAATTAGATTTATGCCTGACGCTGGAATGTTGCTGCATGATCAGTAAAATGTAGCAAACAATACGAGGGGCTACGCAAAAAAATACGGTATTATTTTTGAAAAGCTATATATTTTCAACTTGTTTACAGGAAACCTTATCCTTTTAAAAACACTCCCCATTACAACTAATATTATTCCGGACAATGAAGGAAATAAATCTTGATTGGAGGGACAGAAGATTAATCTGGAAACTGTATAAAATGCAGGAAGCAGAGATAGAAGTGAATGGTGTGAAGAAGAAAGCAAAAATAAGGAGGTGAGTAAGGCAAGGGTGCCAATTAGCACCATATTTGTTCAACTGATTTACTGAAAAAAAAACATTGAAAAATTGAAAAGAGTCACCAAAGGAATTAAAATTAAGGGGGAAAGAATACACCGTATCCGTTTTGCAGATGTTATAGTAGTATTTGCTGACTCAGTAAAGGAAATGGAGTTTATGTTGCTAAGATTTGCCGAAGTCCTAAGAGAATTTAATCTAAAAATAAATAAGAAAATAAAAACTGTGGTAGTAGGGAAGACAAAAGAAAAAGGCAAAGTTAATATTAAACTAGAAGATGTTGTTCTAGAGCAGGTTGAGAACGTCTGTTGTTTGGGGAGCACAATCACTCAGGACAATAAATGTATGAAACATATAAAGAGAAGAATAGCCTTGCAAAGCAAGCTTTCCATAATAAAAGGAATTTACTAACAGGCTATCATATAAGCCTAGAAAGTAGGTAAAAGTTTGCCATAACTTTTGTCTGGAGTGTCTTAACATACGGATGTGAAGCTTGGACCCTGGGAAAGGCAGAGAAAAAGAGACTGGAAGCAATGGAAATGTGGATATGGAGAAGAATGACGAAAACAAGCTGGGTAGATAGAAAAAGTAATGAACAGGTCTTAAGAGAAGTTAATGAGCACAGAACGCTGCTAAATTATATAGGAAGAAGAAAATAAAAAAATGATACGGCACATAATGAGACACAACCAGATCCTAGAGAATGTATTTGGAGGAAAAGTCTTAAGGAAAAAACCAAGAGGCAGGCCAAGAGCAACCGACGCATTTTAATAACATCAAAGAAGATACGGGGATAAAATCCTATGAAGAATTGAAGAGGACGACAATGGAGAGAGGGTGTGGCTAAATCGACAAGGCATAGCCTTTAGTTTATGATGATGACAACTAATACGAGGATTACCCAGAAAGTAATTCACCGCGTTCTTTTTTTCTCACCCGAAAACACTGCTACGAATGCGAAACGTTAAGTATGTATTATTTGAAGTCTCCTAAGTGAGAGCGCCAAGTCACCCTCATCTCCGACAGACAGCGTAGCTGCAGGGCAGTTTCAAAGTGGCGTCTGTAGGTGATGTACGTTACAAACAACGAGCCGTTATTGAATTACTCACTGCAGAGGAAGAACCTGTGGGGAATATTCTTAAACGCATGTGCAAAGCTTATGGATCATCTTCTGTCGACAGAAGTACAGTTAGTCTCTGGGTACGGAGGGTGAGGTCATCAGAAGGCGGTTCGGCGGAGTTCCACGATTTGCAGCGGTCAGGGGGACAATTCACGGCTGTCAGACCTGACAGCCCTGACCTAGCCCCCACGGACTTCCACTTGTTTGGGCCATTAAAGAATGCCATTCGTGGAAGACATTTTGAGGACGATGAGGAGGTGATTCACTCAGTGAAGCACTGGCTACGCCACCAGGACAAGGAATGGTACCGACAGGACATACACACCCTAGTTTCCGGCTGAAGAAAGGCCAAAGAACGGGGTGGAGATAACGTGGAAAAATAGGGAGTGTAGGTAAAACACCATTTTTCGTGTGTGTATTTCTCATTATGTTCAATATAGAATTGTTGAAGAAAAAAATGCTGTGCCTTACTTTCTGGGAGCCGGCGGCGGTGGTCTCGCGGTTAAGGCGCTCAGTCCGGAACCACGCGACTGCTACGGTCGTAGGTTCGAATCCTGCCTCGGGCATGGATGTGTGTGGTGTCCTTAGGTTAGTGAGGTTTAAGTAGTTCTAAGTTCTAGGGGACTGATGACCATAGATGTTAAGTCCCATAATACTCAGAGCCATTTGAACCATTTTACTTTCTGGGCAATCCTCGAACATTTCTTCCACTGGTGCTTCCACTATTCGAAACATTTTTGTAGTCGAAACTTCCTGGCAGATTAAAACTGTGTGCCCGACTGAGACTGGAACTCGGGACCTTTGCCTTTCGCGGGCAAGTGCTCTACCATCTGAGCTACCGAAGCACGACTCACGCCCGGTACTCACAGCTTTACTTCTGCCAGTATCTCGTCTCCTACCTTCCAAACTTTACAGAAACTCTCCTGCGAACCTTGCAGAACTAGCACTCCTGAAAGAAAGGATATAGCGGAGACATGGCTTAGCCACAGCCTGGGGGATGTTTCCAGAATGAGATTTTCACTCTGCAGCGGAGTGTGCGCTAATATGAAACTTCCTGGCAGATTAAAACTGTGTGCCCGACCGAGACTCGAACTCGGGACCTTGTCATCTTTAAAAAATGATTCAAATGGCTCTAAGCACTATGAGACTTAACATCTGAGATCATCAGTCCACTAGACATCACACACATCCATGCCCGAAGCAGGATTCGAACCTGCGACCGTAGCATCAGCACGGTTCCGGACTGAAGCGCCTAAAACCGCTCGGCCACAACGGCCGGCCGTAGTCATGTTTAGAAGTGGCTGACGGTTCCTCCTCCGTTTTTTTCTTGACTTATTCATTGTTGTCAGATCGGTGTCCTTTCATGCGTCGAAATAAGAAAAAGTCTCAAGATGTGAGGTCAGTCGATTAAGGTGCGTGGGGCAGCGGAAGCATGCCGTTTTTAGCCAAAAACTGTCTAACAGAGATCGCTGTGTGTGCAGGTGCGCTGTCGTGGTGAAAGAACCAGTCTCCCGTCTGTCACAAGTCTGGTCTTTTTTAACGAACACTGTTGCGCGCTCTTCTTAAAAATTCCAAATAGCCGGCCGAAGTGGCCGAGCGGTTCTACGCGCTTCATTCTGGAACCGCACGACCGCTACGGTTGCAGCTACGAATCCTGACTCGGGCATGGATGTGTGTGATGTCCTTAGGTTAGTTAGGTTTAAGCAGTTCTAAGTTCTAGGGGACTGATGACCTCAGATGATAAGCCCCTTAGTGCTCAGAGCCATTTGAACCATTTGAACTTCCAAATAAAAGATATTGACGTCTGACCTAGGGGAACAAATTCTAAACGAACTACGGCCTTGGCATCAAAAAAGATAGTCATCGTTGTTTTGATGTTTGATTTGATGTGACGACTTTTTGTTTTTTTTGGACCGGGTGACGGTGAGGTCTTCCATTGGCTTGGCTGTTGCTTTGTTCCTAGGTGGTAACCATTGCACCATGACTCATCACCATTAATAATCGTTGACAGAAAATCTGGATCAGTTTCGAGCTGTTGTTTCACAGCACGACATGTGATTGTCAATCAGAACCCGAGGAACAAACTTGGCAGCAACGTTTTTCATTTCCAAATCTGCCGTCGAAATTCACTGAACCGAGCCCCAAGATAACCCACTAATCTCTGACAGTTGATCAATTGTCTGTCGAAGGTCTGTAAGCACAAGCTCTCCAAATTTTTTCAATATTTTCGTCGATTGGGGTTCTTGATGCACGTCCAGAACGAGGTTTGTCGTCAATTGTCATGTCGCCGTTTTTAAATCAAGCTAAGAACTCGTGGGCTTGCGTTTTGTCCCGTAGTGTTATCTTGGTGAGCTGTTTTCGACATTGAAAGTGTTCCAGCAGCATTTTTCCCGAGTTGGGAATAAAATTTCACAGCCGCACGTTGTTGACTGAAACTTGCCACCGTCAAAAACGAAACAAGAGTGCTAGCAAAAACAGTCGCTGCAAATGAACAGAATGAGGCAGGTCGACAACACAGGCGGCACTGAACTGGCAGAGCTACGCTACACACGCCTAGCAGCAGAAGTGCGTACTACACACGCTCCGCCCAAGGCAATTTTTTTTTTTTTGCTACCTCCTTGCAATTTTTTCCTTTCATTGCTTTGTGGAGTGTCGAAAAGATTTGAAATTATGTGTAAATTTTACGGGAAGTCACTAAGTGATCTCATTCTCAAGCAGGCCTACTGGATGAACAGATCCTGGGTGAGTCTAGTGCTATGAGGTATGCTGCCTCTAGACACATATCCAGTTTCTAACTTTAGCTACCAACAGATTGTGTTAAGCCTCTTGTGTTAAACCATTTAATGAGTAGATTATGACAGCATTTTAAATTTTTACGTTCGGTCAAAAATTATATGTAATACTTGAGCCGTGATGACCCCAGCTCAGGCGTTGCTTTAAAACTTGGCTGTTACTCAACATTTGGTTTCCCGCGGTTATGGCGTGTTTCTTCCTCTTTCTTCGTGTGGCAGCAGCTTTGTGTATGGATATTTGCACGATATACCGTCTTTGCTCCAGTGTTTTTAGTGCCGGCTTGGCGGTGTGCAGCCGGTCGGTCGGTTGGAGCGGATCAGCAAGCAAGTATCCATGAGGCGATGTCGGCCGAGCCTACTGGCTGTCTCTTCGCAGTGTCTGAGCGTGTGGGGTCTTTTCTCAGTGCTACGAGGTTCGTGGCTCACCGATCCAGGACATGGAAGTTGAGTCGTGATTTAATTACCAAAGCCGCATCTGTTTACGTTGTCCCCTTGGTTGGTAGTTCGCTGTTGGCGGTATTCCTAGGAGCAACAGCCAGAGTTCGATTTGGTGAAGATTTAGCCACTGTGTGGTGGAATTAACTATATTTGTCGGTTTGAAATTCCAAGTGCACCAGCGGAATTTTCTGCCTTGTGGCCGTTAGTGTTCCGGTTACCTGCCCCAGTTGCTGACGTAACTACAGACAGTCTCCTTTCTTCCTCACCTGTTGTCGCTGTCCAACATGGTGTGCAGTTTTTGACAGCTTAACGTATTTCTGGTAGTGGGCGGCTATATCTGTAACATTTTGACTGGAATTCTCATATACTGGTCGGTGGTTAGCAAGTCGTCGGTGGGTACCTGACTGTCTCTTGGTTGTGTTGCCAGCGGTTCGATGGCTCTGAGCCCTATGCGACTTAACATCTGTGGTCATCAATCCCCTAGAACTGAGAACTACTTAAACCTAACCTAAGGACATCACACACATCCATGGCCGAGGCAGGATTCGAACCTGCCACCGTAGCAGTCCCGCGGTTCCGGACTGAGCGCCTAGAACCGCGAGACCACCGCGGCCGGCGAATATAGTTGGGCGACTTCTTGTTTCACCTAAGCGAACGTTAAGATTTTAAGGGCAGACCGAGCCCCCTGGAAACTTCTGAGCGCCGTTGCCTATACTGCCTTTCTTGTTGGCGTTTAATTGTGTATTTTTAATGGCTCATAGCCGATGGTTGGAATTTGTATGCTTGTAATTGTGTTTTTAAAATCAAAGGCCTGCAGCCGTTTCATTAGTCAGTTTTCTACATTGGGCAAGTCTTTCACTGTCTGAAGATAAAGCTTGAGCCTTCTGCCTGTTGAAAATTTATTGTATTGTATTAAAGCATCGGCCTTCAGCCCCTTTAAGTTTTAAGGATCTTACTTATCAAGTATTACATTCTTTCAATATAAAGCTGTGGCCCTTCTGCCTGTTGAAAATGTATCGTAGTTGTATTGTTTTTTAAAATTATGGGCCTTCAGCCGCTTTAAAATTTTGGATTCATACTTTTCATCACTTGGGCTTAAATACTATTTAAGGTTAAAAGCTTTGGGCCTTCTGCTTTGGAAAATTGGTTGCAGTTTTCTTAAACAAAGGCCTTCAGCCGTTATGGAGTAAGGTTTCTTATTGGTCATAAAGCTTGGACCTTCCGCCTATTGAAAGGTTATTGTAGTTATGTTGTTTTAAATTTATTGGCCTTCAGCCGTTTATAAAAAGGTTAATCTATCTGACTAGTCAAGTCTTACATCGTTTCGCCTTAAATACTATTTGAGGTTAAAGCCTAGAGCAGTTGTATTTAATTTATGAGCCTCAGCCATTTTAGAATTAAAGACGTTTTCTGTCGATAGTCAAGCTTAGAAGTTGCGCTGTAATGTTTGGACAACTAAATAAAGTGTTATGTTTGGAGTGTAACTGACAGTCACTCATTTTGCCTCCTTCCACAATTCCTACTACTTGTACTGTCCTGCGGATTTAGCAGAGCGTTTCGATACTGAAAAAGAAGTTTTTGTTGCTTCTAGAAGCCGTTACATAGGCAGCCCACAACTGTGACTGGGTGACTGTCTTAGCGGTTTGCTACTATACAGCGTGATGCAGATGTTACGCAACACTAAATAAAAAAATAAAATAAAAAAGAAAAAGATATCGTGGGAAACTAATTTTCTTACCAACGGCGATGTTTGTCTTGCTAAGGGATAACCTCGTGGGAAACGCATAGCAGGTGATATATAAGCAGTTTCCCGCTCTTTTAATGCCAGCGTTCAGTCAGTTGTGTGAAAGCAAATACGCGTTTTTCGCAGGCTGAAGGTGTGTTCATTCTCAATAGTTTCTTCAAATAACAATTGTTCTTAAAATGTCAGGAAGCCTTTAGGCAAGCTTTTACTGAAACAGGGATGCCTATTATCTCAACAGTTTCATGCATAGTCGCTAGTTTCAGAAAAAAAGACTGGTAGTAAAAATGAATGTGAACGTCGCGGCTGACCTCCGCTGTTAAATTATGTCTCGTTGCAAAACATCCGCGCTTCATTGTTGTGTTCACCAAGATCGCAGGTAAGAAAACTGTGTCAGCAAACTGCAATGTCTTACGAGAGTGTTCGCAGAGCCACAAAGAAGGTGAATCCCCGTCCGTATGGCATTCATCTTGTGTGTGAGCTTCGAGAACCTGTTAGAGGAAAAAGGCTACGTTAGTGTCAACGGTTTTTGCGTTTTATTCCCAACAGTGGTTTGGTGTTTGATTATGTTTTCTACTGTGATGAAGCGTAGTGTCATCTAAGTAGCTATGCAAAAAGCCAGAATGACAGGTATCGGAGTACAGAAAAAGCTCAGGTTTCCAAGAGACTCCATTACATTCACAGTAGGTTGGAGTACGTTGAGCAACTTCGCTCAAAGCAGTTGGTCCAATTTTGTTCTCAGAAACAGTAACAACTGAGCATTACCAGGACGGTACCATGCAATTAGTAGCACTGTTAGAGGCCGATGAACGAAGCTGCAAGCTACAGAAAGTTGGTGCAACAGCGCACACGGCGAGCAGCACTCGCTTCGTCCGTCCTGGGGTATTTTGCTGCCTAGGTAGCAGAATACCTTAACTCTGTCTTCTTCGTGATCACCAGATTTGTATTACCAAGTTTCTCGAGATTATCATTCCTGCTACTTCTCATTACATTCGTCTTACTTCGATTGACTCTCAGTTCATATTCTTTACTCATCAGATCGTCCATTCCTTTCAGCAGATCCTGTAATTCCTCCTCACTTACACAGAGGATAGCAATGTCATCAGTGAACTTTACCATTATATCCTTCCACTTGAATTTTAATCCCGCTCTTGAACCGTTCTATTTCTGCCGTTACTCCTTCGATCTATTACGCGAAACTCTATGTTGTCGAGTGTATGCATTATAAGTACATTAATAAAGACTGCGATATTTTGAATTTAGGTTTGTTTAATTTCCGGTCCATCCTGAAGATGTGTATTATCTATCCGCGGCAACAATTATCCGCAATGGTAAGCCCACTGTTAGGCCTGTTGATATAATATCGATATATCGGTATTAGTTCACAAAATTTCATATGTATCGGCGAAAACTTGTACACATATACATCGATGTACCGGTATCAGATTATCAATATTGAGTGCAGTTATTTTTATTTCCATTATATTTTTTCAGTTTTCGGTAAATGTTACAAGTTGTTCTTTTGAAATTGTAGTAGAATATAATTTTACTTTCACTGTGTAAAGGAGTCTTACTACATTTTGAGCTTTCATCACGTCTAACTCTTCTCTTTGACTGTGTGCAGTAAGTAAGTGTGACACAAAAAAATCCGATTGCACTCTGAGGTGGCGGTGTGAATGGAATAACATGATTTCCGATGCATTCCAGTTGCGTTAAAAAGTAAAAAATCTGAATGACAAGATTGTTCTATACGGTGGATGGAGACACGTGACGGAAAAGGTGATACAATAGGCGCTCGGCGCTACTAACAGAAACTCCGACGTTTAGCTTCACCGCGCAATTTTGATGCTACAGCTGTTACGTCACTGGCGTTGGCAGAATAGTAAAAACACAGAGAAGTCGAAGTGTTCCGGACTAATGTGATGTGCGACGAAGCCGAACGACGGACCCGTCAGACACCTTTTATTGTGCCACTTAGTGCAGTTACCATTGTTAGTAAAGTGGTAGTCGCCAAGCGTGAACATGCATCGATCTCCTTCGAATTTTTCCTCTAAGGAGGATAGACAGGCCGCTAGCTTGTTGATGTTCAGAATATGTAATAATAAATGAATAGTTATATATAGCTCTTAAAGCGACGACGGTTTATCGGAGGCACTCACGAAAAATAGTCAACCTACCAACCTATATATATATGGTGTTTCAAAAATGACCGGTATATTTGAAACGGCAATACAAACTAAACGAGCAGCGATAGAAATACACCGTTTGTTGCAATATGCTTGGGACAACAGTACATTTTCAGGCGGACAAACTTTCGAAATTACAGTAGTTACAATTGTCAACAACAGATGGCGCTGCGGTTTGGGAAACTCTATAGTACGATGTTTTCCACATATCCACCATGCGTAGCAATAATATGGCGTAGTCTCTGAATGAAATTACCCGAAACCTTTGACAACGTGTCTGGCGGAATGGCTTCACATGCAGATGAGATGTACTGCTTCAGCTGTTCAATTGTTTCTGGATTCTGGCGGTACACCTGGTCTTTCAATTGTCCCCACATAAAGAAGTCACAGGGGTTCATGTCTGGCGAATAGGGGGGGCCAATCCACGCCACCTCCTGTATGTTTCGGATAGCCCAAAGCAATCACACGATCATCGAAATATTCATTCAGGAAATTAAAGACGTCGGCCGTGCGATGTGGCCGGACACCATCTTGCATAAACCACGAGGTGTTCGCAGTGTCGTCTAAGGCAGTTTGTACCGCCACAAATTCACGAAGAATGTCCAGATAGCGTGATGCAGTAACCGTTTCGGATCTGAAAAATGGGCCAATGATTCCTTTGGAAGAAATGGCGACCCAGACCAGTACTTTTTCAGGATGCAGGGACGATGGGACTGCAACATGGGGCTTTTCGGTTCCCCATATGCGCCAGTTCTGCTGCCCACATGCATATCGCCGTCATCAATCCTGTGCACTATATCGTTAGCGAATGTCTCTCGTGCAGCAATGGTAGCGGCGCTGAGGGGTTGCCGCGTTTGAATTCTGTATGGATAGAGGTGTAAACTCTGGCGCATGAGACGATACGTGGACGTTGGCGTCATTTGGAACGCAGCTGCAACACGGCGAACGGAGACCCGAGGCCGCTGCTGGATCACCTGTTGCACTAGCTGCGCGTTGCCCTCTGTGGTTGCCGTACGCGGTCGCCGTACCTTTCCAGCACGTTCATCCGTCACATTCCCAGTCCGTTGAAATTTTTCAAACAGATCCTTTATTGTATCGCTTTTCGGTCCTTTGGTTACATTTAACCTCCGTTGAAAACTTCGTCTTGTTGCAACAACACTGTGTTCTAGGCGGTGGAATTCCAACACCAGAAAAATCCTCTGTTCTAAGGAATAAACCATGTTGTCCACAGCACACTTGCACGTTGTGAACAGCACACGGTTACAGCAGAAAGATGACGTACAGAATGGCGCACCCACAGACTGCGTTGTCTTCTATATCTTTCACATCACTTGCAGCGCCATCTGTTGTTGAAAATTGTAACTACTGTAATTTCGAAAGTTTGTCCGCCTGAAAATGTACTGTTGTCCAAAGCATATTGCAACAAACGGTGTATTTCTATCGCTGCTCGTTTAGTTTTTTATTGCCGTTTCAAATATACCGGTCATTTTTGAAACACCATATATATATATATATATATATATATATATATATATATATATATATATATATATACACTCCTGGAAATTGAAATAAGATCACCGTGAATTCATTGTCCCAGGAAGGGGAAACTTTATTGACACATTCCTGGGGTCAGATACATCACATGATCACACTGACAGAACCACAGGCACATAGACACAGGCAACAGAGCATGCACAATGTCGGCACTAGTACAGTGTATATCCAAATTTCGCAGCTATGCAGGCTGCTACTCTCCCATGGAGACGATCATAGAGATGCTGGATGTAGTCCTGTGGAACGGCTTGCCATGCCATTTCCACCTGGCGCCTCAGTTGGACCAGCGTTCGTGCTGGACGAGCAGACCGCTTGAGACGACGCTTCATCCAGTCCCAAACATGCTCAATGGGGGACAGATCCGGAGATCTTGCTGGCCAGGGTAGTTGACTTACACCTTCTAGAGCACGTTGGGTGGCACGGGATACATGCGGACGTGCATTGTCCTATTGGAACAGCAAGTTCCCTTGCCGGTCTAGGAATGGTAGAACGATGGGTTCCATGACGGTTTGGATGTACCGTGCACTATTCAGTGTCCCCTCGACGATCACCAGAGGTGTACGGCCAGTGTAGGAGATCGCTCCCCACACCATGATGCCGGGTGTTGGCCCTGTGTGCCTCGGTCGCATGCAGTCCTGATTGTGGCGCTCACCTGCACGGCGCCAAACACGCATACGACCATCATTGGCACCAAGGTAGAAGCGATTCTCATCGCTGAAGACGACACGTCTCCATTCGTCCCTCCATTCACGCCTGTCGCGACACCACTGGAGGCGGGCTGCACGATGTTGGGGCGTGAGCGGAAGACGGCCTAACGGTGTGCGGGACCGTAGCCCAGCTTCATGGAGACGGTTGCGAATGGTCCTCGCCGATACCCCAGGAGCAACAGTGTCCCTAATTTGCTGGGAAGTGGCGGTGCGGTCCCCTACGGCACTGCGTAGGATCCTACGGTCTTGACGTGCATCCGTGCGTCGCTGCGGTCCGGTCCCAGGTCGACGGGCACGTGCACCTTCCGCCGACCACTGGCGACAACATCGATGTACTGTGGAGACCTCACGCCCCACGTGTTGAGCAATTCGGCGGTACGTCCACCCGGCCTCCCACATGCCCACTATACGCCCTCGCTCAAAGTCCGTCAACTGCACATATGGTTCACGTCCACGCTGTCGCGGCATGCTACCAGTGTTAAAGACTGTGACGGAGCTCCGTATGCCACGGCAAACTGGCTGACATTGACGGTGGCGGTGCCCAAATGCTGCGCAGCTAGCGCCATTCGACGGCCAACACCGCGGTTCCTGGTGCGTCCGCTGTGCCGTGTGTGTGATCATTGCTTGTACAGCCCTCTCGCAGTGTCCGGAGCAAGTATGGTGGGTCTGACACACCGGTGTCAATGTGTTCTTTTTTCCATTTCCAGGAGTATATATATATATATATATATATATATATATATATATATATATATATATATATAACGTGCAGCCGATATTTTTATACGCTGGTAGGTTGCCATTTCCTTTTTTTTTTCGCCGATACATCGATCCTTTTTTCCGATATATCGTGAGCCGATAATGATACCTTTTTTTTTTTAAATCGATACACCGGATACCCAATATTTTCAAAAACATCAACAGTCCTACTCACTACAATAGTTCCTTGTGAAGCGACGGTGTCCAGTCTGACCTACAAAGGTACTGAATTACTTCGTGGCAAGTGTCAGGAGGTTGTAAAAATCACGAATGTCCCCGGTCAGACAGATGGACAGATAGAGAGGTGTCTACCACCTCGTTAACAGCGGGAATAGCTTAGCCTTCGCAGAGTCCCTCTTTTACTATTGGGTGCCGCCGGCGTGTCAAAGCATAGCGCAGGAGCCAAAGCCTGGCAACCCGCCCAGCACGCTCCAACAGAGGCAGCGAACTCCTTTGGCGGCAGCCGTTGCACTCTGCACTATGCGCTCCTCGCTGTCTGCTTGGTGCGCGATTAGGGACTTCCTGGACACGTCCTCTGCGTGTGACAGGCGACAAACGTGTGCTTGCGGATGATAGCTGCATCTTGTAACGTTGTAATAGCGATTAGCGTGCCCAGGGGGAATGATCAACATGCAGCAAAAAAGTCTACTAAACTTGGGATCTGAAATGCTTACCTTGCACTTGTTAGTAGAAAACATGTTTTTCTCAGTAGCGAAGATGACCAAGTGCTCACAGCTCATAAGGCATGTATTTTAGAGCCCGTGCTTATTGGATGTTCATTTCTTTTTTTTTTTTTTTTTTTGCTCCGCTATACCACATCTCAAAATATGGAAAGCAAAGAGCTTGCAGTAGAAGAGATTTGTCTCACATTATCGAAGAAGAAGAAATGCTCATAGCTATTAAGGTATGCGTTTTAGAGCCCATGTTTACTATAGAATTTTGCGTAGAATAATCGTTCCTATTTTATCCATGAATATTGACCATCCCTCCAGAGACATAAGTGTATAGCGAATCCTGCGATTCCAGCAGGGATCGATACCTTCGTTTAAAGAAGGAAAAATACATTAAATTTTATTATTTCACCCCCAAGTATTTATATTCCATGGATTCAAAATAATGCTGAAGTTTTAACATAAAATTTTGTGAAATGAATTTCATTACTTTTGCTGATTATTACTAGCGGTAATCTCTGACGAAGAAATAAGCTCTTTGTATAGTATCTCTGATCTCCTCCATCGTGAACAGACTTGGCCAGAAGTTGTGGTAAGTCGTGGGCAAGCTATTTCGTGAGGCTGCAGAAAGCGGAAGAATTGTTAGATCACATTGTGTCATTACACTGTGAGAATTTTCAGAACAAAAATGTTTTAAAGTTCAGATACTTCATTTAATAATTTGAAAATAACTATGTTTTCACAATCCTTTCATCAGTTACTTTTCTACACAATGGAAAAATCTAAAGTCAACGGAAGCTATCTTCACGACACTCAGCTAAGTAAAACTGAATACTTCAATATATGGATGTGCCCTTTGATGTAAGTCACGTACAAAATGACTAATGACCGGTCTGAAGAGGACAAGCCAATGAATGTGCACCACTGCAAGGCACAGGACAACTGGTACTCCACTATCCGGCGTTTGGTGGATAACTGCTGATGCACGGTTCAGATCGGACACCCATCTGCCGGTTCATGCACGGTTTTACCAAGGAGTGAGATGTTTTTATACGAACTTGCACGTTGGAAGTAGTGTCACATTAAGTATTCCTTTTATACAGCCTGAACATATTCCTCCACGGTACGAAACCAGTCGTCATACAGGGAAAAACACAATAAAAAGCTATTGCGGATTTAATGCAGACTATTTTACCATCTTTGAATTTGTTTCAGTGTCCTTCACACTGTGTACAACTTCTTTTGGTGTGGTTGCCCTACCTATAAGGTTATTTGTGTTTCATGAGTATGTTTTAGCATTAGCACTCTGTCTTCAGGCCACAAGTGGCCCATCGGGACCATCCGACCGCCGTGTCATCTTCAGTTGAGAATGCAGATAGGAGGGGCGTGTGGTCAGCACACCGATCTCCCAGTGGAGAGTGGTTTTCTTTGACCGGAGCCGCTACTATTCGGTCGAGTAACTCCTCAATTGGCATCACGAGGCTGAGTGCTCCCCGAAAAATGGCAACCGCGCATGGCGGCCTGGATGGCCACGCCAGACAGCGCTTAACTTCGGTGATCTGACGGGAACCGGTGTTTCCATTTCGGCAAGGCCGTTGCCTATCAGTATGTTTACGAGTATTAAAAAACGTGGCACAAATGACCGTAAATTTTTATCGTATCCACTTGCAAGTTTAAATTTTTTACACCGCGAAGGGATCCTCGTCTGTACGTGACACCAGTTTCGAAGTGATACAGATACCTGTTCCTAAGGAAAATGGCTCTTGACAGTTGGACAGACAGACATACGGGCAGATGGACAACAAAGTGATCCTATAAGAACCCTGCTTTACCAACGGAACCCTCAGAAACAATAAGGAGTAAATGACTGTGCAATTCTTCCTACTCCATAGTGTATCTGGTAAAGCAGCCGTCGATAGTATTTCGATAAAAAGTCATATTTGCAGGGGAAAAATACTTTTATTGACGGGTTTCGCGATACTGGATCATCCTCAAAAAATTTTAATACAATGCAAAGTTTGCAGATTTACCGAACGCGAATTTTTTATTACCTCTAGGTTGAGGCCAAGGTTTATTCCAGTCGTTCTTGAGATTTGACACTGACAAATCACACCGTGCACTGGAAACATTGAAAATGGCATCTTGAATACTGTAAGACCTCCAAAACTGTTTTGCAGGCGTTGATTCATCAGATGAGAGCAAACTTTCGATATATATTTTTCTATAACGGCGTTTCACGTTTTCGATGATTCCCTGGTCCATGGGATGTATAAGTGAAATTGTGTTTCCTGGAAGGAAGAGACATGTTATGTTGGTCATCACTTTTCATTTCACAAGTAGGGTGGGTTGGGGCATTGTCTAATAGCAATTGCGCTTTCTGCGGCAACTTCTTTTCAGCCAAATGTTCTCTAACTTGAGGTTCAAATTGTTTGTGAAACCAGTCAGGAAAAATTGATTGATCCATCCAAGCACTCTTCTGGGCCTGGTATTGTGCAGGGAGAGCATTCAAATTCAAATTCTTGAATGCACGAGGTTTTCTTGATTTCCCAATCACAAGTTGGGGTAGCCTATGATTGCCGGTCGCATTTTCGCAAACCATAGCAGTGATGCTATCTTTTTGTACTTTGAAGCCTTGAGCAGCTTTTTCAGAGAGTGATACTAATGTGATTTGTGGTAAAGCGTTCCAATGAAGCCCAGTTTCATCACAATTGTAAAGTTGCTCCCTAAGAAGATTCAATTCAGCCATTTTTTCTTTAAATTGTTACCGGAACTCAGCAATTACAGAGCTATCCGCGCAGAGTTTTTCTCCACTGATATCAAGTTGGCGAATACCATGACGAAATTTAAACTTGTCGACCCATCCCATTTTTGCTTTAAAAGACGAGTCACCATCAAGGTTGTTGTTCATTTCAACATCCTTGGCCATTATTATAGGCCCTGAAAGTGGAATCCCCTGACTTCTTGCTTGTATAAACCATCGGTACATTGCAGTGTTCAATTCATCACATTTTGCAGGTTTCATTGTCTTTCTTGTTCGCACATCTCCATCCATGCTCTACATTGTTGACACATGTTGTTCTATTTTATCAGCATCAATTTTTATATCGTTAACTGTTGTTCTTCCAATACCATAAATCAGCGCTGCACTTGGCGCAGTTTAGCCCTTTCTAAAGCGTTTTATAATTTCAGGTTTTTGATGAAGTCCTAAAACGTTTTTTCAGACAATTTATCAAGTCACTGTATCACACTCACCTGCACTAAATACGGTAGTGTAAAATATTACCGAACAAAGCTTACTCAAGTGGAAAACACGTAACACGGCACAGCCCGCTAGATACACTGCGACAATTACAGTCTTCTCGCCACAAATGGAAACCGATCCAGTGGTGATTGTTGACTAACAAGTGAGACAAAGACAAGAAAAGGGGGAGATGTGTTCGCACGTCAACTGAAGGTCATATTTTATGTACCATTCTATGGTGGGCGGGTACATTCACTTCCCACTAAAACAGAGTAAATAAAGAAAGCGAACGCGTCACAGCACCTTGGAGTATTCTGTTATTACAGTATTATTATGGTGTTACAGCAGTGACGGTTAACAGAAACTGACGGTTTAAAGAGTGACGGTTAATCGAATTTTTACTGTATGTTAAAATGTTCTGATGATGCCTCAGTAGGGCGAAACACGTCAATTCAAGTATTGTTTCCCTTGCAGCGAAGACTTTTTTTTCTTTCGAGCAACTGTTTCCTCTTCCTCCTCTTCTGGTGTCTGCCATTTTTAGACAACTGTTTTCTCTCCACAGCGGCGTCGCTCCTGAATGAACGCGCGGTGCGTGGGTGAGCGACCGCCCGGAGAATCGCACCCTGCCCCACAGGTTCCCGGGCGCGGGAAAGTCTGCCGCAGAACCGGTCGGACGCGCCTGCATTAAGTGAGCAGACGGCGTCGCAGTGCGAGGCTCTCGGAAAACGATAAATCAGCGCGGGGCGCCGCTTAACGACGCTCTTAATCATATCACCCGCTCGCCTAGCATTCCAGGCAATCTTTAAATTTCCGCTACCATTTTTTACACTCATTACCTAGCGTAATCTTCTCGTTTTCTAATAACTTAGTGAGAGCTGTAATAAGTGCCAGCAATTTGTTCTGTCGCACGTCGCTGGCGATCAACGCTCTTACTCTGGTATTCTGCCCTTCTATTGACCACTTCGTTAACTGGAAATGAATTTATGGCCTGTTCGTTTGAAATTCGATTTCAGAAAATTTCGGGCTACTTGAGGATGTTTCTTCCACAGTGATATGGTTTGTCTGTAGTGTTTCATTGTATTATACTAACTGGAATTCTTACACGTGTAACAGTTGTTTGACAAATCATTTACTGACTGATTTTTTCCTTCATGGCAACGACTATTGATGGTGTGGAGCGAGCTGTTAGTAGAAGTGGAAAGATTTTTCCATATCTGTGGGAAGGTGTGGATTGTGTAAGCCAAGGCAGAAAAAGGAAATCCAGTGTGACTGCCGTAAAAACTGAATCGAGGCTATTTCTCTGCCGTAAGTGCCCAATTTCTAAACCCTAACGAACAGTATCATTTTTACTACAATTCATAAAGCATCACGAATGACCACATCATACAGATTCGCTGCAATTTTCATATACGTACCACTTTGCTCAGGGTAAACTTCGTAAAATGGCTTTTTAAGCCTAAACCAGTTGTGCAGCCTAGAAGAAATTTTAATAACTATTAGAGTCCAAGTGGAAAAATGTACTAAAACAGAAGATAAAAATCGGATTATTTTAAAGTGCCGATTCAGTTAATTACACTACTGGTCATTAAAATTGCTACACCACGAAGATGACGTGCTACAGGCGCGAAATTTAACCTACAGGAAGAAGATTCCGTGATATGGAAATGATTAGCTTTTCAGACCATTCACACAAGGTTGGCGCCGGTGGCGACACCTACAACGTGCTGACACGAAAAAAGTTTCCAACCGATTTCTCATAGACAAACAGCAGCTGACCGGCGTTGCCTGCTGAAACGTTGTTGTGATGCTTCGTGTAAGGACGAGAAATGCGTACCATCACGTTTCTGACTTTGATAAAGGTGGGATTGTAGCCTATGGCGATTGCGGTTTATCGTATCTCTCTCCAGTTGAAAACGTCTGTATGGCGATGACGAATACATGCTTCCAATGAGCGTTTACCGCGATGTCGCCAAACACGGATGCGGCCATCATGACACTGTAAACAGAATCTGGATTCATCCGAAAAAATGACGTTTTGCCATTCGTGCACCTAGGTTCGTCGTTGAGTACACCATCGCAGGCGCTCCTGTCTGTGATGCAGCGTCAAGGGTAACCTCAGCCATGGTCTCCGAGCTCATAGTCCAAGCTGCTGCAAACATCATCGAACTGTTCGTGCAGATGGATGTTCTCTTGCAAACGTCCCCATCTGCTGACTCAGGGATCAAGACGTGGCTGCACGATCCGTTACAGCCATGCGGATAAGATGCCTGCCATCTCGACTGCTAGTGATACGAGGCCGTTGGGATCCAGCATGGCGTTCCGTATTACCCTCCTGAACCCACCGATTCCCTATTCTGCTAACAGTCATTGGATTTCGACCAACGCTAGCAGCAATGTCGCCATACGATAAACCGCAATCGCGATGGGCCACAATCCGACCTTTATCAAAGTCGGAAACGTGATGGTACGCATTTCTCCTCCTTACACGAGGCATCACAACAATGTTTCATCAGGCAAAGCCGGCCAACTGCTGTTTGTGTATGAGAAATCGGTTAGAAACTTTTCTCACTTCAGCACGTTGTAGATGTCACCACCGGCACCAGCCTTGTGTGAATGCTCTAAAAAGCTAATCATTTGCATATCATAGCATCTTCTTCCTGCTGGATAAATTACGCGTCTGTAGCACTTCATCTTCGTGGTGTAGCAATTTTAATGGCCAGTAATGTATTAACGCAGCTTTGATTTAATGTCAAAGTGCTTGCTACAAATATGTGCCGCATTTGAATATGACCGTCTTTGTAATGCCCATTCACTAATCCATATTACTTCAGTTTGAAATTTATGCTATAACAGCTGATCGGTAGAACCGCGCACCACCTTTAGCTGTCAGTACTGGAAGAAACAAAAATAACATTCCCTCTCTCACATCCTCTAACCCCGCAGTGGCCGCGCTCCCTCTCCCCCCCCCCCCCCCCCCTCCTCCGTGACCCACAGGTGAGGGGGCCAACTTCACTTAGCTGAAGGCCGAGATTACCAGCGTCAATTAAAATGAAGCTCAGAGTATTTCTATTCGTCCTGGGCAGGATAACTACACAAGCCCTTAACATTAGTTGACGTTTTCGGTTTTGGCTGTTAGTTGCTAGTTGCATATTACCAGTACTGTTTTGCTGGGAGAACGCTTTTTCGTTGACAAAGTAAATTTTTTACGATGTTGACAACGTGTAAGAGTGCCAAAGATTTACTTTGCGGACGTAAATTTTTTATTTAATTTTTTCGTTTTGGTAATTGCAATACGGACGATACCAGTGCAGTTTTTTGGTGGGAAAATCGATGTCATCGACTGTTTCAAGCATTTAGAAGCTGCGGCACCCGTTCTCGACAACTGAATCGCTGGCAGCCAGTTCGACAAGCATGTAGTGCCTACTATTAGCGGGCGATGGTAGTGCTAAACGGATATGCGTACGCTCACATCACATGCTTCATTTAGGGTGATGTAAACTGAAGTGTTCGATAGCACATTCTCTTGTATGTTAGTCGGTATCGCCTGCTTCATTTGAGCGTTAGTAAAGTGAACTGAAGAGTCTGATACCATTGTTTTTGTAGTTCGACATGTTGATGACGTCATGGCTAAAAGCAGACGGGTGGTATCGCATGCTTCAGTTATAACTAATTTTCCCTACATTATGTCCCAAGTCAGAGTACCCTCAAACTTTTGTTTTTGAAAAAAATCACTGCATATTACTATAAAATACGACTGAGAACCGCGGGCCGCGTGAATAGTCCATCAGGGCGACATGCAGCCTGCAGGCCGTAGTTGGCGACCAGTGGCCCTTACGAACCAAGGCCGCCCGTGCGTCCATGCTGACTGCTATTCGAGGGCGACGAAGGCTGGAATCTGCACGCCAGCACCGGACCTGCACGTCGCGTCATATAGCCTTTTATACATCATCGGAAAGATGGCCCTTTGCGTGTACGGCGTGAAACGCCTGAAAGCGCCATTCCAGTAGGAAGGTGGATCGACACAAATACGCAGCTGTCCATGGAGACCATATCCACTCCTTCATGGTATTCGTTTTTTTCTCCATTTTATATAAGGATGCCGCTGTGATACAGTGGGTGTTCAGAAAGTAACTATGTAGTGCCATGTTGTGGTGTGCTAAAAAATGACTGACATGATTATCAATTATTAATATGTCATTTTCCATTGTTTAAAATATTTGAACCATGTTTGAAAAGGTATTTCTATTAGTTCACAGGTCCGGTATGATGGAAGACCAACGTCTTGTGCGACATCATTGTGATACCGGTCATCATGCTGAAGATTGAACAAAAAGTGTTTTTTGTGGAGCATGTGTTTCGCAATGTAGACAAGTTTACCTCAGCAGTAGAAGCTGCATTTGCAGCAAAGTTCTTAAGACTTGAGACCCATAACCGCAATGCTGTACGGAACCTCACCACCAAGTTTCGAAAGACCGGAAGCGTTCATAATGCTCCAAAATCAGGCAGGCCATCCACACCCATATCCAAAGAGAAGTTGGTGGAGTGCAAGACATGGTGCTGCGAAGTCCAAAGAAATCGGTTAGACGACTAGCTGAGCAGGCCCACGAGTCTGTGGGTTCCACTCATAAGATTCTCCTCAAGTCTCTGTCCATGTATCCGCACAAAATGTCGGTCGTGTATGAACTATGAGACATCGATGGCCCGGTGCGTGTGAACTTTTGCAACTGGTTTCAGTCCTTCCCCGGCCACGCTGGCCGAGCGGTTCTAGGCGCTTTAGTCCGGAACCGCGCGACTGCTACGATCGCAGGTTCGACTCCTGCCTCGGCTATGGATGTCTGTGATGTCCTTAGGTTAGTTAGGTTTAAGTAGTTCTAAGTTCTAGGGGACCGATGACCTCAGATGTTAAGTCCCATTGTGCTCAGAGCCATTTGAAACATTTCTGTCCTTCCTGCACCACAATGGTGATGGAATTCTTGACATGTTTTTCACAGACGAGGCATGGTTCCACCTCTCCAGTTACTTGAGTAGCTATAAAAGTCATGTTTGGACTACGGAGAACTCACATGAATTTTAGGTATCCCCACTTCATGATCGAAAGATTGATGTTTGGTGCGGCATGACTCGTAAACGCATCATTGGGCTGATTTTCTTTCAGGGCACCATAAATGCAGAACGGTACTACAGCTGCATTATGGAGCCCTTCCTAGGTGAACTGAATGAGGACGAAATTGAGAATGCCTAGTTGTAACTGGATAGGGTGACCACATACCGCCCCCAAGGCGATGTACTTGTTAAAGGACATCTTTGGTGGTCTCTTCATCTCGCCAGGACTCTGGCCTCCACAGGATTACTTTCTATGGGGTACCTTGAAGAGAAAGGCCGATGAAGACAATCCGCATACTATAGAAGAACTCTAAGCTTCACTGATACGTCACATTCGGAACATCACTCCCGAAGTAGGACTAATCCGCTGAATTACAGGCCTATATCACTAACGTCGATTTGCAGTATGGTTTTGGAACATATACTGTATTCGAACATTATGAAGTACCTCGAAGAAAACGATTTATTGACATATAGTCAGCACGGATTCAGAAAATATCGTTCTTGTGAATCACAACTAGCTCTTTATACTCATGAAGTGCTATCGACAAAGGATGTCAAATTGAGCCCATATTTTTGGATTTCCAGAAGGCTTTCGACACCGTTCTTCACAAGCGCCTTTAACCAAACTGCGTGCCTACGGAGTATCGCCTCACTTGTGCAGCTGGATTCGTGATTTCCTGTCAGATAGGTCACATTCGTAGTAATAGACAGAAAGTCAGCCAGTAAAACAGAATTAATATCCGGCGTTCCCCAAGTAAGTGTTATAGGCCTTCTATTGTTTCTGATCTATATTAACGACATAGGAGACAATCTGAGCAGCCGTCTTAGATTCTCTGCAGACGATTCTACCATTTACCGTCTTGTAAAGTCATCAGATGATCAAAACGACTTGCAAAATGATTTAGATATCTGTATTGTGCAAAAAGTGGCAATTGACCCTGAATGAAGAAAAGTGTGAAGTTATTCACATGAGTACTAAAAGAAATCAGCTAAATTTCGATTACGTGGTAAGTCACACAAATCTGATGACTGTAAATTCCACTAAATACTTAGGGATTGCAATTACAAATAACCTAAATTGGAACGATCACATAGATAATATTGTGGGTAGAGCAAACCAAAGACTACGATTCATTGGAAGAACACTTAGAAAGTGCATCATGTCTACCAAAGAGACTGCTTACTCCATGCTTGTCCGACCTATTCTGGAGTATTGCGGTGCGGTGTGGGAGCCGCATCAGCTGGGACTGACGGATGACATCGAAAAAGTGCAAAGAAGGGTAACTCGTTACGTATTATCGCGAAATAGTGGAGATAGTGTCACAGACATGATACGTGGAGTGGCAATCATTAAAACAAAGGCGTTTTCCGTTGCAACGGGATCTTCTCATGAAATTTTAATCATCAGTTTTCTCAAAAAATGGCTCTGAGCACTATGGGACTTAACATCTTAGGTCATCAGTCCCCTAGAACTTAGAACTACTTAAACCTAACTAACCTAAGGACATCACACACATCCATGCCCGAGGCAGGATTCGAACCTGCGACCGTAGCAGTCCCGTGGTTCCGGACTGCAGCGCCTAGAACCGCACGGCCACCGCGGCCGGCACCAGTTTTCTCCTCCGATTGCGAAAACATTCTGTTGGCAACCACCTACATAGGGAGAAATAATCATCACGACAAAATAAGAGAATTCAGGACTCGCACAGAAAAAATTAAGTGCTCGGTTTTCCCGCGTGCCGTTCGAGAGTGGAACGGTAGAGAGAGAGCTTGATGGTGGTTCATTGAACCCTCTGCCAGGAACTTTATTGTGAATAGCTCAGAGTAATCACGTAGATGTAGATGTAGATGTTCAGCACAACGTCTTCAAGAATAGGCAGTCCGCAGCTCGTGGTCGTGCGGTAACGTTCTCGCTTCCCGCGCCCGAGTCCCCGGGTTCGATTCCCGACGGGGTCAGGGATTTTCTCTGCCTCGTGATGACTGTGTGTTTTGTGATGTCCTTAGGTTAGTTAGGTTTAAGTAGTTTTAAGTTCTAGGGGACTGATGACCGTACCTGTTAAGTCCCATAGTGCTCAGAGCCATTTGAACCAAGAATAGGCAGAAACGTGTGCAACTGAGTCTTCATGTTCAAGGGTACCACTTCCAGCATCTCTTATAACTTCGATGACTTTAGTATGGCTAGTTATGAACTGGATAGTTACTTATTGATATTAGGCGCATTTGTCGTTTCCAAGAGAACTGCAGCTAACTTCTTTGTGCCCTTCATTAAACACAGCATTAACGCGTTGGCTCCGCTTTCGTAGAGTTGGGAGCTAAACGCCGAGTTAACGCCAGGGTCGGGCCCGGTCGTTTTGTCGGATCGCCGAACAGCTGTTTGAGCGCAGCCCGTGCATCACGACTAACGACCCCCGCAGCAACGATCCACGGCGGACTTTATGCGCCCGCTGACAGATATAGGGGAGGGCGCTGTTTGCTCAGCCGGTCCCCATTAAGCGATGTCTACAGCCGCGCGGACCACAACATTCGGAACGGATTTCTCAGCCGACGACCGCCAAATTGTCTGGTGACGGGTCGGTTGTGAAATTAATCTAACAGATACACCCACACGCTGTTACTTAAGGTAGGAACTGTTCATAATACCATCAATACTCTACTGTAAATACCTCACTTGCAGAACATAAAACCGTCGTAATATAAAATATCCGTACATATTGTGTTCTTCTGGCTATTGCAGACCCCACGGCCATATTCCGGGTCAAAGGGGCTTTGTTCATTGTTGTTAATGCGGCGTTCTTTCCCTAATCCTCCTAGAGGTATTGCGTTCGAGGCCTATGAGCCGGCTCAAAGCTGCTTCTTCCCCGGATGGTAGGCGTTTTATAGCACTTGCTTGTTTCCAGCATTTCAAAAACTCTAGCGGCAGACAGTGGAGTAATTAGCATGAGGGGGAAATGGCCAGTGAAACTACGAGGGTGGCCCAGCGGTTCTACGCGCTTCAATCCGGAACCGCGCTGCTGCTACGGTCGCAGGTTCGAATCCTGCCTCGGGCATGGATGTGTGTGATATCCTTAGGTTAGTTAGGTTGAAGTAATTCTAAGTGTAGTGGGCCAATGACCTCAGATGTTAAGTCCCACAGTGCACAGAGCCAAACTACGAGGGCTATTTTGTTTTCAACCTCCGATAGGTCGTGAAACGGAAACCATAGTGAAATAAAAAATGTTTCACTTGCATCATTTAGCTACATCTTTCAGGTACTTCTCTACGTAGCAGCCGCTCCGACTTAAAAATTGGTCACGGCTTTCTATCAAATTTGTAATACCCTCGTCGTAGAAGGTAACAGCCATTGCTTTCCTCCAATTCCGTACGCTGGCCTGTTCATCGGAGGTGAGGATATCATCTGGAGTGCCCCAGGGAAGTGTGGTAGGTCCGCTGTTGCTTTCTATCTACATAAATGATCTTTTGGATGGGTGGATAGCAATGTCCGGCTGCTTGCTGATGATGCTGTGGTGTACGGGAAGGTGTCGTCATTGAGTGACTGTAGGAGGATACAAGATGACTTGGACAGGATTTGTGATTGGTGTGAAGAATGGCAGCTAACTCTAAATATAGATAAATGTAAACTAATGCAGATGAAAAGGAAAAAAGTATCCCGTAATGTTTGAATACTACATTAGTAGTGTAGCGCTTGACACAGTCACGTCGATTAAATATTTGTGCGTAACATTGCAGAGCGATATGAAGTGGGACAACCATGTAATGGCAGTTGTGGGGAAGGCGGATAGTCGTCTTCGGTTCATTGGTAGAATTTTGGGAAGATGTGGTTCATCTGTAAAGGAGACCGCTTATAAAACACTAATACGGCCTGTTCTTGAGTACTGCTCGAGCGTTTGGGATCCCTATCAGGTCTGATTGAGGGAGGACATAGAAGCAATTCAGAGGCGGGCTGCTAGATATGTTACTGGTAGGTTTGATCATCACGCGAGTGTTACGGAAATGCTTCAGGAACTCGGTTGCGAGTCTCTAGAGGAAAGGGGGCGTTCTTTTCGTGAATCGCTACTGAGGAAATTTAGAGAACCAGCATTTGAGGCTGATTGCAGTACAAGTTTACTGCCGCCAACTTACATTTCGCGGAAAGACCACAAAGATAAGAGAGATTAGGGCTCGTACAGAGGCATATAGGCGGTCGTTTTTCCCTCGTTCTGTTTGGGAGTGGAACAGGGAGAAAAGATACTAGTTGTGGTACGAGGTACCCTCCGCCACGCCCGTATGGTGGATTGCTACCTTCATAGGTCTTTTACCGTGGTTTAATTGCGCCACAGATCAGAGGTTGAAAAAGAAAAAAACCTACTGCTCGTGCTTTTGTATGGTTATTCAGTCTGTTGGAAAAAAGAAAACCTCTAACGTCTTAAAAGAAGACGTCGATTTTGATGCGATGACAGAATACGTCACATGGGTGACGGGACGTGTATTCATAACGAAAAACCGAGCGAGGTGGCGCAGTGGTTAGCACACTGGACTCGCATTCGGGAGGACGACGGTTTAATCCCGCCTCCAGCCATCCTGATTTAGGTTTTCCGTGATTTCCCTAAATCGTTTCAGGCAAATGCCGGGATGGTTCCTTTGAAAGGGCACGGCCGATTTCCTTCCCAATCCTTTCCTAACTCGAGCTTGCGCTCCGTCTCTAATGACCTCGTTGTCGACGGGACGTTAAACACTAACCATTACCACCACCACCACCACCACCATAACGAAAAAATTGGCTCCAAGCACTGTGGGACTGGACTTTAAACTAATTAAACCTAACGAACCTAAGGACATCACACACATCCATGTCCGAGGCAGAATTCGAACCTGCGACCGTATCAGCAGCGCGGTTCCGGACTGAAGCGTCTAGAACCGCTCGGCCACAGCGGCCGGCCGTACTGATAACGGTTTCAGCGTCATCTGCCAACAGGTGGTGTAGTGACGTAACAATCGTGTGTCTATTCTTTAAAAGGCTCAGTGTGCTGCAGTGTGAAGGCGTCCTCACACGGGACGAGGCAGCCAACGTTGACGCGGACGGGAAACCAAACCTCACGCGACACAACGCCAGCGTCACGTGGGACGAGCTAGTTAACGTGATTTGACAGGGCTGCTGTCAGCTGTATCTCGCTCTCAAATCACACATAATTTGTATATGAAAACAGACCCAGGTAAAATTCCTACGTTAGGTCTGTTAAGAAGCTTGATTCCACCTTCGCCTATATGTCGGTTGTGTTGTTTACCGCCCGCATCTCGTGGTCGTGCGGTAGCGTTCCTGCTTCCCGCGCCCGGGTTCCCGCGTTCGATTCCCGGCGGGATTGGGGATTTTCTCTGCATCGTGATGGCTGGGTGTTGTGTGTTGTCCTTAGGTTAGTTAGGTTTAAGTAGTTCTAAGTTTTAGGGGACTGATGACCATAGATGTTAAGTCCCATAGTGCTCAGAGCCATTTGAACCATTTTTGTCGTTCACCTGTAGTATACATAAACAAAACTCTGATATCCACGACAATGCTATAAGACAAATAGGAAAGTTACATGGTCGTTCTTTAAGGGTGTTAGGGAATAAAATTTCAAAAAATCGGACAAACTCTTTCCTGGGAAAGAGCGCATTTATATTTACATAACAGCGAATATTACAGAAAATATTCTATTAATTGAATAAGAAAGCCACACAGTCTTTCAAAAACGCGAACGTGGAAAATAAGCGGACACAGGAGGACGCAAATCCGCTACACAATATTTCGTAACTCGGGGACTCTACCAATTACCCGATGCTGAACCAGAGACGTAATAATTTAGTTACCATCTTCTGAAGCTCTCCTGCAAAACTTGCAGAACTAGCACTCCTGAAAGAAAGGATATTGCGGAGACATGGCTTAGCCACAGCTTGGGGTGTGTTTCCAGAATGAGATTTTCACTCTGCAGTGGAGTGTGCGCTGATATGAAACTTCCTGGCAGATTAAAACTATGTGCCGGACCAAGACTCGAGCTCGGGACCTTTGCCTCTCGCGGACAAGTACTCTACCATCTGAGCTAGCCAAGCACGGCTCATGCCCCCTCCTCGCAGTTCCCTCCTCACTGCTTTACTTCTGCCGTACCACGTCTCCTACAGAGTTTCTGTAAAGTTTGGAAGGTAGGAGACGAGGTCCTGGCAGAAGTAAAGCTGTGAAGAGGGAGCTGTGAGGAGGGAGCTGTGAGGAGGGGGCATGAACCGTGCTTGGGTAGCTCAGATGGTAGAGTACTTGTCCGTGAGAGGCAAAGGTCCCGAGTTCGAGTCTCGGTCAGGCACACAGTTTTAATCTACCAGCAATTTTCATTGCTAAAGTCTATTCGAAACTATATGAATGTAACACAGCGACAGTAAGGATTGGTAAGTGAATAAGAGTCCACGGCGGGGATGTGGGGTGTCATCGACTCTCTTTAAGCTGCATCTAGGAACAGTCCTGCAGACTTGGCGTAGAAAGCACCAGGTTATGGGAGCGATATTAGAGGACAGCAAGACATTTAGCCTGTATTTCGCTGATGACCAGATTGTATTAGCACAAGTTAAAAATACTCTGAGTTATATGTTAAAAAATATCTTGAAGACTACAATAAGACTGGCTTGAAGATTAACATGAAGAAGTGTGACTATTTGGCCGTTCGAACGGAAAAAGTAAATAATTTGAGGTAGATGGAGAAGTAACTGTTGGTGTGGAAAATCAGAGTACCTGTGGCTATTATTTAATAAACAGGGCACAAGTAGTCATGACATCGCCGGTAGGATCTATAAAGGACGACCTGTAACAAGGACAATTAACTCTCTCCTGTGGAATAAAAAGATAAGAACGACAAAGAATAAGTGTATAAGGCTATAAACCAGAATGTAGAATAAACTGCTTGTCACTGAGGCAACTTACCTAAGACGAAGCTAAAAGCGTGCTAGGATGGATAGAAGAAAATGTGATGTAAAGCAACAAAGGATGAAAATGGCTAGGCATATGTGTGACGAGGTCCAATAAAAACAATGGATACGGTTTGATCGTGTGAAAAGGACGTATGAAGATGGGATACCAGATAGGATGCTACGAAGGATTCGATCCCAGGGGAAGAGGGGTCGCCCACGACGCAGCTGGCAAGATGATGTGAAGAAGACAATGGAAGCAAGGACTATTATCATTGAGGAAAGACAAGACAGAACAGGTTGGCGACTAGTGACGGAGAAACGGCGCCAGCCGTAGATAATCCGTAAAAAGTCCATGTGGACGGCGTGACGGGTATCTGAACCGATGGCCTGCCGCATACCAGTTCATAGTCTTACCGCTGCGCCACTTCCTCAGCTGCGACGCAGAGAACCGCCGTGTGGCCGGTTTGGGAAGAGAGTGTAACGGGAACAGCCCGAGCCATTCGTTTTCCGCTTGGCGGTAATAAAGTAACGTAGCAAATGACGGTGGAAACACATACAATTTTTTTCGCAGCTTTCTCTTATTAGTATCAGTCTGCGCACAAGAGCCGAACTTTCAGATACTATCGAACTAGCAGCGATTTGTGCATCTCTTCACTTGGACGGAGCTGATTGTTCCCAACTATACGAGGAGAGGTCCTATCGGGGTTGTTTCATCAAGACAGCAGTTGCACAACCTATTGAACAGAACGAGGCCACTTTCTGTAACCGATCTAACAACGTGTGTGGTTACATGCGGTGCAAACTTCTAAAGTGGAATCGAGCTATATTTTAACATGTTGACGGTTTAATTGCAGTTATGGTTAGCAGAGCTCACTTGGGCTGACTGTTGTCATGAGTCATAGGCAGCATCGTCTCTTACGTACGAAGCCGAGACTAAGCAGTATCGACGACTTTCTCACCATTTGTGCAACGCGTGCTTCAGAAGGATTGATATTAATTTTTTCTGTACGTCCTCAATATTTCTTTAATATGTGTATGTAATGCATTCTCATTAGGATGTGTAGAAAATTTGTAGCAAATACAATAAATTTCTATAATTATATTTTCAAAGACATTATGCTGTCAATAGACATTTTTGAGATCTGCTTCAAACCAAAGAGATTCCACTATAATTAACATACGAATGAGATCAAACACTTATTAGAACTGCTACTAGGAGGCTCCTGAACCTGATATTTTCCAAAGGTGATTG
This sequence comes from Schistocerca gregaria, assembly GCF_023897955.1. NCBI lineage: Eukaryota > Metazoa > Arthropoda > Insecta > Orthoptera > Acrididae > Schistocerca > Schistocerca gregaria. The sequence continues at coordinate 87,757,317 of NC_064925.1, read as the reverse complement.
CGCTAACTCGCTCGTTAGTCTAGTGATCAGTTAATACAGAACATTAGTTTCTGATTGCTTTTAGAGTCAGGGTTGCGTGATTGCAATAAATGGAGTTCTGAGTACGCCAAGTTTTAGCCGTTCTGCGCAACAATTTGTGAAAAAAGAACTCCACGTTAACTGGACATAAACAAATCCTCAGTATTTAGATTTTATGTGGATTGTATGCACTGCAGCGCCAACGACGTATTGCACTAATAGCACAATTTTCTAAACATCCTACCGAATTTGTGTGTTTTGTTTTACATGAGAAGAATTCTTTGTCCAACAGGATTTGCCTTTTGTTTAAAAACTGATTACGACCCGACAGTTATGTCTTTCTAATAATCTATGAAAACGGATAGCTTTAAATGAAGACAATAGTAATTAAAATGCTCACTGAAAAACAAGTTAAGTGCAATCCTAATCGCCTAAACACAAGAGTACGCTTTCCTGCTCATGAAAGAGAAATGGTTCTGTCTAATAAATACTATTCTATAAGCAGTATTCAGAATAGTAATTGTATGTACTGCATACGATGTGGTCCAGTTCGAACTGACGGTTAGATTATTATTGCTTCAAAAATCAATGATTCTATCTTTTTAGCATACATATTGTAGTTAACAAACACTACATTTCCAGGCAGTCATTATTTTACTCGTCGGTTGCTAATTAATAGTATATCAATTCAACTTCTGTTACGACGTGAGACAATCTTTTTTCCAACAATGACGAACGTTAATCGAAGTCTCAGAGGCCTAGCAGAACATAAGTGAAGCCAATATTTGGCGTCTTGTTAGCATTAGTCTTTTTTCGGTACTGCGTGCAATGTATTTTACCATGTGTGCGGATATTGTCGTAAACGCGCTCAGTGCAGTGTCGTGGAGACTTTCAAGCCACAGTGAAGACGATGAACCATTACCACTCTTTTAATTACTGCGCAGAAGACTTTTAATCCAGGGCGGCCACAGCCTGAATATACCATTCTGAAGGTAAGACCGCTCCTGTTGGAAGTACTTTATAAGCACAAACTGTTTCACAGCATTTTAGCTGCATTATTAGGTGCAATAAAATCAAGTCATAGTCTGATCCGAAAAGAGAATGTCATGACGTTAGCGTTCAAAGTCAGTAATTTTTCACTGCGTAGCCGATGTCAACTAGAAAACAGCATAAAACTATATGGAACGCTCCCGTGATACCAGGAATACTAGAACCTAGTGTGCTAACGGGTCCCCCTTAAATTAGTTTTATATTGGAGTTTTTGCGAATGAACCACAATTTAAGATTGAATACCGTGGGTCTTTATCTTTCATGCATTTTTAGGAGTAAATGAGCTGTTGGTGCTGCTAAATTTTATATAATTCCATAAATTATCGTATGAGGAAGGTTTCTGATTACTTTTTCAGTATATGGGGCCCAGTTAGCTCACCAGGTACTGATATTCCAAGTCTCACGGGAGCGTTCAATGTTGTTTTAAGCTAATGGGTCCCCATATACTTCATGTCAGTTTCGTGTAAAGCCTTAAATTACTTTTATATATGATTTTTTGAGGAATGAAGCACAATTTAAGACTGAAAGACTTGGGTGTCTTTCAGGCCTTTTCCGGGTAAATGAGAAACCGGTGCAGCTTTATTTTACATAACACCATAAATGATCGTATACGGACGGTTTTTGATTACTTTTTCAGTATATGGGGTCCAGTTAGCTCACCAGGTACTGATATTCCTAGTATCACGGGAGCGTTCTATGTCTTTTTATGCTATTTTATAACTGACGTCTGCTACAGAGCGAAAAATTGCTAACTATGAACGATGGGTCACCCTGTCTCTTTTCTGATCAGACTTTGACTTGATTTTATTGCACCTGATGTTGCAGGTAAAATGCTGCAAAACCGGTCGTGCTTATAAATAAAGTACTTACAGATGAAGCGGTTTTATCTTCAAAACGGCTACTTACTGCTACAGTTATCTAATCCAGCTCTCACTACTAAACTGCGCTCAATTTAAAAGTCTCAACAGCGGCGAAGTTTCACACATCCAAGAATGAGTCAGAATCACTATTAACACATTCGCAGATTTGAAACATACTGTAGAAGGAAATTGAAGATTAGTGTGGTAGATCGAGTAACTTGAGAGTTGGGGAAAAAGAAATATATGGCACGGTTTGATTGGAGGAAGGCATCGGTCGATAGAACATATCCCGAAGCATCAAGGAATCGTCAGTTAGTAATGGAGGGAAGTAAGAGTAGTAAAAATTGTGGAGAGAGAGCAAGGAATGAATAGAGTAAACAGGATCAAATGGATGTAGGTTGCAAAAGTTATACAGAGACGAAGAGGCTTCCGCAGTACAGAACAGCGTTTACAGCAGCACCATTGAAGACAACAACAACAACAGTGACTGCCGCCCTACTGCTCAAAACCGTCGATATTTACTATCAACTGTTCATATGGGCTTTCAGGACATTTCAGGTATTTCACTATTGGCAGCCTCATGACGTCAGTGCCGCCTGCACGCTAAGATGCCAAAAATACAGTACGCAGACAATTTATGCATCGTCTTTATAGCGATCCGTTCCACGACCATCCCATTACCATTCAAGAACCATCATATAGAAAGACCCATTGACAGCCTCCCCATATCACTGTATCACGAGCACTGACAAATTCGCAACAAGAAACCTGACTTGTGAAATAATTGAACAAACGACGCTGGTCTAATACTTATGTAACTGAAATAATGATTTATTCAAAATGTCTTTATGTTGAACCTGAATGGCGAATTCATGAGAAGCCAGTTCGACCCAAATGCCCACACCAGCACTGTTCATCAGGATTATAGAAGAAACGGTTCAAATGGCTCTGAGCACTATGGGATTTAACATCTGAGGTGATCAGTCTCATAGAACGTAGAACTACTTAAGCCTAACTAACCTAAGGACATCACACACATCCATGCCCAAGGCACATGCCCCTCCATATCTGGGCTTTCATGGCGTGGTCGGGTGGAGTTTTAGTTACCATCTCTTAATAGTCAGGTTCAGAACTTAATGTTACTAGTTTGTGAGAGACAGAGAAGGTGACTCAGGTCGCAGGCGACGAAATCACGGATAAAGTTGGTGATCCGGTACATGGCAACAGAAATCAGAGGGTACTGGCCGTCTTTTTGATCAACTGCACCAAGACATTCGCGAAAGACAGAATCCTCATAACATTAACCCACGTCGGGGGAACGATCTATTTCTTAATACACTGTGGATCGTACGCTGCATACAATCGTCAATGGACGGACATGGAGAGGTCGAGACACCAGATCATGTTGCATTACATTCTCATCTAAGTACTAAAATCAGGAGCATTATCGGCGTGTAACTGGCCGTTTTGCTGCAACAAATCCTGTTTCCTGAGCAGCTAAAAATAATGTTGCCAGCCAAATATTCCATAGGGAACGGCTAACGTTCTGGGTGCAAAGGGATGGAAAAACCTGAAGGTCCAAGGACTTCTAAGGTTACCTCAGGTAGGTATTCATGATACTGCAGTTTCTACAGTTGCTATCTCCACGTTAAGTAGCCTGATGTTCCTGTGTACGACTGGGATATATTTTAAAAGTGTTTGAGTCATTCTTTTAATTGTTATATTACTGCAAGCAAATGGAAATTGTATCTATTTATTTTGTTACAAAAGGCAGATTCAGCTCATATGAATTAATTGTATGTACTTTTTAATTTTTGTCCATGTTACATGACGTAAAATTAAATGACACTAGAACACTAGAGACAAGACGACGAGTTCTACACTTTCCCAACAAAGAGCTGAAATCACTTCGAAAACTATAAGTTCTAAAGTACAGTAGGTGTGAATTCCAAATAGAGTCCTATGACTTGAGTTTCGCTGAATTGGTATTTGTTATGAGTTAAAGTCAAAGTTAATGAAAGATTAAACATACATTATGTGTTGGAATAAAACTAGGATTTTACTTCACTTTATGTTCAATTTTTTATAAATTCTTCTCGTCTTATTATTATTATTTCTTTCTTATCTCAGGCGTTATGTCTGGTCAGAAGTAGAAAGTGACGCGGACCTTGATCAAGCGTGACTTCCTTTTAACTGTACGGTATATGTTATATTGCATTTAGGAACTTTCGGGTAATTGAACATGTATCAATATTACGGATTTCTGTAGTTGTATATATAAGTTTGGATGTAGCTGTATTGCATTGATGTACAGGTGGATATTGTGTGGTATGACTCCTGTAGTTGATAGTATAATTGGTATAATGTCAACTTTATCTTGATGCCACATGTCCTTGACTTCCTCAGCCAGTTGGATGTATTTTTCATTTTTTTCTCCTGTTTTCCTTTGTATATTTGTTGTATTGGGTATGGATATTTCGATTAGTTGTGTTAATTTCTTCTTTTTATTGGTGAGTATGATGTCAGGTTTGTTATGTGGTGTTGTTTTATCTGTTATAATGGTTATGTTCCAGTATTCATCATTCTCCAGTACATTTTGTGGTGCATACTTGTATGTGGGAACGTGTTGTTTTATACGTTTATGTTGTAAGGCAAGGTGTTGATGTATTATTTTTGCTACATTGTCATGTCTTCTGGGGTATTCTGTATTTGCTAGTATTGTACATCCGCTTGTGATGTGATCTACTGTTTCTATTTGTTGTTTGCAAAGTCTGCATTTATTTTTTGTGGTATTGGGATCTTTATTAATATGATTGCTGTAATATCTGGTGTTTATTGTTTGATCCTGTATTGCAATCATGAATCCTCCCGTCTCATTGCATATATTGCCTTTTCTTAGCCATGTGTTGGATGCGTCTTGATCGATGTGTGGCTGTGTTAGATGATACTGGTGCTTGCCATGTAGTGTTTTCTTTTTCCAATTTACTTTCTTAGTATCTGTTGATGTTATGTGATCTAAGGGGTTGTAGAAGTGGTTATGAAATTGCAGTGGTGTAGCCGATGTATTTATATGAGTGATTGCTTTGTGTATTTTGCTAGTTTCTGCTCGTTCTAGAAAGAATTTTCTTAAATTGTCTACCTGTCCATAATGTAGGTTTTCTATGTCGATAAATCCCCTTCCTCTTTCCTTTCTGCTTAATGTGAATCTTTCTGTTGCTGAATGTATGTGATGTATTCTATATTTGTGGCATTGTGATAGTGTAAGTGTATTGAGTGCTTCTAGGTCTGTGTTACTCCATTTCACTACTCCAAATGAGTAGGTCAATATTGGTATAGCTTAAGTATTTATAGCTTTTGTTTTGTTTCTTGCTGTCAGTTCTGTTTTCAGTATTTTTGTTAGTCTTTGTCTATATTTTTCTTTTAGTTCTTCTTTAATATTTATATTATCTAATCCTATTTTTTGTCTGTATCCTAGATATTTATAGGCATCTGTTTTTTCCATCGCTTCTATGCAGTCGCTGTGGTCATCCAATATTGCTATTATTATTATTATTATTATTATTATTATTATTATTATTATTATTACCGCTATAATCGTAATTTCTTTCCCCTTCTTTGCTAAATTCGTGCTTTTGCTCAGTACGTAATAACCTTGTCATGGACGTAACAATAAAACTTCACCTTTCTTTTTTTCTCTAATTATTCACAAGATTTTTAGAAATCGCTACAATTATTACAGTCTTCTTTTTAAACTTTATGTCGACAGTTTCTACACCATCTTTTCACAAGCGCTGCAGTTTTAAATCTTCAGAAATGTTTTAAACATTTATTGTGACTTTGAGTTTACACGACGCATTACTTAGCTCCCTATCACAGTTCGTATAAACTCAGTTTTCTGTTTACACTAGAAGACAACAATATATATCGAGTAATTACTGGATATTTTTTAGCTGAAAAATCTATGAATCTTCGCGCTCACTAACCGTACTTTGATAAACAAGAACAAATAAGAAAGGTGTTTTAATGTATCGTCGACAACGAGATTGTAACTTAGAGAGCACAAGCACGGGCAGGGCAAAGACGGGAAAGGAAATTGGCGTTTTATCTCCAAAGGAACAATCCCGAATTCACATTAATGTTATGACGAAAGCGACGAAAAAAGTAAAGTTGGGTTTCTGGACGTGGATGTACGCATAATGACCCAGCTGTATATGAAATGCTTTTGGAGCTACGAATCGTGAAAACAGTTTGCGTTACATGTTCGTCTCTGATATAAATAGTGGTAATTTCGTTTTGGCAGCATAGATGATTGCACACGGTATCATTTCAATTTCTAATGGGTCGTCCACTCGCGTGAATTTCAATTTATGATGTGTCGTTTTCTGCGAAAGATTAGTTACCACTTCGTCTTCATTCCTGAAGATTTTTTTTCTGCAAGGAAACATTCGCGTCTTTTTTCGTCGATGAAATCGTAATTTTATGTGTTTCGCAGTTAACTTAATACCGGAAGTCTCTCAGTCTGCTAAATTAATGACTGTGCAGAAGAAAATACGCGTCAGTAGACATACATTTGACAAAAAAAAAAAAAAAAATTGTGGACGCATTACTTGTCACAGTTGAGAGATTAACTATAACGATTTCGCTGTAAATATTTAGGAGTTGTGAAATATTGAATCTAATTTACAATAAACAAGGATTTTAGTTCTTGCAGGAAATGCACGCCCATTTTACGCCGAATATGAATGTTTCCTTCAGCGCCGGCGCATTAAGATACGGGCTACCTGAACCGGCTTCCGAGCGCGGCGTTTATAATTCCAGTCGCCTGCAGAGGATTTGCATATCGCTTCATCTGATGGCTCGCTGCGGCAGTACACTGTTTAGCAGCCGTGCTGAATTCCAATGCGTGCACCAAAATGGAAAACCGGCCGTGACTTATTGCGTGCTTTGTTCAGATAAGTTGACGGAAACGTGGACTTTCTTTATGCAGTTGTGGGACAAATTGTTTGAAACTGAATCTTGCCGACAGAGATCATATAACGATACACATACAGCTATCTGAAATAAAGAGATAGTATGATGAAACTGTCACTGTTAAATAGGTGAATAAAATCGAAAAAAAAGGAAATTAACTGTCGGGCATGAACAACGCGTGGGGAACAAAGAAAATCGGGAAACTTGGAGCCTGAGACCGTTGTCTTTGCCTTTAATCTGCCAGGAAGTTTCAAATCAGTGCACACTTCACTGGACAATAAAAATTCATTCTGGAGAGCAAATCCGAATTCACCATATATTGCTTTCACTTGTGGTGATACAAGAAGACACAAAAAATGACATAAAATAAAATTCGTTAGACTGACAACTATCGTCGTCCTCTGCCTTCCTCCAAATTCAGTATCTTGTACGTAACGCTCTCCGACACTTGCTTGTACAACATAGCTCTTCCTGCCCTACTTAACTAGTTATCATCTCTCCAACGACGTATCCGGTTTCCTTAGTCTTTTCCATTGTTTAATTCTTCAATTCTTTCGTTTCACTCCAAGTTCTCTGTCAACATTACTTCTATCCCTACTTTCTTACAACTGCCCTTAAGTGCCTACGCCACTTCAGTTTATTGTTGAAACCTACTCTCTCAGTCGTCCAATCCATTATTCCTTGTATTCTAACTGAAAGTTCTCTTGAGCTACAGAACAATTACTTGCATTTTTATTTCGTAGATGTCCATGAGATGTGTTCCCGTGTTAGTAAGAAGCGTTAGCACGACATAGGCACCAGTAGTTACCTTGCACGTCTTTACAGACTTTATGGCTGAATAAATCTAATGCTTGGCAGATTGCATTTGAGTACCCGTATCCATCGGCCATCCATAATTATCTGCTGTATGAATTCATTAATTTTCCCTCTCTCCCCTCCTACAATGAATTCTGAACTTCAATACTATATTCGATGGACCTAATTCAGAAAACATAAAAAACACATATTTGGCAGTAAATATCTACGTCCTAACGATTTGTTTATAATTTGTAACGATATATACTAATGTTCCTTGTCATTCAGTCCATTAGTAAAGCCCATTTCAAAAACCTTCTGTAGTTCCTCAGATTAACTTTCACTTACTGACAGGAAAATGCGGCGTGTGACATTAATTTGTAAAATGTTTAGATGATCATACACTTTATTTATGCCACTGGCCGAAGAGCAAAGCTGTATCGCTGCCAGCCTTCTATCACCAAGACTGAAGATAGACTGAAATAGAAATAAAAACTAAAATCGCCAACCGACACTGAAGTGTAGAGAAGCGCGGCATCTCAGTACCTTTCACAAACTGCGACATTGTCGCGAATAAAATAGTGACCCGTATATACAATAAGTTTCCTTTAATTTACCCCCACGCCCGGGTTACCGGGTTCGATTCCCGGCGGGGTCAAGGATTTTCTCTGCCTCGTGATGACTGGGTGTTGTGTGCTGTCCTTAGGTTAGTTAGGTTTAAGTAGTTCTAAGTTCTAGGGGACTGATGACCATAGCTGTTAAGTCCCATAGTGCTCAGAGCCATTTGAACCATTTTTTAATTTACCTCTAGGGTCACAAAATTTTGTTAACAGATTACTGGTTCCTGTCTGTAATGCCCATCACCGAGTCTGTTTTATAAACGTCCTAATGTACTGCAACCATAGTGGCATCGTCAAATGTTAAATGCAGAATCAGCACGTGCATTCTGCATTTAACATTTGACGATGCCACTATGGCTGCAGTACATTAGGACTTTTATAAAGCAGACCCAATGATGGTCATTATAGACAGGAACCGGTAATCTGTTAACAAAAAGTCTGTGACTATAGACGTAAATTAAAGGAAACTTATCTCGTTACCTGTTATTCGACCCGTTATCTGTTACTTGCTTCCCGCTTGTGTACTTCTGTTCTGGTACTCCCAAGTTTGGCTGGCGATGATCTTTGCTCGTTATCAGCTTTCGATTGGTGTGACCATTCGCTTCGGCACTGTCTTCGCAGGATCGACTACCTCCGGCGCTCATACTCGGTACTCCAGGAGCGCTCCAAGCAGTTACAGTGCCCGAGTGACATTACTGCAGACGGTGGTAGCGATATTTCCATTGCATTGCGAGTTTCTGACATTTGGCTCATAGGCCATATATCCATCGCAAATGTATTGACATGTTTCTGCTACATTTAAATACACCCAGCGCACACTGTGGCTACTTATGTCAGTTGGTTTCTGTATTTTACAGAGTGTTAAAAGCGTCGAATATTTTGAGAGATGGCAGTACTCTTCTAGAGAAGAAAAGCAGACTAAATAGTCGTGGCTTTCTGTGATAAGAACGTGTCCTCGTAATAGGGGCTGCAAGACGTTTGGTTGCGGTTGCATTGCCGCTCCGCGAACAGGATTAGCATTTTGCTGTTTATCTGTATCACAGTCAAAGACGTTCGCAGAAATGTTGCCTGGTGTGGAAAACCCTCTAAAATTTCCCGGTTTAACGTAACTGATTCGGTGAGCTGTGAAACGTGCTGCGCCCCAAGAAATAAAGTTATTATGAGATACACAATTCTTATTGTATTTCAAACGACCGACATCGGCTTAGTATCTCTGAGGTAGATTACTCTGATGCCTAAACAGTAAACACAATTCAACAGTTATCAGTTTTAATGTGTATGTAACTTTTTTAATTCAACGAACTCAAGTTACATTCTCATACGATTAGACCTACAATAGCCGACGAGTTCGAAAACAAAACTATAAAATATTCCCGAAAATTTATTCATGATCCCATAACGTTAGGTTGAAATTCAACATTATAAATCTGAATAATATATATATATATATATATATATATATATATATATATATATATATATATACAAGTAGTAGGCACCATCGAACCACGGCCGCAGCATAGATACAATGTCCCCCGACAACTCATGGACCGTTAACACAAGAATCTGCCCTGCCCTGTCCTGCTTTCACCGAGATGTTAACCTACGTTCAACCTTAGTACAGTTCAGTGATCAACCTGTTTACATTTACGATTCCAGAGGTGTAAAATGACACACTTAAGTGGACACGCAACTGGGAAAGTTTCAAATAAAGAGATAATTTCTTGCTGCCACATATACTAGAAGCAGAGACCATTGACAACGGTAAGACTTCAGCACTATAACACACACACACACACACACACACACACACACACACACACGGGTTGGAAATCCGAGCAAGGTCCTTGGCACTACTTCTGCACTATTCTCTAAAGATTCGCATCCCTCTTAACTTCAGAATAGTCTCAAAACCACCACCACTCCAAGACATTGGTGTAATTACCACTCAGTAACTTGACTACCAAAATCATCCAAGATACATAGCTACTGCTAAAGTCACAATATTTCACCTCACGCTTGTCATTATTAGGTATGCTGTTTTGTAGAGTCGCAGAAAATCGGTGCTAGACATAACCGAGAATATTGCAACTACGAAACGTCCCCTTAGAAAAATTATACAAGACTGTGCTTATACTGACCACAATATTGTTAGCGCAACGCAATCTGACTTTCAATAATCGCTACAAAAGAATGGCCCTGGCTAACATTAACCTATACCTTTCACAAATCACTTACCTCACAAAAATCTTAGGTTACTCAAGCTACTGCAATACAGCGAGCACCACTACTGCCAGCTAAATAAAAGATTCGAACTACTGAAGGCACTAACTACTGATAGGCATAGTCAGCAAATGAAGGATTTTGATAGAGAACAAACAATGTATTTACCTTACTAGTGTTCAAAAGTCATAATGTATATAGCAGTTCATGACATCCAGTCTTACAAATTTCAAAATCCGCCATCTTTCTCTCCACATCCCCCACTGCCTGCGGCTCACCTCCAACTGCACAACGCTACGCGCTGCCCAACACTACAATGGCAGACAACAATGCAAACTAGCCACAGACTGCATACAGCACTGCCAGTAACTTTTCATACAGAGCGCTACGTGGCGTTACCAATAAGAAAACCTAAAGAGCCTACTTACACAACGGATAAAAAGTCAGTCCACTAGATTGCAGGCTTTGGCGAGTAGCCTCTCTTGTCCACTCCCTTTTCTTTCCTCTGATCCTCTTACGGAACCTATGACCACAGTACTCTATGTCCACATAAATCTTAGCGTTAGGTAGTCTTCTGAGAGTAATATGGTTAGAGTGGTGATGTACTGCAGGATTTCGTCAACTAAATGTATTACAATCGCCTCTATTCAGGCGTGCGGACTGGGCGACAAATTACACTACTTATCTATTGGAGTCCTAGCTGTGTACTTAAGAAGCAGGAAAAATTGGCCAAACAACTTAACTGATGGTACTCTGTGACGTGGATATTTTTCTGCGTAAAAAGCACGACCTCTGAGGCTACTTCCATTTGCTAAAGAGTAGACAAACGACAGCCTGCGAGCCGGATCCGGTTCGCGATTTGTTTCAATGCGGGCCACGGAGAAACTCGTGGGAGAAAGAGGGAGGGAGAGATAGAGAGGCAGGCACTTACACTGTAGTCAGCCCGTGACGCATTTCGGATATTCGCCATTCTGTTGTTCGGATTTTGACAGTTTGGCTTCTGTGTAATTCTGAGGATGTGTTTAAATTCAAGTGATTCAGAACTTTAAACTTTTAAAATGAACAAAGAAATGAAGGTTTGATTTATTTAGCATTGCAGTAAAAACCCATGCCTATGTGATTAGTCATCAAAAATATTTTTGGATCAATATTTAAAAATGATCGGTAATAGTGTTTGAGGATATTAACACACCAAATTTCAAAACAATTGGTCTGTGGCCAAGAATCGTAAAGTTACTTCTAACTGTTGGTCGACTGGGATTTCCTGTTTCATTGCTGTATTTTGTTTTTCTATCTTCCTCTTATTAACATTAGTAAAAAATTCTTGTCTGTTGTGGTCGTATTAGAACTCTGCAACAATTGAAACTCAAGATGATTTGTAATGAATTAGCTGCAACGAATTGCTTTTAGCAGGCCGGAGTGGCCGAGAGGTTCTAGGCGCTACAGTCTGGAACCGCGCGACCGCTACGGTCGCAGGTTCGAATCCTGCCTCGTGCATGGTTGTGCGTGATGTCCTTAGGTTAGTTAGGTTTAAGTAGTTATAAGTTCTATGGGACTGATGGCCTCAGAAGTTAAGTCCCACAGTGCTCAGAGCCATTTGAACCATTTGATTTGCTTTTATAGGCGTTTGTTTTTCTGTGATGACGTTTCAAGATGCTTGGCACCCAGTGTTCAAATGTTTACATTTCTTTAGATGTGGTGAACTTGTTTTGACGAAGTTGCGTAATTTTGCAATGCAAGCTTTTAAGCCAGCTATTGTCTAACATCCTAAGTAAAGAAACAACATCTAAGACACGTAAATGAATGCAAATATCTGAAGATGGGGTAAACGTGGATGGACTCTCAAAAATGCGAGTTTCTAAGGATAATTTGCTGGCCTGGCGTGTGGGGAGAGAGTTGCCATTCGTATCGGTTCGTTATCCCGTAATCAGTAACATAACGGGCACTATAGTTTCGAATTTATCCGCTAGGATCACTGCTGCTGCGTCACGTAACGAGACGGCATGCGATCGTAAGTACACTGTATGTGTGGATCAGGCCAGCAGGTCACCAAAAGTCCCCCATGTCTGACAACGCATACCGGAAATCATTTCCACGGTGTCACATGCCGACTATAAGCCCAAGGAAAACAATAACACTAAACACAAGAGAGAAGGCATCTGTGTAACTACGAAGGAAACCAGAGTTGCGAGAAATTTATCGCACAATAACAGACTCTAGCACAACTGAAACAATACAAAGCGAACAATACAGCCTACTGCAGATCACCTAATGTCTACGTAGGGTACTGTGAAACAGAGAAACACCAACCCAAACTTCTTTCAGCAGCTCATATCTCAGAAGGTAGCCGTTTCCAGTAGCTCATATCTCAGAAGGTAGCCGTTTCCAGTTCCGTGTTTACTGGACTCGTTTCCTTGTGCCGACTGATACTACAATTTCTCAAACTATTAGAGACTTACATAAAACCTCGTGTACCTCACAAGATCATGCGTGAATTTCCTATTTAATACACCAAACTATCACTCAATTCCAGTTGCAGGTGGCCAATGCTATAGCTTCCACCGGTCACAAAATTTTTGGTATAATTACTGATCAAAAGTGTTAAGAAATAGAAAAATCTAGATTTCACTTCAGGACATGAACAGCAAGACCATGGCTCTGAATAATGGCCTGCAAATGGTTGGACACCAGCACCCGTTCTTTTCAGTCTATGTGCGAGTACTGCTGACATACAAACACCATCGCGTAAATTTCCGCACGCGGACGAACTGGCCATTGCATATCAGACTAAAAATTTTAACGACCTCAACATAACAATGAATGGGGACCTGTAAGTACTGAACTCCAAGCGGCACGTACACCCAAATCCTAACAAAACGACCACCACCGCAATGTACCTTCACAATGGAGACTCAAACAGGAAACTACAGCCCTCTACGAATGGCCAACGCATAAGGCATAGGAACAAAATAGACTGTGACAATTATTGAACTATATGAAGTAAAATCGTCATAATTTCTAAAGGGTTTCCGTTAGGACGTTCAAATTAAACGATTGGCCATGCGTTATGATGGGAACTGGTATGTTGGTTAAGCGACGAAGCCCACTTTCATTTGAATGGGTTCATCAATAAGCAAAACTGGCGCATTTGGGGGACTGAGAATCCGCATTTCACGATAGAGAAGTCTCTTCATCCTCAACAGGTGTCTGTGTGGTGTGCAGTGTCCAGTCACGGAATAATCGGTGCGATATTCCTTGATGGCACGGTGACTACCGAACCGTATGTAAAGGTCTTGGAAGATGATTTCATCTCCCCCTTATCCAAAGTGAGGCTGATTTCGACACAGTGTGGTTCATGCAAGACAGAGGTCGACCCCATCGAAGCAGGATAGTGCTTGATGTCCTGGAATAGCACTTTGGGGAACGCATTTGGCTCCGAGGTAGCCAGAGGCGACTAGCATGGGCCTCGATTGATCGCCATATTCTCCGGATCTGAACACATGCGACTATTTTTGTGGGCCTGTATTATAGACAAGATGTACAACAATAATCCCCAAACCATTGCTGAGCTGAAAGTACACATTCAGGTTGTCATCGACAGCATCGCTGTGCCGACACTTTAGCTGGTCATGCAGAATTTCGCTATTCGTCTGCTCCACATCATCGCCAATGATGGCAGGCATATCGAGCACGTCATAACCCAAATCTGAATAGCTTTAGTGACGTTTACATGTTCAATAAAGTGTGTGCACGCCGTGGTTTGTAACTACGTTTTTTTTTTCATCTATCTATATCCGGATGCCACTCCAGCTACTGCCGGGTCTGGGTGCTTACGAGTCCCCTCCATTTGGCTATATCCGCCCACCACTTTTCTACCTCCAGTTGTGGCCCGGTCACACCTCTCCTTTCCACAAATATTCTCACTCCCTATTTCCACCGTGTTCTTGGGCGCCCTGTAGGTCTTATTCCATCCATCTCCAGTTCTTCCATAGTTTTGGGGAATCTCTGCCCATGCATCCTCTTAACATGCCCATACCATCTTAATCTCTTTTTTTTTTCAATTTCTTCTCTTAGACTTTCTCATTTTTCATATAGTTCAGTAATGTCACCCCGCAGTTATATCGCATTGTAACGTATGACCCACATCTGGCAAAAACGAAAATCCCGTAATGCCATCCTTTCCAAACAGAAACCTGGGGTTGTCAAGCGAGCACATTAAGGGGTTCAGCAGTAACAACTGCCTAAAGCGTGGCTGAATATTGTTCACATACATAGCTAAAGAGGACGTCCAACTGAATGCGGATAATCTTTGGAAAACTCAGGTCCAACCCATGTGCTGGTTCCCCGACCTGTTAAACAAGAGTCTCCTGAGATTAAGCGATTACAGTAAGCGAAAAGAGCATACAGAAAAATCCTAGACAAACCAGAACTCCCTGCACACCAACACATAACACCTACAAACAGTCTTAAATCCAACCCACATTTATGGAAATTGGGCGAATAACTGCAAGGATTCGAGTCGAAGACAGCTTCGCAAGAACTGTGGCCTGTAAGTGGACATTTTAGTCGAAATTTGTTGGACGACAAGTAGAAGAAGATTGGAGGAATCAACCTCGTGAGGGAATTGTGGAAAAATGTGGACAACTTTGAACGGTGTCACGCGAGTGTGAGTAAATGTGAACATCAAGTGGGTCCTATCAGACAGTAGTGAAAATGAGCGCGGTGAAATGCAATCAAGTGTATGAAGAGCATGGCTATGACGGCGAAGCCAAGGACTTAGGCAGACTCTCCGACAAAGCCATAAAGTGGCTCAAGAATAATTGTAATGTAGAAAGCGTTATAAGATCATATTTCAGAAAATAATTCAGTAATGAGGAATAAGAGTATTTTAGCTATTACATTATATGATGATTGCCTGTCTAAAAACCGAACGAGTAAAAAAACCAAGTAATCAAAATTTGAAATTGAAGCTACTGACATAATCTGCTCACTAAACGACACAATCTTGCGTCAAAGGTGTAAAACAATAAGTCAAGTACTAAAATTAGAAACTGTATTAACATCTTGAGGCATCGTACCTCACAGCGCGCAAATTAACCAGACTATATTCATCCAATATTTGAGGAGGAGTTAACATAGCGGCTTCCAAAAAGTTTTGCACGTAATTTCAAACCTCTCTGAAACTTTTTCTCGCTGACAGCTGCCCCATCCCCCCCCCCCCCTCACAAAAAAGTTAATGAAAGGGAAAAGTTTATCGCTTACTACATTTTTGCTGATGACGTAGTGAAACATCAGCATCAGGCACAAAGCTTTATTTTATTACGTCTTTACCACTTACACTATTCGCTACGCATCCAACAGACAGTATCCACATATACCACTGAATGTACCTGCAAAGCTGTCACCATGCGACTATGCGACTCATGGTTCTGTGGTTTTGGAGGTATGAAGGCATAAACATTGAGGTGAGTGAGAAACTAGCTCTTTTCGAAACCGAGGGCAAATCATTCATCAATAAGATAATGAGACGTTTGAAGCTGTTTTATTCACGGGATTTCGATTATTTAAAGACACGTGGGTGGGGTTGCTGGTGTATTCTAATATCACATTTAAAACCCTGCGACTTTGAACCCGAACACGCGACCTCTAACCTATGAGGTGGGGAGGCACCACGTAGATCACAGGCAGCTGCGTTTCAAAAGTTCGCGACTTATATCGTGACGTACCACCTCTTGATAAACAAGTTAAGTATACTGCCAGAACAGCATAAGCATTGCGCCAAAATATCGCATGCCTATTGCGTATGTTCCGCCTCTTTATGCCTGCTTTCGCCCTCAGCTGGGAGAACTCCCCACTTCGCCCAGAAAATTGTTTTTTACAAAGAAGAACTATACAAATGTTCTGGAGGTAATCTGTCTCTTTTATTTATATATTTAAATTTTTGCTGGGTTGCAAATAGGCTTGAACTCACAGCTCGAGTTACAGCTTGTCAGTAATATTAATATGATTGAACTGTTCCAACGCTATTGGCAGAATCGTTCTTTACTTCATTCGACACTCTTAGCTCAGCGGTGACCATCGTCATGGAACTTCATCATGGAGGGGTTGTGGCACTGTGGACTCTGTAGCTACTTGCGATGATATGTTTTCCCCATAAGACGGTCTTTCTCCGCCGCACGACGCCCCAGGAGCACCTCTAACAAAAAATCGAAACACAATGAACCGCGAATCGGTTGAGCACTCCGACTAACGCTAATAACGTAACAAACTTGATTGACTACCAAGTACGCTTGATTTCTTATTTACATCAACTATTACCGGGCAGGTGTTTTACGAACTTTCGAATTATTAATTCGTCTCTTTGTCCCATCACACTATGTTATTGCAACCGCAGTGTCAATATACCTCTTGTCGAATGTAGCGTAATACGGAACTGTTTCTGATGTTGATATTAACCAGGGATCTCCCCTTTAAATTAACTATGATTTTAGCTGAGTGGAGAAAGAAAGCCTCTGTCCATTTCGAAGTCAAACCTTAACGGAAAAAGAACAGAAAAGTGAAGCACATTAAATTTCGAAGTGGGCTTCATTTGCTTTCTTAGTTTTTCACTGATAAGCTGACTGGTAGGTCACACATCAAATGCACGTATAAGAAAATCATTGTCAACAAAAATTTGTACTCGTGGATACATTACTTTTGTTGTACATCTGATAATAAGATATTCACTTGGAAGAAAGTTAACAGAGAAGAACGAAACAGTTGAATATTTTAAGACTGGTTCGTCCACGTTCGCTCATAAAGAATAAATCGACGAATAAAGCGGAGATTACGTGGACACCAAACGGTGGTTTGGTATCGGGTAAAATATGTACATTAAAATCCCATACGTAGAAGAGAGGGGCCGACATAAAACAAGGTGACGTGACCTATTAATTTCGATGTAACCGGATCGAATTTCGTCGTTCGTCATCGGTCGATAATGAACAGCTGCACAGAAATTTCATTAAGCCAGCATGCAAGTGGACTAGTTGACCGTTCGTGGAAGCATGCATATGTATGTGTTCTTGTAACACTTCAATCTCCGGACGCAGTGACGACAAAGTAATTTTCATCGTAAGAATATTAACATCCATGCAAAGCAGATCGGGAAAATTAATGTATCTAAGTTACGGTACGTAAACTGTCTCACGTACTCTTATTCTTCCTAAAATTAAGTTAACAGAGACATAGAAAGTTTTCTCGTTACTAATAGCAACCATTGGTCACTCTCTCTCTCTCTCTCTCTCTCTCTCTGTTCGGATGAGAATCCTTAGATTACAGTCTCCACATCTGAAAATTGTCGAGAATATTATGCTCTTGTCTTGTCTGTCTTGTCTGTAGCTTTTACGAGAGAACGACGATTAGGGTTTTATGTCCCATCGATAAAGAGATGGTCAGAGGCGAACGCAAGTGCAAATCGGACAAGGATGGCAAAAGAAATCAACCATATTCCTAGAAAGGAACCAGCCCAGCATTCCGCTCGATTGATTCGGGGGAACCAAGGAAAACATAAACCTGTTTTGTCAGATGGGCCTCGATTTAGTCCAGTGTCTTAAACACTTACCTTATTTTCATAAAATCCACTGCGTATAGGTTAGTTGCAGTCTTTCTACAGGAACTCCTAGTTTCTTCATTGCAGAAAGATATTTCAAAGTAGGTTTACTTTATGTCAGTCGATCACTTTTTGTTTCCAAATGTCCGTATGCGAGAGTGAATTGATAGCTCCGTCAGGACGGGTTACTCTGTAACTACGACACATGATCTGAAGATGGGCAACATTAACCGAAACCAGTTGTCTTGATCCAAGCAGAAATCGACAGATAAAAATTAACGTATTTTATATAAACGAGGATTATGGATAACTTCCTGTGACAAGTATTCCCTGTTTTGGTATTTGTAAAGATTATAATTAGCTTCATGACTTCACATGTACTTTTTCGGATGCCTGCCGATTTTTAAAAATTGTTTAAGCATCTTTGTCTCTACCAGAATCAAACGAAGATTCGAAGACACGTGCTGAGCTTCTTTCTATATACGCGATTTACATTATTGAGTGTCACGTGGGCTCCACACAGATGATTTAGTTAATGTAGGTCCTAGACACGTACTGTAGCTGTCTTTCGTGTGTAAACTGCGATTTCCCTTTATAGTGCCTGACTGCTGGAACTATATAATCGTCCATATGGTGACCTTACGAATTTTAATGTTATATACAAACCAGCTCGAGGTTAACTGAATAGACCTGTACTCATTGATAATCATTACTGTTTGTTAGAAATTCAAGAGCATTCCGGTACCTAATGGGAAGTAAGTGGACTGAAAGGAGTTTATGGAAGTGCAGTGTGACAATCAAATGCCAGGC
The DNA here is from genome assembly GCF_023897955.1 of Schistocerca gregaria. NCBI lineage: Eukaryota > Metazoa > Arthropoda > Insecta > Orthoptera > Acrididae > Schistocerca > Schistocerca gregaria. Next base: position 87,738,379 of record NC_064925.1, on the reverse strand, counting down.
TATGTTAAGGCCAGATGGTCATCCAGCCTATTTACCACGTGCAGGATGTTAACAATGGGCAATGAAAGACGCCTCCACGCTTTGTAAATGAGCGTGCTGTGTAACGTAATAGGAATTTCCGTAACCCACATATCAGAAAGATCAGAATGCTCCAGAGCTCTCGTGTACTTCTTGGTCCAGCGAAAATGCGGTAAGACATGTCTCAGAGATCACTAAATCAGTGCTTCATGCTAACTTGTGAACTGGGCACTCGAGCATGCGTGGCAATAGGGCCTTAATAGGGACTGCAACTTAGCTGACCTCCAGGCGAAACATATCGAAAAAAATTAGTATTTCAAGAACATAGCTTCATCGTGGAACTTTATCTGCAACGAGTATGGTACTGCAACTGTACTGGTGTAGTTTCCGAAGGTTAAACTCATCGGAGTACGAAGATAAAAGAAATAGACAGGGTGATCAAGATTTCTCCGGAAATAGTAGTGGAACACTAAACTTTGATTCGAACACGAACACGATTCAAATACAGGATGGCTATAATTGAACATCTGCTACTTGAGAGGATCCAAGAAAAAAGAAGAAAAAAGAGTGGTGTAGGACAATGAAACTTTGTAGAAACATCTGTAAAGACATGCAGAATGGAAATATGTAACAAACAGTTGAAAGAAAAACATTTAGTTTCCACACGAGAGAGCAGAATTTGTTAATTGCGTAACATGTTTACGTTACAGATTACAAATGTTGCTCAGTGAGACGACCATTTGCATCCACGGTAGCCTGGAACCGCATTAGAGATAACGTTTCACAGTTATTCGCGGCACTTTTAGGACGATGGACAATGGAATGTTCAGCTAGGTGATACAGCTCGTACGCTGCTCGAGAACCGAACATTGCATCCACCTTGCTCAGCCATGGCAACAGTAATTTCATCTACAATTTGTGGCGCAATTTGACGTTGAACCCTCCCAGGAGCAATTCCCGAATCGTCAGTTAATTCCAACTTACGAACCATGTTCTTCGATCCCGGTGTGGAAGGAGGACGTCTCCGTATTCCTTTTGTGCGCCTATACTCCAGAAAAGCAGCAGCGCTGCTCTGTTGATACGAAAGCCCTATGCATGAAGCCCTACTCACCCTGTCCAGACTCATGTTGACTATCTGGACAGTGATACTTGCGCTTCAGTCTTACGTCGCCGTACCAGCACCGACGCCTAACGGCAGCTCGTGTCGCTAACGCTAATAACAACGTAAATGTTGCAACGTACAGTGTGGACAAGATTCCTATGAAGGTAGATACCTATGCGGTAAATATTACTCTGGCTCAAGCAGCGAGAGTGTAATTATAACCATCCTGTATAGATGATTAGAAGCTTAATGTCTTGATCATGTTTGCACTTTCGTTACGTTCCGCTGATGCAGCTTACAATATAATGCCAGAAAGCTGGCATGAGGAGCTTATTTCACAGTGCAAAAGTTTCTGACGCCTTAGTCCTCAGAAAATGTAGTCCATCAACAAAGAAGGTGGCTTACAAAACACTCGTTCGACCTGTACTTGAGTATTGCTCATCAGTGTGTGATCCAGATCGGATTGAGAGAGGAGGTAGAGAGGATCCAAAGAAGAGCGGCGCGTTTCGTCACAGTGTTATTCGGTAAGCGTGATAGCGTTATGGAGATGTTTAGCAAACTCAAGTGGCAGACTCTGCAAGAGAGGCGCTCTGCATCGCGGTGTAGCTTGCTGTCCACGTTTCTAGAGGGTGCGTTTCTGGATGAGGTATCGAATATATTGCTTCCCCCTACTTATACCTCCAGAGGAGATCACGAATGTAAGATTAGAGAGATTCGAGCGCGCACGAAGGCTTTCAGACAGTCGTTCTTCCTGCGAACCATACGCGACTGGAACAGGAAAGGGAGGTAATGACAGTGGCACGTAAAGTGCAATCCGCCACACACCGTTGGATGGCTTGCGGAGTATAAATGTAGATGTAGATATAGAAATATATCAGACGAGGCTCCATTCTCATTGTGCAGCAAAGTGTTGCTTTAAAGTTTTGGTGTCGTCTACTTTCAGAATGGTAGTGTGCTCATCAGGAGGAAATTCGTTCCACTACGCAGAATGGTACATTCGCCGGGAGCCAAAACTAATAGCCGGTTCAATCACCGGAAGGTATCGCATAGACGCAAGAATAGTGGTAAGACAGTTGCAGAGTGGGCAGCTTTCTTGTTAGACGGGATTCACTTAAGAAGCGCGGTGTCGCAATCATAACATACGGCGGTGGACTCGCTGTACAGAAGTCAGAGGTTCACTCCCATCCGTTCTTCGTGAATTAGATTTGATATGGTTTCCACAAACTGCTTGAAACTGATACCAACACAAAGAAAGTGAGATGGCTAATTTATTTCCCCAACTCTGTCCAAACTCAAGCTTGTGCTCCCTCTCTAACAATCTCTTCGACGATGCTACATAATACCCCGTACTCCTTCTTTGCAGATCTGCCAAAGATTAGTGGTGGGAAAAACACGGTTTACGTCCAGAGGTACAGAGATGTGGTAACATCACCGCATGTGCGAGTTTTCAGAGATACTGGATGCTGTCCAAAATACCTCTTTGGGGGAAAATAACGCATATCCACCTTAAGCTCCGGTGAGGTATGAATTTCTTACCAGTGATCTACCACATGCAGTGACCAATCAGATATTAATATCACAGTACAGTTCATCTAGGATCACAGTGTAATCGAAGCCAGACACCAGTTGGGACTGTTGCTTACTTCTGGGAAGTAGTTTCTCATCAGTTCACAGCAAATAACAAAATTTACCGGTATAGTAGGAAGAATACTTGATTAAATTTGTAGGCGATGGGGAGGTGTGCATTTAGTACACAGAGCTGCCAACACCTGCAGCAATAATGGCTCCATTCCTACTCGGTATCAAGCCCAACTGAGAGCAGATGACGGATACGGATACATTCCATGCGACTTCAATTCAGTGCCAGAGTTTATCCGTCGTAGGGGCTGGTCAGGAGTGGTGCGCCATTCTTTCAGCAATCCATGAAGAGATGTTTTCTGTGGGTGAGACAATTGGAGAGAGTACTGATAGGGCAACACAATAACAACCTCTCCACAACCTCGAAAATAGGATACGCTATCGGCCTTAACGCGTCAGAAATGTAACGCCATATGCACAAATTACCCGCTATATGACCTACAGGTGATCATGTGATGCACCCCAATAGCATCCCATACCATGTGCTGGTATGTATGGCGATGAGAAACGAAATCTGGCAACTTTCACTCTCCGAGGCTCCTTCACAGGCAGATAAGACCGTCTTGAAGCTAAACGCAGTATCAGGACTCGTCCGGAGAGAGACGTGAAGGCATTCCTGTGTGCATTGCTATCACTAGGAGCACCATACCGACTTGCATATCCATTCTACAGCTCTGGGGCAATCCAACAAATGGCCGGCGTAGTACTCGAAACGTCGTCTCGCCGTCCATGTTGCTACTTCTCCCGTTGCAAAAAATTATGTTCCTTGACGAAGACACTGGGCGTGGTTATACGTTCCTGCACGACAGAGCGAAGAATACTTCTGTCCTCTGTGGCAGTATGAAACTGGTATCTGTTCTTTCGCACATGTACGAAAGAAAAGATACCAGCTTCATATAATTAAGGCTATCCGGCCATTGACCTTATTCTCCTGTGCTGGATGCACACGCATTGCCCGAAGTCTTACGGGACCCGGTAAGATTGTCTGCGCCAAGTAATGAGTGTACTGAGAAGGGGCGCTACGAATGTAGTGTGTGGACATTAAGTTGGGAATATCGGTCTCAAGGGGAGCGTGCAAGGTATACGTCCCAGCAGACGCACTATCGTCTGTGCCCACGGTGGCTCAAATGGATAGAGCGTCTGCTATGTAAGCAGGATACCCCGAGTTTGAGTCCCGGTCGGGGCACACATTTTCAACTGTCCCCGTTGATGTATATCAACGCCTGTCGACAGCTTAGAGTCTTGATTTAATTATCATTTCATTTTGTGGTAGTAGTCGTATGGGACTGACGAAATTCTGCATGGAGTTGGTTGGCCCTTCTGAAGCTATCGACTCCTTATTCGCATGACAGTCCCAGCATCCAGACCAACGGGAGCAACCGTATTGAGTAACTAATTGGTGCTGTCCCGGAAAGCCACGAGCGTACAGGTGTCTGATTCATTCTGGCACGTGCTGCTAGACGTTTCTCCTTCTCATACGAAGCGTACCACAAGTTACTCATGAACAACGAACATTCATATGTGGTTTCTGAATGAAAAACCCACTGCTCAATTTTTCCTTATACAGGGTTATTTTTTCCACTGTGTACAGACTCTAGGAATTGATCGATGAGAGGATACGGAACGAAGAAGATTTAGTGAACTCAAGTCCAGAAGTGCATGGTTTACATGTTACAGGTCATTTACTGTCATATTTTGATACAGAGACTGCATTCTAATACGCGCTGTACCATGCACCAAAATAAAGTTGAAAGTGGTTTCCTGTACGAGGCGTGGCATGTTCTGTCTCACACGTTCACATCGTCCAGTCTGCATACGAACAGTGTCAAAGGCAGCATGAATAGGATGCTCCAGAATCTCCATACCTGGAAGGGGCTCTGCATACACGATACATTTGAGACGGCCCTTTAACCAGACACCGCACGGGTTGAGATCCAGTAAACGAGCAGGCCATGCATCTCGACCCGATCGACCAGGGAAGACGCGACTGAGGTGCGTCCCGATATTAACGGCGAAGTGGGCTGGAGCACCATAATGTAGCAGCCACATAACCCTTAGAATCATCAACTGTAGTTCTTCCAACAAGGGAAGGCAGAGTCACCCGCAAGAAACGCCTATAGCTCGGGCCTGTCAGATGACGTGGAAGGAAGACTGGTCCCTAAATAAGCACGCCAATTATCGCGGCCCACACATTCCGGCTAATGATTCACTGTCACCATACTGCGTACTATCCCATACATTACTATTATGAAAGTTGAAGGTACCATCCCGCGTAAAAGTGGCCTCATCTGTGAATAGGGTGGATTACACAAATCCCTTAATCGTGTTTGACTGGTGAAGAAACCAGTGACAAAACAGCTCCCGATGTGGAAAGTCTTTCACTAGTAAGTCGTAGACTCGCGTTAAGTGATAAGCGTGTAACAATTGTCATGGAGAATGTTCCACACTGTCATCTAACATACGCTGTACTGACGGACCAACTGTCTGGTACTTACACGACGATCGCATTCCGCAGCGTTAGTCACATTTTCCTCCAAGTCTGGTTTCCGAACATTTCGGGTACCTCCTTCATGATGTCCTGCTTCCTGAAGCGACCTTGTCTTAGACAAACGGCGGAACACTGTTGCAAACATTTACTGCTGTGATTGTTGTCGGCGGTGATAGGTGTTCTGATACAACCTTGTTGCCCGCCGCCCGTTGTTGTTTTCCTTTCCGTAAGTAAACACCGTATCTGCAAGCTCTCGATTCGAATACGAAACCACTTTGTACTACTCTGTATCACATCCACTACAAGGTGAGTCGCCAAGAGAAGTGAATCGGACACATTGTTACGAATTACTATGGCAGTAGAGGGCACTATGGCATGACAAATAAGGAAGAGTACCACCCTCTAGAAGGAAACCTGGTTGCATTGTACAGCGCGTTTTAGACCGCAGTCTCTGTAACAAAGTAATTTTGAATAAATGGTCTCTAACATGGAAACTATGCACTTCCCGACATAAGTTCACTAGAAGTTTTTTGTTCCGTATCTTCTCATCGATCAGCCCTAAAGTTTGTACACGGTGGAAAAAATCATCCTGTATACAGAAAGCATTGTTACTACCAACTTCCTTCTCCTGCGCTTATTGCTCACCATTAGCATATCCAAGAATGCGTTGCACTTCTTGCCAATTTGACGTCTCTTGCATACTGTTGCAATTTTAGTGGCAAGCAGTCGAATTGCTTGTTTCAGACAGTAAAGTGTTCCAGTAAATATTTGCCAGTTTTTTATTACAGTTACTCTTTGAACGCAGTAATGCGACTTATCGAGTTGAAAACGATACAAGTTAGAAAGCAAGCAGGTCCAGCTTCTACTACCTACATTGCATTTTTTATGTTTCATTGTCTGCAAACTGTTGATTCATCGTCTTGCATGCAAGTATAATTAATATCATTGTTACCTAATTTTAAAGATTCATATATATATATATATATATATATATATATATATATATATATATATATATATATGTCACTTATGCCCAAAAATGGCTCTGAGCACTAAGGGACTTAACGTTTGAGGCCATCAGTCCCCTAGAACTTAGAACTACTTAAACCTAACTAACCGAAGGACATCACACACATCCATGACCGAGGCAGGATTGGAACCTGCAACCGTAGCGGTCGCACGGTTCCGGACTTCGCTCCTAGAACCGCTCGGCCACCGCGGCGGGCGGTATTGAGGCCCCTAAACCTTATTGTATTCCTAGTCCTTTAGTGAATCGAAATAGAAGTGAAAACTTTTCTACTGCTCTACACGATATTCGTAACATGTTTGGTAAAGAAATTACATTTTTCTTTAAAATCTGATAATTTTTGATTGTTAAAAGACACCAAGAATGTAAATTTGAAGCTGAAAGAAGGTAAATTATTTAACACTGAGTAGGAAACACGTATTTATATTTTGAAAAATAATCAATGTGCATTACAGTAGCTCTGTAATAGTTTTTGGAACTATAATTAAGATAAAATATTATTGTCCATAATACTCGCATTAATTTTCATTGATAAGAATATACTTACACTCCGGCGGCTGCTCCCTCCACATCGGTGTAATTTCAGCTCATGCACGAGAGAACACGTACATACAGGGTTAGTCAGTGACAGTTGTAATACCTTTTGTCATGGTTTTGTAAGCCAATTTAAAAAACTGGTGGTACGGAAATGAATAAAAAGATGGTTATGTGCAACAGGTTAGTATGGGCCTATTTATCCAACATCCAATTCTACGTAATTAAAACCAATTATTTTTACAGCAACTCTCGGATAAAATTTGGTCTTATGTATTGAATTACTGTTGCACTTTAATCGCTTGGAAAGTAGGATCAAATTTCTTGTTAACGTTAAACAGTCTTTTATGTTATAGTTAACCCTTTAGTGACCAGTGGGAACTATAGTTCGCACTTATTTGTTTTCGCTGTAAGTTCAGTGGTAATCCGTGTTCCCACTTCTAACTTGTGCTATCATCTCTGTTAGAGTGTGCTAACTATGTGTAGATTGTCAACGGTTAGGCGAAAGCTGTTGTATTTCTACCTTGTGAGTCAATCAATGCAGAAGCGCATTTCCCGCGTAAAAACGAGCCACTGTTTCGACCGCTACAGCGTTTTTTGGATAGTATGCTTTCCTTTTGCGTGTGAAGTGACCTCTGTTGTATTTATCTACTTTTATATTTATGAGGGAGATAGTATTCGTGTGTATTTGCTGGATTTGACTGAAAATTACATAAATATTATAAGGTAAGTTAGTGAAAGCAGAAGTGACGTATTCTACCCATTGGCTGTGGCAGAGCATAATAAAATAACGGGAGGAGTGGATAGCTTTGCTCAGCTGCGTGAACGGTATGTTGTAGGCCGTCGTTCCTGAAAGTGGTGGCACAAACTGTTTTTTTTTTTTGTTCTTGTGTATTTAGCAGTTGTCAATTCCTACGTCATGTGGAAGCTACAGAAGACAGAAGCAGACCAGCTAACATTCAGATTGCACTTGGCAAATCAGCTTATCTCTGGCTTCTCAAGTCGTAAGAGAAGAGGAAGGCCTGTTCATTTTCAAACATCAAAAAGAGATGTGTCTGGAGTACCAGACGAAGTTGTCTCGAGAAAGTTGGAACTCATTTCCCTAGAAAAGGTACAACAAACAGAAGATGAAGCCAATGTAGCACCAAGAACAAATAAAAGAGAACAAAATTAATGTGAGGCAACTGTCGTGTACCTTTGCGTGTAGCACCATGCTTCTGTAAGTTCCATAGTACATCACCTTAGTGAACTCGAAGGACAGTATGAACTAATACAAATATAAATGTAATGTTTAACATGTTTTTTGTACTAAAAAATAAAGGAAATACATTTTTTTAAATTAGCAAGTGAAGTTACTCCAGAGTTCGGTGGAAAAAATAGTTCCCACTTTTTTTTAAACTCGTAGGCTAAACTCTCACTTTCAAGATTTAAACTATGATTTTATGAACGGTTTCTTAGCCGAATAAAGTGTTCATAAAATGTCTACAACTTCCAGAAATAATTTGGTAACTAAAGGGTTAAAAATCAGATAGTAAAGTTAGAATACTGGCACTATTGACAAAAACGATCGTATCGCAGCTGCATGAAGGCAGTCCATTCTAGCACTCGACGTTTGCTTCCACGCGATACTGCGCCGTGCCTTAAGAAGCTTTCAGTGGCAGGTGCAGTAACGGCACTGTATCAGCAAACAGGTGGCTGACGTCATTCCCAGGGAGACGCCGCCTTATCTCGCTCCGACCTCACGCGCTCCCGAAAAAGGAAGACGAGGCGGGAACACAGGCGGCGGACGTGCATAACGGAGTGGCTTGCATCCGCCGTGGGACGGGATGGGATGAGCTGCGGGTTGCGCAACGCGGAAAACGAGTCTGCGAAGTGCGGGCAGCCAGCCGGCGTAGCAGCGGAGGAATTGAATGCGGGAAGGGACTTGTGGCCGGGGGCAGGGGTCGAGGACGTGGCCGCAGCGGAGGCTGCGGGGGCGGGTGCTCTGTGTGTGTGTGTGTGTGTGTCTGTGTGCGGCATCATCACAACCTGCCAGCCGCGGGATCTGACCAGTTGGTTGGGGCGGTGGTACTGTCGGAATGTCCTCCAACACAGAGACGACCATACCAGCGTCTCTAGTACCCAGTGAATCACTTGTGTCAAGCCCTCATTCCAGCCTCGGCCGGCCACGAATTTCTATCCTGTTCCGATCTCTTCACCTCACAATGAGTCGGCACGAGCACGGGGTGTGGTGGAAGAGGACCCCTAACACCTCACGTGGTTAAAATATTAGGACGCACTACCCGGAAAATCGCGGGAAAAATCGATCCAAAGTTTCTTATGTGCCTTATGAGTATAAAATGATAGTCCATTGCCGAGCTGCCATCTGACCTAGACCGCCGGCACGGTTACTCAGCGTGTTCGGTCAGACGGCTAGCTGCCCTCTGTAATAAAGAAAACTGAGTTAATGGATCAACCACGAACTGAAACGCGTGTCGTGCGGCGTCCGCCCCGAACAGATACAACGAACAAAACTGAGACTTTTTTTTTTTTTTTTTTTGAGAAAAGAAAGATGTTTAGGGATCGGACTCTTACGCCAGAGGTCTCGGGTACTGTTCCTCCTCTGGCACTTTTTTTTCCTTCTGTTTCATTTTCTTTTGTTATTCCGCCAAATATTCAGAAGGTTTCCCAATCCTATATTATCTTTTAACAAATTAGTTACATTATTGAATAAAAGTTATTTTCTTTTTGTCCAAGAACACAATCTATGGCGGTGGGTTTCCCATTTTTCATTGTTAAGTATATAAGGAGAATCATTGGGTTTTTAATCAGATTAACAAATTCGATTGGGAAACATATACTTTTATACATATAATAATTACAAACAAGAACCGCAGTGGTAATTATCGTAAAAACAAACAAAGCAATAATTTTTGCAACATCTTGCGCAACATATAAATCGGATTTTTTACAATCACAGGGCGTTTGCAATAAATCTGTACAAAAATATGCCCCATTAGCATTTACGAAAATATTTTGAGTTTCTGATAATTTTGAGCCGAACCAGCCATATTGAATTACTTCTCGGATTATTGGTGACGATAACTGATGGTGAATTATAGAATGAATTTTTATACACTCTCCCCAGGAATTAATTTCACTATTCTCCTGTAATAACGCGGTGCAATTTTGCAAGCAATAGAAGAAAAAAATGTGCCGGCGGAGGAGGAGTCGAACCTGCGACCTCTGGCGTAAGGGTCTGACCGCTTACCATGTAGGCCAGCTGGTGGCTCGGCAATATACTAACATTTTATACTCATATGGCACATAAGAATCTTTGGATCGATTTTTCTCGGGATTTTCCGAGTAATGCGCCCTAATATTTTAACCACATGTGTTAGGGGTCCTCTTTCATCACACAAAATTTCGGACAAATCCCGGACCCCGTCCCCTTGTCAGACTAGCACTTGCAACCTATATTCTCAGTTATTTGCTGGGTTTATTCCAATCTCTGCCATCCTCTACAGTTTTTGCCCTCTGGAGCACTCTCTAGTAACATGGAAGTTATTCCCTGATGTCTTAACAGTTGTCCTACCATTCTGTCCCTTCTTTTTGTCTGTATTTTCCCTACACTCCTTTCTTCTCCTCATGCCTCACCATATCAGTGCACCTAATTTTCACGATTCATCGGTAGCACCACTTCTCAAATGAATCGATTCTCTTCTGCTCCAGTTTTCCCACAGTCCGTGTTTCACTACCATACAGTGCTGTACTCCAAACATACATTCTCAGAAATATCTTCCTCAAATTAAGGCCTATGTTTAATACTAGTAGACTTCTCTTCGCTAGGAATGCCCTAAATGCTAGTACTAGTCTGCTGCTGATGTCCTCCTTGCTCCCTCCGTCTTGGGTTATTTACTGCCTAAGTAGCACAATTGTTTAAATTCATCTATTTCTTCATCACCTATCCTAATGTTACGTTTCTCGCTGTTCTCATTTCTGTTACTTCTCACTACTTGTAAGACCCATTCACTTTAACTGAGGATAGCAATGTCATCATCGAATCTTATCACTGATTTCCTTTTGCCTTGGATTTTCATTTCATTTCATTTGAACCTACCATCATTGCACCCATTTATTTCCATCAATGCTCCTTCGATGTATAGTCTGAACAGTAGCAGCGAAAGACGATATCCCTGTCTTACACTCCTAATCGGAGCACTTAGTTCTTGATCTTCCATTCTCATTACTACCTCTTGGCTCTTGTACACATTGTATGTTACCCGTCCCTCCCAATATTTTATACACTATTTTACACTGTCGAACGCTTTTTCCAAGTCGACAGATCTTGGGAAGATCTCTTGATTTTTCTGTAGCCTTTCTTCGATTGTCAACCGTAAAGTCAGAACTGCCACTCAGGTGCATTTACGTTTCATAAATCCAATCGCCATGTAACAGATCCTTGGTGTTCTTTACCATTCTTCTGTATATTATTGTTGTCACCAGCTTGGGCGCAAGGGCTGTTAAGCTCGTTGTGCTATACTTCTCGCACTTGTCAGCTCTTGCAGTCTTCGGAATTGCGTGGATAATATTTTTCCGAAAGTCGGATGGTATATCGCCAGACTCATACGTTCTGCACACTAACGTGAATAGTCTTGCCACTTCCCCCAAAGATTTCTAGGCACTTCAGTCCGTAGCCGCGCGACTGCTGCGGTCGCAGGTTCGAATCCTGCCTCGGGCATTGATGTGTGTGATGTCCTTAGGTTAGTTAGGTTTAAGTAGTTCTAAGTTCTAGGGGACTGATGGCCTCAGAAGTTAAGTCCCATACTGCTCAGAGCCATTTGAACCAGCCTTCCCAGCACTTCCTTTTTACTTCATTCCTAAGCGCCTTGTATTTCTGTATTCCTGCGTTTCCGTGAACATTTTTACTCTTCTTTCTTTCATCGATCAATTGAAGTTTTTCTGCTGTTATCCATGGTTTCTTGGCATTTATCTTCTTTGTACTTATGTTTTTCTTTTCAACTTCTTTGATTGCCCTTATCAGAGATGTCCATTCCTATCCAACTGAGCTGTCTATTGAGCTATTCCGTAACGCATTATCTACAGCCTTAGAGAACTTCAAGAGTGTCTCGTCATTCCTGTGTACTTCTGTGTCACACTTTCTTATTTATTGATTATTTCTGACTACTCTCGTGAACTTCTTCATCACTAGTGAATTGTGATCTGAGTCTATATCTGCTCCTTCGAACAGAGTATTAACTATTACTAGTTTATATTTATTGCAGAACTCAATTGGCCTATCTCCTCTCTCTCTCTCCTAACACGAAACCCATATCCTACTGTAACCATTTCTTGTGCACCTTCTCCTACAAACGCATTCCAGTACCTCATGACTATTAGCTTTTCACCTCCATTTACTTACTGAATTACCCGTTCAGTATCCTCATATACTTTCCGGGCGGGAAGGCGTGTCGGTCCCCTGCACGAATCTGCCCAGCAGATTAGAGTCGAGGTCCGATATGACGGTCAGTCTGTGGATGGTTTTTAAGGCGGTTTTCCATCTGCTTCGGCGACAGCGGCCTGGTTCCCTTATTCCGCCTCAGTTACACTATGTCGGCGATTGCTGGGCAAACACTTTCTTCGCGTACGCGTACACCTTAATTACTCTACCACGCAAACATTGGGATTACACTCAACTGGTACAAGACGTTCCCGGGTCCCGAGAGGCGAGGGAGGGGGCGGGGGTGTCCTTTGGGGGGCGAACCGCACAATAACCCTGGGTTCGGTGTGGAGCGGCGGTGGGGTCAGTGGACTGCTGTAGCCTGTTGTGCGATTGTGTACCACTGAGGCTACGGCGGGGACGAAGCCTCTCCGTCGTTTCTAGGACATTAGTTCAATACAATACAATACAATCCTCACATACCTTCTCTATCTCTTCATCTTCAGTTTGTGACATCAGCAAGTATACATGATCTACTGATGTCGGTTTTGGTTTGCTATCGATTCTGATAAGAACAACCTTGGCACAGTAGCACACTCTCTGTCCTACCTTCCTATTCATAACTAATCGTACTCCCGCTACGCTAGTCTCTATTACTGTTGATATTACCCTATGCTCAGCTGACCAGAAATCCTTGTCTTCTTTCCATTTCACTTGATTGACCCTCACTATGTCTAGATTGCGAGTTTGCATTTCCCTTTTCAGATGTTCTAGTTTCCCCACCACGTTCAAGCCTCTGATATTCCACGCCCCGACACGAAGAACGTTACGCTTTCGTTGGTTATTCAATCTTTTCTTATGGTCACCTCTCGCTTGGCAGTCCCCTTCCGGATATACAAATGGGGGACTATTCTGGAATCTCTTGCAAATGGAGAGATCATCATGACACTTTTTGAATTACAGGCCAAATGTCCTATGGATACACATTATGTGTCTTTAATGCAGTAGTTTCCATTGCTTTCTCCATGCTCATGTCATTGATCATTGTTGATTCTTCCGCCTTTAGGGGCAGTTGCCCACCCCAACGGCAAGAAAGTACCTCTGTCCGTTCGCTCGCCCTCTTTGACAAGACCACTGACAGAATAATAGTGATTTCTATTGTGAGACGTCTTCAGCGGCCAAGTATGATGATTTTATGATTATTAGTGTTGTTGTTATCATTGTTACCTGTCAGCCGGCCGGTGTGGCCGAGCGGTTCTAGGCGCTACAGTCCGTAACTGCGTGACCGTTACGGTCGCAGGTTCGAATCCTGCCTCGGGCATGGATGTGTTTGATGTCCTTAGGTAAGGTAGGTTTAAGTAGTTCTAGGTTCTAGGGGACTGATGACCGCAGCAGTTAAGTCCCATAGTGCTCAGAGCCATTTGAACCATTATTACCTGTTGGAAGAAGTAAACGTCAGACGAATAACAAAGATAGGTGCATTTCGGTGGTGTCATTTCAACGATGCAGGTCGGATGAGCATCATCATCTACGAAAGTCATGTCGTAGTGCATCATGCATCACGAAGAAAATAACTGCCAGTACTTTATATATATTTTATTGATTATTTATCACATCTCTCTATGTTTTAATGAAAAAAGTAAAGAAAGATATTCCCATTATCAGAAAATTATCAGATACAGCGAAAAAATAACAAATGAGAAAAGGCCGCTTCCAAGAATCGAATACTGAGAAACGATTTGGTAGTCGAAAGCTCTGACAGGTTTTTTTTCTGGGCGATAACGGCGGCAGAAAGGGCAGGCGTCATCAATCGAATCCTGGCCACTGTGTCGCCCTGTATCTATTTGTTTGTTTTCGTTTTCATTGCAAAATGGCTCTGAGCACTATGGGACTTAACGTCTGAGGCCGGCCGGCGGTTGACAACTGTTTGAATGTAGTTGGTACATGTAGCCGTACTGTAACACGTCTGCATTCCACTGATGCCCGATGGGATTTAAGTCGTGGAAACGGGCAGGCCAGGCCGTACGCTGAATGTCCTCTCTCGTCTCAATAGCTCCTCCAACTGTGCCGTTCGATGCGGTCGTGCATCCACAAAAATGCAGCCATGGCCCTGAAAAGACGCACATGGGTCACGAGTACAGTATCACAATAACTTTAACCGGTGAGTGTACCACGTTCAAAGACTTGGAAGTCAATACATCCACACAACATTATGCTTCCCGACACTGTAGTACTTGGGCCATTAAAACTGGACCGTCAAAACCATCATGTTAAACAATGTTCCTGAGTACATTACGTATTTCGAATTTCGATCTCTCACGTCCAGCATTACCGAAAATGGGCGTTCGCTGGTGGAGGAATGAATCACCCTACATTAAAAACTACTTACCAAACTTTTGGCCAGCGTTGGAGTACGAGAGTAGGCACTGATCGATGGTGAACACATGTCCTATTAAGAAATATGTCCCGCCTTTTGTAACCTCCGAGGTCCATCATGAATGGCTATGTAATTATCGTCATTTCTGTTAATCTCAATGCGTATTTCTTTGTTACCTTCCGTACTACTGTTTTTTCTGCTTATGTACGAAGTTCCATTGAACTATGTTACTTTTCAGTGACACATCATGCGGAAGTTATTTCCATCATTAAGTTCTGCACACCAGCGCACATCTCAGCCAACCCCAACTGAATGACAAAACGCGATCCTTTTCCCTTGAGGCTGTGGGTTCTTGACAGATTGCAAACCCGCCATTTCAGTAACACTTACGCATTACCTGCGTCCCACCAAGTAGCACAAGTATACCCCTTCCCGCCCACGAAAGCGAAACAAATTTGGCGGCTGCCACTTGAGCAATCTTGTCATCTATCTTCTTCAAAGAGCCCAGCAGGGTGAAGGGAGGGTCTGCGTGTCGAGTCCTGATGCTGCCTGTCTATTCCACTCGCTGTCGCAGCCACTTTTACATCAGAGCAATCCTGGCGGACGTTTGCTATCGCAACATCTCACGTGGAGCTCAGATGGAAACCGCTATCCCGATTGACAGGATCCTCATGTACACTTATAACTACATGACTTACTGTGCTCTATCTGTAACATAAATTACACTTCATAATCAGTTTATTATGACAATATTTTAAATTTTTAATCACGTTAAATACTAGAAATCAAAGTTTGTTGCTTCTACAATACTTCAGATGAGCAGCCTGCAGATAAGACTTGGTGACCAGTGTAGGAGTTTAGTAATGCAGTTTTTATTTCCCACTAGGAAACACGTTTGACGACTACTGTCCCATTCCCAGTTTAGCACATTGTTCTCCTTGCTAATGCTCTTCTCATCATAACTTTCGCCTTTGTTTTATGTTCGAGCCATATTTTGCGCTAAGTACGTTATACAGCCCTTTCAACAGGTACTCTAAGAAATTAGTGTTCCTTAACGTCCTTACACCCCAATCCCCGGCCAAAAACGCATCGTTGTCGCTAATCTTAGAGTTGACATCTATTCCCCTTACACAGGCACTGTTTTCCAAAATTTTCTTACACTTTCTTCGTTGCCCTATCTAGGTACAATTTCAAGAGCGGTGCTGATAAGATTCGTAGTAAAGTAATTCAAAATCTGCTCCATAAATCACGTCATATTTTCCCCCAGAAATAGAACTAGAAGAGTATTTAGGCGGTTCCTATGATGGTGCTATTTTACTGCCATTCGAACTTCCAGTACCGGTTCGTATGTCTGCAGGTTTTTGTGGCCATTCTATCGCATCTCTCTCTCTCTCTCTCTCTCTCTCTCTCTCTCTCTCTCTCTCTCTCTCTCTCGCCCTCTTCCTCCGTCTTTCATTATTTTTTTCAATGACAGGTTTGATACGAACCGCCACGAATTCCTCTGTTGTGCCAACCTTTTCCTCTCAGGACAGCACTTGCAGACTACGTCCTCAATTAATGGTTCCTATATTCCAGTCTCTTTATTCCTCTACAGTTTTTATCCTCTGCGGTTCCCTCTAGTACCAAGGAAGTTATTCCCTGGTGACTTAACATTTATCCTATCATCTTGTCCCTTCTTCTTGTCAGTATTTTCCATATATTCCTTTCCTCTCCGATTTTTCGGAGAAGCTTCTCATTCCTCATCTTATCAGTCTACCTAAATTCAGCAATCTTCTTTAGAAAAATCTTGTCGTACTGCTCTTTAAACTTATTCTGTGCTCGATGTTCAAACCCTGTGCTGCGATCATCAGGATTTCATTGGTGTCCCTGGATGTCTTGACTGTTCTTCCATTCAGGGACACCAGTGTAATCCTGAAGAAGATCCGAGCAGAGGGATCGCAACATCGACCATTGAAGAATTTTAAAGAGGAATATGAAGCATCCTATCAACTCATAAGATTTTACCATTAATTCCTTGTTTCCTTTCCGTGTGTTGCGCGCACGGTGTTCAAAAATGGTTCAAATGGCTCTGAGCACTATGGGACTTAACATCTGAGGTCATCAGTCCCCTAGAACTTAGAACTACTTAAACCTAACTAACCTAAGGAAGACACACACCTTCATGCCCGCGGCAGGATTCGAACCTGCGATCGTAGCGGTCACGCGGTTCCAGACTGAAGCGCCTAGACCCGCTCGGCCACTTCGGCCAGCTGCGCACCCTGTAAAGTTTCTTAATCTTGGAAGAAGAATAAATAAGAAAAGTATTTAAAACATTTTATTATTGTTTTATGGATGATATTAATCGCATTTAAAGTTGCGTTCTAAGATCCTGTCACGTACCCCATTTCTTTGAAGGTAGTCCCTGCTTCTCTAATTCGCAACCCATGCGACCCAGGAGAGATAATTAAATATGAATCAGATCTTATAAAAACCTGTAATTGGGTTTATATCATTTGTAAATAATAGAAAAAAGTTTCGTATACCTTTGTTGTATATTCTTCCCCCCAAACTCGCACAGTATACACCACTGGCCATTAAAATTGCTACATCATGAAGATGACGTGCTACAGACGCGAAATTTGACCGACAGGAAGAAGATGCTGTGATACATAAGTGATTAGCTTTTCAGAGCATTCACACAAGGTTGGCGCCGGTGGCGACACCGACAACGTGCTGAAAGTTTCCAACCGATTTCGCATACACAAACAGCAGTTGACTGGCGTTGCCTAGTGAAACGTTGTTGTGATGCCTCGTGTAAGGAGACGAAATGCGTACCATCAGGTTTCCGACTTTGATGAAGGTCGGATTGTAGCCTATCGCGATTGCGGTTTATCGTATCGCGACATTGCTGCTCCCGTTGGCCTCTTATCACTAGCAGTCGAGATGACAGGCATCTTATGCGCATGGCTGTAACGGATCGTGCAGCCACGTCTCGATCCCTGAGTCAACAGATGGGGACGTTTGCAAGACAACAACCACCTGCACGAACAGTTCGACGAAGTTTGCAGCAGCATGGACTGCGGTTACCCTTGACGCTGCATCACGAACGGGAGCGCCTGCGATGGTGTACTCAACGACGAACCTAGGTGCACGAATGGCACAACGTCATTTTTTTCGGATGAATCCAGGTTCTGTTTTCAGCATCATGATGGTCGCATCCGTGTTTGGCGACATCGCGGTGAACACACATTGGAAGCGTGTATTCGTCATCGCCATACAGACGTATCACCCGGCATGATGGTATGGGGTGCCATTGGTTACACGTCTCGGTCACCTCTTGTTCGCATTGACGGCACTTTGAACAGTGGACGTTACATTTCAGATGTGTTACGACCCGTGGCTCTACCCTTCACTCGATCTGTGAGAAACCCTACATTTCACCAGGATAATACACGACCGCATGTTGCAGGTCCTGTACGGGCCTTTCTGGATACTGAAAATGTTCGACACCTGCCCTGGCCAGCACATTCTCCAGATCTCTGACCAATTGAAAACGTCTGGTCAATGGTGGCCGAGCTACTGGCTCGTCACAATACGCCAGTCACTACTCTGAATGAACTGTGGTGTTGAATCTGCATTGGCAGCTCTACCTGTACACGCCATCGAAGCTCTGTTACACTCAATGCCCAGGCGTATCAATGCCGTTATTACGGCCAGAGGTGGTTGTTGAGGGTACTGATTTCTCGGGATCTACGCACCCAAATTGCGTTAAAATGTAATCACGCGTCAGTTCTAGTAGAATATATTTGTCCAATGAATACCCGTGTATCATCTGAATTTGGTTAAATATTTACGACATAGTTTCTCTCCATGATAAAAGGCAGAAAGCCTACTATATATTACAGTGGACCCCGTTAACCACAACATCACATGTCTAGCACTGGTGAGGAGAGACAGCTCGCGTCGGTACGGCTGGAGAACACTTGCAGTGGTCGATGACCGACAGCAGCTGGAGTCGTGTTACCAGCTACCCGGACCAAGGCGACCGTGAACGAAACGCCGGGTGCTGCCATCCGCGTCTCTCTACTGAACGGCTGGCTCCGAAAGTGGAGCCATTAAATTATTTTCGAAACGAGTCGCAGCATATGGGCGGCACGTCCGTCTGTGACGTCGTTCCCTCGTCGGCGCCTTTTCACGCTCCGATACGGAACAGAGCAGAGCGGAAAAAAGAGAGAGCGACGTGTTTACGAGCTCGTTCTGAATGGCGAGATAATGCCCGCTCGGATCAGGGCCCCGCGACTCTAATTAAGTGCCACAGTAATTGCAGAGAGGCGGAACGCCTAATTCATTTGCGCGGCCGGCGGACGGGAAACGGAGCGCAGTTACCGCGGGCCTTGACAGTAATTGGCGGCTCTCGCCTCTGAGAGAGGGACGCCGCCGACAGATGTAGTCCGCCGGATAGCTGGGCGTGGTCGCCTCTGCGAGCAGAGTCTATTACAAAGAATCTGCGAAGCGCGCCGTACGTGTGTGTGTGTGTGTGTGCCTGTGTGCTAATAGATTCGAGAGCGTCGACCACGCCACAGTACTGGACACAACCTGCAATTACCGAGATCTGATGGCGGCGGGAGAATTCTGCGCAACGTGAATGACGTGGGACAGCAGCATCGTTTCCGATACACATGCTTGGAATTGTTCGCTCCTGAAGCTGGGATCGTGGGAGAGGATCTCGTTTCTGTTGCTAGTGCTGGATGTCCTTTTTCTTGCAGACTACGAGGCAGTGCAGTTTCTTTACAAAGTGCCGACGATTTACTGCCATCCGATACCGTGTCTTTTTTGTCTATTCGCTGTCAGGGTTCGGTATTTCCTAGTGACAGTGTGATGCCTAACTAAAAGGTGGCTGATTCGATTCATGGTAGTATCAGCAATATGCACCACCCAATTAGATGTAGGGATGTGGTGAGTCTAGTGTGTGTGTGTGTGTGGGGGGGGGGGGGGGGGGGGAGCGTGATAGTTTCACGGTTAACGATGGAATTGTTTCGACGAGAGAAATAGTTGTATGTACAGTTGCTGCTACAATGTAAACAAAATAAAACTGGCCTGGAAAATATTCGATGCACCTTAAGATGGGAAAACTAATTTGTTACATAAAATAAGTGAATAAACAATATGGATAGCGAAGGATATTTTCTTCATTATGACCGGTTCCGGCTTAATCTTAGGCCATCTTCAGAATAGCTCTGTAAAAGAAAACTTGCTATTTACCTAAAGGAGTCAGTGACTTAAAATAAAGCAATTTATACATATTGAAATCGAAGAGTCGTTACCCAACAGCTGAAGTTGACAATATCCAGATCAGTCAGTAGACGTCATTCGCTGAAACTGCTGCTGTTGTCTAAGCAACATTGCGTTATATTGATCTGGCGAAGCCGTGCTTGTGCTGTATGTCTACGGATTAAAAAGCCGACGCTATGGATATTTTATACTGGTTAAATAAATTATTTTCGCCGGATGGTACTACAAGAAATAAGATGAATAAATTTTAAATAATCTTATTACGATTACTCACTATTTGTCACAGTCTGTTCTGTTCTATAGGCACTACTTTTTACAGTTATTCACTTTTAGATAAACTGTATCTTCACACGATACGTAATTTATATAAATCGCTCCTCATTGGCTGTTGATGACGTCATACAGCACAAACACGCCCTCACTAGATTTATATAACACACTGCTGCCCAGCCAACAGCATCAGGTTCAGCGACTGTCGTCTATTGATTATCCTGGACATAGTAAATTTCAGCTGATGGATAACGACTCTTCGATTTTAACATGCATAAACTTTAACACATTCACTTACTTATGTTACTAGCACCGTTTTATGTCTTTCACAGTGCTCTCCTGAACATTTTAAATAAAATAAGCATCGCAATCTTGACTGGTTTTTTCACTAATTTTATTTAGCTTTCAAGATAGTTGTTTCCCAAAAATTTTACGAACAATTTGTTATACTTTTCTTACACGCTGTGTGGTTCTTTATTGGATGCAGGAGCGAGGAACAGTTGGTGTTCATAAACAGAGATTCAGGTATGAATTAATTCTACAACTAATACCAAACAGTAGAAATAACACACAACTTTGTTGCTGCAGTTGCAGCGCTAGTCACTAACAGTAGCTCTGAATGATGAAACATGTTCAGATACAGCAGATGTACAAATCAATCTTCAGAACAATAACTTTACAGTAGATCACGAGCCCTGGCCACTACAAAAGTCTCTAAATGTTATTCCACTGGCAAACACAAAATGGGCTCAGTGCATGAATCTTCGAACTTAGTAAATCCGCCGCTGGAGCTCCAGAGGGTGAAAGCATGTATCTCATTGGCACCGGCGTAACAGTACTTGGCAGCGCACTCATGCCGCGGTGGTGGTTGTAGGAACTGCGGCGGTGCAACCGGCGTCGCACGAATTTGAAAATGCGACCGATCGGAAGCGGTCGATATCGCACAAGCAACATCAGCCGTGAGTAAGGAGATGTAAACTGACTTGCCCAACTTAAGATGCATGAAATATCGGGGTTTCAGAGTTCCGTAGCATTTACTACATTCAGCTTATAATACATCAAATGTTTTTGTTACAAGTGTTCGGTGTTTGTAGTCCTCTGCCGCTGGAGCGGTCTGAATTTCGGCGAGTAACTTAGCGGCGTATAACGTGGCTACATCTGTGCACGACAAACAGCATGATATAATCGACTTTAGAATTCTAAGGCCTCGTCCATACACGGATCATCCTCTCCCTCTGCGTGATAATTCCAGAACACTTATGACATTTGCGATATCTGAAACAATCCGACTCTTTAGGTGCAAAAAATGGCCTTGCAGAGTGTTACGTTCAACAAATCACCTGGGCCTGATGGGCTCAAAAAATGGCTTCAAATGGCTCTAAGCACTATCAGACTTAACATGTGAGGTCATCAGTCCCCTACAACTTAGAACTACTTAAATCTAACTAACCTAAGGCCAACACACACATCCATGCCCGAGGCAGGATTCGAACCTGCGACCGTAGCCGCAGCTTGGTTCCGGACTGGAACGTCTAGAACCGCTCGGCCACAGCGGCCGGCCTTTTAGGTTCACTGTCGTCGATAGTCCTCAGTACAGTCCCGATGTGGCCCCATCCGATTTTCATCTGTTTACAAAACTTAAAGAACCAACACACCGACGTGATCGAAGCGGTGCAAGCAGAGGTGAGATTGTGGCCCCGTCAGCAGTGTCAAACATACTGTAGTATCTAGAAACTGGCCTCGGGAAAAATGTGTTTGAGCAGTTACACGAGTGTCTAGGGTCGACGGAACTCATCTAGCAGTGTCCATGCACCGCTCTGGAGAGCCTGAAGATGACTGTTTTATACTGTCGAAACCGGTCACTCACTCCAATAAAAAATATTTTCATAACATTGCGATCAAGACTGTTTTAAATTTTAATTTTAAAAATGTGTTCGTTGCCGGGGTGACTATGTCAAGAAATAAGAATTTAGAGGCGAGGAATTAAGATGTACAATGTTAATAACGTTCTTCAGTTATTTAAATTTTTTTAAAAGTATTCATGTAAAAATTTACGAGGCATTGCTTCTCAGAACGCACGCATAACATTTATGAGTCTATATACTTACATGGTTGTCATAAGCAGTGTGACTAAAATGTAAATTAAGAGTTTATTCGACACTACATTAATGAAGCTACACTCACAATATATAATTCTTTTCTTTTTTTTTTTTTTTTTAAAACGGTTTACATTACCGGTTTAAACGAACTACTTTGCCATTTTCAAACGTAAAAACATCAGTTATATCATTATTCTCCATCCGATGTTTTTACGTTTGAAAATGACGACCTAGTTCGTTGGAACCGGTAATGTAATCCTTACTTTTTAAAGAAAATAATTTATATGCTGTGACTATGGCTTCACTATTGTGGTGTCAAATAAACTTTAAAAATTTACGAGTCTAGTGAATCTGATAATCATCAACGCCTCTTACGCTTGTTTCTACTACGACTTACGCTTATGTTGTTATCTAAACTGTTAATTTTCAAACAGCGGTTGTACACTGCCATAAGACCTTAGTGGGTGGTAGCACAGACACATCTCCATATTCCGAGGATGAGATTTTCACTCTGCAGCGGAGTGTACGCTGATATGAAACTTCCTGACAGATTAAAACTGTGTGCCGGACCGAGACTCGAACTCGGAACCTTTGCCTTTCGCGGGCAAGTGCTCTACCATCTGAGCTACCCAAGCACGACTCGGGACCCGTCCTCACAGCTTCAATTCTGCCAGTACCTCGTCTCCAACCTTTCAAACTTCACAGAAGCGCTTCTGTGAACCTTGCATTTGCCGGCAGGGGTAACCGAGCGGTGCTAGGCGCTACAGTATGGAACCACGCGACCGCTACGGTCTCAGGTTCGAATCCTGCCTCGGGCATGGATGTGTGTGATGTCCTTAGGTTAGTTAGGTTTAAGTAGTTCTAAGTTCTAGGGGACTCATGACCTCAGATGTTAAGTCCCATAGTGCTCAGAGCCATTTGAACCATTTAAAATAATTTTTATCCGGTTCTAGCCGTTTTAAGTGATGAACTACGAGAACGTCCCAGCAGACTGTGAACGGTCTGGCCACAGGGTTATCGCAAATCAACCGCTGCTCCCAAGTCTCGTCAGCTAAAATGCTTTCTAAATTGACAATCAGAGGTGGTCTCTCGTATCGTACACCATGTACCCACCGCACCCAACATTTCTTCCACATGTGGATCTGTTACGGAACCTCGCCGTTACACACCGCTACATGCTGGACGCTACGTTGCGCTGGAAGTAGCAGCAAATCGCGCGCCACGAGGCAGCCTCGTCACACAGCACGCCCCGCGGGCGAACACCTGCGCGGGAATCGACCTCGCGACCAGCTGCGAATTCCAGGGACACGGGCAGCGCTGTCTGGACCGTGACGCCCGCGTCCTTGCAAAATTACTGCAGCTGCCGCGTTGAACCTCCACTACGTCATCAGCGTGAACTCGTGATCGCGCATTCTGTCTCTTGCTGCCTTTCTCGTTCTTGTAGGAGCGGTTTCTTACAGGCTTGGGTGGCGTACAGGCCTCTCTTACTCTCAACAAAAAAGTGATTTACAAAAGATGCAGTTATACTGTGATTCATTAGAAATCAAGGTCGATCGTCATTGTCACACCACGTAGCTTCAGACGCGACAATTGTAGTACTAAAAAGACAGATCTTCTTCTTCTTCTTCTTCTTCTTAGGCCTCCAACTATGAGGTTGGCTAGCAACAGTTCGTCATGCATTTCAGTCTTCGCCCTTCCTCTTAAGAGGGCATAGGTGCTGCACCTGGTGTTCAAATGGCTCTGAGCACTATGGGACTTTACATCTGATGTCATCAGTCCCCTATACTGAGAACTGTTTGAACCTAACTAATCTAAGGACAGTTCACACATCCATGCCCTAGGCAGGATTCGAACCTGCGAACGTAGCTGCAGCGCGCTCGAGACTGAAGCTCCTAGAACCGCTCGGCCACAACGGCCGGCTTGCAACTGGTGTCCTTCACGATCTGGATGATGTACTCTGGTCTCGGTCTGGCGCCGGTATTTTTCGCTTGTACTGCCCCTTCAATGATACCTTTAACGATGGCAGACCCATGTGTTCTTTCTATGTTCGCGTACCTCTAGGAGACAAGACACCTCTCTCTGGAGCACCTCTTCGTTTGATCTCTTGTCCACTCAGGAAGTCTTGAGGGTTACGCGGTAGCACGACATCTCGAAGGCTGTTGTTTTATGTTTTGCTGCTTCTCTGAGTGAGAATGTTTCACTTCCACACAGCAACACACTTCAAGCCGGCCGCCGTGGCCGAGCGGTTCTAGGCGCTTCAGTTCGGAACCGCGCGACCGCTACGGCAACAGGTTCGAATCCTGCCTCGGCCATGGATGTGTGTGATGTCCTTAGGTTAGTTATGTTTAAGTAGTTGTAAGTTCTAGGGGACTGATGACCTCAGATGTTAAGTCTCATAGTGCTGAGCCGGCCGGAGTGGCCGACCGGTTCTAGGCACTACAGTCTGGAACCGCGCGACCGCTACGGTCGCAGGTTCGAATCCTGCCTCGGACATGGATGGGTGTGATGTCCTTAGATTATTTAGGTCTGTGTAGTTCTACGTTCTAGGGGAGTGATTACCTCAGATGTTAAGTCTCATAGTGCTGAGCCGGCCGTTGTGGCCGAGCGGTTCTAGGCGCTACACTCTGGAACCGCGCGATCGCTACTGTCGCAGGTTCGAATCCTGCCTCCGGCATGGATGGCTGTGATGTCCTTAGGTTTGTTAGGTCTACGTAGTTCTAAGTTCTAGGCGCTACAGTCTGATGACCTCAGAAGATAAGTCTCATAGTGCTCAGAGCCTCATAGTGCTGAGAGACATTTGAACCAACACACTTGAAACGTATTTATGATGTTTTTCCTGAGAGTTTGTCTATACTGCTGGATGTGACAAGGTTTCATTTCTAGTTAGAAGCGGCTTACAATATCCTTCCTTGACTATCCCCGTGATGTTATTTTACTCCCTAGCTAGACAAAGGATTTGACGCTCTCCAGTCGCACATTGTTATGTGGGCAGTGGGCAACAGTGTTTCATCTGCTCACCACAAGACACTGTAAATTTACTGTCAATAACGAAGTGTTGCTGAAAGGAACATAACTTCTAGAGAAATAAATCCGTTTCTAGTTGCGATTTTTCTTCCTCCGCCCCCCCCCCCCCCCCCTCCCTCTCAAGCATTGTTAGACCGGTTGCTCCGATGCGATTTTTGATCCAATCATCCTCTCTTGAGTCTACCAACGTTCCATCTTCCCTTGGGGTTGTATTGTTGCAGTTGCTTTAGAATACGTCCATTGCTTATCCTTTCTCTATGTTCTTTCCATTCTCTTCTGTATTCCTTAAACATTAGCGAAAAGCTGTAAATTCCTACATTGCCCAGGTTGGTATCGTTTTTTTAGACTTTCTCTTCTTGTTTCTCCCTGATCTGTTCTCAATACTCTTATCACACCTCTGTAGAGTTTGATATGTGTTCTGGAGCTTCCTGTCCACGTTTCATTTCTATATAGTCTGCAGAAAGCTCCCATACTTTTTTAAAAATTTTATGCTTGTGTCCCTTAGTACTTTTCCCCCGAGCTTTCTTTTGATGGTGTGACGTGTGACACACGTCACATTGAATCAATCTTTTTTTTCTCAATATTGACTTATCCGAGATGTGTCACAGTGCAAGAACCTGAAGGTGTTAACATGTTCAGTAGTGTTTTCTTCTTTGCGTCTGGAAGAAGCATGTTACTGAGCTTCTGAAACAAATAAGTTCAGCCACTTTTGCTCTTCGTATAATTGCTAATCATGGAAACAAACGAATTACCGTCTGCATATATTTTAAATATTTTGATTCAATAATGTCTTACGGAATAATCTTCTGGGGTAATTCACCACTTAGAAAGAAAGTATTGATCGCATAAAAGCGAGCAGTAACAATAATATGCTAGGTATTTTAACTGCGCCGACACAGCACATACATTCGATAATGAAATTCTTCATCAATAATACATGAAAGTTTGAGAAGAATAGTGAGGTCCAAACCTACAACACTAGAGGCTTTCAGTGCCCAGAAATAAATTCAACATGCAGCAACATTTGCTTAAAAACATAAAATATCTGACAGGAGAAAAGCAAATTTTAAGTTTCTTCAGGAAAATTCCTCTTATTCCATGGACGAATTTATGTTTAAAAACTGGTATCATGTAAAAATAAAAACAAAATCAGTTTCAAGTGTATATGCACGAGTAGGGTTAAAAATACAATTTATTCATTAACGTTAACACTAATCATGTACACATGAGATTTCAATAAAAAGAATCGTTCAGGTGATCTATGGAACATGTAACCAACTAATATGAATTTAACTTTGGAATCCCAAAGACTTGGTTTTATCTGTCGATTTCCGTAAACTACTTTGGTACTTTATATAGCTTATTTGAGGCTCTCTGTAAGTTCGTTATCCACAAATAGAATCTGCTAGTCGGTAAACATAATTTTTGATAAAATTCTTTCCTTTTGAAGTTGTCCTCTACATCAGATTTTACGATCTGTTGTTTCCATTCCTCACAATGTCGTCCAGGTGCAAATTAAAAAGTTTCACTGAAATACAATACTCTTGCCTGACTCTTTATTAATATTTCTTTGGGCTTATTTGCTTTAATTTATTTGTATTCCTGTGAGATGCTGCGGCTAGCTAATACGGGAATATCACAGTGAAGTGAGAGACACCAGGTTTAGATAAATGTGGGAACTGCACAACTGATGAGAAAGATACGGACGAGATTGATGGCTTATCGTATATATTTTTTCTTCAACGTTGCTAAGCCAGGCGTGTCTATAGACTGAACTGAATGCACGTATAACGTAGTCCTGTGTTCATGTTGAACATAGAAAGGAGAGAGCGAAATTGTCGTCAAGCAGCCTAATTCTCTAGAATCGTACCAGCAGTGCTCCGAGCACCATAGCCGCATGAAGATCGACTCTTTGAGAAGTCCTCTACTCAGGTGATATTTCAGCGAGCGCTGGAAATCGACGGAGGGCAATAGTGTACAGTTTGTGATTAAGAACTTCACTACCATGAGCTCTACTTCTCCTGTCGTCCAAATCTAGATTTCTTGCAATTGATACGCATGGTAGCTGCAGCGTAATCACACGAGGAAGTCGCACGAGTCAGGCAAGTGTCTTACACATTCTCCATCGACTTAGGATGCATTTCTATCACCTCTCTCTCTCTATCAAGAGTTGCACAGAAACGTTTCGGAGGGCTATGTTAACTTCTGTACATGGGCATCAAGACAGGATACTCCCGATGTATCATGAATCTTGTTTCGTGATGAGGCCACACTCACCAATTGTGGCCAAGTGAACCACCTTGGTCTGTTGACAGTCCCCGTTGGCTTCGTCAGTTGGAACTTGTCCGTGGACAACGTGTCGTGTGGTATGGTGAACCATCAGCTCATAGGCCCATTTTTTATAGACGGAACACTGAACGCGCCCAAGTAGCGCAGCCCCCTAACAGACTTTCTTCATGGATGTTATAAAACGTTCCTCCGTAATCTAGGAGGAACCTGTTGTACCAACATGGTGTCTGTTCAGCCCGTAGCGCAGGAATTACTACAGCATGTCTTCACGAATTGTTTTCAAATCGTTGGCCTGGACGCAAAGGACCTGTATGTTGGCTAGCTCGTTGCTCGGATTTGACGCCTGTAGACTTTCTTCTGTGGGGAAAGTTGAAAGACAGTGTCTACAAGGACACACCAACTACACCCCATGATGAACAACGATGTATTACTGCAGCCTGCTCGGACATTTCGGCTGAAGTGCTAGGACGTGTGCTGCAGTCGCTCCATACCATGCATGAAGCGTGTATTGTTGCTTCCGATGGTCACTTTCAAGACAATCTGTAATGTCAGTTGCCGCGCAGGATTAGCCGAGCGGTCTCAGGCGCTGCTGTCATGGACTGTGCGGCTGGTCCCGGCGGAGGTTCGAGTCCTCCCTCGGGCATGGGTGTATGTGTTTGTCCTTAGGATAATTTAGGTTAAGTAGTGTGTAACCTTAGGGACTGATGACTTTAGCAGTTAATTCCCATTTGAACATTTTTGTAATGTCAGTTGTCTCGTTACTGGTCAGAAACCACGTAACTAGTTATGCACTTGTTTTGATCTTTAGTGTTTTGCTACCACAGGTATCCTATAAGTGTCGGAGTGGGAACTTTTCAAAACACGACATCTCTTAAGCGACTCGCACTAGAAATCTGCAATAAACAACGCTGACCTGGTTTATGCTACTTTTAGTTTGTTAATGTCAATAGACATTGTACAATTTAAAAACAGTTTGCTTGTACAAAATTACACTTTCTAAGTATTATTTCAGTGTGTTGGCTGGCTAACAATACATGCTCCTGACTACCAATCCATTCCTGGAAAACCAGACATCAATGGTACTTTCGGTTTCCGCAATATTTACTTGCTGTGCAAATTTTAGGTCATTCACCTTGCATATGTTAACGTAATTGTATCTAATGCAAGTGAGGGGTATGTTTCTAATGACAAGATTTTTCCTCGTTCGTTACTTACTTTAATTAATATTAAGTTGAACGTTTCTGCCTCCCATGCGCTTGCCCGGGTTCGATTCCCGGCCGGGTCGGAGATTTTCTCTGCCCGTAGAAAGCGCGTTGTGTTGTCCTCATCATCATCTCATCATCATCGACACGCAAGTGGCCCAGTGTGGCATCGACTAAAGTAAGACATGCAAACAGGTGGCCGAATTTCACACACGATCATTTAATTTCGATTTTTTTTTTTTTTTGCTGTCGTCTTTGACTGATGTAAGTAAATCTTGTGTTTATTGAGCTATGGAATGAGGTCCCATAGGCTTTTCAAAATTTTTTGTGCGGTGGTAGTGATGAACGTGAGTGTATGAGAGAGCTGTCATGATTCACATTTGATGACGACCAAGTGATTGTCATGGGGCCGTTCGTTTATGTTAACGATTGAAGCGCTCGTTGCACTAGGACTCTGCGAAACCTTTTTGGTCTGTAGATTAATTAGGTATACGTTTTGTTTATGTTTAACATGAGCGCCGGAGAGTTTTTGAAGGCAGTGAGCACTAAGCTGCAACTGTTTTTGTGACTGTCAAGATCAAAGGTTTCTTTAACTTACTGGCCAGTGGGACCAAATGCCAATGCCTATTAAACTGATTTGTGATTGTTATTTGTAAACTCCCTCTTACTACAAAGTGTAACACAGTGACACTATGTTTATAAATAAATGCTAACTTGGATATATGGTCCAGCAGAGCTCCTAGCACGTTCCAGTCCCCAATCGTCACGCTCCTGCTGTATCAGTATGCTGTGACCACGGGAAAAGCGAAATGTAATTTCGATAGCAATGTTATCAACATTCCATATGTGTAGCTTTTCATACGCAATGCCCGCATCTCGTGGTCGTGCGGTAGCGTTCTCGCTTCCCACGCCCGGGTTCCCGGGTTCGATTCCCGGCGGGGTCAGGGATTTTCTCTGCCTCGTGATGGCTGGGTGTTGTGTGATGTCCTTAGGTTAGTTAGGTTTAAGCAGTTCTAAGTTCTAGGGGACTGATGACCATAGATGTTAAGTCCCATAGTGCTCAGAGCCATATTCATACGCAATAGAGCGTTCTCGTATTTCCCACCAGCACTCTTTGGCTGAGTTTGAGACTGATGAATGCAAGAAACAAGAAATGTAGTACGATCTAAGATCTTCCGAAGGACTACCAACACGCAGTAGAATAGATCATTATACACTGAAGTGCCAAAGAAGCTGGAATTGGCACGCGTATTCAAATAAAAAGAGAGGCAGAATTTGCTGCGTCGGTTGGCAGCCTCTATAAAAGCCAAGTATTTGGTGCAGTTGTCAGATCGGTTAGTAGTGCTACAATGGGAGGTTGTCAAGATATGAACGTTGTGTTATAGTGGCGCACGAGTGATGGGTAACAGCATTTAAGAGGTAGCGATGAAGTGGAGATTTTCCCGTACGACCATTTCATTTCACGAGTGTACTGTGAATATCTGCAATCCAGTAAAACATCAAATCTCTGACATGTCCGGCCGGCCGCGGTGGCCGAGCGGTTCTCTTAGATCCTGCAAGAACGGGATCAGCGGCGACTGAAGAGAATCGTTTAACGTGACAGGAGCGCAACCCTTCGGTTAAACTGCTGCAGATTCCAATGCTGAACCATTAACTAGTTTCAGAGTGAGAACCGTCCAACGAAACATTATCAATATGTGCTGACCAGAAGGCCAACTCGTGTGCCCTTGATGACTGCGTGGCACAAAGCTTTACGCCTCGCCTGGGCCCGTCAACATCGACATTTGACTGTTGAGGACTGGAAACGTGTTACACGGTCGTACGAGTCTCGTTTCAAATTGTATGCAGCGGTTGGACTTGTATAGGTATGAACACAACCTCATGAATCCATGAACCCTGTAGGGGACTGTTCAAGCTGGTGGTGGCACTGTAGTGGTGTGGGGCGTGTGCAGTTGGAGTGGTTCGGGACCCTGACACGTCTAGATAAGACTGTAACAGGTGACACGTACGTTAAGAACCTGTATGATCACCTGGATCCATTCATGTCCGGCCGGCGGCGGTTCTAGACGCTTCAGTCCGAAAACGCGTGAATGCTACAGTCGCAGGTTCGAATCCTGCCTCGGGTATGGATGTGTGTGATGTTCTTATGTTAGTAAGGTTTAAGTAGTTCTAAGTTCTAGGGGACTGATGACCTCTTATGTTAAGTCCCATAGTGTTCAGAGCCATTTGAACCATTCATGTCCATTGTGCGTTCCGACGGACTTGGGTAATTCCAGCAGGACTGCGCGACATCCCACACGTCCAGAATCTCCAGGAACACTCTTCTGCTGGCCACCAAACTCCCCAGACCTGAACGTTATTGAGCAAATCTGGGATGTCTTGCAACGTGCTTATCAGAAGAGCTCCACCCCATCATATTCTCACGGATTTATGGAGAGTCCTGCAGGATTGTGTCAATTCCCTCCATCACTACTTCAGAAGCTGGTCGAGTCCGTGCCACATCGTGCTGCGGCACTTCTCCGTGTTCTCGGGGGCCCTATACGATATTAGGCAAGGTGTAGCACTTTCTACATTGTACATTTTTGTAGACGTGCAAGAGAACGAGTCACAATACGAGCAAGTAAACAACACTGCCTGAACAGTGGCCGTATCGATTAGAGGCAGCGTTTGGGAGGCGACGTCGAGCTTATTACGGGAGACTCTGTGGACCTCTCAGCAAGGAGCCTCGCGTTTCGCGTCGGCAGATAGCTATATGCACACCCTGTCAGGCGGGATGATGGCCTCTCGCCGACGCGGCTCTGGCTGTGCCCCGCCGGGCCGGCTATCTAATTAACGCCGGTGCGTCCGCATTGTGGGCTCGCGCGGTGCCGGCGTCGCCAGCTTGTACAATCAATTGGCCATCTGGGCGGCGAGCGCGCAGCTCCCAGGACACGCACGTGCCTGCTTTCTTCTTGGCCGGGTCGATGACCCCTCACAGGGGCCGCGGCTCAGGTGGCGGGTGTTGATAAACAACAGTCCCAAAGCAGTCCCGGGCTCAGATCCTTGACCCACTGGACGCTGCCAGGTACCTCCGAGCGGTCGACCGAGAAGAGTTTATTTCTCTTGTATTCCCATATACTAGCGAAACCCGTTTCAGACTACCGTCCGGAGTAAGAAATTCATTAATTCAACGAGTTTATTACATGTACCTACCCCTATGCAAGGGCGTAGCCAGGACCTGAACTAGGGAGGGGGGGGGGGAGGGGGGGAGCAGGTCATACTAGTGTCAGGAAACGAGGACTCGAGACAACATACAGCACTTCTTATTAAATAAAACTGTAAGCCAGTGAAAAACTGCTTTTAATAAACATTTTAAATACAAGAACGCACTTGTACAATCCGAGAAAACATGCAGCATTTCTTATTAAATAAAACAGTAAACTTGTGAAAAACCGCGAATATCTTCTAGGGGGCAGCCCTCCCCCCCTGTCACTCGCTGGGTACGCCCATGTCCCTATGTATGGAGCGTTAATGCAAAGTGTTGCAGCACTCAAGAAACGGAAAATTTGTAAGATGTTATCATACGAAGAAGTTAAACAAAGGAGGATTTCAAGAGTGCTATTAAAATTCGAGGTGAAGGGGTGTTTGTGATGTGACACTGCAGCCCTCAGTGAAACTGAAGAAACCGAGCATTCGGGAGGACGGTGGTTCAAATCCGCATCCAGCCATCAAGATTTAGATTTTCTGTGATTTCCCTAAATCGGCCCAGGCAAATGCTTGGCATGGTTCCTTTGAGAGATCATGGCGGATTTACTTTCTCATCCTCCAAACGTACGGAGGTGTGCCTCCGTTTGTTGAAGATAAGAAAGAATCACAGGACCTGTAGAGTGGTTCAAATGGCTCTGAGCACTATGGGACTTAACATTCTGAGGTCATCAGTCCCCTAGAACTACTTAAACCTAACTAACATAAGGACATCACACACATCCATGCCCGAGGCAGGATTCGAACCTGCGACCAAAGCGGACGCATAGTTCCAGACTGTATCGCCTTGAACCGCTCGGCCACCTCGGCCGGCCCTGTAGAGTGTAATGAACGGTCTAGTGAGGACATTATGCATTGAGGGTATTCCGCAAAATACCAAAGAGATAGGTACCGTAAGTGAAATTATCAAAGAAAAAAATCTGGATCTCATAATGTTGTTGTAATTCTGTCAGAGGCAGTTCAGGACCTAGAAGACCAGCTGAATGGAATGGGCAGTGTCATGAAAGGAGGATATAAGATGAACATCAGCAAAAGCAAAAAGAGGATAACGGAATGTAGTCGAAGTAAATCAGGTGATGCTGAGGGAATTATATTACGAAATGAGACGCTTAAAGCAGTAAATGATTTTAGCTGTTTGGGAAGCAAAATAACAAGCTGGTCGCAGTTGAGAGGATATAAAATGTAGCTTGGCGATGGCAGGGAAGTTTCTGAAGAAGACAAATTTGTTAACATCGAGTATAGATTTAAGTGTCAATAAGTCTTTTCTGAAATGACTTGTATGGAGCGTAGCCATGTTTGAAAGTGAAGTATCGACGATAAATAGTTTAAAGACGAAGAGAACAGAAGCTCTCGAAATGTGGTGCTACAGAAGAACGCTGAATATCAGGTGGGTAGATCACATAACTAATGAGGAGGTATTGAATAGAATTGGGGGAAGAGGAGTTTGTGGCAGAACTCGACGAGAAGAAGGGATCGGTTGGTAGGATACGTTATGAGGCATCATGGGAACACCTGTCTAGTATTAGAGGGAAACGTGTAGGGTAAAAATGACAGCCGGCCAGATTGACTGAGCGGTTCTAATCGCTACAGTCTGGAACCGCGCGACCGCTACGGTCGCAGGTTCGAATCCTGCCTCGGGCATGGATGTGCGTGATATCCTTAGGTTATTTAGTTTAAAGTGGTTCTAAGTTCTAGGGGACTGATGTCCTAAGAAGTTAATTCTCATAGTGCTCAGAGCCATTTTTTTTTTTTTTTAATTCGCAGAGACAGACCAAGAGATTAATACACTAAGCAGATTCAGAAGGATGTAGGTTGCAGTAGTTACTTGGAGATGAAGCGACTTGCGCAGGATAGAGTAGCATGGAGAGCTGCATCAAACCAGGCTCTGGACTGAAGACCACAACAAGAACAACAACAACAACAGCAACAACAGTGTAGTTTATGCTGGCGCTTTGCACGCTTCGAGAGTGTCTACGGAATGGTAAGACATTCAAAGTTCTATTATACTTCTTGTGGAAGCTAAGAGTGTGGCGTTTTTAGATAGTTCACATAATTATACAGCAGTCAAAAATTTAAATAGTTTTTCTGGTTTCGTATCATAGGTGACGTGCGATCCTGATCAGTTGATCATAGTCAACCGCTTTTAGCGTGTTTTGGTCTTGACGACAAACCATGTGTCTTGGCTATAAGCACTCACTCTACCGCGCCAAGGTTGTTTAAAAAAATAAAAATACCTGTGAGTACTCAGCTCTCATTGATGTACGGCGTTTTGTAGCTGGACACATCTATTTTAAAACCATCGTAATTCGTTACTGTTTCAATTTCTTATACAGATCACCTGAAGATGCTTCTCTATTGAAGCGAAACTGGTAGTGAAGTTTTGATACAAGCATTTGAACACCAAGTGCGGAGATTTTATTCGCCTGGCTGTTGCACGCGAAAATTCAAGCAGGCAGTGTCGCCAAAAGTGTTCTTCGTTTGGTTTCCTGGAACGGAACAAGAGAGCGATGCAACAATTGGACATTAGAAAGTAGCAAGGATCGAACCCGAGCCCAAGCCTGAGCAAAGGAAGAGGAGATTAGTGTTTAGCGTCCCGTCGACAACGAGGTCATTAGAGACGGAGCACAATCTCGGGTTAGGGACGCTTGGGGAAGGAAATCGGTTGTGCACTTTCGAAGGGACCATCCAGGCATTTTCCTCAAGCTATTTAGGGAAATCACGGAAATCCTAAATCTGCAGAGCCGGATGCGGGTTTGAACCGTTATTCTCACGAATGTGAGTCCCATTTTCTAACCACTGCGCCACGTCAAAGCAGTCTCGTGCGCTATTATTTGAATTTTATATTTGGGTTTCCTTCCTTGTGCTTGGTTAAATGTTTACTTGTATATCGGGAAGTGACTCCTTGTTAAAACTCGGAGAGGGTGTTCGATGTTACTG
This sequence comes from Schistocerca gregaria, assembly GCF_023897955.1. NCBI lineage: Eukaryota > Metazoa > Arthropoda > Insecta > Orthoptera > Acrididae > Schistocerca > Schistocerca gregaria. The sequence goes on along the minus strand of NC_064925.1, from coordinate 87,703,441 downwards.
CCGCCTCCGGCATTCGTCTTTTCAATTAAGTGTTGTCATCCCTTCGAGCTGGTTTATGTGTACTTAATTTTGATTTGGCCATCTGAATTAATATTTTGTGGCGCAGTATAGCACTAAGGCAACCTCATTGTATACCACCTTGTGGCCCTGTCAAGTACCTTAACTTTCAGTGGCACGAGTTAGCTCCACTACCTGTTTTACTGATGTGCTCCCTTCAAAATCTTGTCTTGTATAAGTTTGCCCCATGTGTCTCTTGGAACACAGAGAAGAGCTTTAGTGTGACTTCAGTACTAATCAGTTAATGGGATCTTCATTTTGGCTTGGCTTCCACTGAAGAGTTTGAGTGGAGCGTAGTGTGTTTGATTTGTTATTCATTTAATTACTGTAAGCTTGTTTATTTAATGGGGAGCAAGACATTTAAAGTTTGTTGGTATTAACTCCCCCAGTCGCTGGGTGTTGCTAATTCGTTCCAAATTGCCTACTACTTACTCAGTGGAAAGGCTGTTGATTAGTTGCTTACTGTGAGTACAAATCACGCTATTTATTTGTTGCCGAATTTTTTAAAGTGTCTGTGTCGTGATTCAATAACTAGCTATCTGTTTGACCTAAACTGATATAAACCTTACAAATGCCTACTTAAAATTTGTTGCCAGTAGAAACCCTTAAGAGAATTAAGTTTTGTCACTGTTTATGTTAACCGTTACTGGGTGCAATATTTCATGTAGTTAAATTTTGTCTTTAAATGTGTATTTCTCTGATGTAATGAACGAGTGATAAAAGAAAAAAGCAAAGGGGCCTGGTCCTTCCTATTGTGTCCGCTTTGTAACACGTATCACATACCTGATATTTTTCTTTACAGTTGTTTCTCAGCACAACCTACCCTGCAACACTTTCACAAGCTTTTCAGACTCTCTCTGACCACACTGTATAAAAGGAGCGGGAAAGATTTTTGTCCACCTTGAGATAGGCAACCAAAAACATTATCAGCCTTGCCAGAGACGGATGCCCCCGTGAGTGGGGTTGCCTGTCTTAAGGCGCTTGAAGTATTTTCCGGTGCAGTTTCATTTTCGCGCACCGTGTGTGCTTCTTGCAGCTGGTTATCCTTTACCTTGTAAGACGTCGTGGTCCCCTGACCTTCATTGCTTACATATTCCGCCCTCACAACCATATTCCGCACATCAAGACCCTTCATTCGAACCCAAACTCGATAAGATAAAGTCAATGTTGTATGAATTCATGTAAACTATATGCAAATAACTAGTAAAACGGAAATTCGCACCGAGATTGAAATACTTGAGGCTGGCGTACACACACACATTCCAGACATGACGGTCCTAGGAGCTTATTGTTCAGGAGAGCCAGACCGCACGCCGGGAGGCTGGTCCCTTTAGAGGGCGAGTCAAGTCAACCTATCTACGTTGGCCAGCGGCCGCCTGTGGAGCAGACAGCGTTTGCGTGAGTGAAAGGAAGAACAACCCCGTGTTTGGCTTAAAAGCAAATTCCGCTACATTGTGTGGGAGCGCCCAGCCTACGCATTCCTTACAAACATAGAACGCGGTTTCAGACGTTTTCACAGGGAGACAGCAAATGCCAAACACCGATGCTACAGATTTCCAGACTGGTCGCCTTAAACGAAACGACATTATCCCGTTTTAGAAGAGCAATGTTGATTGACAGACGATATTCCTGACGCCTTGAGCTGAAGAAGTAATGGAAGAGACCGTTTGGTGTGGAGAGGGGCCGTTCTGTTGTCGCTCTCGGAGCGAGAACACGTAACGAGAGCGTGTGCGCTGGTACGTGTTCTCAAAGAGGGAGGAACAAGTCTCTCCTCAGTACTTCACTGGGAGAGCACCTCTGTCAAAAGCAATTCGGCGTGCGACTCTATATTGAGTCCTTGTGATTAAGCGTTGTTCACTGTGTTGGCCGCCACACTTATTGTGTGGTATGAACGGACAGAGTTATAGTTAAAAGCCTGCAAGCGAATTTTTGAGTGGCATCGCGGTTGACTCGTTATTTGACCGGTGTACCACGCCAATAGTTAAACTAGGTGTGAATAGGAGTCCTTGACTTCATCAAGGCGTAGGGAGAGTTTGATTGGTGAAGGTCAATCCAGATAGAACAAGAGTTATCTTATTTGTCAGCAGCGAGCGGCGCAGACAGCTGTCATCGCAGCTTACGGTATTGTGCGCTACAGCTGTTGCGAGCCCCATATTTCCTCCACTACAGTACACTTCACTGCATTTCACACGTGACACCCTCGACCGTACGTAGCAACATTCCAACGGATAATTATTCAAGTTGAGTAGGCGCGGCTCTCAGCCATTCCGCCAAGTCAATAACAATCTTAAACTTTGTATAGAAATTTCATTAGCGAATCCTATTCTTAAGAGGTAACTTCACATTCCGAAAACAACCCGGAAACAACTTGTTCAATTCATAACTAAAAGTGCCATTGTGATTTCTCAGAATTTTCGCAAAATAAACAATAACTTTCGTTAGTTTCATGTTTTTCTAACACTAACTAGCACTACTCAAGTACCCAAGTATCCCACTAGTTACGTAAGAAATTTTGTGAATTTTTGTGTCATTTCCTTATAGCGGACGACTCCAGAAGATATTTATTGATGAAAGTTTTTCAGGCACTTCTCTTTAGAACGTTAGGAGCGTCTGTCTGACTTCTGTAGTAGTGTGGGGATGGAAATTGCATCTTGCAGTAGCCACAGGGTAAAGGGTACATCTGAGATTAATCCGTTGCGCAGAATGACAGAACAGCACCCACACGCTCACAACCTCACGTCGTTTCTGATCGGCTGATGGGTATCGGGCGTCCACTTCACACTGCATGGCCGTGAGATTCGTTTCCTAATGAACCGATGTAACGAGCAGAGGTAACTCTCGCGAAACTTAACAAGCGGAGTGCCAACGCGCAGTTGCTGGCGAGGCCGCACAGCTTGTTATCGGCACAGCACCGTATAACGCGCCACCTCGCCGCTCACAGGGCCGGGAATCGTGCACCGACACCCCAGGCAGACCACGGGCGGCGACCGGCGGCTACACGGCCCATAAACCGGCCTGTTGCTCGCTTCCTTCCATTGCCTACTCCTTTCGTAAGCCCCTACACTTGTTACCACTCACTGTCGCAGCTACAGTCGTACACTTCCTGGTATCCGCCCTTTACATACAGGGTGAAAAGTATTTGAACCGACAAACTCTGGGAGGTTGTAGGGGACATCAAAACAAATATTTTTTCCCTACGAGGATTATTTAAACCGTTGGAGGCCCTGTTACTCTCTTCAGTTGATAGAGGCCGCATTACGATCTTCAGTCGTTAGAGGGCGTATTACGCTCTTCAGTTGTAGCCAACTGCTGTCCACCAGTGTAGTAGTGCATTGTTTCTGTTTACTAATGGAGCGATACACTTGGAGTGACTACACTGACATGGTTGGTGCGTACTACATAGCGCACCACAACGGACGAGCTTCACAGCGGGTTTATCAACAACTATATCCTAATCGCCGTATCCCGCATCATTAGACCTTTGATGCTGTGTACCAACGTCAGCGTGGGACCAGGTTATTTAGCAGATTACTTGGACAGGGATGCTGCTGCACGGTAAGAACGTTGCAATTTGAGAAAGCTGTCTTGTAGCATGTGGAGCGGGATCATTCAATCAGCCCTCTTGCAATTGCACCTCACATGGGGGCAGACGGATGTAAGAACAGTCCTTCGAGCGCAACTGTTACTTCCATTTCACTTACAGCGTGTCCAGAACCTGGAACCAGTTGATTATCTACCCAGAGCACAGTTTTCGCAGTGGTACCTGGAACAGTGTGAAATGTATCCTACATTTCCATTCTCTGTGTTGTTTACCGATGAAGCAACGTTCGGGCGTGATGGAGTCTTCAACATGCACAATTCGCATGTTTGGAGTGACGATAACCTACATGCCACAGTTACTAGCGCTCATCAAGTGAGGTTCTTTGTTAATGTGTGGTCGGTGTTACTGAAGACTGTTTAATTGGGCCGTATCTGCTACCTACTTGTTGTCTCTTGGTCATAAAAAAATGGAAAAGTGTTTGCTAGTTTAATTAATCTCCTCTGCCGGTTTAAATATTCCTTACAGGAAAAAATGACATTAGGGATTTGATGTCCCCTACAACCTCCCTGAGTTTGTCGGTTTAAATACTTTTCACTCTGTATAAAGACGCGAAGGCTGAAATCACTCCACGATATAGAGTGGCAAAATCACGCAAGACCTTCGAAATTCTGAAAAATGTAAGAGAAAGCTACAGTTAACAAAGAGTAGCATGCAATATCTACTAGAACCAAATGGGAACAATGAAACTGGATGATCAACGATGAAGTGCTCAGTTTACAAAACGCTATAACAGGGGTGCAGTCTTTCGCCTCTACTGTTCAACCTAAAGGATGTTTCCGTAGCAGCCTGCGAAAATGTAACAGGACTTAGAGAATGCTCCGCTGAACAATTTGATGGAGGCAACCTGGGGTCGGAGAATCCAGCTGATGGCGGTAAGGAAGTAAATCTGTCAACCGCTTCGTCTAACATTACTGTTTTCCAGCCTATTTACATGTACCACGCGCACCCGTTTACACGTAATGTGCTGTCTAGTTGCATGTACATTATTTACTTCCTGCAAGGAAACGAGAAGGACGAGCCTGATTGCTAGGAAGTATTTCCTTGTCATTTCAATGGAAGAGCAGGTCCTATTCCATGGTCTGGGAGGTCACTTGACCTCAATCCTCTTGAGTATTTCCTATGAAGATGTCTCAAGTCACATGTGTACGAGACCCCAATGGATAAGGAGATTGAATTAGTTGCCAGAATAGTAGCTGCTGTAATATCCACGACACTATGTTCTAGCCACAAGATGTTAAAATGAACTAAGTGTACAAACTTCAACAAATATTACCGATACTACGTATAAAAAGGACTGTATCGTGTAAAAATGACGATAATTATTTCATTATTTCTGTAATAATTTAATTTTTGTGTGATTTAAAACTGTTATCAGAGAACTACATTCATGGATAACGACAATTATAATATTTTTTTGTTATCTGTGATAATTGTGGTTCAGTTGTTCTTCCTGTGCTAACGGATGAACTGTTCGGACGTGAGACATGTGACTCCTGCAAAAAGAAAGCGTGTAACTAGATTGTTAATTATTATTTGAAAAATAGAGTCGCTATTACCTAGACGTGGATTTGTGTTCATTTCTAATCAAATCTAATTAATGTTTTTAAGTGTTAATTTTCGGCTCCGCAATTAGGAGCGCAGCCATTAGCGCTAGTAACTCACAGCGGAGTTTACTAGTAGCTGGTATAAAAAGTATGAAACATTTTTCGTGGAAAATGATTTTAAACGCTAAAGAATAGAGATAAAAGGCTTAAAGGGTTTTATCTAAATATATTAACTTGATATAAAAGGAATCGAGAATAACAATAAACAAATTGACTATCGTCTGTCTGCTGCCATCTTAGCAAAAATATCTCCGCGGCAGTTTTGAATTGAGAATTTTAACAAATATAAATGTTGTTAGATATAAATGAATGTAAATAAATGTGCATCGGTGGTCCCGAATCTACTTTAAAAGACAGAATTCAACTCGGACTGTATCTTTAAAAACAGTGCTCACAGCACTTTACGTAATAACAATTTCTTGTTTGCTGATGTATGAAGCTTAATTATTTCGGGCGATTTACATGAAATATTTTAATAGGAGACATACGTCAGTGTTGTGCGCGGGTAGTATTTTGTGACTAAATGTTCCCGTTGCTAGAGAAAAGTGCTTCCATCTTAAGTAACAGTTGTGTAAAATCTGATAAATGATATGCACTTTAGTGCCACTCACACGACTTTACAGACAACATTTCTACAAAAAGTCAAGTGGAGATTTCTTTTGCAGAGTGACAATTATTAGCCGGGATAATCATTTTTGAGATCAAACGAATTGTTACGCTGACAGTAGGTAACTAGTTTTATATTTTGTTGATCTACCTGAAATCTCATTTATAAGTAATTAAAGTCACGAAGTATTATAAACCGGTTCCGCCACACCGCCTGTGATAATATTCGAAACTCACCAGGTATATTTGTCAGGGAATCTTGTTCGCCGATGTCACGCTTGCGATGAGGTTGTTGGCTGTCAGTTTCACCACACTTTGTAAGATACAATACAAATGGTACGTTCATTGTGTCAGTGATGGTATTTGCAGTTTACTGTAACTAATGTCAATAAGAAAGTACACAGTACTGTGATTTTATTCCTATTATGGCTTCTCCGACCCCATGTTACCTACCGCAAACTGTTCAGTGGAGCAACCTCTATGTCCGGCTAAATTTTTGCACGCTCTTACGGAAACACCCTGTGTCTATAGAATAAGATACGACGCAAATAAAAGATAGATATAAGAGCTCGATTAAAACTCAGGGCGAAATGATATCAAGCATATGTTTTGCTGATGACATTGCTATCGTCAGTGAAGATGACGAAGAATTACAACAGAATGAACAGTGCAAGATTGGAGAATATGGATTGATAGCACACCGGAAAGAGAGAAAACTAATGAGGAACAGCACAAATGATAATAGCGAAAAGCTGTACATCAGAACTGGTAATTATGAAATACATGAAGTCAATGAATTGTGTTATCTTTGAAGCAAAATAACCCATGACGGGCAAACCAAAGAGGACATTAAAAGCACACTAGACAGGCGGAAAGGACACTCCTGGCCAAGAGACGTCTGCTAGTGTGAAAAAAAGGGCTTAGTTTGAAGAAGAATTTTGTGAGAATGTACGTTTGGAGCTCAAAATTTTATGGCGGTGAATCATGGACTGTGTGAACTCCGGAACACGAGACAATCGATGCATTCGAGACGAATTTAAGTGAACTGATAAGGTAAGGATTGGGGATGTTCTCCACAGAGGCGGCGGAGAAAGGAACACATGGCAAATCCTGACAAGAATGGTCAGGATGGAAGGACATGTTTTAAGTCATCAGGGAGTAACTTCCGTAGTCCCAGTGGGAGCTGTAGAGGGTAAAATGCAGGAAGAGAAAGATTGGAATAAATTCAACAAATATTTGAAAACGTTGGGCGCAAGAGCTACTCAGACACGAGTCTTCAGTATTGGACCTCGAAACGTTAAAGAAGAGAAATATACTTAAAACTGGTGCCACTCCATACTGCGCGCCTGAAATAAGAATCTCCGTTGGAAAATCTTTTTTATTTATAGGAAGCGACGCGTTTCGCCCTTTTGGGGCATCATCAGATTGGTCTAGGGGAGAAAAATGACAGTAGTGAAGTATAAGCAGATTGAAATGGAATGTTTATAAAATAGGGTGTAGACGCCAGTTTTTCGTCGACGATGTACAGCATCGTTACATCCATAATGAGATATCTACTAACGTCAAATAAGCTGAATGTGGGGTTAAAGGAATGGAGTGCGTCGACTGTGAAGCTTCATATGTGGACCAGACTCGTATGAAATTTCGAACCAGATTTAGTGAACATTTGCAGAGGACTTAAAGTCTAGTGCGCACCGCTCCCCGACGCTCAGCAGCTAAATCATATTGGCAACAAAGGGAAAAGGCTAAATCTAGGACGAATTTGAAATTCTGAAACACTCCAGGGAAATGTATTTTATTGAACGGTCAATTGGTTAGCAGAAGCCAGTCGTTTTATGATATTATAGGACCCACTATTCCAGCCCACCAATAGCTTTTATTGCGAATGTGACGCTACTTTTTTATTCCTTACTTTCTAACTGAATTTATCGGTCAGATTAATCTTTCAGCGTTATCTGCTGCTTGACAGGTTCTAGAAATTTTATACACTTTATAGAGATCTGTTTACAAGTACTAGTTTTGTGTTTTTGCACCTACTTTTATTAATATCCTTGCACTAAATTAATTTTAATAATTTACTGCTTTATCTAATTTGTCGTCCGCATAAGTAATTTAGTTATACAATCTATTTTTGTAAGCACGTTGGTAAGCCAACGCCATCTACTTTAAAGCCTACTACTACGGTCGTATAATCTTGGTTCTACAGATCTATGAAACTTCCTGGCAGATTAAAACTGTGTGCTGGACCGAGACTCGAACTCAGGACCTTTGCCTTCCGCGGGCAAATGCTCTACCTAAGCACGACTCACGCCCCATCCTCACAGCTTTACTTCCACCAGTACCTCTTCCCCTACTTTCCAAACTTCACAGAAGCTCTCCTGCTAACCTAGCAGAACTAGCACTCCTGGAAGAAAGGATATTGCGGAGACATGAGTTAGCCACAGCCTATGGGATGTTTCCAGAATGAGGTTTTCTCCCTGCAGCGGAGTGTGTGCTGATATGAAACTGCTGGAGAGCTTCTGTGGAAAGTAGGGGACGAGGTCCTGCGGAAGTAAAGCTGTGAGGACGGGGCATGAGTCGTACTTGGGTAACTCAGATGGTAGAGCACTTGCCCACGAAAGGTAAAGGTCCCGAGTTCGAGTCTCGGTCCAGCACACAGTTTTAATCTGCCAGGAAGTTTCATAGATCTGTAGAACCAAGATTATACGACCGTAGTAGTAGGCTTTAAAGTAGATGGCGTTGGCTAACCAACGTGCTTACAAAAATAGATTGGATAACTAAATTACTTATGCGGACGACAAATTAGGTAAAACAGTGAATTATTAAAATTAATTTACTGCAAGGATATTAATAAAAGTAGGTGCAAAAACACAAAACTAGTAAGTTTTAATCAGCCAGTAGGTTACATATCTGCGCACACTCCACTGCAGAGTGAAAATCTCATTCTAGAGATATCTGCAGATCTATGTTTGTGCGGCCGGCTTGGACGGCTGACGTATTCTGGTCTCAACCGCATTATTTGCTATTTGTCAGCTTGACGCAACGTTCCATCAGGTGTAAGCCGGAACGTGGTTGGCTTCGTGGTACTTATTGGTTTGAGATGGTTTTCCTGCACACCAGATGCTGCAGGTATACTTGGAACAGTATTCTCGGTACCATTGTACGCCAGGTTCCGTAATGCTTTTATTCACCACATGACGATAGGACGATGGTTCCTCCTAAAATTTTATCTTAATGACATATGTGGGCATTAACGGCGAATGTTGATTTTCCGAATTTATTTCTACATAAGCTCACAGTTGTGGCTAACTGTAGAGATGGCCGCACTGCTTGGAACTTTGCCTCTTTTGTGTTTTTATATTAACTCCATTGCCCATTTCAATCTGCATATACGTCACTACTGTCTTTTTTCACACCGAGGCCAATCTGATGATGTCCCCAAAGGGCGAAACGCATCATTTCCTAAAAATAAAGAAAACATTGTAACCGATTGTCTTATGTCAAGAAGAGAAATATACCTTGGACCATTGCGTAATGGTCATAAGACAAAAAGCACCAAGAACGCGTGTTTTGAATTACCCCTCCCGAAGAAAATGGCTTTACCGCGGGGGTAACACCGGTACCCGTCATATCACCGAAGTTAAGCACTGTCGGGCTTGGCAAAGACTTGCATGGGTCACCATTCGGGTGTGCCGAACGCTGTTGGCAAACGGGGTGCACTCACCCCTTTTGAGGCCAATTGAGGAGACACTTAACTCAGAAGTAGCGGGTCTGGAAACGAAAACTAACAATAGCCGGGAGAACGGTGTATTGACCACATGCTCCTCCAGTTTCGCATCCGGTGACGCCTAAGGACTGAGGATGACACGGCGGCCGGTCGGTACAGTTGAACCTTCAAGGCCTGTTCGGACGGTGAAAAGTGAAACAAACACGTTGCATTTACTGCGCAGCTACTTGCAATCCGGAAGGCGTTGCAGTCGATGAGGCATAGTCAGAGTTTTCACTGTATCGTTTCCCTTAGTGCTTTTCTGGTCTTTGAGTAAATGAACTTGGCACGGATGTGTTGTTTGGAGATACATAATCCTCCTGGGTTGTAGGGTACTTGGGTTTTGAGGAAATGAGCAAGCAAGCAACAAATAAAGGTGGCAGGCCTGAGGGAGCATGACGTGGTACAGTGTGGTATTCCCCCGCGGGCCGTCATCTCGCTGTTGAGTCAGAGAACCAAACGACTGTGTCGGGATGAGTGGCTGGCCTTCATGGTCAACGAGCTGTTACTGATGAAACCAACAGTCTGGTTCTGGGGTTACTCGGACCAGTCACTCTGGTGGAATGAAGTACACCTCACCTGCCAACGATCAGGCCAAACTTCAGACGTTTTTGAAAGACGTCATTTCGAACTCTTGTTGCTCTTGTTGTAAGCCGATGATCTGGCGGACAATAGATTAGATTAGTACTTGTTCCATATATCATGCGTACGACACTTCGTAATGATGTGGAACGTGTCAGTTTAACAAAAGGTGTCTATACAAGATATTACATGACACTTAATATTTCTTTATTTGTGAGGATTGGGGAAATTACCCACTTACTATATCCAAAAATTCATCTTATCAGTAGAAGGAGTTGCCATTAAAAAATTGTTTTAATTTCCATTTACATGCTATATGGCTATCGGTCAGACTTTTGATGCTATTAGGTAAGTGACCAAAGACTTTTGTGGCAGCATTATTTACCCCCTTCTGTGCCAAAGTTAGATTTAACCTTAGGTATTGAAGTTTATCCTTTCTACTAGTGTTGTAGCCATGTACACTGCTATTACTTTTGAATTCTTTCGGATTGTTAATAACAAATTTCATAAGTGAATATGTATATTGTTAGGCTACAGTGAAGATCTCTAGCTCTTTAAATAAGTGTCTGCAGGATGATCTTGGATCAATATTAATAGCAACAATATTAATTAATAGCAACAATATTAAAAGAAACCTCAGATTTTCGCAGGTGATGCAGTAATTTATAATGAAACACTGCCTGAAAAAAATCATCACGAATATTTAGATATCAATAAGATTTCAAAGTGGTGCAAATGTTGTCAACTTGTTTTAAATGCACGAGAATGTGAAATTATGAACTTTACAAAACGATAAAAAAACAGTACCTTATGGCTACATAACCAGTGATTCAGAATTAAAATCAGTCAACTCATACAGACATTTGATTGTAACAATTTGTAGCGATATGAAATGGAATTGTTATACAGGCACAGTCGTAGATAAGTCAGGTGGTAAACTTCATTTCATTGGCAGGATACTGAGGCAATGCGCTCATTCTACAAATGGGACTGCTTGCAAATCACTTGTGCGGTGTACCTTTGAATAGTATTGAAGTGTGTAAGAAATGGGACCATCATGCGATACTGAACGTGTACCAAAGAACGTTGGCACGAATGGTCACATGATTGTGCGAATCACGGGAGAGTGTTACGGACGTGTCGAAAAATCTAGCATGTCATACTCTACGTACCGCTACCGTAGCGACCATGAAGAGAAAGTTAGGCTAATTCCAGCACGCATAGAGGCCTTTAAGAGAGCCCGCCGTGAGAGTATTTCCTGTGATTGAACTTACCAACGTTGATACACGTTCCTCAAAAACTATTTGTTGCAATCAGTTAAAATTTAAAACGCGCATATTCTGTCATATCTTCTTCAAAGTTTATTACTTACATGACAGTAGTGTAATCTCTCTTTATATTCGATGAATTATTCTGATACAATTCTACACTTGAATGACGTTTACAAAATTTCTATCTTCATACTCGCAGAATCCATGCGCAAAAAGTTTCATACAATAGCTCTGCCATTAGCGCATAATTATTCTTTGTAGTACGCTCTCTGATGGTTGTTAGAAGGAAAAAGCTCCCGAGATTGTCTTCGTGCCGATTAGCCTGATTTTTTTGTTTGAAAAATTGTAATCTGATTATTGAGATTTATGACCGAAGATAACTGGTACGAAATTGTACGATTAAAAGGGAAATATATATATATATATATATATATATATATATATATATATATATATATATATATATATATATATTGTTCCTTCAAACAAAAGGTGTGTATTTGACAATTGATAATTAATGATATTCATCGATGTATTGCGTAGTTGTTAATCAGAAGGGAACTTCCGAAAAACTGGATACGAACCTGCATTTAATAATCCAAGAGCTCCATTACTTCTTCGGAAGGTTAAACTTCATCAAAGTCAAATATCCGCTAGATCTGAGGTTTCCCGACCGATTATACAACGCTCCCAAAATTACGAGGCATTATAGTAGCATTGTATTCATTAGAGAAATTCAAAGAAAAGAATGCGACCTAAAAACCTGGCATTTGAACGTTAAATGAACTTTCTGTCTGTGCCTGACGGAACATGATATCAATATTAAATAAGAGAACAATTCCTAATGTTCTGTAAGATTGTATTTATTTAGTCACGAACAGGCTTTCGACTTGTTAGGCCATTTTCAGGCGACAGTTGAATGTCGCAAACACAGATAAAAATGGTATGCGACTTACACAGATTTATTTGTACACATATATGAAAGTTATGTAGTGTGTTTATATAGTGAAACTTTACAAAAAAAATGGTTCAAATAGCTCTGAGCACTATGGGACTTAACATATGCGGTCATCAGTCCCCTAGAACTTAGAACTACTTAAACCTAACTAAGCTAAGGATATCACACACATCCATGCCCGAGGCACGATTCGAACCTGCGACCGTAGCGGTCGCGCGGTTACAGACTGAAGCGCCTAGAACCGCTCGGCCACAACGGCCGGCAAACATTGCATTTTGTGCCGTACAGAAAAAATTATATTAATTACAAATACGAGTAGGAGGGAAACAAAGTTTGTATGCGCAGATACCTTTCACAGCTGAGGAGAAATAAGGCGAATTTACGATTTAAATATAATACTTAGAACGAAAACTTAGTTTAATAAAGCGAAAAAAGGAAATTGAGTTTGATTATTTAATACTAAACTGGTATTCTGTGTCATGTGTCTACTGATATTTGCAGAAGGACCATCCTTCTCCTTTGCTCAAAAGAATGTAAAGATTCACATTCTACATCGTGTGAATTGTTTTCCGTTAAAAGACGATTGACAAAGATTGGATCTATCATTCTTAATCTCTAGACCCTCTTACGTTGAGGCAACCTAATTGTCACAGTTCCGCCTGACTGAACCATATATACTTTTGAATACATTATGAGAGTGACAGTGATCAATGTGTTACCAGTTTACTATTAAAAACTGTCTTCATCACAATTTATAACTAGTAGTGGTTCTCCAGCAGAAGGAGGTTCTTACTCATTGGTCTGAAGATGACCACAGTAGTGGTCCAAACTGGTCACCGTAATAAATAAATTGTGATCAAGACTGTTTTTAATAGAAGCGCCGGTAGACAGGCACAATAAAATAACACACAAACACACACACAAAATTTACGAGCTTTCGCAACTGCTTGGTAATATATATATACTTTTTCGCGTTGCCTGTATGTGATTCTAGACACAGCACTATGTGTGCGAGACTCTAACTTCTCTGCAAAGTTATCTGAAACTCTGCCACCCTGTAGCTACATAGCCTGCTGCAATATCGCATTTATCGGTGACATTTCAATTCGGGCGTAACAACTACGTCGTTTGCAAACATCAGCACTGACATTCAATGACCAGTCCGTACATTCTGACCACACATCTACAATCGACATAAACCAGTCCAGAAGATAGCAGTGTCACATGGCGAGGAATCACTGCTAGTCAGACACACGTAGGGTGCATGAAGTATCAACGAGCGTGCTGACCTTGTGTAGAATGAGGAAGGCGTGCAATCTATCTGATTTTGACCGAGGATAGACCGTGATGACCCTGAGGCACGGCACGAGAATTTCGGAAACTGCCCGACTATTCGGGTGTTCGAGGAGCGCTGTGGCGAGTGTCTTCAGCCACGTGATACCACGTTCAGACGTTGTGGGGTTGCGGGCCACCTCTCATTAGAGATGACGGACGTCGTAGGCTGGGCAGACTGGTAAAACAGGACAGAAGCGACGAACTGTGGCAGAACCAACACCAGACTTTAATGCTGGGCACAGTTCAAGTGTGTCTGGAGACACAGTGTACCTAACACTCCTAACGATGGGCCTCCACAGCCGACGAACCATGCATGTGCCAGTGTTAACACCACGGCATCCGCAACTACGACTGAAATGGGACGCTAGCGCAATGGACCGTTGCATGGTCTGACGAATCCCGATACCTTCTTCATGATGCCGATGGGATGGCGCGAATCCGTCGTCTTCTAGGGGAACAGCTCCTTGACACATATACTACGGGATGGAGACAAGCTGGCGGCGGCTCCATTATGCTCTCGTAAAAATTCGCAAGGGCATGCATGGCTCTAGTGGAGCACTCGAAAGACACCATGATGCCCAAAGAGTATTGTACACTGGTTGCAGACCAAGTACACCCTCTCATGATGATCATGTTCCCCGACGGCAGTGGACTTTCTCAGCAAGGTAAAGCGCCATGTCACAGGGCCAGGCGTGTGATGGAGTGGTTCGAGGAACACAGTGGCGAGGTAGAATTGATGTGCTGGACCCCCAGCTCGCCAGATCTGAACCCAGTCGAACACATCTGGGATGTGATTACACGTAGCTTCAGAGCTCATCGTCTCAGTCTCCGGAATTTACGGAGATTAGATGACGTGTGTGCAGAAGTGGTGACAACTGTCTCTAACGACGTACGAAGGCCTCATTGCTACCATGCCACGACGCATCGCCGCTGTTATAGATGCCAAAAGCGGGCATACCGGTTGTTAGGTAGGTGGTCATAATGTTCTGGCTAATAGGTGACTGTTGCTGTTGCACTCTTATTTCCTCATCAGAATATCTTTTCTTTCAATGCTTCTTTTATACAAGGAGGTGGTGCTGTTTTTATTATTTTTTATTGCACTGTCTTAGTGGACTACTCGTTTTCGTCTGTGCCTTATCTCATTTCATCTTACTTTGTGTTGCTTTTTGTTGGTGTTCAGATGCTGCGAAAGTACTCTGAAACTTCTCAAAATTACCTTTCCTTACGAAAGAATGATATTTGCACCCTCGTGGACGACAAAAATGGTTTTGCTCCAGTGTACCTTTAGCTTCTTTATTCTTCTCCTTGCGCTTCTAGCCAATAGCTTAAACGAATGACATCATCTTAAAATTTGTCCCCTCATTCAGTTCCTAATTTCTAGGTAGTACAGCATTCCGTCTTCAAGCCAGAAGTGGCCCATCGGGACCATGCGACCGCCGTGTGATCATCAATTGGAGGGGCGTGTTGTCAGCACACTGCTCTCCCAGTCGTTATGATGGTTTTCTGTGATTGGAGCCGCTACTAGTCGGTCGAGAACCTCCTCAATTGACATCACGAGGCTGAGTGCACCCCGAAAAATGGCAACAGCCCATAGGGACCTTGATGGTCACCCATCCAAGTGCCTGCCACGCCCAATAGCGCTTAACTTCGGTGACCTCACGGGAACCGGTGTATCCACTGCGGGAAGGCCTTTGCCCTAGGTGGTATAAGGTCTGCTATAATCGAAGTTTCGATACTGGAGAGGTTCCCCATGAAAAACGAATGATCGTAGGATAATGAAACTTCTGGAAAACATCCACAAAGACATGCGGAAGGAAATAAGAATAAAACATTGAAGCAAATATTTTAATTTCTACATGATACTATAACATTTGCTAACTGCGTACCATTTGTACGATCCAGGCTACAAATGTTGCTCAATTATGCAACTGTGTGTATCCGCGACAGCATGCAACCGCGCTACAGACTGCTCTAGCAGCTGCCAAAAATATTTAAGTCAGATGTGGAACACTGCATGTTCAGCTGTCGTCAAACAGCTCGTCCACTTCTTGAAGATCGCTCACTGTGTCCAGCATTGTTACCATGACAACAATAACTTCTTCAGCAACTTGTGGCGCAGTTGGCCCTCGGTCTCCCTAAGGAGCAATTCCCAAATCACCAGTTAATCCGAACTTGGCAATCACATCATTCAACCCTGATCCGGAAAGAGGACCTCACCGTATTTGCGTCGTTACTCACGAAGAGTAGCAGTACTGTTGATGTTGTTTTGATATAACAGTTTTACGAGTGAAGTCCTGTCCAAGAAAAGCCCTGCTCGCCACATGCGGGCGCTTGTTGACAGTCTCTAACTGTAATGCACACTGATGCTTGTGTTTCAATCGTACGTCACCGTTCCAGTACCGGCGAGTAGAGGCAAGTCATGTCTCCGAAACTACTAATAACTCAAATCCTGCAGCGCAGAATCTGAACACGTTTCCTGTATAAAGTTTGGTATTCACAAGGTAAATACACTGAAGAGACAAAGAAACTCGTACAGCTGTCTAAAATCATGTAGGGCCCACGCAAGCAGCATTAAGTGCCGCAACAGGACGTGGTACGCACTCAACTAATGTCTGAAGTAGTGCTGGAGGGAAATGACACCGTCAATACTGCAGGGCTTTTCATAAATCCATAAGACTAGAAGGGAGTGGAGATCTCATCTGAACAGTACGTTGCAAGGCATCTCAGATATGCTCAATAATGTTCGCGTCTGGGGAGTTGGATGGCAAGCGGAAGTGTTTAAGCTCAGAAGCGAGTTCTTGGAGCAACTCCGTAGCAATTCCGGACGTGTGGGTTGTCGCATCGTCCTGCTGGAATTGCCCAAAACCGTCGGAATGCACAATAGACAAGAATGGATGTAGGTGCTCAGACAGGATGCTTACGTACGTGTCACCTGTGAGAGTAGTATCTGGACGTATCAAGGGTCCCATATTACTTCAACTGCACAAGCCCCACACCATTACACAGCCTCCCAGCTTGTTGACATGCAAGGTCCCTGGATTCATGAGGTTGTCTCCATATCCGTACGCATCCATCTGCTCGATATAATTTGAAACAAGACTCGTCCGACCAGGCATTTAAGTTTCCAGTTATAAGCAGTCCATTGTCGGTGTTGACATGCCCAGGCGAGGTGTAAAACCTTGCGGCTTGCAGTCATCAAGGCTACACGAGTAGGCCTTCGTCTCCGATAGCCCATATCGGTTATGTTTCGTTGAATGGTTCTCACGCTGGCACTTGTTGATGGCCCAGCATTGAAATCTGCAGCAATTTGCGGAACGGTTGCTCTTCTATCACGATGAACGATTCTCTTCATTCGTCGTTGGTCCCGTTCTTGAAACAGCTTTTTCCGGCTGCAGCGATGTGGGAGATTTCATGTTTTCCGAATTCGTGATATTCACGGTACAGTCGTGAAATTCCCGTACGGGAAAATCCCCAC